>NC_056628.2:101673034-102356159 GCF_002870075.4 Lactuca sativa
GGTAAAGACCCAGCCTGACTGAGAGCGGAAATTATCCCTGTCAGTCTGGAAGCTAGCATCACTATACCCTACAACTCTCAAGTCATCACTCCCACTGAAGGTAAGGACCCAGTCCTTAGTCCTTCGCAGGTACTTGAGGATATTCTTTACCGCTGTCCAGTGTTCCTTGCCAGGGTTTGCCTGATACCTGCTAACCATGCTCAAAGCAAAGGCTACATCAGGTCGAGTGCACGTCATAGCATACATGATCAATCCTACAGCTGAAGCATAAGGAAATCGACTCATTTCTGCTATCTCAGCCTCAGTACTAGGGCTTTGTGTCTTACTCAATCTGGCGTTACACTGAATGGGTAACTCACCTTTCTTGGATTTATGCATGTTGAATCTTTTCAAGACTTTGTCCAAGTAGGTACTTTGGCTAAGTCCAATTAGCCTTTTACTCCTGTTTCTCAAAATCTTTATCCCTAGGATATAGGCAGCTTCACCAAGGTCCTTCATAGCGAAACACTTCCCAAGCCAGGACTTTACTTCCTGCAGGGTTGGAATGTCATTTCCTATGAGTAGTATGTCATCCACATACAGTACCAAAAAACTGACTATGCTCCCACTAGCCTTGATATAGAAGCAAGATTCATCTTCACTCCTCGAAAAGCCAAATTCCTTGACTTTCTCATCAAAGCAAAGATTCCACCTGCGAGGTGCCTATTTCAATTCATAAATGGATTTCTCGAGCTCACACACTCTATTAGGGTACTCGTTGCTGACAAAACCCTCTGGCTGTGTGACAACCGTCAATTTTCGGTCAAGTCAAAGTCAACAAAAGTCAACAAGTCAAACCGGTCAACCCAATTTGCCGTGAGTACTAGAGTTTACGTTAAGTAACTTCTAAACAACTCTCTATTCTAATGAGAGATCATAAATCGAAAAGTGCGTTCACCTAAATCTCCTTAACCTGAAACGGTGGTACGTAGAAAGCCAAACCGATACAACAATGTTACATACTCATCGGGAGTATGCAAGATCCCTAATCAAGGCTTAACTGGGTTTAAGGACCTTGCAGTGCGTAGCCGGACACTCAAAAAGGTCACCAGTGAAACCTCTCCCACATATCTCTAAGTATGTGAAACCTCTCCCACATATCTCTAAGTATGTGAAACCTCTCCCACATATCTCTAAGTATGTGAAACCTCTCCCACATATCTCTAAGTATGTGAAACCTCTCCCACATATCTCTAAGTATGTGAAACCTCTCCCACATATCTCTAAGTATGTGAAACCTCTCCCACATATCTCTAAGTATGTGAAACCTCTCCCACATATCTCTAAGCATGTGAAACCTCTCCCACATATCTCTAAGTATGTGAAACCTCTCCCACATATCTCTAAGTATGTGAAACCTCTCCCACATATCTCTAAGTATGTGAAATTTCTCCCAAATATCTCTCTGTATGTGAAATCTCTCCAAGTATGTCAAATCTCTCCCAAATCTCTCTAAGTATGTCAAATCTCTCCCAAATCTCCCTAAGTATGTGAAATCTCTCCCAAATATCTCTCTATATGTGAAATCTCTCCAAGTATGTCAAAACTCTCCCAAATCTCTCTAAGTATGTCAAATCTCTCCCAAATCTCCCTAAGTATGTGAAATCTCTCCCAAATATCTCTCTGTATGTGAAATCTCTCCAAGTATGTCAAATCTCTCCCAAATCTCCCCAAGTATGTCGAATCTCTCCCAAATCTCTCTGAGTATGCGAAATCTCTCTCAAATCTCTCTCGAAATCTCTCCCCGACTTTCTATAATCACTCGGGGCATCCCGACCCTCGAAATTGGCGAAAAATAGCCCAAGAATGGAAGTCTACGCGAAAAATGGACTTAAGAAACGAACCCTTCGAACCGAAAGTACTATTCATGAACCGAACCGAAAGCACTATTCAAGAGGGTCCGAACCGAAGTTACTGTTCATGAGGGTCCGAACCGAGAGTACTGTTCATCCGAACCGAACCCAGCTTGGAAAGAAGGTCCGAACCGAACCCAACTTGGAAGGAAGGTCCGAACCGAAGCTACTGTTCATTACTGTTCACTACAGTACCTTCGGTTCTGGCTTCCCTTCGGACCGAACCACCCGCTTTCGCTTCTCGCCTTCACTTCGGACCGAGCCTCGGACCAGCCTCGCTTCGCTTCTTCCCTCCGGCTCGCGCCCCTCGCCTCCGAAACCTGCACCATCCGACCGAACTTCGGCCTAGGTCCGAAGAAACTCGCTGGAAATTACATTTTTCGCCCGTTTTTGCGTATTTTTGCGTTTTAAACCCATTTTTAATTATTTTAACATGGAATTTTCACCCAAAACTTTATTTTTCATTATAAGACCCCTAAATTAATGATTTAATCACATTTTAAGGATAAAATCTTATTTAAAAAGGGGTTGGTAAAGTACAAAAAGAAGAGTGTTGACCTTACCTTAGTTATGACGCAAGCAACCCCCACACCCACTCCATGACAACCCACACTCCTCCCCACCATACCTTGTACTTTTTACCTCCCTCACAAGCCATCCCCATGCCTTTGAGAGCTGGATAATCATCCTCTCTCCTCATTTTCTTTCATTTGTTCTCATTTCACAAGAAGATCAAACTCCTTTCTCTCTCACTTTCTCTCTCTAGAAATCCGAGATTCAAGGGCTGATCTTGAGAGTTTCCTCCATCTTTGGTAAGCATAATCCATTTCCTTTATGATTACCTCAATTATTTCCACTCAAATCATGGATATCTTACACAAACTCCATTATATTTGTGTTAGAGCTTCGAATCTTCAAACGGTTCTTCTAGAGCTTCGAATCTTCAAACGGTTCTTCTAGTGTTCTACTAAAATCACACAAGGTGAGTTCATACCCCTACATTTTCACGTTTTCTCAAGTTTTTAGGGGGGGAATACAAGTTAAAATGCTTAGAACATAACTACATTTTTCTAACAGCTTTCTTCAGAAAAGTTTCACTCCATTCACGGACTGTTTTGGACATCTTAAATATTTGTGTTTTCAAAACTGTTTTAGGTGCATGTAGTTCCACTTCTTAGCTTTAAAATGACTACTTGCACATCTCCATACAATTTTTCTACAATTTATGGTGATTTTTACAAAAGCGCCTATCATTTCAAACATCAATCCGGACCAGTTTGTGATTATGGACTTTTTCACCCAAGTTAGAGGTCATTAAAAATTATAATAAAAATCATGAACAAACTAGACTCATTTTCCAAACTCTCAGAAGTTACAGAACCTGATTTGGACATTTTATGATTTTTCTACAATTTTTCCAATAACAGTTACAGAAAATGTTATTAATAGAAAAACACAATAAATTTCATTTCACCTTGTAACATGTTGAGCAAGGTATACATCGTTATGTGATTATGTGTAGTTGCAATATATAACAAATTTTGTATTCTTACATAGACATACATCAGAAAACAAATGGATTTATACCTTCACAAGTATGAAATATATATATATATATATATATATATATATATATATATATATATATATATATATATATATATATATATATATATATATATATATATATATATATATATACACGATGTTACGAGGCTATATCCATTAAAATATAAACATTGATAAATTATGACAAGTAAGGCCTATGCTCATTTCCCACGGAATAAATCGATAAACTATAATAGGTATAGTTTAGGGTTATTCATATAACAAACACAATATTAAAGGTCTTACACTTACAAAAGAGTTATTGCCGCTATGGACGATTAAGATAATCTATAATAAGTATAGTTAAGCCATTATACCCCCACAAACGAACGCGTTAGTTATAATCGGTATAGTTATGGTAAATACATATTACAAACAAAGTAATAAACTATAATAGGTATAGTTTATGTTTCATCTACCCTAGGAACTAAATTACAAGAAAGGAATTCACCATCACTTTCGATAAGCTATTCATATGCATAGTTCAGGTTCACTAATCTCTATTACTCCCCGGTGAACTATGATATCTATAGGTTATATTCACATTAACACATCATATAGGTTATATTCACATCACTTTCGATAAGCTATTCATATGCATAGTTCAGGTTCACTAATCTCTATTACTCCCCGGTGAACTATGATATGTATAGGTTATATTCACATTAACACATCATATAGGTTATATTCACATCACTTTCGATAAGCTATTCATATGCATAGTTCAGGTTCACTAATCTCTATTACTCCCCGGTGAACTATGATATGTATAGGTTATATTCACATTCACCATCACTTATGATATGTATAGGTTACACTCACCATCACCATCACTTTTGAGAAGCTATTCATATGCATAGTTCAGGTTCCCTAATCCCTATTACTCCCCGGTGAACTATGATATGTATAGGTTATAATCACAATAGATTTTCATATGGTTAGACTTCAACTATAATCGTTGAGCGTATATGCTTGAGTCATACAAGAATTTAGTCTGGATTGGCTTGGAATTGGTGGTGCCTGCCTCATCTCCTGTTCCTTGTTTGGTTGTGGACCTAGGGCGGACCCATTACATTCGACGTTTTATCTAACCTAAATCTTATATAACTTATATAGGCTGGACAATTATAGGGGAAATCTACGGGTAAATCTAGAATACATCAACGTATCATTTAGGATTATTCTGTTTACACTTAACTAAGAAAATATTGGATTTTCTGGAAATCAAACTTCATCGATTTTAAAAAGGAAAACGGTTTCTACTCCAAACAAAACTCTTATGAACTCACCAACTTAATTGTTGACACTCTTTTTCAAAACTACTTGTATTCTCAGGAAATCAGTGAAACAGGAAAACTTCAGCGCTTTGAGGATGGGACGATAAACCGTCAACAATTTATTTTTGTCATCATATTGTAATTGATTTTGAAACATTTAAACATACACTTTGATGTAACTCTTTCAATTATATTTATGATGGTTGTATTTACTTTGAGCACTATTATACACGTTGTTGTGATACTGTACATGAAGTCCTCCACCCCTGGACGTTTCCGCCATCCTTGGTTTGGGGGTGTGACAGGCTGACTCATGTAAACATCTTCAGCCAACTTTCCATTAAGGAAAGCGGTTTTGACATCCATTTGCCATATTTCATAGTCATGAAATGCAGCTATGGCTAACAGAACCCGAATAGACTTAATCTTGGCTACTGGAGAAAAGGTCTCATCATAGTCCACTCCAGGAATTTGAGAGAAGCCCTTTGCAACCAGTCTCGCCTTATAAGTGTGTACTTTACCATCCATGTCGGTCTTCTTCTTGAAGACCCACTTGCACCCTACAGTCTTACGACCAGGTACATTCTCAACCAAGTTCCAAACTTGATTGTCATACATGGATTGTATCTCGCTATCCATGGCCTCTTTCCATTTAGCAGCCTCAGGGCCTGCCATGGCTTCCATGTAGTTGTTAGGTTCATCCAGACCTACTAGTGTCTCATCACTAACAAGTGTCTCACCTTCCGCAGTAATATGGAAACCATAGTAATGCTCAGGTGCATTCCTAACTCTCGTGGAACGCCTCAGAGGTACAGGCTCATCAACTGGCTCAACAGGAGTTTCCTCCTCAAGTTGAGGGCTAGTGTTTGAAGTTCCTTCACCGCTTGATTCTTGAATTTCTTCAAGATCAATTTGCCTCCCACTGTCTCCTTGGCTTATAAATTCTCTCTCTCGAAAGACTCCTCTTCTTGCTACAAAGACCACATTGTCACTAGGTCTTTAGAAGAGGTAACCAAAGGATTGCTGTGGGTAGCCGATGAAAATACACCTCTCGCTTCAAGGTTCGAGCTTATCTTGAGTCTCGCGTCTCACATAAGCCTCACAACCCCAAATCTTGATGTGGTCTAGCTTAGGTACTTTGCCAGTCCACATCTCGTGAGGAGTTTTGGCAACTTTCTTTGTAGGGACAAGATTAAGAATATGGGCGACAGTCTCTAAGGCATACCCCCAGAATGAGATTGGTAGCGTAGCTCGACTCATCATGGAACGAACCATATCCAACAAGGTTCGATTACGCCTCTCAGCCACACCATTCAACTGTGGTGTCCTGGGAGGTGTCAATTGTGAGACAATCCCACATTCCCTAAGATAGTCGAGGAACTCTGAACTAAGATACTCACCTCCTCGATCGGATCGAAGCATCTTAATGTTCCTGCTCAATTGATTCTCGACTTCCTGTTTAAATTCCTTAAACCTCTCGAAAGTCTCTGACTTATGCTTGATTAAGTAGACATATCCATATCTACTGTAATCATCAGTAAAAGTGAAATAATAACGATTAGCATCCCTTGTGGCATGTTTGAATGGTCCACACACATCCGTGTGTATAAGGTCCAACAAACCTTCACCCCTCTCACACGAGCCTGTGAAAGGTGACTTTGTCATTTTTCCAAGTAAGCATGATTCGCAACTATCATCTGACTTTAGGTCAAACGACTCCAAAACTCCATCCTTTTGGATTTGGCCTATGCATTTCTTGCTTATATGTCCAAGACGACAATGCCATAATGATGCTTTATCCAAGTTATTATTATTTGTAGAATCAATACACAAAACATTATTTCCTAAGTTATCTACAACAGATACAGCTTCATACACACCATCACAAGGTAATGCTTTAAAATAAAAGACATTATTATAGAAAGCATCAATAGAACCAACTTCATTATTAAATGAAAAGGTAAACCCTTGTTTGTACAAAGCATGAAAGGAAATAATATTTCTTGCCATTCCTGGCGAATAACAACATTTATTCAATTCTAAATTAAACCCACTACTTAGCGATAAAGTATAAACTCTAATCTTTGTGACAGGTGAAACTTTCCTATTCCCCATGATCAAGTTTATTCTTCCTTGCTCCATATTCTCACTTCTTCTTAGTCCCTGCAAGTCACAACAAATATGAATACCACAACCGGTATCAAGGACCCAAGATTTAGAATGGGGTGAGTTATTAGAAATGATAGTGTAAATACCTGCATGGTTGGGTTTGACTTTCCCATCCTTCACATCCTGCTGGTATTTTGGTCAGTTCTGCTTCCAATGAGATTTTTCATGACAATAGAAGCATTCAGCCTCTTTTGGGTCAAAAGAAGGAGTGACGAAACCTTTCTTGGTTCCACTTGAAGAAGAGCCATCAAGGGTCCGAGCCTTGGTACCCTTCGAGGATCTCTTTCTCTTCCTCCATCGATTTTTCCCAATTGCCAAAACCGGAGTTGAGTTTGGAGTAGGAGTGATAGCAACCGACTTCCTCTTAAGACCTGATTCTGCGGTCTTGAGAAGTCCCTGAAGTTTGCTGAGTGTGACCTCTTCCTTATTCATGTGATATGTCATGCGGAATTGATCATAGCATGATGGTAAGGAGTGTAAAATGATATCTATTGCAAGATCCTCAGGGAAGTTCACATTAAGCTTCAGCAAACGATCCACATACCTTTGCATTTTCTGCATGTGGCTCGTGACGGATTCCCCGTCCTTCATCATGGTTGTTATCATGGAGCAGATGATTTCATACCTCTCTTGTCTTGCACTTTGATGGTATCTTTCCATCAAATCTTGGTGCATTTCATAAGGGTAGAAATCCACATAAGACTTTTGGTGTTCCGCTGTCATCGTGGCCATCATGATGCAAGCCACTTTCGTAGCATCCCTTTCATGTGCCCGAAATTCAGCGATCTCCTGAGGAGTTGCAGTGGTCTCATCAATCTCCTTAAGCTCCTTGTCAAGGACATATTCTTTGTCCTCGTAGCGGGTAATCATCTTGATGTTTCTGATCCACTCATTGAAGTTGGATCCATCAAAGGTGACTTTCCCACACAAGTTCATAAGGGTAAAGGAGCCATTAGGATTAGAGCCAGAAGCATTGTTGGAAGACATCTGAAGAGAAGAGAACAAGATTAGTTTAGATATAAGAGAGTCCTTAATAAAACACCCAAATGTAATATTAAGGCTAGGATCCAATCACAATATAATATAACTTAGAAGAGGTATGCTGTAATCTAAGCTATACCATATTTGAAAGGTAGGTGAATGACAATTCACCAATTTCCACCACGAAAACCGAAATATTTAAGTATTAGGTTTTTGATTAGAAATTCCTAGATTCTTTGAGATTCAATGAACTTTTCAAAGGCATGTTTCAATCTCGAGTGTGCCCTCCAGGTTTTGTGACTGGGATGCCGAGGATCACAAAACGAGGTGTGAAGTAACCATGCAAATCACTTGGTACCCTTTAAAGTTTATCACTCAATCGATGTGCCGGTAAACCACACACGCTCCATCGATACTATAATAAACCTTTAAGTCACCCTTTACCTACCTTGTTAAGTCCAAGTTAGTGTGCCGGTTAACCACACACGCTCCACCAACGACTTAAACAAAGTGTAAAGTGTAATTTCATGGATTAGCACCTTATTCACATTTTTCCTAAAGTAACTAAGATTGGGAATTTAATAAAACATTTAGTTACTTTATAATATTCATCATACTTAGAATGAGAATTTATAAGTCCTTGTCTTACCTGTTCGGCTAACGACCCTCCACCAGTCAAGCAAGCGGTGGGTGAGAGTGGACACCCATTAAGTCACCATTTTATAGGCAACAACCTTATACCCACCTTATAGACCGGCTTCGTGAATGAGGCGTACTAGCGGTAAGACGACTTTGTTCTTATACATATATATATAATTATTAAATCATAATAATATAAGTATAAGGGTTGAATTTTAACTTTTTAAAATTCTAAGGGTTGGAACTAAAGTTTTAACTTAACTTTACTTGTTCCAAAACTTGAGGGCAAGTTTTGTAAACTTTCAAAACCTTTCATTTCTTGTAACTTATGAGTCTAATAGAGTAATAAAATGAGGACTCTTCATTTTTCTAACTCTTGTGTTCTTTTAATGGTTTTTTAATCCAAGAGACTTTTGGTTTTCCATAACTTGAGGACAAGTTATGGACTCCATTAAAACACATTATGATCAAGAATTAAACTACCACATAGGTTACAAATAATTCCTATGATCATCTAAACATCATAAGAACAAGATCATGAACATGAACACTTTCATATATCAAAATCACACTTAAGCTTTGTAATTTTGATAACTAGTTGTTGTAAATGAGTTAGAAAAGACATTACACCTTCTAAAACAAGTTTTAAAGTACCAAAACAGTTTAGGGTAATGTTTCTAATCCATTTCCAGCAACTAAAGTCGAAAAACTGCACTCTGTCGACCCTACTCGTCGAGTGCATGAACCTACTCGGCGAGTAGGTTGAAGATACAAGTGGACTCGGCGAGTCCCCCCATGGACTCGGCGAGTCCATTAGTCAGACAGCAAGATTTCGACTTTTTCAAGCATATTGCAACAAGTATCAAACAAACAAGCCTAGGCTCTGATACCACTGATGGGTTTTGAGCATTCTAACACTTCCTAAGTGTACATGCAACCCTAATAAACCTTGGATCTATGTTTGTCTAAGATACATGCAAATAATTATTTTTCCAAGGCTTATATCCTAACTAGCATGGCATGGGGAACTTGAATCAAATAAAGCTAGTAAAAACACTTACCTTGTAGTTGTAGTTGATTGCTTGGAGTTTTAGAGCCTAGCACCAATAATGTGGATGCCTCAAATGAAAGTCACAAATCACCACAAACTTGAAACTTTGAGAGAATAGTCACACTTCTCTTGAAATCGGCCCTCACCTCAACATGTGTCAACTAGTATCCACTAGATACAACTAGATTGATTTCAAGAGCCAAAGCATCCTTTATATAGTGTGGTGGATTAGGGTTACATCCATGTAAACCCTAATACCCATGTCTCTTCATTTCCATGAGATCCATGGGTTAAAGCTCCATGGAGTATCCATGGACTTCTCCATCCAAGCCTAGCCCATTCCAAATAAGCATAAGCCCACACTATATAAATATAAAAGCCCATATTTAATTAGTAATATCTTTGATCACTAAATTAATCCTAGATTAATTATAGATCACTACTAATTAAATAATATGATCTTATATTAATATATTAGAACTTATAATATATTAATAAATCATAACTTGTACTATTCTTAAATATTATCCATAAATTGTTCGGGTGAAGTGCAACCCAAATGGACCATGCCGGGTCGGGTCAAGTACATACCAAATATAGTTATGGACTTAGACACTATATCCAACAACTTCATGACCCATCCCTTCAACATATGGTGCAACAAGGTTCCCTTGTTGCTCCATATCACTCCCAACTGCTCCAAACCTCTTACAGGTGCTCCAAACACCCTTCTGTATTATATTTTCCTTTGTCAGATGATCCATTCCTTTCTAAGATGATCCGTTCCTTTGTCACATGCTCCATGAACCCTAAGTGCTCCATCGATTTTTAAGTGTTCCAAATGATCCATGAACGAGATCCAAATGCACCATGAACATAATCCAAATGATCGAGCCACACTTAACAATATCCACCTTGACTTGAGCATCCTCTAAATTCCATTTTGAACAATAATTTACTCTCCCTTCCTGCCATTTTTCCCCGAAAGGACCTACCTCCTGCGAACTTCAACCAAGTCCAAGAAAAGCTTGAACTTCTCCATGGGTAACGACTTTGTCAACATATATGTTGGGTTAACCTTGGTATCAATCTGTAGTATTGAAAACTTGTCTCCTTCCAGAATATCCCCAATGAAATTCAGCCTAACATCATTGTGCTTCGTCTTCTCATGATATGCAGGGTTCTTTTCAAAACTCAAAGCACTTTGACTGTCATTATACAAGACAGGCTTCTCCACCTTCTGAATGAGTGTCCTTTTCATCCATTTAAAATGACCGTTAAATGAGTGTCCTTTTCACCCATCAGTTCTTTGTGTGGTGGATTGTCATTAGCTTAAAGGGTTTGATAGGATGATGCCTTGTTAAAAGTATACAAATGTAAGTACTAAAAACAAAATTCACATTCTTATTTATTGTAGGAAAATGTGAATAGTTGCTAATCCATGAATAATTCGCATTATTCCTTACTATCTATTTATGGATCGTGTGTGGTTAACCGAAACCTAAATTCGAGACATAAGAAGAAGATGACATGGAACTTGTGGCCGTGGTTTGTTGAAGTGTGTGTGGTTAAGTTGCATGAAAATTTGAGGACTAAGACATAAATAAAGGTCATGCATTATTACATGGTTGGTTGCCATCTTATTTGTGAGACCTCAGCATCTCGTGCACAAACAGAGGATGTGCAAACCTGATATTAACATGTCACTGAATAGTTATAATGAATCTCAATTTATCAAGTATCCGAGGCACAAATAGAGGATGTGTAAACCCGATACTCTCGTTTCATGATAACTAAGAAGATGATTTTTTGTTCAGAGGCTAGCAGTCATAAAGATTCGATTTTGATTAAGATAAATATGTGGTGTAAGTTACCCGGTTCAAAGAACCATGTCCGATGTAGTGACCATCTTTAGTCAAAGATTAAAGAAAGAGATGATCGGAAGGATCATTACAAGAAGATAAACTGAAGCACGACAAGGTTTATCATCCCAAAAAAAAGTGGGAAGGATAATAGTTCAGCAACTATCATTGGTGCTAATATTTCCATTATGTTAGTAATATCCTACTATAACCATTTTTCATACATGCTCATTAATGAACGACTTCATTCTTGTCATAATCTTGATCATGTTATGTGAGAAGATCCCTCGTTGTATACATAAGCAGTAATACTACCTTAACAATATTAACGTCATTAATATGACAATTACAAAATTCTTTTAGTAAGAAAAAAAGTTACACATCACATATGCCAAACTAGTTAGGCTTTAATCAATTGTGAGTAGTAGTAATTAAGGATTCAAACCCATGTAAGGGAAAATAAACCCTTAAGGCAATAGTGTGAAAGGCAACTCGACTACATATTGAACGTCAAGATCCAAGAGAGTTGTAGCACAAGAAGCTAGGATAAGAGTTACTAGCTTTGATTTTTGGTATGTATATAATAAAATGGATGTTTTCATTGGAAAGAAAGAAAACAACATCAAATATCATAAGAGAAATTAAGACCTTTACCTATGCCAATGGGTAAATGGAATGATCTTGCCTTGGATCTCATCATCAAGTGTCCCAGGATTGTGCAGAATCACGATATGCTACGGGTCAAAATTAACCAAGAAATAAAAGTATACCTTCCTCTGTATCACATATGTAGTGAATTGGTCTGAAGAGAATTATTTCATAGATACTTTATCAGGAATAAGCATAAATTTCGGTCCGAGAACCTTCTCTGACCTTCTTAAGAATACTTATGATGGTGATAACGTGAAAACTATTATAGTCATACAAGGTTGAAAACTGAAAGGAGAACAAAATAGCTAAGTTTGTTAACTTTGTCAAATTTTTGGATATGTAGAAATGGTCATGTGAGGAATTAGTTGTAATAAGATCACTTAAATGAGACCTTAAATAAACTTAATGTTATGGAATTAGCTTAACAGGTTGTTAAGCTGCCATAAATAAACCTAAAAAATTAGTTAGTGTATAACATAGTGGGATCGAGTGATGATTGAGGAATCGGTATTTAGATTCATTTTTCCGCTATATGATTTTGGGACATAATCATCGTAATTGGGAGGTAATTGTAACCACTGCAATTTAGGGTTAGGCGTGTATAGAGTAACAATAATAGTTATAAATTTTAACTATCAATTAAAATCCTTGGTTAGATTAATTGTTCTTCATACGTGTTATGAAATAGTAAATAATTATCGCATACACAGTAAGTGAACAAATATTCGGAGTATAGAATATTTGTAGAAAACCTTAATATAAAATTTATCGTTAAGCAATAAAATAAATATTAAAAATAAAAATTGTTTTAGATAGATAATATTAACTAAAGTTGTAGTAGTCGTGAAGATGATCTCGTGGATATAAAGAACGTACAAATATGACTTCGTATGAGGAAATTATAATTTATCTAAGTTTCGTGTTCAAAATGATACGTCAAGATGAGTCATAAAAACAGAACCGGAGATGGGTTGTTTTTTAGCCATAGTGATGTAAAAAAAAGCCGTAGTGCTCGTCAATAGGAACTCGACGATATAAAGGATGAAAAATCTGAATTTGTAGGAGGAAGTTTAGATTTTTCAAAGTTTCGAATGCGACAAAATACATTAGTGTCGACATAGAAATCAAAATCAAAATTGGTTGATTGTTAGCCAAAACAATGTAAAAGAGATTTGAGGATATCGTAAATTCTAATTCGCCAATATAAATACAGTCGAGAACGGAACTCGTATGTGAAGTATATAAATGAAGCTTGGTCCCTAAGTTTTGAAACGCAGGCAAAATGTATTCAGATTTCTAAAATTAAAATAGAATGAGAATTAATCGACGGAGTCAAAATAAAAGTTGCATTACTGGTCGATACAAATTCAAGGATATAAACATAGTCGAAAACGAAATTTGTATGAATAAGTTGCGAATATTGTAGTAATAATTATAGTATAAGCCTCCTCGAACCAAATCACAGAAAAATAAAGTGAAATTTAGCAAACAAAGTTTAAACAGAAGTTGATGTCTATGAAATTACGAAGATGTCGATAAAGAGAACATCGATAAGATAGCTCATTTGTGAAAGATATGGACGAAAATTGGTCCCTACTCTTCGAAAGCGGTGAATTCGATACATATTCATAAATTTGAAAAAAGGATGAGAATTAGCCAATGGATTCTAAGGTTTTGTTTGTTTTTTTGGAAAAAAAACTCTTCAGACCTCTTATTGTTGTGCGGCGCAGCACACGCGCAACAATTTTCATCTCACAACTGTTTGTTTTTCAGAAGTCTTCGAATTAAAAAACCTATGCGCGTGTTCTTTTTGGCACAGCACGTGTTTTTCTTCCTACCTCTTCCAACATTCTTTTTCTTCTTTTTTTTTCCTTGCTAAAATATTTATTATATATTGCTGAAATCTTATTTCACATTTTTTTTTTCGTTTTTTCGTGTTTATTCTTGTTGAATTTTTTTTGCTTTTTTTATAATGAATAATATTAATTTTTTGATGAAATATCATTAATTTATTCTAAAATATATTTATTTTTTTTGTTAAAA
Source organism: Lactuca sativa (assembly GCF_002870075.4). Classification (NCBI taxonomy): domain Eukaryota; kingdom Viridiplantae; phylum Streptophyta; class Magnoliopsida; order Asterales; family Asteraceae; genus Lactuca; species Lactuca sativa. Next base: position 101,687,208 of record NC_056628.2, read on the forward strand.
TATCATTATTTTTTGCTGAAATATCATAAATTCTCGCCGAAATGTCATACATTATTAAATTTTCGGTATTAAAAAACTATTTTCGGATTCTAAAATCAGTTTATTTTAATTTTTTAATATCTACAGCAGCATGCAGATGTTAAAAAAACAAACATGTTTCTTATTACACTCTGCAGCCATTTGGTCCACTTTTTCTACTGTAGAGGGTTGTAGAGGTGGTCTGCAGACTCTATGAATTTTTGCTTCAAAAAAACAAACAACACCTAAATGAAAGTTGTACTACTCACCAATACAAAGATAAAGATATAAAGACAGCCAAAAACGAAGCTTATACGTGGAAGACACTAACGAAACGTGGTCCCTACTTACAGCCCCATATCCAGACCCCTATAAATACAAGTTCAATTTTGTTCATTGTTGCTCATATTTTTGTCAAATCCTCTCTTGAAATTCCACTCTTTCATATCCGATTCTTCTTAGCTTTTTGAGTACTTTATGCAAGGTTCTGTAGCATCAGATAGCCAACGAAAAGAAGTTCTTGGAGTCATAGTTCTGCCCATGAACTTTTTGAACTTCTTCCAGATGACCCAGCAAGTTAAGTTACACTTACTACGCTTTAGGTACAACTTATATTTATGTTCATAATTGTTATTATGAACTTAGAAATAAGATCTATCAGTAATACCAGTTGTTATACTGATCGGTTGACTTACGATAATGATGAAAAGGTAAGGTTAGTGAGGTGTTTAAAGTGGATTTTCCAAACAATATATCTTTATATGCCAAACGAATCCTACATCTGATGTGATCTTACCTGGTTGTTTCATATCAACTATAAGTCATTGTTTCGTTTGGAATTATTGATAATTATAGTCGTGACTAATATAAACGGTGATTGAACGTAGTAATATTTATATTTAGGTTCTCTTTATAAGAAAAGTTGAAGTATATTTGGAGCGCAGACGTAACTAAAAGTCATCCGCCTTTAACAAGTGACTGCATAGTTACTTTTATCTTACGCATAAATACAAAGTATTTAGATGACTAATTGTTATATTAATTGCTATATGTGTTTACACATAAATACAAAGTATTTAGATGGTTAAGTGCTATAGGATTTACTTGTGTATTTATCTTATCATATTTAAAATGTGTTGGGTAGTGAAGGTAAAATGTGTTAAGTAGTGAAGGATTATGGGAAAATAAAACAATGGTGAGACGCCAAGCGTAACACTATTATACAATTGGGACCGGTCATCTATGGGAGGCTCGCCACCTGAAGGTGTTAATGATCATGATTTTTAGGGAAAAGAAAAGAATGTTCATACATGTACCCCATCCTCAATGACATATATTGCTACATAATTCCCAAAGCATCATTGTCTTCTCATTACTTATAGTGATTCTATTAGGCTAGGTCACTTGAGATCATCATATTAGAATAAGCGAGTGAGAATAAGGGGAATGGGTAATTGGGTTATTTGTTGGGTGTGAAATATATATTTAATAGATTATAATTATACTATTGTGGGTTGAAAGTCATATGTGCTCACCAGGCTCCCAGGCCTGAGCCACTCAGTTTTTTTGCATCACAGGTCACAAGGTTATGTTACTTGAATTTGATTAGGATGTCGAGTGATTAAGAGACAGCTTGCATTAGTGTTCAGGACCATTAGATATTTACGTCATAAAAATGTTGTGTATTAATCATGACATCCTTAGAGAATTTGAATTTGAAACAACCTCACTACTCAAAGATAATTTTATAAAATGAAACAGTTTCTACAAAATGCTTTATTATACTGGAATCTTCCGTACACAAAGATACTACGATTTTTTGTAACTCCGGCGTTTCCCGCTATGATTTTATGTAACGCCTAGGTTTCCTACTAGACAAATTAGTAAGATGATGTAATAGTTAGGGTCAACAATTGTAACCTATTTGATATAATGAAGGATAATTGTGTGTTCTATGTGTAATAATTTGTAGTATACGTGCTTATGGTGATATAATTGTTTGATTAATGTCTAAGTCCATAACTATATTTAATATGTACTTTACCCGACCCGACATGGTCCATTTGGGTTGCACTTCACCGACACAATTTATATGGATAGTCTTTTGAGAATAGTATATTTATGATTTATATTAATATATTATAAGTTCTAATATATTAATATGGAACCATATTATTTAATTAGTATTGATCAAGACTTAATTTAGAATTAAATAAGTGATCAAAATGAAAAAATTAAATATGGACTCTTATATATATGGAATGGGCCAAGTTCATTTATGTTGGGCTAAGCTTTCATGGATAGTCCGTGGAGTGTTTAACCCATGGATCATATGAAATGAAAGCTCATGGGAACCCTAGTCTCCACACTATATAAAGATGTCCTTGGTTGGTGAAATTGGCACTAGTGTGGGTACACTAAGAGGGCTAGTTGATTCCACTTGAGGCTTCCACACTATTGGGGCTAAGCTCTTAAAGCTTGAAGACATCAAGCTACACCAAAAGGTATGTCATCTAACTAGTCTTTGTAGTATAGTTTCCTCATAGTATGCTAGTTAGGATTAAATCCTTGGAAAGTTCTTATTTGCATGTACAATAGAGAAAACATAGATCCAAGGTTTATAAGTTTGCATGTACACCATAGGAGTGTTAGAATGCTCAAACCCCATCAGTGGTATCAGATCCTAGGCATGTTTTATTGTTACACTTGCAAAAACTTCTGAAAAATCAAAGTTTTTTGATGTCTGGACAACGGACTCCGCGAGTCCATCAGGGGACTCGACAACTCCATGCCTTAAGAATGTTCAAATCGATCCAACTTGCCAAGTTGGTTCATGCACTCGACGAGTTGCACCCCCAGACAACATATATTCGACTGTTTTGGCTAGAAATGGACTAGGAACATTACCCTAAGTTGTTTTTGAACTTATAAACCTATTTCTCATGTGGTAATGTTCATGCTAATCCAATTTCAAAGATAATTGTCAATAGATTCATGTTTTTTATTAGTTTAAGCGTATTGCTAATTACATGGAAAAGTTTAATGTAAATTATCTTTCTTCATATGAGTTGCTTAGATTAATTGAATAGTTGTTTTCAATCCATTTTAATCTAAAAGTTGATTCTAAAATGTCTTTGTGTAACTTGTCGTCAAGTTACATGAAAAGTCACATTTAAGTTTCTTAAAACTCATAAAAAGTGTCATAGGTTACAAAAATGAAGAGTCTTGTTCTCAGTAAATGGTTTTATGACTCCATAACTTGTCCTCAAGTTGTGGAGGTTCAAGAGTCTCTTTATTTAACCTTAGTTAAACTCATAAAGCTTCCATAAGTTATGAGTAATGAAGAGTCACTTTCTTAATTAGTTTAAAGTCTTCCATAACTTGTCCTTAAGTTATGGAACGTGAAGAGTTTTTTTAAAACTACTTTAAACACATAAGTTATGAAATAGAAAACTTTTGGAAGTTACAAAACTTGCCCTCATGTTTTGGAATTTGAAAAGTTTTCTCTTATGAATACTTTAATTCCATGTTTAGCCCTTAGAATCTTAAAACTTAAAATTCAACCCTTATACTTTATATTATTATAAGTTAATATATATATATATATATATATATATATATATATATATATATATATATAAAAGAGCAGGTCAGTTTTACCGTTAGTAGGCCTCATTCACGAAGCCGGTCTATAAAGGGGGTATAAGGTTACTGCCTATAAAATGGCAGTTTAATGGGTGTCCACTCTCACCTACCGCTTCCTTGACTGGTGGAGGGTCGTTAGCTGAACGGGTAGGACAAAGACTATAAATTCTCCTTTCATTAAAAGTATTATTGATAAATACTAATTAACTAAACCTTTTATTAATACCCAATCTTAGTTACTTAGGAAAATGTGAATAAGGTGCTAATCCATAAAATTACACTTTGCACTTTGTTTAAGTCGGTTATTTGAGCGTGTGTGGCTAACCGACACACTAACTCGTATTTAACAAGGTAGGCAAAGGGTAACTTATTGTTTATCATAGTATCGATGGAGTGTGTGTAGTTAACCGACACATTGATTGAGGGGTAGACACTTAAGGGTACCATGTAATTTGCATGGTTACTTCACACCTTGTTTTGTGACCCTCGGCATCCCAGTCACAAAACCTGAAGGGCACACTCGAGATTGAAACATGTCGTTGAACAGTTCAATGAATCTCAAAAGATCTAGGAGTTTTAAATCCAAGTAAAACCTAATTAAATTATTTCGTTTTCATGGTGGAAATTGGTGAATCTTCATTCACCTACCTTCAAATATTCTATAGCTTGGATTACGGCATCCCTCTTCCATGTTATAAAATATTGTGTTGGGTCCTAGCCTTAATATTTCATATTGGGTGTTATATTAAGGACCTTAGATCAACTAAACTTGAATATCTCCCAAAATATGTCTAGTTCAGACATCTATGATCTTCCCAAATGTCTTGGAACTTCACTTCTTCCACCTCCTCCAATTATTCTCCCTAACCCACACGTTCTAGGTAACTCAACCCCTATTGGCAAGGCAAGGTCTAGGTGTGATCACATCTTGGAGATGAAGTAACATATTGACAAAGCGGGAGAGTTGGGTGTCAAGGTCTTGAGAAAGTTGGTGGTTCAATCACTTTCTAAGTCATATAGTAAGTTCCTTTGGGACTCCTATGAAACAGACTATGACAAGACCCTTAATGATCTTATCTATTTGCTTGGTGCTGCTGAATCAGCAATGATTTGGAAGGCTAGTAAAGCAAATTTAATTAGAAGATCGACTTCCCAAAACTTTATGGACATTGAAAATGGTGACACTGGAAATCCAGAAAAAGCATTCTCTTCTCAATGAAAAGGGATCGGCCATAGTCAACTCGGTTGACCAAATGGTAAAGAGAAAATCTAAGTATGAGATTATCCCATGTACCATTCCCAAAGGATCCATATGGTTCTATTGCCAAAAAGGAAGGGCATTGGTTGCGAAGCTGCCAAATTTACCTGAAAGATCATAAGGCTGGTAAAGTCAATAAATTTGACTCTACTTCAGGTAAAGTCCACTATCATATTCTATTAAGTTTCTATTTTGAGATTCTTATTACATGATGTGACTAGGTCACATGTTGATGTTTTAAGAATCAAAGGAAAAATGAAGGAAACTTAAAGAAAGAGTATGTTGAATAGGAAACATGTAATAACATAGTTTTCATTTCAAGTTACATTGTAAGGAAAAAGTTTTTCCGCATTTTTAAAATAAATAAAAGTTTGTTTTACTTTATTTTTATCTCCTTACAATGACATTAATGAAAACTTGATGTTTGTATGTTTATAGCAATATTGGAAATATGAATTTGATTCTTTCATCTGTGGTAGTGTCTAAATTTACCAAATAAGGAAATATTCTCATCACCCAAGTTTCAATTGGACCGAAACTTGGAATCATACAAGGTGTTGAGTGTGATGTGTGAGAATTTTCAACTTTGGAAAATTAAGACTAGTTCCGTGTTCACATGTATGTGTGACTCAAGAGAAGGACTAAGGGATCAAGTACACTTTCTTGTGCACTTGTCAATGTCCACCACAAAAGATGGATAAGACTATTCATCATGATTTACTAAGGTTTAGTAAATATGATTATACTTACAAGCTTAAGTATAATTCTGAGACATTGGAAAAGTTTCAATGTATGACAAAACGAATAAGAAGAATCAAATTAGGCAGAAGGATAAAAAGTTTCTCAAGTCTAAAAAGATGTGAGAGTAATTTAGTATCATGTTTTAAGATCATCTTATTGATTTTGAGACCTTATCACAATTCATCCTCTAAGTGCATTCTGATAGTTATGAAGAGGAGTTATGAATTGTTGAAGTGGTTAAATCAAGAAGATGATTCATACTTTGTTCCAAAAAAAACAAGTCTTAGAGTTATACTCCGAGACTATAAGTTGAGGGACATATCTTAAAGAAAGGTTTAAAACACTTGTCAAATGTAAGAGTAAAAGTGTCCTACTCTTGTACATTTGAAAATGGTAAGTTGTGATGTTTTGGATAAAACAAAGACCAACTTAGGCCAATTGTGTGAAGTGTTTGTCTTGATTAGAATCCACACTGTCTCTTGAATATTTGACAAGAAAGTCTTATAGGTCAAAGAGACAGTGGGAGTTTAAAAGATCCTGAAAGGGTTTCAAGAAGTAATGAAGAATAAAAAACTATATTTCATCACTAGCACAAACTAGAGGTTCATAACCTATCGTGTTGACATTTTTGTGCCCATTCCAGTTAAGTTGGCGATACATTTGAGTTCTACATGTTCTCAATTGCTTGCATAGCTACTTGGAAGCAATGACATGCCCTTGAGCTGCCAGGTGGCAAGAAGTTAAGATTGCACAAGTTCAATCCATATGAGTTAGGATTTGTCACAAACCTAGCCTTGTGATTATGGTTTTGAGAAATTCACATGGATAAGAACATATACACCATAAAATCTAAGTGTCACAAGGTTTCTCTGCGATTCATGAAAATGATGGTGAGAAAATTCTTTCACTAAGTAGATTTTAAGTAGATAGCAATTGTGATACTTGCAGTTCTCAAAGTCGTTATTGGAGTGTGCATGGTTAACCGACACACTAACATTGACTTATGAGAACTGAAAAAAGGTCTAAAAAATTGAGACTATAATTACGGAATCCTTTTTCATAGTTCTAAAATTATTCAGAACTATGAAGTATTGAATTCTAGAGGTCTAGCTGTTTTCTGGATACATGTCAAAGCTAGTGGGAGCATAAGTGTTATGCTAATAATCATCATGTTAATTGGAGCATGATAATTATGATAAGAATTGCAAGTTAGCAATGTTAATTATAGAAAAATAAAGTTTCAATTCGTGAGGTTGCAGGGGTTGAAAAAGTTGTTTTGCTATAATTAAGGGAGAGGAAATTATACTTTATTTCAATTCTAAAAAGCTAAGATTGAGTTTATAATCATTCTAAAGAGCTTATATTGTGATTTTAATCACCTTTAGTAAAGAATATATATATAAATTTCATGCTAGATTGGTTCAACTTAAGAAAATTCTATATATTGCGTTGTCAAAATTCGATTATGATTACGACATCCTTTTTCATAGTCAAATTTTGAGAATATGGAAAACAAAAAAATTATTATGGCAAAATACTGGTCTAGAACCATGTCTTTATGTGAAACATCATGAATCGTGTCCCATTTACTTTGGGTACAAGATCGATTACATGTGCGATAATATTTATGCTTTCTGAATTTTCCAAATGCCTTGGGGAATTAAGGGGGAACAATGTCTAGAATTGGACATGACTAAAGTAATTAAGCAATTGTCGAGGACAATCTAAGGTTTACCAAAGATTGGTTTCTCAAGGACAGTTGGAAGTATACTATTAATATTGGAAGGACCATATTGACATAGTCTGAAAAAAGGCAACTCTTGTTCAGAAGTGATAGTCAAAATGGGATTATAGAGTTGTCTTCATTGGTGGAAGCAATATGTGTAAGGTTAAAGAAACTTAATGCAAGTAGCATGTTCAAAGCAATGCGCTTTGAATCTAAGACATCTTTTCCATGGAATTCTCTCCATTGGGATACTCTGTAATGATTGTTGCCAAGCCTTTGTGGCTATGTGCATAATTATTACAAGAGGAACAATGCATATAAGTTTAAAATCCAAACAGATTTCGATAAATGATAGGAATTTGGAATTCTTACATTTAAGACAAGGAATTGGGAGTGTGAAAAGAGAATCATTGAAATTATGTTCAATTGATCTAATTCACAAAGAAAAGGATCATAGACAAACATAGAGTTCATACTTGGTGTATGGCAAAGTTATTGTTTATAAAACATAGTGTACATGCTTGGAGCATGGGACACCTAGTGTTTTTTAATTCAAGCATAAAGTTGATAAAGCCGAAACAATGAATTATGAGTAATCAGTATGGTGATAAATAGAAAGTGTTTTATTTATCTTCATAGGTTTTGATACCATATTAGATTCATTTATTCTTGTGTTTCACTTCGCATGTTTTGACTTCCATGATAACTAGGTTATTCTTCTGTAATGACTAAGTTATTCAAACCATTCACAGTCAGTCATATGTTGGAAGTAGATATAGATCAAGACTGTCATGGGTTGGCTTGTAGAGGTCCAAGTTGGTGGACAAAGTTGTGCTACAGCACTCATGAGTTCTCATCAGTTTTGAGTACTGGATTCAACCCACGCTCATTTGAATCACTTCATGGTTTTTATCACGAGTGATCATGAGATGGTAATATCTTATATTCTTCAAACCTAGAGATATGAGTTGTTACTATGAGTTGGTTATACATTGATTGCACGAAACCACATTCGGTAACTTGATGTTATAAAATGTTCCTTTGTGTATGATTCAACAAGTAGTAGAACAGGCCATATGAGTCGAAATTTATCCATTCCTTTTACCTTCGGGATAAAAGCGATATCTGTAGGCCCCTCGATGATTTAATGATGACACATGTGAGTGCTTGGCCAAGGCAGGACTGATTTGATTTGTTTAATCAGTCAGTCATCATGAATCGGAAATCAAGAAAGAACAAATAGACCGAGAGAATGATTATAATCCATGTCTCAGTCCATATGATATCTAGAATGGAGGAATATATGATCCCTTGTCTAATGGACAAGTCATTTACAAGATCCGAGTTCCACAGCAGCTTTAAGATCTACGATTACCAGTTAGGTTTTGAAGTCATATTCAATAATAGTTTTAGACTTATCCAAGTGGGAGACTGTTGGATTAATGTCTAAGTCCATAACTATATTTAGTATGTACTTGACCCGACCCGGCATGGTCCATTTGGGTTGCACTTCACTGACACAATTTATATGGTTAGTCTTTTGAGAATAGTATATTTATGATTTATATTAATATACTATTCTCGACAATCCAATGGAATATTAACAGGCTTGCAACCTGTAGGTGTTTTTGAACTGCGTGTTCACCAACTATACTCCATCCCCATGGTTTCCTTGTTGGCATATATTGCTAAGGAATCTCCTAAGCATTATTCTCCATCCCAAAGATGATCCTTAGGATAGGCCACAAAATTAGATGCTTTAGGAACAAAAAATGAGGATAATGGGAATCGGTAATCAGGTTGAATGTTTTGATTAAAATATATAAATAAAAGAATTTAATTGTTGTGGGTTGAAAACCCAATGTGCTCAATAGGCTCCTCAGCTTGATCCACTCAGTTTCTTGTATTATAGCATGAGAGCACATATATGATGATCAGATGAGAGATTCGTAGACCAATAGAATAATAGATGTATGTAAGGCCTGTATTATTCCCGTTTATGCTTATGTACAATATTGAAGATAACATCTCAATGTTTTTAATATAAATAAGATACATTTCTTGGGAAATGATTTGATAATATCTTTATCATATTATTGGGAACAAATTCCGCAATATTATTCTTAAAAAAGGATACTCAAATTTTTAAGTATGCATAAACAAATCAATCTTTTCTGATCATGAAATTGAGGATGTTACAATTGGTATTAGAGCTGTAGTTTAAGAGAACTAGAAGTTTCTTGGATTTCTAAAATTAAACTTAGAATGCTAAGAAATGATTGTGAGATGACCGTCTGCTATATTTTAGGTTGTATGGCTAAAATGACACATGCACTAGCTTATTTTAGAGAAAATGCCTAAATTGTCGATTGGATCTGAATACTTTATGTGTTCACGTTTCAAAATGTTTAACTACGATAACAGAATTGACATGTAACTTTTTGGAGTGATAATGAGATTTATACGTCTGTCGTAAATAGAGATTTCCCTATCTAAAATTTTCGTCACTGTACATTGAACGTATGCTTCGGTATATATAACATCATGGTAAGAACACAAAGCGCTTTAGGAAATGCTAATGGAAACCAGTAGTCAGAGCCACGAGTGATTGAGTGTGCACCCAAAGAAGTGTCAGTAGTTTGTAACAACTCGATATTTTCAAGTCAATGTAACGATCTAAAGTCAAGTATTGTAACCTATTTATGAAATAATAAGAATAGCGTCAAAAATGAAATGTTCAAAAATCTCAATTGGGATACATAAATGATAGATATCGTAAAAAGGTTTTCAAAAATATAAAGAACACTAAAATCCGGGTTATAGCGAATAAGTTATGACCAACGAAAGATCCGCAACAAAACCGGTAAAACATTGTTAAGCAGAAAATGCGAAATTTCAATAAAACGCTTTTTAGCCTTAGGTATCTAAATGAAAGTCGTAGATATCATTAAACTGTAAACGTATATAAAAAGAATGTCCAAATCTAACTTCGTATGAGGAAGTTATGATTTTTCTAAGTTTCAGATATAACAGTAGACAACTAAAAACTCGAAATAGAGATCGAGTGACTTTTAGCCGATACAACCAAAACGAGAATCGAAGATCTCGACAATAGTAGTTCAATGGTAAAAAGACAGACGAAAACGGTCGTCAGATAAAGAAGTTATGAAATTTTAACGGACTTTTGCAGTCCCGGCCAATTAAAAACATAATATTAAAAAGAAAAGTCAAAATTAGCCGACGGAGTCTAAATGTAAGTTGTAGATCCTAATATCACCTACGTGTTGATATAAAGAACTTCAAAATCGGAACTCGTATGCGACAGATATGAATTTACGAAGTTCAAGACACGAATTCTCACTCTATCAGAGGACTCATGACGTGAGCCACTCCATGCTCACGACCTGAGCCAGGGATGGATAGGATTCCATCGTTGGGTTGTCAGAAGTAGAGTCAGCAGGTGGATAGGATCGACCTCACGACATGAGCCACTACATTCTCACGATGTGAGCTCCAAAATCACTCCTTATAAATAGAAACCAAAAGTGTCGAGTTTAGGCTGCTAACCTCTACTTCCCTTTCTACTTTTACTTTGTGTCAAGCCTCCCGAGACTACCCCGACGCCCCGGTTACGTGTCGAAGCCTTGACGGAAGCCCGAATTCCCAAAGTTCCCAAGATTTACGAGAAATCAACGTCTTTCCAGTCGAAGTACTGCATGAGCAAAATATCATTTTCATCAAATCGTCACTTCCACCAAGTGAGTTCATACCCCTAACTTATGTTTTAAAGGATTTTAAATGCTTTTATAGGTGGGAATACAAGTAGAAAATCATATAGTTGTATAATCAATCACATGTGATTTATAACTATCAAAACAAGTGGATCTCTTATACCTCAATCTGTGTTATCAAACAAACTATTTCGAAACAATTTATAAACTGACATCAAGTCATCTATAACCATTCAAATGGTTAAAACTCTTTATCAAACTCTTTTGAAATTATATACTGTCAAAATCATGTCTATATAGATATAGTTATATAAATGAGGTTGAAAAGGGCTTAGGACTAATAACTCACTTTATTTCCTGTTCCTTGTTTGGTTGTGGACTTAAGGTATCAGTTGTTTTTCCGAGGTTCATTTGAATCTTAGTTATATATTAAGTATATGTGTATATATATAAAAGTTCTTACATCAGTTCAACACCTTTGGTTAGGAAAACTGTACAAACATACCCAGTCATTCAAACACCATTACTAGTAAACTATAATAGGTATAGTTTAGAGGACTACTACTCACTATTTCTAGTACAATGAAACATACAAGAGTGAGTTCATACACAAGTCAGTTCAAACATACTACAACGAGAAACAGAAAGAACATACTATAATGAGAAACAGGGAGGAACATTCTATACAAAGAGAACAAACAATATACTAGAACAGGTACAACATACTATACAAATACAAGAATACTGCAACATTAATGTGACCCACTACTTCATGGAATGGCAATATACTGTTGTGTCACGTTTTGTAACCAGAGTCTCCTGGAGGGAGAGCGTGAGTTTTTGTATAGATCTATACGAGATTGACCATCCTACACCTTGCTGCTAGCTACAGTGGGAACTATAGGTCTACGGGTGACGAATGTCATACCATTTTGACGTCTTTGATCTTCGTGTCTTACTAGTTAATCAAGTATGGTTATAATCATATCACATGTTACCTTAATTAAACAAACTGGTTTAAGGTAGTTAGTACAATGGTAGTTACTGATGGGTTTTGAGCATTCTAACACTCCTAAGGTGTTCATGCAACCCTAAAGACCTTGGATATATGTTTTCTCTATTATACATGCAAATATGAACTTTCAGGGGTATTACCTATAAATAGCATACACTTATCATATATAACACAAGAATCTAGTTAGGATAACATACCTTATTGTGGAGCTTGAAGTCTTGATGTATCTAGCGTTAAGAGCTTAGCCCCAATAGTGTGGAAGCCTCAAGTGGAATCACAACACATCATGAACAAAGGATGGACTTGAGAGAGAATCTCCATGTACCCAAAAGCCACCATGAACTCCAAGAATGCACTTGTCGTGCTTTTGGGCAATGAAGTATGTATTTATATGTGGGATTTCTAGGGTCATGGATATAACACAAATCCATACCCATGGGTTTAATGATCCATGGTTCATGTGGCCCAACTCTTTATGTATCCATACATAAACTTGGTCCAACATGGATCATAAGCCCAACATATATAAATATAACTAATTAGCATAATTAGTCCCCATAGATTTAATTAGTCTCTTTGGATCACTAAATTAATTCTTGATCAATACTAATTAAAACATATGATTTCATATTAATATATTATAACTTATAATATATTAATAAATCATAAACAACATCTTCTCTAAAAAGTTCATCCTAACAAATTTCCCTGATGATATGCAACCCAAATGGACCATGCTACTCTCGGGTCAAGTACATACCAATAATAGTTATTGGCTTAGATGTCACACCCCAAAACTGGAACGGCGGAAACGTTCTGGGGTGGAGGACGTCATGTCAAGTATCACAACATACGCAATATAGTAGTCAAAGTACAACAACCATTGCATTAATAGTAATAATTTACATAGATTACATTTAACAATTACATCAAAGTAGATATAGGAAATAACATAAGAATCAGCTTGGTACTAGGCTGACTTTGCAAAAGCTCCCGGAGTGTACCTGTCTATTTATGACCTGAGAATACAAGTTATTTTGAAAGCGAGTATCAACATTTTAATGCTGGTGAGTTCATAAGTATTTAATGAAATTGGTTATAAATACATGTTTGACTTCAAAATAATCTCACTAGGTGATGGTGACTTGATTTTACAGAGTATTAGAATCCTTTCCATAAAATCCTATATTTTCTAATAAAAGTAGTCTTCTACCAAGACCCAATTGTTTTATGTTTAAACAAAGGAGTATCTCTACTAAAAGCAGTCTTCTACTAAGACCCGAACATTTTATGTTTAAGGAGTAATTTCCCCCAAAAATACTATCGTTATCAGAATATAGTTTATACTTTAAAGAATATGTGAGAAGATCACAAGCAAAAGTAATAAGGAAAATAGTATTTTACCTCAGCAGTAACACTGCTGGCTAAAAGTAAATAACACATAGACTTTAGGAAGTATTAAGTGAAAAATACGCCTCGGAGAATCTAAAAGAATGAAATACAAACTCTAGGAAGTATTAAGTGAACAATACGCCTCGGAGACCCTAAAGGAATGAAATACAGACTCCAGGAAGTATTAAGGGAACAATACGCCTCGGAGACCCTAAAGGAATGAAATACAGACTCTAGAAAGTCTTAAGGGAGCAATACACCTTGGAGAGCCTAAAGGAATGAAATGCAGACTCCAGGAAGTATTAAGGGAACAATACGCCTCGGAGAGTCTAAAATAGCCTTTCGTCTTATGTAGATTAGTTTAACGGTTTAATAATGTGGCCTAGTATATAACTAGGAAAATATATCATGATGGCTTCATATATAGAAAATACCGTGATAATACTCCTTACCTTAAAGCCATGAATTATAAGGTAAATGTAAAGACACTCGTAACCATACTGATTGACGATCGAATACTTGACGACCTGTTGGCGTCAGAATGAATGTGACATTTTTCACCCCTTGTCTTGGTCGGCCGAGACTGTAGCTAGCAGTCAGGATGTGGGAGTGTCTGTCCCGTATAGATCTATACACACAATGCCCGCTCTCCCTCCAAGAGACTCTGGTTACCAACTTGACAAAGGTGGAATCCACAACATGAGGATGTATCTCGTGTTTTGATTTCTATATACCCTTCCTTTTACTAAAAATTATATGTTTTAGAATATAGATATAACTAAGTTCTCCTTCAAGAATGTTATGGTTGGTTGCTAAACTATACCTATTATAGTTTACTTGAGAGGTTATCTAGATGCCTTTGCTACTCATAGGTGATGTTGCTTGACGGAACTTTTATTACTATATATGTATACATAATATATAACTAATATTTAAACGACCTTCAGACAGATAACCGTTACTCTAAAGCCATATCCAAACAAGGAAAAGGAATTAAAGTGAGTTAGCCATCCTAAGTCCTTTAAACATTACTTATATCACTATACATATATAGGAATGCATATGACAATATAAAAGTATAAAAAGAATTTTTTGGTAAAACCATTAGAAAATATATAAAAAGAACTTATGACTTGATGTCAGTTTATAAAAAAAACAAGATTTGAAAACCTTTATCTGGATAAAAACAGTTTAACATGCAAAAGTCTATTTGCTAGCCAGTTATTAATCACATGTGATTGATCTAATAACTTACTAGTTCAGCTTGTATTCCCCCATAAAAGCATTTAAAATCATTTAAAAAAGTTGATTATGGGGTATGAGCTCACCTGACGTGGTTGATTCGGATGAACGGACAATATAGGATGCTAAGTGTCAAGTGAGGACTTGAACACACGCGAATCCTATTTAACATATAGTGATACATTTAAGTATCTAATTAGTCATTTAATAACTAATTATTCTAGGAGCACTAAGGGTTGCATATAAAGAGAGTATGGCCTCACATTGGAGTTTACTCCTCAAATGGTGGCCCTTAGGGGTGTTTACCGTTTCTAGACCACTTACCCCATGAGTTTACGACCGTATACTCATGGAAGTGGTGCCATTGGGTGTTCAAAAGACTTATACCACTCAAGGTATTATGCTAGACTCGAATCAAGGGCTTAGGAAGTGATTGGGGCTCAAAATGACCCTTCCTTTGGAGTTTACGGTCCTTGGATCACTCCTTGGGAGTTGACAGTTGTAAACACATGGTTTTATGTCCATAAAATCATGTTTGTCCATTTCTTTCGTGTTTTGGTGTTTCTATCTTATGCATGCAAGGTTCTAGTCACTTATACAAGCATTAAAAGGTCTTAAGGGCACTTAAACACCCTTTGAAGGTGTTTACGGTTGTGGGAGGTCTCCCTAAACCGTGAACATATGAACATGGGAATTTTGATGATTTTCGAGTGTAAACAAGTTCATATTAAGCACACAAGAAGCTAGGGAAAGTGTACTTACGATCTAGGAGCTTGAATGATCGATTTTGGCCAAGAACACTAGTGTGTGTTCTCGGTGTTCTTGGTGTTCTTCATGAACACTTGAAGATCTAAGAAAAGATGAGATTTCCATGGATGAAATCGATTATAAACACTAGATAAAGTGTTATATCAACGAATCTAGGAAGAAAACTCTTACATTTTTGGCGGATTTGACGGAAATGTGATATGATACTTGAGAGAGAATCTTGGGTGTTCTTGAACTAGGAAGTGAAAAATGAGCCAAAAATGACTAATTGTCATATTTATACTCTTTAGAGTTTACGACCGTAAACTCCAAACACTTGGAGTTTTGAGACTTACGTGATGCATGACAACTTCTAAAGTATACCTCCTTTTATTTTTCCGCTAGACGAAAAATTTAAAATAAAATATTGAAACCGACTTAAAATCGGCCAAAAATGTTTTGTGATGAATTTCGCAAATTTTTGATGTGCTTGATTGCGGAGTTTACACAAATGAAAATTTCGGGTTGTCACATCATCCCCCCGTTAGAGGGAATTTCGTCCCGAAATTATAGTTCAAGCGCACAAGCAGTTATAGTTTAGCGAAGCAAAAGATGAGGATACTTTAGTTTCATCAGCTCACGCTCCCATGTGAATTCAAGGGCTTCGCTTAGTGATGCAACGAATATTCATTACCGGGAGATGGCTTTTCTTGGGTCGCTTGACCTCTATAGGTTTCTACACGAAGTTGGGTTCTCATGATTTCGATCTTTGACGAGTATGATTTCAAGAGTCACGTCAGACAAGCACTTTTTCAAGTCTAAGACGTGGATAGGTTCGGGTGGAATTTATGGAATTTTGACAGAACTTGTAGTCCGATGGGGGTTGGACCAATTCATATCAAGAATCTCGGATGGTCCTACACTCTTGGGAAGATAGAGTTTTTTTAGTACATAGAACATAATGTACTTCTATAGTGAGATCATCACTGGCGTGATCGCCATTTTGAAGTTCCAAAAGTTCTCTCTTACAGGGGTGTAGTTCCCGGTTTGGTTCTTAGAAGGCTCGGGTCGTCTTCTGATTCGCATTTCCTAATGGTTGGCTTTCAGAGGTTTTTCTAGATCATGGGAGGTTTTGGCTATGTACTGGCCTCTATTGGTTATGTGACATCTATCTCGACATAGTGCAAAATGGACCTGCACTTCTAACTCTTGAGGTGTTTCTAACGGAAACTCTCAAAGTCGGTGTGATAGGGGGTTTTACTAGATGATGCTTAGAAAATTTAAATATTGAATATCATCTAATAGATGATTTCATAGCATGATCCCTAATCGGAAAGAATCATGCTCTTACTCGCTTCGTTGTTTCATGGATAGCAGTCTTCGATCAGGGCTAACTTCTCCCTTAGAGATTTTCCGAAGCACTTGACTATTTCAGGAGCTGGTTCTACTATCTCTTTAGGGATAGTATTCCTTGGACACCTAGTAGTCTAACAAATCTCTATGACTTGCTTCATTTTCCATCGCGTCTGCAACCTCTACATTTAGGAGCGCGTGTTATTGTATAACCCACCGACTAACACCTACACTAGTGTCTATAATCTCTTTATGATCTGGGTTATAATGCTTAACGCAATCTATCATATAATTTATTCAAGTATTCTTGGTTGTGGAGGTGTTCATGTGGTTCTTAGCATTCTAGTATTAACTTTGGAGGATGCAGTCTACCGTCTATAGGGCGACGGTGACTTCTCTCACGTGAGGAGGCGGTGTGTACTAGGCACTACTCGTTTGTAACGGGATGGACGAAGTGCCTGAGTAGTACGAGTATCCCTTGCAACTACTCTTCAAGTGTTAATGGGTTTCTCCATTTAGATTTAATATGGATAGGAATGGATCCTGCTACACAGAACCTCTAATTTCTTCATCCATTCTCCCCAGAGTTTAACCTGTCGCATCTTTCAGGTCTCTGGGTCTCCTGCTGAGATGCTTAGTTTGTGGGATTAAGTGTGAATGGATGGTCGTAGTTAATGTCCTTGACTCTTATGACCCGAGTTACTTTCTTAACTGAGGGTGTTAGCTTAACCGGGATGACAACAATTTCTGGATTTGTGGTCATTTTAGTAGCTCAGCCCAAAGTGGTTTTCTTGACTCCAGCTCCTTTTCGATGGGACATGATGAAGGGTCTTATTATAAGGTTCGTGGTCGACCTCATACTCGGCTTAATCACTAATACTCGGTGTATGCAAGTCGTATATAATTGAGATTCGACGGGATGTTTAGATGTGTGGCCCCACCCCAGACCCACAACCAAACGAGGAACAGGGAGTAGGGAGGAAGCACACATCTTAAATGTTATTGATCTAAATTATATACCTCTCTAATGCATATACTCAGTAGCAGTAAGTTAATCCCATGAGTTCTTTCTCTTGATTCACGAACCTGATTGTGAGGTGCTAAGGGTATTTTTGGGGGATCTAGTGAGTAGGCCGCGGGCGGTTATTGTCTTTTGGGATACCTGCAGTGCCTTTAGCTTCGGGTTCTATCTGTCTAAGGAGGGGTTGGTGTCACACCCCGAAAACCAAAGGCGGAAACGTTCCCGAGGTTGACTCCATGTTGTGTATCAAATCCAATGTACATAGTAATCACAGTAAACAACCATTACATTACATATATGTGAAAGTTTACATTTGGTTCAAAAGTAAATTGTACAAAATTATACATATATCATATGAACAAAAGAGACGAGTCTTCGGAGCACTCCGTCTTCACCAAAAGATGTCGCCGGTTACCTGTCTAACTTGGACCTGAGAATACAAGCAGTTTGAAAATCAGCATAAAGCTGGTGAGTTCATAAGCGGTTTTGTTTTGTGAAAATGTATCGGTTTCCTTTAGTTTTCTGAAAAGATTTGATATCCAAGAAAATCCTATATTTTCTTAAGTAAAGTAGTTAAGTTATCTTTCGTTACAGTTCTGTTACATATATAAGTTAATCCCAGGAAAATCCCATATTTTACTAATTGCAAGATTGATTGAATAACACATAGTATAGTTTAATACACAAAACTATAATTTAGACGAACTGTAAATAGCAAGTATTTTGAAAACCTTGGGACTACATCCCGAACCAGTTATAAGATAATTCGATAAAAACCATGGGATCACTATCCCGAAAGTAGATATAAGATAACTTGATAAAATCATGGGATTACTATCCCGAAAGTAGATATATGAAAGATTGATAAAATCATGGGATTATCATCCCGTATAAGATTTAGTTTCAAACCCATGAGATTGCCATCCCGAACGAAATTTAGACATAAGATCATGGGATTATCATCCCGAACAAGATATAAACATAAAACCATGGGATTACCATCCCGAACGAGATATAGATTACAAGACCATGGGATTACCATCCCGAACAAGATATAAACATAAAACCATGGGATTACCATCCCGAACGAGATATAGATTACAAGACCATGGGATTACCATCCCGAACAAGATATAGATTCTAAACAGATCCTAACTGTGAATAAGTTTATATTAATATGTATTGTGAGTCGGGTAACCATACTGATACGACAACGAGACCTCCTTGACATTAGTCAGACGTCGGACGATATACAGAATTTGTCACCCCAAGCGTGCCCGCCTAACTGTAGCTAGCAGTTAAGGTGTGGGATTGTCAGTCCCGAATAGATCTATTCACAAATTCCTCGCTCTCCCTCCAGGAGACTCTGGTTACACTTCCGGAGAGGATTTACTTGATCATCCATAAAGGGTAGTGACTATCTCACAAACTAGTATTAAACTATTCACAGGATTCTCATACGATACCATACATACAAAGATTTCAAGACATGATACATTGAAAAATAAATACGTATAAAGAGACTATCTGGCAAAACATTCGAATGATATAGAGATAAACTGAATCAGACATAGTTTATCTAATAACTTAATACAGATATCAGTACATGATATAAAGAGAAACATAGAACCCCAAATTATTCCCATAATAATTTGATTAGTTTGATTATTTTCTTAACTAAAATCCATTTAGTTGTAATTGATAAATCATTCCTTATGCTCGACATAATACATAAGGAGAATAAGAGTTTATAAGTTTGCCAGATATTATTTGAAACACATAAATGTTATGATTTGAAAACAGTTTTGGTTTGCTTGTATTCCCCCCTGAAAACAGTAAAAAACAGTGAAAAAGGCGTAGGGGTATGAACTCACCGGACGAGAAGTATGACGATTTGGATGCTAAGAGTTGATCCGGGACTTGTAAATACACGAGGTTCCTAATTATAATGTAAAGATACACATTTGTATCTAATTAGGACTTATTTTATTTATATGATAGAGGCACTTGCTTCAAGTCACGAAAACACTTCGATACGAGTGTTTGAAGGGACCCAGGTGGCGTTTAAGGATGTGAAATGACACTAGGGACTTGGGACTTGAGTTTACTCCCCATGAATAAACTTATACAAGAGTTTTTGGTCCAAAACACCCATTCCCCATGAGTTTACGGCCGTAAACTCATGGTAGGGTGGTTTATGGTGCAAATTTGGGTTATAAATGGATATGGACACTTGGAAATGCTTGGATTAATTTTTCTTAAGGCTTGGATTGAATTAAAAACATCATTTACACTACATAAGGGAGTTTACGGCCTAGGCAAGGGGTCTTTGGCCGTAAACTCTCAATTCTCCATGATTTAGTGTTTTTAGGTTGTTAAAATCAATCACATGTGATTCTAAAAAATTCCACAAGCCTAGAAATGAGTTTATATGGGACATATGAGGGATTTATGGAGTTTACGGCCCATGAAACCCCCTTCATGGCCGTAAACTCTAATATATGATGCTACAAGGTGTTTCAAAGTCTAAAACTTGCATAGAATGGCTTCTAAAATTTATCTAAGGTCCTTAGGGGTGTTTAGTTTGCATTCTAACACCAAAAATTTTGGAGTTTACGGCCCAAGAACAGGTCTTGGCCGTAAACTCTTAGAAATCCCATGAATGATGTGTTTAAGGCCCTTAAAGTATTTTTGGTTGGTCCCTTGATTTATTCCAAGGCTTTTGGTGGTGTTGGATGGCTTTCTAACACCTTAGAATTGGATTTATGCCAAGTTTTGGGGAGTTTACGGCCCAAGCACTATCCTTGGCCGTAAACTCATCTAAGTCCCCCAAAAATTATGTTTCAAGTGTCCAAATGCTATTACCAAGGTCCTATAATTTATATCTAAGCCATAGAGGTGATTTGGAAGGGTTTAAAGGCATGAAAAACCCCATTAACATGAGTTTACGGCCCAAGCTTATGCCTTGGCCGTAAACTCCATCAAAGTCTTCAAAATCAAATTTTTAAGTGTTCTAAGTCCATATCTTGAAGTCCCTTAGCCATATCTAAAGTCCAATTGAGTCTAGGAAGGAGTTTAAGGGCTAAAAACTCTTTAAAATGGTGTTTACGGCCTAGGCAGCCTCCTGGGCCGTAAACTCACATATATTGTCCAATTTCATGATTAAGTGTCTAATTTGGAAGCTAAACATGCTATAGATTAAGGCTAGGAAGGTACCTTAAGGATTTGAAGCCTTAAATTTGAGTTTTGGACACTTAATCCTTGGATTTAGGAGAGAGGTTAGAGAGAGAGTAGAGAGAGAAGGAAAAAGCTTCAAATGAGAGGTTAAACATGTTTATATAGTTCCTAAAATTTGGACACGGTGGAATTCTACCCGATACCGGCCTTAAACGAAGCTTTGGGTCGCACCCGATTGAGTTTCCGTCACCCGACGAGGATATTTCTAAAACTTATGAAATAAATGTTTTGGGCTAAATTCATGAGTTCCTAAATGATTTGTACCCTCATTGAATGAAAATAAGTATATAATTTTAGTTAACTAAGCCCAAAAACGATAACGGGACATTTCGATTTCCGACGAGTTATTCGGGTAGAACGGGTTTTCGGTGATGAACAACTTCGGGTTGTTACATTATCCCCCCGTTAGAGGGAATTTCGTCCCGAAATTCAAAGAATAAAATACAGGTCGTGGATTGGAATGAGATACGAATGGATTTGTTGCCTCGGATCTTCACTTCCTCAAGTGGAATCAGGTCTCTATTGGGCGTTCTAACGAATTCTCATTATCGGAACATGCCTTGGTTTCGCTTCTTGACTCTCTCTCAATCTACGATATCAATCTGCTTTCTCGTGGAAGCTCCAACACTGAATGACTTCGGTTTCCTCAAAGGAATCACTAGGGTTTCGTTGGGCAGACGTTTCTAAGGATTCGAGACGTGATAGTCTAGATAGATATTACCAAGCTCTAAGGGCATCCGAAACCTGAAGGTTGCTGAATCGATCTCTACGAAGATCTCGAAAGGTCTGATGCGAGACTAAGCTAGACGCTCTCGAAAGAAACTCCCGGGAATCCTTCGGGACATACATTTAGAGGGAAAGGCTGCTAACTTCCCGTTTCTCAATAATCACAGAAACGAGGGATGCGTGGTAACTCACATTGGGAAAACTTTTGAGTTCTAAGGCATAGAATGGTACGAAAGTTTGACGCCGAAGATCACGAGAACAGGGTCGAGGAAGAATCTAGACGAGCGACCCTTTTGAAAGTAAAGATAACAACATGAATGAGACTCGGTCATTTCATGTTAAACATAGCATCAAAGTATTTTCATGGAAAGTTTCCCCCTTTATAACTCGAATGGAATAGAATAGTCCTCCGGACCGAGGATTTAGTCTATAGGTACGAAGTTAGTGTTCTCTATCTCACTAGTTAGTCGTCTCGACGGTACACATTTCGATTACATGCGAAGGATTGAGTTTAGAATACGTTCGAATAGATAGATAACAGGTTTCCCTTTTTGCACCCAAAATCGAAAAGAGTTGCAAGCATAAGAATTATCAAAGAGAGATATACCTGCGGCAGCAGAGGGATTTGTGGTTGTAGCTGTCTTGGGACAATTCCTTTTGAAGTGTCCAGCTTCACCATAATTGTAACAGGCCGGACTGATTCCCACTCCGGATGATTGGTTCGTTGGCTTGGCTGGTTTTCTACAGGTTCGCGCAAGATGGCCCTTATTGCCACATTTGTCGCAGATCCTTTCGCGACATGGTCCAGGAATGCGGTGGTGGTAGTTACACTTACCACACCAAGGAAGGGTACCAGTGTATCCACTGGCGGGAGTTTGGTCTGTGGAACCTACAGCTGAAACAGTGACAAGGGCAGTAGCAGCATGGACTGCTACCGTTTGCTGTTTCTTAGAAGACCCTTGCGTACTCTGGGCCTTCCGCTTGTTCCAGGATTTCTTTTTACTTCCGCCTCCACTAGTGACTGGCTCGGGGGTAGTAGCTTCTTCATCAGAGTTGTCTTCGTGATCTATCAGGATTTTCGCAAGGCACTTAGCACTGTCATATGTGTCTGGCTTCGCAGCCAAGACATTCCCCTTTGTTGTCTGGGTCAACCCTAGATGAACCTCTCTATCTTTTTACTCTTCGGGGTAACCATTCCCGGACAAAGTAATGCCAGATCATCGAATCTTGAGGTATAAGCAGCTATGTCAGAACCCTTCATCTTAAGGTTCCAAAGTTCGTGTTCTAGCTTCTGAAGTTCGCCCCGAGGGCAATACTCTGCGAGAAGAAGCTCCTTCATAGCTTCCCAACCCGTAGCATTGGCTACAGGTAAAGTTAAGGATTTGACTCGGCCATTCCACCAAGTCAGGGCTTTGTCTAGGATGGTGCAGGCAGCAAACTTGACTCTATCAGACTCCAAACAGCTGCATATTTCAAAGATTGATTCGATTCTCTCGAACCATCGGGTTAAGGCAATGACACCCCCTGTGCCATCGAAGAATGTCGGTTTTACGTTCATGAAGTCTTTATAGGAACCCCCTTTTTGGTGTCCCTGACTATCTTCTGGGTTTTCGGGTTGCGGACCACTTCTTGAATTACTAGAGTTCATTTGCGACATGGCTGCTACCATTGCAGCAGTCAGAACTGTCTGAAGCGATGCAAGATCAAGTTGAGGAGGAGGTGGTGGCGGAGGAGGATTGTTGTTGTTCATTGAGCTAGGTCTCTTTCTTGGAGGCATCTTGATCTAAAAAGATCAGGAAAGAGAGGATCATAAGTCCTCTGAATTGAATCAAGAGATATGGGATAGGAGATATTTCATCATGGCAATTATAGCATCATACTAAGCGATAAAGCAGAAAGGAGTTATAAAGATAGAACATTTTATCGCTAGAGAAATAATCAAGGAATAACGCGTATACGAGGATTTTCTACAAAGGATTGGCTTGAGAAATACTCCCATAGTATTTCATGGTTCGCTGCAGCGTCGATTTGTTGTTTGGGATATTGGGTAAGTTTTAGGTATGCCGCATGCCACAGTCACTCCCAAGCACATGTTGGTCGTGTCTCGAATTAATATAGTTGGCCAGGCTATATTGAACCTAGACACGACTACATAACTGCCCAGGTTTAACCGCAGTGTACAACATCCATTTACTTATGTTTTGTTCTACTTATAGTTACGGATTTCGACGGCTCGGCATACTTAAATACTTTTGAAAATACTTATATTTTGTAGGATACTTTTAGTTTAGAGCACTTAGGCCCCTTAATGTTTATAGTTTTATACCATGTAAGGTTTGGTATACTCTGTTCACTATAAACAAGGGCTCTGATACCAATCTGTCACACCCCGAAAACCAAAGGCGGAAACGTTCCCGGGGTTGACTCCATGTTGTGTATCAAATCCAATGTACATAGTAATCACAGTAAACAACCATTGCATTACATATATGTGAAAGTTTACATTGGGTTCAAAAGTAAATTGTACAAAATTATACATATATCATATGAACAAAAGAGACGAGTCTTTGGAGCACTCCGTCTTCACCAAAAGATATCGCCGGTTACCTGTCTAACTTGGACCTGAGAATACAAGCAGTTTGAAAATCAGCATAAAGCTGGTGAGTTCATAAGCGGTTTTGTTTTGTGAAAATGTATCGGTTTCCTTTAGTTTTCTGAAAAGATTTGATATCCAAGAAAATCCTATATTTTCTTAAGTAAAGTAGTTAAGTTATCTTTCGTTACAGTTCTGTTACATATATAAGTTAATCCCAGGAAAATCCCATATTTTCCTAATTAAAAGATTGATTGAATAACACATGGTATAGTTTAATACACAAAACTATAATTTAGACGAACTGTAAATAGCAAGTATTTTGAAAACCTTGGGACTACATCCCGAACCAGTTATAAGATAATTCGATAAAAACCATGGGATCACTATCCCGAAAGTAGATATAAGATAACTTGATAAAATCATGGGATTACTATCCCGAAAGTAGATATATGATAGATTGATAAAATCATGGGATTATCATCCCGTATAAGATTTAGTTTCAAACCCATGGGATTGCCATCCCGAACGAAATTTAGACATAAGATAATGGGATTATCATCCCGAACAAGATATAAACATAAAACCATGGGATTACCATCCCGAACGAGATATAGATTACAAGACCATGAGATTACCATCCCGAACAAGATATAAACATAAAACCATGGGATTACCATCCCGAACGAGATATAGATTACAAGACCATGGGATTACCATCCCGAACAAGATATAGATTCTAAACAGATCCTAACTGTGAATAAGTTTATATTAATACGTATTGTGAATCGGGTAACCATACTGATACGACAACGAGACCTCCTTGACGTTAGTCAGACGTCGGACGATATACAGAATTTGTCACCCCAAGCGTGCCCGCCTAACTGTAGCTAGCAGTTAAGGTGTGGGATTGTCAGTCCCGAATAGATCTATTCACAAATTCCTCGCTCTCCCTCCAGGAGACTCTGGTTACACTTCCGGAGAGGATTTACTTGATCATCCATAAAGGGTAGTGACTATCTCACAAACTAGTATTAAACTATTCACAGGATTCTCATACGATACCATACATACAAAGATTTCAAGACATGATACATTGAAAAATAAATACGTATAAAGAGACTATCTGGCAAAACATTCGAATGATATAGAGATAAACTGAATCAGACATAGTTTATCTAATAACTTAATACAGATATCAGTACATGATATAAAGAGAAACATAGAACCCCAAATTATTCCCATAATAATTTGATTAGTTTGATTATTTTCTTAACTAAAATCCATTTAGTTGTAATTGATAAATCATTCCTTATGCTCAACATAATACATAAGGAGAATAAGAGTTTATAAGTTTGCCAGATATTATTTGAAACACATAAATGTTATGATTTGAAAACAGTTTTGGTTTGCTTGTATTCCCCCCTGAAAACAGTAAAAAACAGTGAAAAAGGCGTAGGGGTATGAACTCACCGGACGAGAAGTATGACGATTTGGATGCTAAGAGTTGATCCGGGACTTGTAAATACACGAGGTTCCTAATTATAATGTAAAGATACACATTTGTATCTAATTAGGACTTATTTTATTTATATGATAGAGGCACTTGCTTCAAGTCGCGAAAACACTTCGATACGAGTGTTTGAAGGGACCCGGGTGGCGTTTAAGGATGTGAAATGACACTAGGGACTTGGGACTTGAGTTTACTCCCCATGAATAAACTTATACAAGAGTTTTTGGTCCAAAACACCCATTCCCCATGAGTTTACGGCCGTAAACTCATGGTAGGGTGGTTTATGGTGCAAATTTGGGTTATAAATGGATATGGACACTTGGAAATGCTTGGATTAATTTTTCTTAAGGCTTGGATTGAATTAAAAACATCATTTACACTACATAAGGGAGTTTACGGCCTAGGCAAGGGGTCTTTGGCCGTAAACTCTCAATTCTCCATGATTTAGTGTTTTTAGGTTGTTAAAATCAATCACATGTGATTCTAAAAAATTCCACAAGCCTAGAAATGAGTTTATATGGGACATATGAGGGATTTATGGAGTTTACGGCCCATGAAACCCCCTTCATGGCCGTAAACTCTAATATATGATGCTACAAGGTGTTTCAAGGTCTAAAACTTGCATAGAATGGCTTCTAAAATTTATCTAAGGGCCTTAGGGGTGTTTAGTTTGCATTCTAACACCAAAAATTTTGGAGTTTACGGCCCAAGAACAGGTCTTGGCCGTAAACTCTTAGAAATCCCATGAATGATGTTTTTAAGGCCCTTAAAGTATTTTTGGTTGGTCCCTTGATTTATTCCAAGGCTTTTGGTGGTGTTGGATGGCTTTCTAACACCTTAGAATTGGATTTATGCCAAGTTTTGGGGAGTTTACGGCCCAAGCACTATCCTTGGCCGTAAAATCATCTAAGTCCCCCAAAAATTATGTTTCAAGTGTCCAAATGCTATTACCAAGGTCCTATAATTTATATCTAAGCCATAGAGGTGATTTGGAAGGGTTTAAAGGCATGAAAAACCCCATTAACATGAGTTTACGGCCCAAGCTTATGCCTTGGCCGTAAACTCCTTCAAATTCTTCAAAATCAAAGTTTTAAGTGTTCTAAGTCCATATCATGAAGTCACTTAGCCATATCTAAAGTCCAATTGAGTCTAGGAAGTTGTTTAAGGGCTAAAAACTCTTTAAAATGGTGTTTACGGCCTAGGCAGCCTCCTGGGCCGTAAACTCACATATATTGTCCAATTTCATGATTAAGTGTCTAATTTGGAAGCTAAACATGCTATAGATTAAGGCTAGGAAGGTACCTTAAGGATTTGAAGCCTTAAATTTGAGTTTTGGACACTTAATCCTTGGATTTAGGAGAGAGGTTAGAGAGAGAGTAGAGAGAGAAGGAAAAAGCTTCAAATGAGAGGTTAAACATGTTTATATAGTTCCTAAAATTTGGACACGGTGGAATTCTACCCGATACCGGCCTTAAACGAAGCTTTGGGTCGCACCCGATTGAGTTTCCGTCACCCGACGAGGATATTTCTAAAACTTATGAAATAAATGTTTTGGGCTAAATTCATGAGTTCCTAAATGATTTGGACCCTCATTGAATGAAAATAAATATATAATTTTAGTTAACTAAGCCCAAAAACGATAACGGGACATTTCGATTTCCGACGAGTTATTCGGGTAGAACGGGTTTTCGGTGATGAACGACTTCGGGTTGTTACAGTTGGTTAACAGCGCGTGGTACCCTTCACCTGGGTACTTATGAAGGTTTGGATAAGAGAGACGACTGACGGTTCACATTAGGTTCGGAAGAACCTTTATTTGACACATAAGTTATGGTGAAAGTTCTCTTTACACAACACTAGGAATTTTCACATGGTCGCACCAAGTGGAACCATGATTGACGGAAGTGTTGAATTTAAAAGCATCGACAAGATATGGAACCAAGATCGATAGGAACATGTGCTGAACAGGGCACACAAGTTCTCAGCGTCTCGGGTTTCATCCAGGGTATCATATCGCAGATACTTGGACCGATATAATTGACGCAGAACTCTAGGGGGTCCTGATGTTTTGGAATAATGTACTATTCATGAACGGATTTCTCACGAGGCCTCTCTATAACCGTCTAGTATACACTAGTCATGTATAATTAAGATTAAAAGGACTGTTGATTGAGCGACTCCACCCTAAATCCACAACCAAACAAGGAATAGGAGATGAGGCAGCATCACTCACTCGAGGTCTATCATTCTTAATAATAAATGGCCTTAATATATATACTAAGCCATCATAGCTTTACCTGATGGTTTTTCAAGTGTTACAACAGTGCTGCGAATTTTGCCTTAACGAGGGAGTAATTACAATTAGAATTGATTATTTAAAGTTCTCAGTTAGATACTTAGGATTGAGACACGTACCAAAATTCTACCGGGTTCCTTGACGTTTCCCTTAGGCATTAGGGTTAGACTCCTCCTGTGCCTTTGTCATTTCCTTCAGTTGGAAAGTCCCTTTTAAAGTGCCCAATTTTTCCACATAGATGGCATACTGAACTGGTCTCCACATTGGTGGTTGATGTAATGAACTCAACCGGGGTTTTATAGAAGCGAGCGGTATTCCCCTTCATGTTGCACCTAACACAAAAGAGTTATCGACAGATACCATGATGATGGTAGCTATACTTGCTGCAACGGGGGAGGTTTCCTAGGTATGGTCTTTTTGGAGTCGGGATGGAAGGGTTGACAGAGGCGTTGACCACTTCAGCTCGTTGCCCTTTGGAAGGTCTTTGAGTTGAGGTACTTCCTTCCTCGTTCTTAAATTTTATTTTCAGTGGATATGGTTGGGTTTCTTGGGTGGCTTTACACACCGGTGCTGGTTGCTGTTGTCCATTGCTTTGATCGGGATTCCAAATAGTGCTCTTGCTAACATTGGCGTTGTTAGCATTCAAGTGACCCATGACAGCTGCTATGGCTGCTGAAACTGCAGCTTGAAACGTAGCTTCATCGATTTGAAGAATTGGTGTCTTATTAGCGGGTTGGTTACGTTTCTTTGGAGCCATGGTTTTTCCTACACGAAAAGGAACACGAGCTGATGAGAGACGATGGTTAACCCTAGACGTATCTTTCTTTACTATGATAGGCATAAATTTTCCCGCACCTTGATTTATGGTTATATGAGTATCGACCTACATCCCTATGATGCAGTCCGGGTAACAGGGTAGGAGTAAGTGTATCGGAAGGCCATAAATCGAGGGTCGCTCCAACTAAGTTATCTTTAAATTGGAGAGGTTCACTCTCCGGATTTGAAAAGATTTGAGAGGAGTTCGGAACGAAGATCAATGAAGAAAAGGCTCACGAAACTTATGGCTAAACACTCTCCGTCGAGGTTTCGTGATCCGATCTATTTATATTAATCACAATGGGAAAGACAGTTTGCCTAGCACATAGTGTGAGTAGTGAAATCACTAACTCACTAAATTGTATTATTTTATGGATTTATTAGCGTGACGATAAGGACGAAAAGACACTTCTCGGGTTCCATGCATTGGCTCCCTCTGTCCACCTCTTATCCCTGACTGGAACAAGCGTTGACTTTATTTGGGTACTTATCTAAGGTTCTCTTCTCTTGTAGACATATTGAATTTCTACTCCATCTTACTTCCGTTTCTGACTCTGGGTGTCATCACTTCATGCTGGATGACTGGAATCTCGTAAGATCAGGCGAATTTCCCACTGCTGTCCCTAAAAGTTATGGGCACATGGTGGTTTCAACAATCTCGTCCCTGTTCATTTATTTCCTAATTGGAAACCTTCTCAATGAACCTCTTCAGGATCTGTATCAACTCTTTTGTCGATTATTGAAGTGTATAAGGTTTTCTAATTGGAGCTCGTGCGAGAATGGAAATGTCAAAGAATTCTAAGAGATTATTAAAAAATTTCACTGGGTGATCCATATCGAGTCCTGCTTCAGTTTCACATTGTACACAAATCATATAAGAGTTAGATCTGATAGGCCTTCGAATATGTGGTACTACTCTATATCCACATCCAAACAAGGAAAAGGAAGTAGAGCGAAACCACACATTCTCAGACTATGAGATCCTCACTATATATAACCTTGGGAGTATACACTCTGTAATCATAGGTATATCAATAAGGATCTTTTTAGTTTTTCACACAAGGTTATTTATGATTCCTAAAATACTCTTATAGTATTTTAAACTTTATGTTTGGCTCTAGCATTCCTATTTGGTAAGTTTCAGATTTGTTGCAACATCACCATCACTCCCAAGCACACGTTAGTCGCATCTCGAATAATTGTAGTTGATCAGGTTACATTTATTCCAGCTTACGATTACATAACTGCCCAGGTTTGACGGTAATGGTCAACATCCAAAGACTTTTATTCTAGTTATTTTTGTGATACTTTATTTTGGTTTTTATATTCTGGATGTTCTTATACTTTTGTAAAATATGATTAAATTTTAAAGTATAATTCTTAGTTAGAGTGTTTTATCCCAATGTATTTATAGGCTGTATATCTTTTATGATTTGATATACTGAGCTCACTATAAACAATGCTCTGATACCAATCTATCACACCCCAAAACCGGAACGGCGGAAACGTTCTGGGGTGGAGGACGTCATGTCCAGTATCACAACATATGCAGTATAGTAATCGAAGTACAACAACCATTGCATTAATAGTAATAAGTTTACATAGGTTTCATTTAATAATTACATCAAAGTAGATATAGGAAATAACATAAGCTGCAGCTTGGTACTAGGCTGACTTCGCAAAAGCTCCCATAGTGTATCTGTCTATTTATGACCTGAGAATACAAGTTATTTTTAAAGCGAGTATCAGCATTTAAATGCTGGTGAGTTCATAAGTATTTAATGACATTGGTTATAGATACATGTTTTACTTCAAAATAATCTCACTAGGTGATGGTGACTTGAGTTTACAGAGTATTAGAATCCTTTCCAAAAAATCCTATATTTTCTAATAAAAGTAGTCTTCTACCAAGACCCAATTGTTTTATGTTTAAACCAAGGAGTATCTCTACTAAAAGCAGTCTTCTACCAAGACCCGACCGTTTTATGTTTATGGAGTAATTTCCCTCAAAAGTACTATCATTATCAAAATATAGTTTATACTTTAAAGAACATGTGAGAAGATCACAAGCAAAAGTAATAGGGAAAATAGTATTTTACCTCAGCAGTAACACTGCTGGCCAAAAGTAAATAACACATAGACTGCAGGAAGTATTAAGTGAACAATATGCCTTGGAGAGCCAAAAAGAATGAAATACAGACTCCAGGAAGTTGTAAGTGAACAATACGCCTCAGAGAGCCTAATGGAATGAAATACAGACTCCAAGAAGTATTAAGTGAACAATACGCCTCAGAGAGTCTAAAAGAATGAAATACAGACTCCAGGAAGTATTAAGGGTACAATACACCTTGGAGAGCCTAAAGGAAGGAAATACATACTCCAAGAATTATTAAATGAACAATACGTCTCGGAGAGTCTAAAAGAATGAAAGACGGACTCTAGGAAGTATTAAGGCAACAATACGCCTCGGAGAGTCTAAAGGAATGAAATACAGACTCCAAGAAGTATTAAGGGAACAATACGCCTCGGAGAGCCTAAAGGAATGAAATACAGACTCCAGGAAGTATTAAGTGAACAATACGCCTCGGAGAGTCTAAAAGAGTGAAATACAGACTCCAGGAAGTATTAAGGGAACAACACGCCTCGGAGAGTCTAAAATAGCCTTTAATCTTATGTAGATTAGTTTAACGGTTTAATAATGTGGCCTAGTATATAACTTGGAAATTATATCATCATGGTTTCATATATAGAAAATACCGTGATAATACTTCTTACCTTAAAGCCATGAATTATAAGGTAAATGTAAAGATACTCGTAACCATACTGATTGACAATTGAATACTTGACGACCTGCTGGCGTCGGAATGAATGTGACATTTGTCACCCCTTGGCTTGGTCGGCCAGGACTGTAGTTAGCAGTCAGGATGTGGGAGTGTCTGTCCCGTATAGATCTATACACACAATGCCCGCTCTCCTGGAGACTCTGGTTACCAATTTGACAACGGTGGAATCCGCGTCATGAGGATGTATCTCGTGTTTTGATTTCTATATACCTTTCCTTTTACTAAAAAGTATATGTTTTAGAATATAGATATAACTAAGTTCTCCTTCATGAATGTTATGGTTGGTTTCTAAACTATACCTATTATAGTTTACTTGAGAGGTTATCTAGCTGCCTTTGCTACTCAAAGGTGATGAATTGCTTGATGGAACTTTTATGACTATATATGTATACATAATATATAACTAATATTTTAACGAACTTTGGAAGGATAACCATTACTCTAAAGCCACATCCAAACAAGGAAAAGGAATTAAAGTGAGTTAGCCTTCCTAAGTCTTTTAAACATTACTTATATAACTATACACATACAGGCATGGATTTGACAATATAAAAGTATAAAAGTAAGTTTTTGGTAAAACCTTTGGAAAATCTATAAATAAGAATTTATGACTTGATGTCAGTTTATAAAAAAAACATTATTTGAAAACCTTTAGATGGATAAAAACTGTTTAACATGCATAAATCTATTTGCTAGCCAGTTATTAATCACATGTGATTGATCTAATAACTTACTAGTTCAACTTGTATTCCCCGCCATAAAAGCATTTAAAATCATTTAAAAAGGTTGATTAAGGGGTATGAAATCACCTGACGTGGGTGATTCGGATGAACGGACGGTATAGGATGCTAAGTGTCAAGTGAGAACTTGAACACACACGCGAATCCTATTTAACGTATAGTGATACATTTAAGTATCTAGTTAGTCATTTAATAACTAATTATTCAAGTAAGGACATCCTAATACATGAAAACACTTTGCTACCAGTGCTAGGAGTACTAAGGGTTGCATATAAAGAGAGTATGGCCTCACATTGGAGTTTACTCCTCAAATGGTGGCCTTTTGGGGTGTTTACGGTTTCTAGACCACTTCCCCCATGAGTTTACGGTCGTGAAGTCATGGAAGTGGTGCCATTGGGTGTTCAAAAGTCTTATACCACTCAAGGAATTATGCTAGACTCGAATCAAGGGCTTAGGAAGTAATTGGGGCTCAAAATGACCCTTCCTTTGGAGTTTACGGTCCTTGGATCACTCCTTGGGAGTTGACGGTTGTAAACACATGGGTTTATGGCCATAAACTCATGTTTGTCCATTTCTTTGGTGTTTTGGTGTTTCTATCTTATGCATGCAAGGTTCTAGTCACTTATACAAGCATTAGAAGGTGTTAAGGGCACTTAAACACCCTTTGAAGGTGTTTACGGTTTTGGGAGGTCTCCCCAAACCGTAAACACATATGAACATGGGAATTTTGATGATTTTCGAGTGTAAACAAGTTCCTATTAAGCAGACAAGAAGCTAGGGAAAGTGTACTTACGATCTAGGAGCTTGAATGATCGATTTTGGCCAAGAACACTAGCGTGTGTTCATGGTGTTCTTGATGAACACTTGAAGATCTAAGAAAAGATGATATTTCCATGGATGAAATCGAGTATAAACACTAGATAAAGTGTTAAATGAATGAATCTAAGAAGAAAACACTTACATTTTGGCGGATTTGACGGAAATGTGATATGATACTTAGGAGAGAATCTTGGGTGTTCTTGAACTTGGAAGTGAAAAATGAGCCAAAAATGACTAAGTGTCATATTTATACTCTTTAGAGTTTACGACCGTAAACTCCATGTTTGGGGCCTTAAACTCCAAACTCTTGGAGTTTTGAGACTTACGTGATGCACAACAACTTCTAAAGTATACCTCCTTTTATTTGTCTGCTTGACGAAAAATGTAAAATAAAATACTTAAACGGACTTAAAACCGGCCAAAAATGTTTTGAGGTGAATTTGGCAAAACTTTGATGTGCTTTATTGTAGAGTTTATACAAATGAAAAGTTCGAGTTGTCACATTAGACATCTAATCCAACAGTCTCCCACTTGGATAAGTCTAAAACTATTATTGCAAGTACGACTTCATAACCTGACTAGCAATCGTAGCTCTTAAAGCCGTTGTCAAACTTTGAACAAATCAAATGACACGTCCATTAGATAAGTGATCATATATTCCTCCATTATAGATATCATATGTACTGATACATGGATTATAATCATTCTCTCTATCCATTTGTTTTTTCCTGATTTCCGATTTATAACGACTGACTGATTGAACAAATCAAATCAGTCGTGGCTTGGCCAAGCACTCACATGTGTCATCATTAAATCACCAAGGGGCCCACATATATCAATTTTATCCCGAAGGTAAAAGGAATGGATAGACTTCGACTCATACGGCTTGTTCTACTACTTGTTGAATCATACACAAAGGCATGTTTTATAACATCAAGTTATGAAATGCATTTTCGTGCAATCAATGTATAACTAACTCATAGTAATAACTCATATATCTAGCTTTGAAGAATATAAGATATTATCATCTCATGATTCACTCGTGATAAAATCCATGAAGTGATTTAAATGAGCATGGGTTTAATCCAATACTCGAATCTTATTCCAGGAGCACTCATGAATGTTGCAGCAACCATTGCTATATCTAATGCACCTTAGACAAATCGTACAAGCCAAATTCATGAAAGTCTTGATTCATACCTACTTCCAATATATGACTGACTATGGATGGTTTGAATAACTCAGTCATTCGGGAAGAATGAGCCAATTATTCTGGAAGTCAAAACATGCAAAGTGAAACACAAGAATAATACTAATGTTATATGGCCCCAACACTTTGAGTGTAAATAAAAACACCTTTTATATAAGCACCATATGGATTACTCATTATTTATGTTTCGATTTATGAACTTTATACTTGAATTGAAAACAATAGTCATGCATCCTCCAAGCATGCCCACTATGTTTGTTCAAACAATTGTCATGCCATACACCAAGTATGCATACTATGTTTGTATATGATCTTTACTTTGTGAAATAGATCAATTGAACATAATTCCATGATTCTATTTCACAATCCCAAATCCTTATAGTAAATGTAAGAATACGAAACTCTTGCCATTTACTATAATTTGTTAGATTCTAAACTTATATGTCATGATCCCTTTGCTATGACTATGCACAAAAGTCACAAAGACTTGGCAACATACATTTACAAAGTATTCCAATGGAGAGCAATTCCATGGAAATGAAGTCTTAAATTCAAAGTACATTCCTTTGAACATCCTTCTTTGCATTAAGTACTCTAATCTTACACAGATTCAAAGAATAACTTCCACCTATGGAAACATTTCTATATTCCCATTTTGACTATCACTTCTGAAGAAGAGTTGCCTCTTTTCAGAATATGTCAATATGGTCCTAGCTCTATATTTCCAATTGTCCCTTAGCAAGCAATCTTTGGTAAATCTTAGACCGTCCTCTGCAATTGCTTAATCATTTTAGTCATATCCAATACTAGACCTTTTCCCCTCTCAATGTCCCAGACATTTGGAAAATTTAGAATGAAAAATATTATAACATATGTAATCGATCCTATACATGAAGCATATGGGATACGATTCATGCTATAAAATTTTAATTTGCCATGTTCTCAAAATTCGAACTATGAAGAGGGATGCCGTAGTCATAAACGAATTCTGAGAACGCAACATTTATAGAATTTCCTTATGTTGAACCATTCCAACATAACATTCATATATATCCTTGACTAAAGTTGATTAAAATCTTAATCTAAACTTGTAGAATTGGAATGCAGTATAAAATCCTCTCCCTTAATTATAGTAAAACAACTTTTCAAAGTGAATTGAACCTTTTGTTTTCTATAATTAACATTGCTAACTTGCAATTCTTAACATAATAATCATGCTCCCACTAGCATAATTATTATTATCTTACTAGCATAACACTTATGCTCCCACTAGCTTTGACATGTACCCAGAAATCAACTGGACTTCTAGAAATCAATACTTTTTTGACTTTCTTACCAAAGTTTAGATTTCTAATACGAGATGCTTTGATAAGACTTTATCAAAAACATACATCTTTCCTTAGATATCTCATATGTGTGACTAAACAATTATGAAGAGGGATGTCGTAATCATAATGTTTTGACCTTTTGTCATTCTCATAATTGCTATCTACTCAAAATCTACTTAGTGAAAGAGTTTTCTTACAATCATTTTCATGAATCGAAGACAAGATTCGTGACAAATATAAACTCATATGGACTGAACTCATATGGACTGAACTTGTTCAATCTTAATTTTTTGCCATCTGGCAGCATAAGGGCCTACCATTGCTTCCAGGTTGTTATGCAAACAACTGAGAACTCTTGGAACTCACATGCATGGACAACTTTAACTAGAATGTTCACATAAATTAGAATGTGTCAACACGATAGGTTATAAACCTTAAGTCGTGGGCTAGTGATGAACAATACTCTTGATCAGTTCTCGAAACTATCTCAAGACTCCCATTGTCCTCTTGACATATAAGATTCTCTTTGTCATGAACCAAACCTTGACAAAAAAGATATTTATGATTTAGTGCGGATTCATGTCAACGAAAAACATTTCTCACAATAGGTCTTAGTTGGTCGTTATTTTATCCAAAACATCACAACTTACCAATATCAAATGTACAAGAGTAAGAAAACATTTTACTCTACATTTGACATGTGTTTTAAACCTTTCTTAATATTATTTTACTCAAGGCTTAATCTTGGAGTATGACTTTAAGATTTGATTCTGGAACGAAGTATGATTTATCTTTTTGATTTGACAATTTCAATAATTCATGATTCCTCTCCTTAGCCAAACAAATGAACTAAGGTGTCCTTAGAGGATCAATTGTGATATGGTTTCATATTAATAAGATAATCATAAATCAAGATACTCAATGTTGGGTCAAAAATATGGTTTATACTTTACTTTTCTAGGAAAATGTATTTTTTTGTCTTGGACCGTAAACAACTTGGTGTTTAGGGTTGTATACGTGTTTACGGTTGTACTTACGGCCTTGAACACGTTTATGGCCGTAAACCCATTCACCACCCATGTTCACCAAGCCCATGTTTCTCATGTATAAATATAGGTGTAAGGGGTGAGGAGTAGAGTGATGAGAAAGAGAATAGTAAAGCTTAAGTGTGTGTATTTGAAGGTGTTCTAGAGAGAGAGAAAATAGAGTGTGTGTTAGTGTGTTTGAATCTTGTATCCGGATCTTCATTCACATCAATACATACAAGATTCATCATATTCTTCTTCTCTTTCTCTTCTATTTCGATCTGACATCATCCGTTTGATTGGGATTCCGCACCATCAAACGAATCTGATTGATACACAAGCAGATTGGGGACTTACAATTGGTATCAGAGCGAAGATTGTATCAGTCAATTTTGACAGATCTGGAGCTTATTTGATCTTATTTTTGAAAGTTTATTGCGTTTTTGGATAGATCTCTGAAAATTAGGGGGGGTTTGTTCTTCGCGTTTTTGATAGAGTTTTGGAGCAAAAAGGTGTGAAAAACGCTGTTTTTCACGAAATCTGCGAAGAGTTTACAGCCGGAAATAGTTTACGGTCACTGGAGTTTACGGCCGGCAGTTTGCGGTCGCCGGAGTTTGCGGCCGGCGGTTTACGGCGGCGGTTTGCGGTCGGCGGTGTGCGGCTCAGGCGATTGCGGCCTCGGCTCGGTAGACAGCTTGGTGAATCGCGGCTCGGTGAACGGCTTGGGAAGTCGGCTCAACAGCAGCAAGCCTTGCAGCAACATCTTATTAAAAAATATAAGCGGAATTGGAGGTGGCGGGGTTTGAACCCGGGTCCTCAAGTTCTTCAACAAGCGCGCCTTACCAGTTGATCTACTAAGCATCTTGTTCCATTCCTTCCGTTTTAATTGAAAAGCTCTCATTTTCGAACCCAATTTCGCAAATTGACACTTTTAGCCCAAAATTTCAATTTCTTTTATTTTAAAATTCCATTTTCAACCAAAAATTTTAGTTTTTAAATTTTGACTTTTTATTTAAGATTTTGCCTATGACTTTTAAAGTTTGACCTTTGACTTTAAACTTTGACTTTTTCGTTTAACTTTTAAATTTTCAAATTTAGCTTTTCGGTTTGACTTTTAAGTTTGACTTTTTGGTTAATTTGACTTTTACTTTTGACTTTTCAAGTTTGACTTTTTAAATTTGACTTTTGAGGTTTGTAGTCAAAGGGTTTAATTTTTAAGTTTGATTTTGGCTTCTAGTTGTGCTTTTAATGGCTTTTGAGGTCTACGAGGGAATTGAAGACATGAAAGAGAGTCATCAGGATATGTTAAGACAAAATTTCAACATATTCAATTATATCTCTGGAGAAACCCTGGAAGCTCATTTGCAGCGATTCACTACACTTACTACTCAGATGAATATAGTTAGGATCTTCTTAACTAAGTCCGAGATAAACAAAAAGCTACTGAATTCACTTTCAAAAATCGTGGGATATGAACGTGGCTGTCATCAAGAAGACAAAAGATCTCAATCATCTCAGTCTTGCTGCTATAATTGCAGAACTTGACGCTTTGAGGTGTGGAAATACAATGAGTTCTACAAACATCCCGGTCAATGAAGTTTAATGCTCTCCATCATGTGAATCTACGATTAAACTTCTTCGTGAACAAATTGATTTATTAAAATGAGAAGTTGAGGACCTGAGATATGAAGGATATCAACTCAGGAAAGGACAAAAACCCTAAAGGCTGAATTAGAAGCAAAAACCAAAGACTTCAGGAGGCTTCAGAAAGACTATAGTAACAAATGTGAAAACTGTGACTATATCAAGAGACAGAATGTCGAGTTAATTACTGAGCTTGATACATTAAAAAGCAAATTTGAAACTGTGAATTTTGATTTTAAAAAGTATGATGTATCAAGCGAGGTAGTTGCCAACATGATTGACCATTGTCTGCAATTTAAAAATAACTAGCAAAAAGGTCTAAGGTATGATAGTGTTCCTCTACCTTTGAATCATAACTACACATCCATCCCTATGAGACAGGAAGAAATTGACAAGGAGGTACATCTTCATTATGGCAAACCATCTGGATTTCTGTCAGGAGGTATTAAGGTTGAAGATTCTAATGTTTCTAATTTATGTGCAGGTAAAGTAGCAGAAGATGAGAAAAAGGAGAAAACCATTGAACAAACCAACATCTCCTTGAGCTCTGAATCTGTTGCTTCGAACTCAGCCGCTTCTGATCAACCTGTTGTTGAGAAATACAGGCCACCAATTCCAGTGAAACAGAGTGCCTGTTGTAATTGTGCTTGTAGGAATAATAAGAGACAAGGCAAGGATACGCCACCGGGGGTAGGAAGAAATAACTTCACAGTGAAGAAAAAGACTTGTTTTCACTGAGGAACACCTAGACACATTTCCAGAAATTGTCCTAGTCGCGCATACGTTCCCTACTATGCACAAGGCTGGCACCACACGCCAAGAGGGAGATACTCCAAAAGAAATCCCTCAAGGTCACGTTCAAACAATGGTGAATGGAACACACAGAAGGCCAAGAATCAATCTTACAAGGCCTAGAATCCAAATCCCAAGGGCAAGAAGGGAATGCCAGCCAAGAAGTCCAATCCAAGAAATGCTCGAGCGAAACCAAGACCGGCTAGGTCAAAGTCATCTCAACGGCCGACTTCAAGTTCAAAATCAAGTGCCAAGGCACCCATCCACTCGAAAAAGAAATGGGTTAAACCCAGCTACAGATGGGTACCAAAGGTTCAATCTCCCAAATCAATTAATGATTCTAATATTTCTCCATCTTCTATTTGTGATAAGCAGGATATGTCATGGTCGAGAGTACCCTGCAATGATGAAAAAGGTCGACCCAGTTTTAAAGTGGACTGGGTTCCAAAGACCAAATGATCTCTCTCTTTGTGTTGGAGCAGCTATGGAGGCATATCATCAGACTTCGGTTTGTTGGTAGTGGCTGTTCCAGGCACATATTAGGGGACATCTCTCAATTATACAACATTTTAAAGTTTAAGTGAGAGTATGTGTCCTTTGCAGGAAGGGAAAAAAGGAAGGGATCATATAGGGTTAGTGCTTAATGACATGAAGAATTTTTTGATATATTCTGAGATTATGTGTGCTGTTCTCAGACATTCTGGATGAAAATTCAATCGGTGAATTACAGTTTGCATTTTCTTCTCTATACTCCTGAGTTTATCTTAATCTGATTCAGTTTGAAGATAATTTTTTATTTTTTTTAGCTTTTCGTTAGTATTGTTTGGGAATTGATTTCAAGAATGTGATAATGGGCAGTCTAAAGCATGTGTAAAGGACTAAATATGAATTGTCTAGACTATGTGCTCAATGTGGTGGTAGGCATGAAGGATTTGATAGTGTGGATTTAGTGAGGATTGTTTGGATTGACCATACGACGCTCGGGTAGATTGAGCAATGAGATAAACACGGGAATCCACAAAATACACTAAATTAATACGCATCTAGAACAATGGTTCAATTTTTCCTTCATGTACGGACTTATGTCCTTAATTCTGGTTCTGATAGGGCAACTGGGGGGTTCTGATAAAGTAGGTCTGTAGAAATTATTTTCTTGCTTTCTATCTGCCAGTCATATGGTGCTTCCTCTGCATGATTGGAAGAGATCCGACCTGGATTGCAACATATGCAACTCTATTTCTACGCACCTCCTTATCTATGAAATTTTTTCTATCTGTTATCCATATGCTCTCCCCTCTGCATGATCGGAAGATCCGACCTAGGACACAGCATATGCAACATTCTACCTCTCAATCCCTTTATCCTAGTAAGCCATATGTTGTCCCCTCTACGTGATTGAAATATAACTGACCTGGGACACAACATATGCATCTATCTCTAAATCTGACTTTCTCCTTAGTAATTGCTTACAGACCTAAAGTAAGGAGTCCTTAGGAAGTTATTGATAACCAGGGTATATCGGGAAGTGGGGAACACGTTCTAGTGCAACTAAATTGAACCATTTAAGAGGTTGCCTGTAGATCTCGTTGCTTAATTTAAGTGGACAATAATACCCGTGGTCGTCGTTAGCTAAATGGTTTATTTAGAAAAGTTTGTCGATACTCTTCGTGTTTAAGTGGACCACAATACCAACAATTGACCAGATCTATTCATGAAGGTGAAGGTACTGATAGACAAGTTCAGGCTATCTCATAACTTTCATCACAAATATATATATATATATATATATATATATATATATATATATATATATATATATATATATATATATATATATATATATATATATATATTTAATTTGCTCATAGTTTTCCTCTATGCACAAATTTAGGGGAGAATTAAAAAAAAGATATTCAAAAATAAATAAAAATCAGAAAATTCAAAAATCAAAAATAGTGTTATATTCTGTTTTATTTCTTGTTCAAGAAAATCAAAAATCCAAAAATATTATTGTTTCCGATTTATTTTTCAGAAAATATGAACAACCCAAAAATATTGTGTGCTAAATTTTCTTTTAGTTTTTTTTGTCTTGAAAAGTGAATTCAGGTGAAGATGAAACTCATG
Organism: Lactuca sativa; assembly: GCF_002870075.4. NCBI lineage: Eukaryota > Viridiplantae > Streptophyta > Magnoliopsida > Asterales > Asteraceae > Lactuca > Lactuca sativa. Next base: position 101,728,803 of record NC_056628.2, read on the forward strand.
GAGTTTGTGTCGAAGATTTATGTGCCAAGACTTCATCCATGATCATCGAAGAATTCTCATTCGATGGAGCAAGAAATGAAGATTATTCTTTTGACATTCTATCTTTCAAACCCAGAAGCAAAGTGAAGCTGAAATTGAAGATTATGTGACAGATTGCATTGAAGACTCCTTAATCAATATGTTGCTACTTATGAACTTGCTGATGTGATCCAGAAGATTATTTCTCTCTGAAGTTCTCTCTGAAGATTCTCAAGCTGAAAGCACCAATTTTCAAGAATCTGTACAAGAAGCCTGCTCACATAATGTGCGTTAACTATCAAATTCTGAAGAAATGCCCAACTGCTCAAGATGAAGTCATTTATTGAAGGTTCATCAACTTCATCTTGAAGCTGTGAAGTCATCGAAGATAAACGCTGAAGCCAATCTCCAACTAAAGATTAACAAGAAAAGTCAACTACTTTTTAGGGGGAGCTTGTTGGGTCATTTAAGAAAAGAAAGCTATAAACCAAGGGGGAGATTGTTGGGTCAAAAATATGGTTTATACTTTACTTTTCTAGGAAAATGTATTTTTTGTGTCTTTGACTGTAAACAACTTGGTGTTTACGGTCGTATACGTGTTTATGGTTGTGCTTACAGTCGTGAACAGGTTTACGACCGTAAACCCGTTCACGACCTATGTTCACCAAGCCCATGTTTCTCATGTATAAATATAGGTGTAAGGGGTGAGGAGTAGAGTAATGAGAAAGAGATTAAAGAAGCTTAAGTGTGTGTATTTGAAGGTGTTCTAGAGAGAGAGAAAAGAGAGTGTGTGTTAGTGTGTGTGAATCTTGTATCCGGATCTTCATTCATATCAATACATATAAGATTCATCATATTCTTCTTCTCCTTCTCTTCTATTTTTATCTAGCATCATCCATTTGATTGGGATTCCACACCATCAAACGGATCTGATTGATACTCAAGCATTTTGGGGACTTACAATTGGTATCATATCTTGGATTGTATCAGTCAATTTTGTCATATCTAGAGCTTATTTGATCTTATTTTTGAAAGATTTTTGCATTTTTGGATAGATCTCTGAAAATTAAGGTGGGTTTGTTCTTTGTGTTTTTGATAAAAAGGGGTTTTTGATCGAGTTTTGGAGCTTCAAAGTCGAAAAAACATTGTTTTTGGTCGTAACCAGCGAGGGGGTGGCGGCATGTATGGCCAGCAGCTAGAGTTTCCGAGGAGTTTGCGGTCCGAGGAGTTCGCGGTCAGAAGGTTAACGGTCAGAGGCCTCGTACGTGTACGACCCACGGTTTACGGTCCGAGATTTCGGCCCTCGGAGTTTACGGCTTGTACGTGTACGGATCGCACGAGTTCCTCGCATCGCTTCGCACCTCGCCTCGTTTAGGAGCCTCGGTATTGTTCCTCGGAGCTCGTCCTCGCAAGCAACTGACTGGCCTTCGCATCTAAAAAAATAGGAAGTCGATTTCGAGGTGTAGGGGTTCGAACTCGGGACATCTGGTTATTGTTGTTTTATTTCTTGTTCAGAAAAATCAACAATCCAAAAATATTTTTGTTTACATTTTATTTTTCCAAAAAATATGAAAATCCAAAAATATTTTTTTGTGTGCTAAGTTTTCCTTTAGTTTTGTTTTGTTTTGAAAAGTGATTTCAGGTGTAGATAAGACTCATGGAGACTAAATCGAAGATTTTCTGAGCCAAAGCTTCTGTAGCACCTGGTTCTTGGTATGTATTTTGTTATTAAATCTTCATTTATTTTTTGCATTTTAGCCTTGGACTCGACGAGTCGAAGGACTGACTCGCCGAGTAGAAGTGGAATGAGGCGCGGGGTTTGAGCTGCGGACTCGGCGAGTCGGGTCCCGGACTCGGCGAGTAGCCGCTGTTTGGATAAAAACCCTAATCCAGGGGTTTGCACCCTATTTAAACGACCTTATGCAGCCTCCTTTCCCCCTTTATGCTCCCAAACAATCCTCATAGCCAACCCTAGCCATTTTTTAGTAGATCTAAGGCTTTTTGAGTGATTCTTGTGAGTTTTGATCTCAAGGAAGAAGGAAGAGCATAGAAGGATCAAGAGGGGACTGCAGGATTCGAGTTTGGTTCATCATTTGTAGTCTTTGGAAGGTATAAAGTCTGAACCTTGCTCATTCATTTGTTAGATCCCTCTTTGAGGAGATTTAGGGCTTTTATAAGCCATTTTTGGTGGCCAACCATGTTTGCAAACATGGTTGGGGGTTTGGGCTTCTATATCATGTCATTTTATGAGCCACAAGTCAGATCTAGGTTGCTTTTTGCACCAAGGAAGGCCCCATGCAACAAAAGACCCATTTTAGAGCCTTTTAAGCTCTAATGTACCATGCATGCACATAAAGTTTGTATCTTTACGTGCTAGATCGAGTTTAGAGGCCTGGATCTATCATTTGGTTAAGTGTTGTACATAAAAAATCGAAGATATTAGTAAGGAATGTGATAGACTCGGCGAGTCCAAGGGTTTTGGTCCCATATCAGTGAGGATCATAAGGACCAGTTGAGTGTGGAAGGGTTTTAGGAGTCCCGGGGAGTGACCCAACGTTCTGGACTAAGCAAAGTGTTCTCGGAATTCATGGTACTCGGCGAGTGCATGAACGGACTCGGCGAGTCCAAGCCAATCTTCATGGTACTCAGCGAGTTGTTCATATAACTCGGCGAGTCAAGGACATAACGTGTTCATAGGATGAAGAGTAACTCGACGAGTTGTTCATACAACTCGGCGAGTAAGGGCAGGACATGAGTATCGGTTGATGATGAACTCGAGGAGTTGTTCATACAACTCGGTGAGTCGGATGTGGATTCAGTCGGTGTTCTTTTAAAAGGAAAAGTCGTCGAGTCATCACCTAACTCGACGAGTAGGGACGGGTATGAGGTCTGATGGAAGGATAGGGACCCGGCGAGTTGGCAAGCCAACTTGGCGAGGCAGGTCAATTGGAAGTTGACTTTGACTTTAACTTGGTCAAGGGGTAAATGGTAATTTTACCCTAAAGGTAGATGTCAGTTTCTGGCTAAGTGTTTTGTGGGAATTATAGCCAGAGGATTTCCGGAGCAGCAGCGACATCGGTCAGAGGATTCCCACACAGTTCTGCAGCTACGAGGTGAGTTGTCACACCCCAAAACCACGAACGGCGAAAACGTTCAGGGTGGAGGACGTCATGTACAATATCACAACAGTGTAATATAATAAACAAGCAACAACATCATTCATTGCATTATAAGTAAAGTTTAATACATGTGTGTTCTTTCATTGTAATAAGACACCAAAATATACAATCAAAATAAAAGACAAGTCTTGTCTGCTCCGTCTTCTCAAAACCTGGCCATCGTACCTGTCTACTGTTGACCTGTGAATACAAGTTATTTTGAAAGAGAGTATCAGCTTTAAAGCTGGTGAATTCATAAGTATTTAAGTGTCATTGTCTTGCTTATGAAAATCTATCATGAAGGCCATGTAAACCTTTAAATGAAAATGTCGATGTAAGTATGAAAAACCCTAGAAAATCCCTTATTTTCTATAAGTATGAAGTGTAGTCTTCTACCAAGACCCGAATGTTTTGTTATGACTATGTAGTCTTCTACCAAGACCCGACTGTTCTATAAGTATGAAGTGTAGTCTTCTACCAAGACCGAATGTTTTGTTATGACTATGTAGTCTTCTACCAAGACCCGAATGTTCTATAAGTAATATGATAGCTTTTCCTTTCTATTGACTAGTACTAGATTACTTAGTCTAACTCCTCGTTTATGTGAAAGCATCACAAAGTAAAGTAAACAGGAAAATCTAATCATGTAAGTGTTATTGTCTCGGGTTACCAGGACAAACACGACATCGCCGAAGCGAAAGATAGACCCTATGGACATCCGAAGAGTCTCCCCTCATCCTCTATAGCGGCAGCAGGTTGGAGGGAGGGTTAGTCCCAACATCAATCTCCTAATATCGATCGTTAACCTAATGATCCTCCGAAGATTCACATCGCATCCACTGTTGCAACAGTTGGACACAGGGATGGTTAGTCCCATCACTGACTACTAAGTAAGTAACAACCTTAAACATCCGTAGACATTCATCGACCACTGGTGCTAATCAGTGGGGTTCGGAATGGTAAGTCCCGCCGAATTATCCTATTAAACTGGGATAGGAAAGATAATTTACACAGTAAGTACTAATAAATCATCCTCGTAGTTCTAAGTACAAGTATCCAGGTAAGTAAATACAGGATAATGCACCTAAGTAATAGTGTTCCTGTATGGTATTCATGTAATGTGTTCATGTAAGCGTGATCATGCATCATGTAAGTATATGTAAACGCACTCAGGTATCATGTAATCAACTGTCTCATGTATCAGGTAATGTACTGGTATAGACTCATGAATGAACTGACTCTTGTGAGATTCCTTGTAAGAGGAATAATGTTTTGTTTCTTCTAACTATCCCTATGATAATTAACTGGAAAGTAAGTGGTTGTTCAAATAGATTTATGCACCCTCGATACACCAGGGTGTGGGAAACTGAACGAAGGATGAAACCTATAATCTCTAACATATAAGTGAACATATGCGCATAAGTATAGTTCGATTCAAGAAGGTAAAATAATGGTTTTGCAAGATATCTAGGAGTTTTGAACAATAATTAAGAGTGACTTGATGTCATTTTAATGAACATTCCAAAACTAATACTTTTGTTATCAAATTATTTTAAGATAGAAAACCATTTCATGTGACACCTTTTGAAATATGTGAAATCTACTGAGTGAAAACACAGTTATAGAATACATAAGACTGATTTAATAACATACTGTTTTCTACTTGTATTCCCCCCATTAAAGCATTTCAAATCATTTAAAAGATTGATTAAGCGGTATGAACTCACCTATAGTTGGTGATTGGGATGAACTGAACGGTATAGGATTGCTAGGTGTCAAGCGAGGACTTGTACACACACTACGATCCTAATGAACATATAATCACACATATATGCACTCAATTAGTCTTAAGTTACTAATTGATAAAGCTAAGACATACTAGACATAATAAACACTTTATATAAGTGTTTTAAGCCCTAAGGATTGCATCTAAGCTCTTGTAGGACAAGGCACTTGTGTTTAGGGTTCCAAAGGACCCCATATGTGAGTTTACTCCTCATATACTATCACACATGGAGTTTACGGTTGTAAACTCTTGATTTTACGGCCATAAACTCCTAACCATGGGGATATTACTTGTTTTGAAGTCCCAAATGATTCCTAGAATTATTCCAACTTGGTGGTTCAATTCTTGAAAGGGTTTAAGGTCTAGAAACACTCCAATTAGGAGTTTACGGCCCTAAGGCCATTTCCTTTGGAGTTTACGGCCGTAAAGTCCATTATAATGGTGTTCTTGTTGTTTTCAAGTCTCAAGCATAGGTGGTATAAGTTCTAGGCTTTTATTCCAAGCATATGAAGACATTAGGCACACTTTGGTGCCATCCTTTCATGTTTACGGCCCAAGAACAAAGTCTTGGCCGTAAACTCACTTTGATAAATGATTTTGATGTGCTTAAGGCCTTAGATTAAATGGGAACTAGTCTTGATAAAATTCTTAAAGATTTAGGTGCCTTAAAACACCATTTTGAGTTTGAAAAGGGAGTTTACGGCCTGAGAAACTCTTGGGCTGTGAACTCCCAAACTTGGGTGATTCTAGGTTGTTTTCTTGTCCCTAACACACATATATATGAGTCTAAGGCAGTTGCATAACACAAGGGTCGGTCTCGGCTTTGTTTTGGGAGTTTACCGCCCAAGAACACCTTGGGGAGTAAACTCCTGGATCTAGTGATTTAGCCTTCTAAATCATGTTATAAACACATATAAAGCTTTCTAACATTACTAGAAAGAGGTACTCACGATTTGGGATAAAAACCCGAAGATCCGTCAAAGAGAAAATGGCTTTTCTCTAGTTAGAAATGCGAATAATGAACGAATTTGGTTCAGAATTCTATTTATAGTTCTGAAATATTTTTGGCAGAAAATATTTTTATTCCTGAAATGATCTCTAATATAGTAGTGTGTTGGAATAACAATGTTGCACAAAACCCTAGTGCACCTACTCTCCGGATATTTCCTGAAATGTAAATCCTGAATTACTCAAACTTACGCGAAAAGTCTGAAAATTAACTGTGAATGCTACAACTTCTATTGAAGTGATATAGTTTGTACAGAATGGAAATTCCGGGTTGTCACATCATCCGCCCGTTAGAAGGAATTTCGTCCCGAAATTAGAATTTAAGCAAATAAGAAATTACAAATATCTAAGCAAAAAGGTGCGGGTATTTCAGTTTCATCTGATCCTCACGTTCCCAAGTGAATTCCGGTCCACGCTTTGCGTTCCAGCGCACCTTCACTATCGGGATACAGCTTTGCTTTGTTTGCTTGACCTCTCGGTCCATGATCTCTACTGGTTCCTCCACGAAGTTGAGGCTCTCGTTGATCTCGATCTCGTCGAGTGGAATAACAAGAGTCTCATCGGATAGACACTTTTTCAAGTTTGACACGTGGAAGGTAGGATGTACATTACTGAGTTCGTGCGGTAGATTGAGTTTGTAAACCATAGGGCTGATTCTCGCAAGAATCTCGAAAGGCCCTATGTATCTTGGATTGAGCTTCCCACGCTTTCCAAAGCATATCAAGCCCTTCCAGGGTGAGACCTTCAGTAGGACTTGGTCACCCACCTGGAACTCCAATGGTTTCCTACGCTTGTCAGCATAGCTTATCTGTCGGTCTCTAGAGGCTTTCAATCGTTCACGAATTTGAACGATCTTCTCTGTCGTTTCCGGAATGATCTTCGGACCCATGAGAGTGCTTTTGGGAACTCGTCCCTTAGCTAACTGGGTATCACCCACGTCAGCCCAGCATAGAGGGGATCTGCACTTTCGGCCATAGAGGGCCTCGAATGGAGCTGCCTTTATGCTCGTATGATAACTGTTGTTGTAGAAAAATTCAACAAGGGGTAAATGAGTATCCCAAGCTTTTCCAAAGTCAATCACACAGGCACGCAACATATCTTCTAAGGTTTGGATAGTCCTCTCACTTTGCCCGTCGGTCTGTTGATGGTAGGCTGTACTCATGTCCAGCCTAGTTCCTAGGGAATTTTGTAATGACTGCCAGAACCTCGAAGTGAATCTACTATCTCGGTCCGAGATGATAGATAAAGGAACACCGTGCAGCCTTACAATCTCCCTAATGTAAGTTCTGGTAAGTTTCTCCATCTTGTCTGTTTCTTTGATCGGTAGGAAGTGTACATACTTGGTCAGTCTATCGACGATGACCCATATGGAATCAAGTCCACCCGTCGTCTTGGGCAACTTGGTTATGAAGTCCATAGTGATCCGCTCCCACTTCCATTCTGGTATCTCCGGTTGTTTCAGAAGACCGGAAGGTTTCTAGTATTCGACCATGACCTTTGCGCAAGTAAGGAATTTACTCACGAAGGTAGCAATATCTGCTTTCATGTTAGGCCACCAGTATAACTTTTTAAGATCCAGATACATCTTATCTGAACCCAGGTGGACAGAATAACGAGTGTTGTGAGCTTCGGTCATGACCAAGTCTCTGAAGCCACCGTGTTTCGGTGTCCAGATCCGATCCATGTGGTATAAGGCTCCGCCACCCTTGACTTCCAAGTTCTTATCCATCCCCCTAAGGGATTCACCAGCCACGTTTTCAGGTTTCAAAGCGTCGAGCTGAGCCTCCTTTATTTGCGTGGACAAGTGTGAATGGATAGTTAGAGTCAAAGATCTGACTCTACGACCAATATATTCTTTCCGACTTAGGGCGTCGGCTACTACATTGGCTTTACCCGGATGATAACGAATTTCGCACTCGTAATCACTGAGTAGCTCGACCCACCATCGTTGTCTCATGTTGAGCTCTTTCTGGTCGAAAATGTGCTGTAGAATCTTATGGTCTGTAAAGATCTTGCTTTTTGTACCGTACAGGTAATGTCGCCAGATCTTCAGAGCAAACACAACTGCTCCTAGTTCAAGATCGTGGGTTGTGTAGTTAACCTCATGTGTCTTCAGCTGTCTCAAGGCATAGGCGATGACTTTACCTCGCTGCATCAGAACACATCCGAGTCCTTGATTGGATGCATCGCAATAGACAATGAAGTCTTCTATCCCTTCGGGAAGGGATAGTATCGGGGCGGTGCACAAGGCTCGTTTGAGCGTTTGGAACGCTCTTTCTTGTTTCTCTTCCCAGTCAAAGGCCACGCCATTCAGGGTTAGGGTTGTAAGAGGTTTCGCTATGCTGGAGAAGTTCTGAATGAACCTGCGATAGTAGCCAGCTAGACCTAGAAATTGACGAATTTCAGTAAGTGTCTTTGGTGCTGACCAGTTCTCGATGGCCCTAATTTTGGAAGGGTCCACGTGTATACCTTCTTCGCTAACCACATGGCCCAAAAATTCGACTCGCCGAATCCAAAATTCGCACTTGGAGAACTTCGCGTAGAGCTTCTCCGATCGCAATGTTTCTAAAATTTTACGAAGATGTTGGCTATGTTCCTCCTTACTTCGAGAGTAGATGAGTATGTCATCAATGAAGACGATGACGAACTGATCCAAGTAAGGACGACACACCCTATTCATCAGATCCATGAATACTGCAGGCGCATTAGTTCATCCGAATGGCATCACTACAAACTCGTAGTGCCATAACGAGTTCGGAAGGCTGTCTTGGGAACATCCTCCTCTAACACTCGTAGTTGGTGGTATCCGGATCGCAAATCTATCTTCGAGAAGTAGTTGGCTCCTTGAAGTTGATCAAATAAATCGTCAATGCGGGGCAAGGGATAACGATTTTTAATGGTAAGTTTGTTGAGTTCTCTATAGTCGATGCACATGCGAAACGATCCATCTTTCTTCTTGACGAACAAGACCGCTGCTCCCCATAGTGAGAAGCTTGGTCGTATGAATCCCTTCTTGAGAAGTTCGTTAAGTTGACTGGAAAGTTCCTGCGTTTCAGCCGGTGCCAGACGATAAGGAGATTTGGCTACTGGGGTAGCCCCTGGCACTAAGTCGATTCTGAACTCGACTTGGCGTTGCGGTGGTAAACCAGGAAGTTCTTCTGGGAAGATGTCAGGAAAGTCATGTACTTCTGGGATGTTCTGAATGTCTTTCAGTTCTTGACTGGTATCGATGACGTGTGCGAGGAATGCATGGTACTCCTTTCGCAAGCACTTCTGAGCTTGAATGCACGAAATGATGCGAAGGCTCGTACTAGGTTTGTCGCCATAGATAACTAAAGTTTCGTTGTTAGGGAGGTTAAGACGGACTGCTTTTTCAAAGCACATGATGTCGGCACAAACAAGACTCAACCAATCCATACCGATGATAATGTCGAAACATTTAATAGGGACTGGCATGAGATCTATCTTGAAAGTATGGCCATCTAAAGTTAAGGTACAACCTACGTATATGCAGTTTGTACTCTCTGTTTTCCCATTAGCCATTTCTACCGTGAATGAACTATCTAATGCACATGGTTTTTGTTTAAGCAGGTGTGCAAATTTGTGACTTACAAAACTTTTCTTGGCTCCACTATCGAAAAGTATGCAAGCATATGAGTTATCGAGGAGGAACGTACGAGTAACTATCGTAGGATCAGCTACCGCTTCCTCGTTGCCTAGGGCCATAACTCTTCCTACTCCGCCATCCATTCCTGCTTTAGGGCAGTTCCTCTTGTAGTGGCCCACTTCGCCACAACCGTAGCAAGCTTGGCCCATACCGGCGTTAGGAACCTGGGTGGCCTGAGCTGTTGGAGTCTTGCAGAAATGGACTGTGTGTCCCTTGCTGTTACAGTTAGAGCACTGCATCTTGTTGCACTTGGTGCACTTCGGGACAGTTCCAGCATATGTTTTTGCTGGTAAGAGGTTCGCAGGGACAATGGGAGTAACTGTGGCAGCATTGATCGCTACAAGTTGTTGTTTCTTGGAGGATCCTTGTGAAGCCCCTCTTTTCCTCTTATTCCACCCTTCCTGTTGTGGTCGAGGTTGGACTTTTGTGGTACGGGTATAAGGATTGATGGGTTTTGAGGTTTCCTGTGGTCTATGAGAGATTGTGCTAGCTCTTTGGCGCTATCGAAAGTAATAGGCCTGGAAGCTATCACACTTGACTGGATCTGGGGCGACAGTCCCCAGATATACCTCTCTATCTTTTTGCTCTGGAGAGCAGCCATGTCGGGGCATAAGTTTGCCAGATCACAGAACCTATTTGTGTAGGTCGTGATGTCAGATCCAACCATTTGTAGACCCCATAATTCTTGCTCGAGTTTTTGTATTTCACCTCAAGGACAGTATTCTTTCATCAGCATGTCTTTCAACTTTTCCCAGCTGATGGAATACGCCACCACCAAAGTCAGATAGTTAACATGGCTGTTCCACCACGTTAGTGCTCTGTCAGAGAAGGTACAAGCTGCGAAATTGACCTTGTTGCCTTCTTGGCATCCACAGATCTTGAAGACAGATTCCATCTTCTCAATCCACTGTCTTAACACCATAACCCCACCAGTACCATTGAAGCTGCGGGGTTTGGCGTTTGTGAAGTCCTTGTAGGTGCATTCCTGAGGGTGTCCATGGCTTTCACCGTGGTTCAAGGGTGGTGCACCTGTTCCTGATCCATTAGGGGCAGGAGCGTTGATTGCTGACACAGCAGCTGCAACTGCTGCTGTGAAAGCTGCCTGGAACATGTTGGCATCGAAAGGATTTGGTAGTTGAAGAGGTTCAGGTGGTGGTATTGGTGCTTCGTTGTTTGGGTTTCGACTTCGATTCATGCGTGGCGGCATCTTTAACTGTACGTTTAAAAGATGACGACATGGATAAGAGTACATGATTAATGAATGTGTCTCATGGACTAAATTCCCATAGCCCAACAACAGAAGGAATAGTATGACTAACTGAAGAAGATAGCATTTGGATAATAATTTCCATAAGATTAGATATCTGTCAATAATACTGGAATTACAGATGTAACAAGTTCGGGAAAAATGGCCTAGAAGTAGGCCTTACATCAACCAAGATGGAAAACTTTGACAGAATTAAGACTAGATCAAGACCTAACAGGTCTAATATTTATACAGATAGGAAATTAGACCAAAGTTTTACATAAACTAGGTCATATCCAAAAGATGAGTTAACGATATTCTATCGGCGACGAGAACTGCTAGCATGAGTCCTTGATCCCGACAGTAGACGTTCAATGTCCCTTATACGCCTGTCCGACCTTGCTTGCTGAGCTCGAAGTTCTCTAACTTCAGCTCGGGTTTCAGCAAGTTCCCTCTGCAGATTTGCATTGCGGACCAGAGTCCTTTCATGAGCAGACTCTAGTTGGCGAATGTGGACAGTGTTAACAACAGAGTTGGTGTCAACTTCCAAGACTTGATTTATAGTCGCCTGAGCCATTATCGTGTTCCGAGAAATCCAACGCACCATGATCGGTACGACTCTATCAGCAGAACCCCCTTCAGTGAGGTTGTAGAAACTTCGGTCTCCATTGTAGGGAATGGGCTGACCCTGTTCATGACTCCATGTAATCAAGTTAGTGGCCCACATAGGTGTGGGTCCTTGAAACACAGGGCGGGGGTTCAGGTTTGGGTTTTGAGCACCTAGGGGTAGGTTGTTGACTTCTGGCTCCGAGTCAGAACTATCAGAAAAACCCTCAGCATGGTGATCATCCAAAGGGATTGGGTGATCATCTTCTGGTTCTACCTCTAGCCAACCAGCATTGCCTTGGTTTGGGAAGTACGGATCGCCATGGTGAAATCCAGCCATTTTAATCTACGCGAGTAAAGGGATATAAGAAATAGCTAAAATAGACGAACTAACTAAGATAATTACAGTAAGACCAAATACCCCAATGGTATTTCTTTATGGTTGTGTTGGTAAGTTTTTAGACTTGTTGCCATATCACAACCATTCTTGGGCATATGCTAATCACTCCTCGGACTAGCATAGTTGATCAGCCTATGCCATTCCCAAGACTGACCATATATCCCTAGGCTTACTTGTGATATTCAACAATCATAATACTTTTGTTCTTGTCATTGTGACACTAATTTTAGTATGAATGCAGGCACGTATACTTACTTAAATATTTTATTATTTAAAAGTATAACTCTGAGACAGAGTGTTTTAGTCCTGATGTATTTATAGTTAGTATATCTTTTATGGGTTGATATATTATATTCACTAAAAACAATGCTCTGATACCAATCTGTCACACCCCAAAACCACGAACGGCGGAAACGTTCAGGGGTGGAGGACGTCATGTACAGTATCACAACAGTGTAATATAATAAACAAGCAACAACATCATCCATTGCATTATAAGTAAAGTTTAATACATGTGTGTTCTTTCATTGTAATAAGACCCCAAAATATACAATCAAAATAAAAGACGAGTCTTGTCTGCTCCGTCTTCTCAAAACCTGGCCATCGTACCTGTCTACTGTTGACCTGAGAATACAAGTTATTTTGAAAGAGAGTATTAGCTTTAAAGCTGGTGAATTAATAAGTATTTAAGTGTCATTGTCTTGCTTATGAAAATCTATCATGAAGGCCATGTAAACCTTTAAATGAAAATGTCGATGTAAGTATGAAAAACCCTAGAAAATCCCTTATTTTCTATAAGTATGAAGTGTAGTTTTCTACCAAGACCCGAATGTTTTGTTATGACTATGTAGTCTTCTACCAAGACCCGACTGTTCTATAAGTATGAAGTATAGTCTTCTACCAAGACCCGAATGTTTTGTTATGACTATGTAGTCTTCTACCAAGACCCGAATGTTCTATAAGTAATATGATAGCTTTTCCTTTCTATTGACTAGTACTAGAGTACTTAGTCTAAACTCCTCGTTTATGTGAAAGCATCACAAAATAAAGTAAACAGGAAAATCTAATCATGTAAGTGTTATTGTCTCGGGTTACCAGGACAAACACGACATCGCCGAAGCGAAAGATAGACCCTATGGACATCCGAAGAGTGTCCCCTCATCCTCTGTAGCGGCAGCAGGTTGGAGGGAGTGTTAGTCCCAACATCAATCTCCTAATATCGATCGTTAACCTAATGATCCTCCGAAGATTCACATCGCATCCACTGTTGCAATAGTTGGACAGAGGGATGGTTAGTCCCGTCACTGACTACTAAGTAAGTAACAACCTTAAACATCCGTAGACATTCATCGACCACTGGTGCTAATCAGTGGCGTTCGGAATGGTAAGTCCCGCCGAATTATCCTATTGAACTGGGATAGGAAAGATAATTTACACAGTAAGTACTAATAAATCATCCTCGTAGTTCTAAGTAGAAGTATCCAGGTAAGTAAATACAGGATAATGCACCTAAGTAATAGTGTTCCTGTATGGTATTCATGTAATGTGTTCATGTAAGCGTGATCATGCATCATGTAAGTATATGTAAACGTACTCAGGTATCATGTAATCAACTGTAAATGCACTCATGTATCAGGTAATGTACTAGTATAGACTCATGAATGAACTTACTCTTGTTAGATTCCTTGTAATAGGAATAATGTTTTGTTTCTTCTAACTATCCCTATGATAATTAACTGGAAAGTAAGTGGTTATTCAAGTAGATTTATGCACCCTCGATACACCAGGGTGTGGGAAACTGAACGAAGGATGAAAACTATAATCTCTAACATATAAATGAACATATGCGCATATGTATAGTTCGATTCAAGAAGGTAAAATAATGGTTTTGCAAGATATCTAGGAGTTTTGAACAATAATTAAGAATGACTTGATGTCATTTTAATAAACATTTCAAAACTAATACTTTTGTTATCAAAGTATTTTAAGATAGAAAACCATTTCATGTGACACCTTTTGAAATATGTGAAATCTACTGAGTGAAAACACAGTTATAAAATACATAAGACTGATTTAATAACATACTATTTTCTACTTGTATTCCCCCCCCCCCATGAAAGCATTTAAAATCATTTAAAACATTGATTAAGGGGTATGAACTCACCTGTAGTTGGTGATTGGGATGAACTGAACAGTATAGGATTGCTAGGTGTCAAGCAAGGACTTGTACACACACTACGATCCTAATGAACATATAATCACACATATATGCACTCACTTAGTCTTAAGTTACTAATTGATAAAGCTAAGACATCCTAGACATAATAAACACTTTATATAAGTGTTTTAAGCCCTAAGGATTGCATCTAAGCTATTGTGGGACAAGGAACTTGTGTTTAGGGTTCCAAAGGACCCCATATATGAGTTTACTCCTCATATACTATCACACATGGAGTTTACGGTTGTAAACTCTTGAGTTTACGGCCGTAAACTCCCAACCATGGGGGTATTGTTTGTTTTGAAGTCCCAAATGATTCCTAGAATTATTCCAACTTGGTGGTTCAATTCTTGAAAGGGTTTAAGGTCTAGAAACACTCCAATTAGGAGTTTACAGCCCTAAGGCCATTTCCTTTGGAGTTTACGGCTGTAAACTCCATTGGAATGGTGTTCTTGTTGTTTTCAAGTCTCAAGCATAGGTGGTATAAGTTCTTGGCTTTTTTTCCAAGCATATGAAGACATTAGGCACACTTTGGTGCCATCCTTTCATGTTTACGGCCCAAGAACAAAGTCTTGGCCGTAAACTCACTTTGATAAATGATTTTGATGTGCTTAAGGCCTTAGATTAAATGGGAACTAGTCTTGATAAAAGTCTTAAAGCTTTAGGTGCCTTAAAACACTCTTTTGAGTTTGAAAAAGGGAGTTTACGGCCTAAGAAACTCTTGGGCCGTGAACTCCCAAACTTGGGTGATTCTAGGTTGTTTTCTTGTCCCTAACACACATACATATGAGTCTAAGGCAGTTGCATAACACAAGGGTCGGTCTCGGCTTTGTTTCGGGAGTTTACCGCCCAAGAACACCTTGGGGAGTAAACTCCTAGATCTAGTGATTTAGCCTTCTAAATCTTGTTATAAACACATATAAAGCTTTCTAACATTACTAGAAAGAGGTACTCACGATTCGGGATAAAAACCCAAAGATCTGTGAGAGAGAAAATGGCGTTTCTCTAATTGGAAATGCGAATAATGAATGAATTTGGTTCAGAATTCTATTTATAGTCCTGAAATATTTTTGGCAGAAAATATTTTTATTCCTGAAATGATCTCTAATATAATAGAGTGTTGGAATAACAGTGTTGCACAAAACCCTAGTGTACCCACTCTCCTGATATTTCCTGAAGTGTAAACCCTAAATTACTCAAACTTACGCAAAAAGTCTGAAAATTAACTATGACTGCTACAACTTCTATTGAAGTGATATAGTTTGTACAGAATGGAAATTCCGGGTTGTCACATGAGTTACCTTCCAGTAGCGGTGGGTCTACAACCATAATGTCGGCCCACCAGTAGGGTTCGTAAGTTAGATGATTGTATTTGTGATATCATCTAGGTTTGCTGCTACCTGATATGTTATATGCTAGCATGATATGTTGTTTGTGATAGTAGTAGAGTTTGGTTGTTAGGAACGAAGGGTAGTCAGACACCCCAGATACGTCTGACAGTATGTGATGATATGTTTGAATGTTATCTTGTATGTTATATGCGATAGAGGTAGTAGGAGTGGACCAGTCCCCGAGGTTCGATTGTTTGGATCGATGGGTAGTTAGCACCCCAGAATGGCTCGACAAGGGTAGGTCAGCACCCCAGAATGGCTTGACACGGGAAGGAGGGCACCCCAGAATGGCCGGATGGGTAGGTCGGCACCCCAGAATGGCCGTTCGGGTTGGTCGGCACCCCAGAATGGCCGTACCGGGTAAGTCGGGCACCCCGTAAATGCCTGGCAGTATGTATGTGATATGATTGTATGGTATGTGGTACGATGGGGGAACTCACTAAGCTTCGTGCTTACAGTTTTCAGTTTTTGTTTTAGGTACCTCTTCAGCGAAGGGGAAGGAGACGGCGGGGTAGCGGCACATCATACACACACACTTTGGTTTTCCGCATTATGATATATTCTGGGATTATCCTTTGACATTATTACTGTTTTCATGTTTTCGGTATTTAGACACGAGATATGTTTATTGAAATGATATGATCATATGACGTTTTACTACAAATGTTTTACAAACTACTTAATTTAAATGAAATTTTTGGACGTGAAATTTGGGTCGTTACAAGTTGGTATCATAGCCCTGGTTTGAGGGATTCGAACACACCTTCAGAGGCGTCTGGAATCAAACCCAGGGATTAAAAGATTTTATAAGAAAATAGTTTTCTAATGAATAAAATAGAAGAGATTTTGTTTCAGAAAGAACAAGTGTGTGATGTGCGCGACCGGCCGAGCTCAAGTAAGTACTCCCCAAAGTACCCTTACAAGTTTATGTTACGTTATCAGCTTTAGTAGAACAGCATGCTAGAATAGGAATAAGGATCTAGGAGTGATGCCTTATGTGCCTGCTTTATATGCTTTAGCTTATGAGAGTTGCATGCTAGATTTGAGTAGACAGCAATAGGATGGCCTATTTAGGTTATGCCCGATAGTATGAGCTTAGCATTGTATGCTAATGCAGTTCCTATTATGAGGATACAGTTGCTTGAGATTGTTTCCTTTTGTCCGAATGTTGTTTGGTTTGTGCTTCGTGGGCCTTGAGTGATGGGAGTTAACTGTTAGGTGAATACGTTAAAGTCACATGTAATTAGGGTTGAATAATCTCAGAGTGTTGGATTTGACCCTATGGTGTAGCTCTTGTTTGAGTCCTAACCGTTGTAGGGATAAGTCCCTTACTCGAAGGATTATCCGAGCCTCGTTGCATGTGATTGTATTCAGGTAATGGCTAATTGGCATTACAAAGAGACCTTCAGCAGCTGAGGACCGGTTTGGGTGGGGTCAGAGGTTTCCTAGGGTAAGCCTAGGATAAGAATAGCAGAGATCAGCAGTGGTAAAAGGGATCTGGTGGAGTCAAGGGAGTCCTTGAGGAAGGTATGGATAGATTTGGAAGGTAGTATGGGCCCGTACTACTGAAAGCAGAGGATCCGTACCCGACTTGAGGAAGACTAAGACAAGACCGGGGAACTTTTAATAGATGTGATCCCTTTAAAGATATCAGTATCACTAATAGTTGCCTGTATGTATTGCAGAATGGTGGTACTACGTCAGAGGCCAACAGTTGGCAGTTCTGGAGAAGGATCGGGTTCGAGATCAGGTTCTAAGCCAACAGATGAGAGGCTACGCGAGTTCATCTCGTCGGAGATCACCAGAGGCATCCTTGAGTCGACCCCCATCATTTTTGGGTCAATCAAGGAAGGGATAGTTGAGCTGATGGAGGACTGCCTCAAGGCGTTCAGGAGTGACATGGCATCTGGCCAGTCAGGATCTCGCACACTGTCCTTTAAGGACTTCAGGGGCAGTGGTGCGCCGAATTTCCATGGGGCAAAGGACCCCATAGCTACCAAGCGGTGGATTGCAGACATCAAGTCTGCACAGTTGACTAGCTTTTGCCCCAAGGGGTCGAAGGTGAGATATGCAGCACGATGCTTACGAGACCGAGATAGAGATTGGTAGGAGTCCGTCGGTGACTCATTGGGAGCCTCGGCTGTTGAGGCTATGACCTGGTCGGATTTTGTGACCAGGTTCAGGGCAGAGTTTGCGCTGGCTGTTGAGCTTCAGCAGCTGGCCAGGGAGTTTTTGGATATGAGGAAGATGACAGAGACTGTAGCGGAGATCACCGCCAAGTTCTGAGAGAGGGCATTGCTGGTGCCCCAGTATGCGGGAGACGAGGATATGAGGAAGACCCGCTATCATGACATGCTGCGAGCCGACATACGGGAGCATGTTTGTTTTTCAGCTTTCCCTACCCTGGATTCTATGATTGCTAGGGCGACGGAGAGGGAGATTGATCTGGAGCATGTCCGGAAGAGGAAAATAGAGGAGGGGCAGTCGATGGGGGCTTCGGGGAAGAAGCCCAATGGATTAGATGGTAGGCCGAAAGGCCAGTCAGGACCGGGCCGCTGCAGGAAATGCGACAGGCCACATGAGGGGGCGTGTAGATTGGGATCGTCGGGCTGCTACAAGTGCGGCAAACCGGGCATTTCAACAGGGATTGTACTGCCCCTGCATCGGTTATTCAGACGTCTAAGTTGCTGTGTTTCCACTGCAACCAGAGGGCCCACAAGAAAGCCAATTGCCCTGAATTTTCAGCAGCATCAGCGCCGGTGAAGGCGCCAGCTCCAGCGACCCTGTGGATCACTGATGGCCGATAGGGCAAGGCAGAGGCTTCAGTGGTGAGGAGTCGGGCATTCCAGTTGACTACCAAGGAGGCACGTGCTGCACCCGATGTGGTGACGGGTATGACTTCTTATTTATGCTATTATGATATGCTGCTGTGATTTTGATATAATATGTATGTGCTTTGTTTAGGATCGTTCCATGTGAACGGTATTCCAGTTTAGGTATTGTTTGATTCGGGAGCTACCCGATCGTTTGTTTCTCTTGCGCTCAGCAAGAGATTTTCCGAGTCTTTAGTCATATTGGATTGCCTTCTAGATGTAGAGATTGCAGATGACCGTTTGGTGCGAGCATCTATGGTGTTCCGGGATTGTGTGTTAAGGTTATTTGAGGAGAGCTATCTAGTGGATATGGTTCCCATACCTTTGCGGGGGAACAAGGTTATTAGCGGTATGGATTGGTTAAGCCCCAATGGAGCAGTGATCGACTGCGCGCAACAGTTGGTGCGGATCAGGACCCCAAGTGGGGGAGAGCTGGTGGTTCAGGACGAGAAGCCACAGCGAGGACCAGCACTATGTTCAGCAGCGAGAGCTAGGCGTTACCTCCAGGAGGGTTGCGCTGCTTATGTCGCGTATGTTATGGATATCAGGGAGGTGGGTATAGCGACGGTGGGCGAGGTGCCCGTAGTACGAGAGTTCGTGGGCGTATTCCCCAAGGAGCTGCCTAGGATACCTCTGGAGCGCCAGGTGGAGTTCAGGATTGACCTAGTCCCTGGTGCGGATCCGATAGCCAAGGCACCCTATCAGTTGGCTCCTCCCGAGATGCAGGAGTTGTCTACGTAGCTGCAGGATCTGCTAGACAAGGGATTTATCAGGCCATGTAGTTCGCCTTGGGGAGCCCCGATTCTGTTTGTGAAGAAGAAGGACGGGTCGCATCGTATGTGTATAGACTATAGGGAGCTGAATAAGGTAACAGTGAAGAACCGTTACCCACTCCCGAGGATTGATGACCTCTTTGACCAACTACAGGGAGCATCTTGGTTCTCTAAGATTGATCTGTGTTCAGGATATCATCACATGAGGGTCAGGGAGGAGGATATGCAGAAGACTGCGTTTCGAACGCGCTATGGCCACTACGAGTTTGTGGTGATGCCCTTCGGGCTCACCAATGCTCCTGCCGTGTACATGGACCTCATGAGCCACGTGTGTAGACCGATGTTAGACCGGTCAGTGATAGTGTTTATCGATGATATCATGGTCTATTCCAAGACGTAGGAGGAGCAAGAGGAGCACCTGCGATAGGTGCTGGAGACTTTGAGGAGGGATAACTTGTATGCCAAGTTCTCCAAATGTGAGTTTTGGTTGCGCGAGGTGGATTTTCTTGGGTACCTTGTCAACCAAAACGGGATTTCGGTAGACCCGTCCAAGGTGGAGGCCGTGATGAGATGGGAGGCTCCGAAGTGTCCATCTGAGATATCTGAGATTCGGAGTTTCCTGGGATTAGCTGCTATTATCGGAGATTTATCCAGGATTTCTCTAAGATAGCCGTACCGTTGACCAAGCTAACGAGGAAAGCCGTGGTCTTTCGTTAGGGGCCTGAGCAGCAGGCAGCGTTCGAGACACCGAGACAGAGATTGTGCGAGGCGCCAATCTTAGCCCTGCTAGAGGGCATGGAGGATTTTGTTGTGTACTGCGATGCATCCATCTCTGGTTTGGGCATGGTGTTTATGCATAGAGGGCATGTCATCGCCTACGCGTCGAGGCAACTGAAGCCTCACGAGGCGAATTACCCAATACATGACTTGGAGCTGGGGGTTGTTGTGTTCTCCCTCAAGATTTGGCGTCATTACCTCTATGGGGTTTGTTGTACCATTTGTACGGATCATAAGAGTTTGAGGTACCTCATGGATCAATCGAATCTAAACATGAGGCAGCGTCGGTGGATGGATGTGGTAAAGGATTACGATTGCGAGATCCTTTATCACCCGGGTAAGGCCAATGTGGTGGCCGATGCGCTTAGCTGCAAGGCGGCGCCGATCAGGGGTATCTGCTTGAGGATGACAGTAGAGACTCCGCTATTGGAGAGGATTTGGGAGGCTCAGCAGGAGGCTATGAAGGACGAATATCGGAAGAGTGAGCGGATTGTGGGGCAGTTTTCCCCTTTGACTATGATAGTCGAGGGTTATTAACTCTTCACCGTAGGGTGTGGGTCCCTTATCATGGAGGCGTGCGTCAGGTTCTGATGGAGGAGGCGCACAAATCCCGATTCTCTATTCATCCAGGGGCGACAAAGATGTATAGGGATCTTCGTCTGGACTATTGGTGGCCCTGCATGAAGCAGGATGTGGCATGGTACGTGGAGCGGTGCTAGACCTGCAGGAAGGTCAAGGCCGAGCAAGAGAGACCTCACGGCAAGATGCAGCTGTTGGATATCCCGCTGTGGAAATGGGATGATATTATGATGGATTTTATCACGAAGCTTCCCAGGACCGCGCGGGGAATGGATTGGATATGGGTCATCGTGGATCGATTGACCAAGAGTGCCCACTTTATCCCGATTCAAGAGAGCATCTCGGCCGAGAAATTGGCCGATATTTATATCAGATAAGTGGTGGCACGACACGGAGTGCCAGTTTCGGTGATTTCTAACAGAGACGTGCGGTTTACTTCCAAGTTTTGGAAGAGGTTTCATGACGAGCTGGGTACTTCTCTGCATTTTAGTACCGCTTTTCACCCGCAAACGGATGGCCAGAGCGAGCGGACCATCCAGACTCTGGAGGATATGTTGCGGGCATGCGTTTTAGATTTCGGAGGTAGTTGGGATACCTACCTCCCGTTGGCGGAGTTCTCGTATAATAACAACTATCATGCGAGTATCGACCGTCCTCCCTTCGAGATGTTGTATGGGAGGAGGTGCAGGACCTCGATATGTTGGGGCGAGGTTGGCCAAAGAGTCATGGGGAGCACCGAAGTAGTGTTCAAGACGACAGAGAAGATTCAGCAGGTCCGAAGCAGGCTTCAGACTGCTCAGAGTCGGTAGAAAAGTTACGCTGATAAGCGTCGACAAGACCTGGAAATCCAGGTCGGGGATATGGTTCTCCTGAAGGTGTCGCCATGGAAGGGCATCATCCGATTCAGGAAGCGGGGCAACTTAAGCCCAAGGTATATCGAGCCGTTTAGGGTTGTAGCCCGGGTGGCCAAGGTGGCGTATCAGTTGGATCTACCTGCCGGACTCACTCAGATCCATAGCACTTTCCACGTCTCTCTGCTGTGGAAGTGTCTAGTGGACTATATGGCAGTGTTACCCTTGGAGGACATTCAGGTTGATGGCAGCCTGAATTACATCGAGCGACCTGTAGTGATCCTTGACCGGAAGTCGTAGGATCTGAGGAACAAAACTGTAGAACTCGTGAAAGGGCAATAGCAGCACCGGAAGGGTTTGGAGTGGACTTGGGAGCCGGTGAGTGAGATGATGGAGCACTACCCCGAGCTGTTTCAGGATCGAGCGGCAGAATTCGAGGACGAAGTCTAAAATAAGTGGGGGAGATTTGTAGCACCTCGTTCTTGGTATGCATTATGTTATTAAATCTTCATTTATTTTTTTCATTTTAGCCTTCGACTCGGCGATTCGAAGGACTGACTCGCCGAGTAGAAGCGGGATGAGGGGCGGGGTTTGAGCTGTGGACTCGGCGAGTAGCCGTTGTTTGGACAAAAACCCTAATCCAAGGGTTTGCACCCTATTTAAATGACCTTATGCAGCCTCCTTTCCTCCTTTATGCTCCCAAACACTCCTCATAGAAAAGCCTAGCCGTTTTTTAGTAGATCTAAGGCTTTTTGAGTGATTCTTGTGAGTTTTGATCTCAAGGAAGAAGGAAGAGCATAGAAGGATCAAGAGTGGACTGAAGGATTTGAGTTTGGTTCATCATTTGGAGTCTTTGGAAGGTATAAAGTCTAAACCTTGCTCATTCATTTGTTAGATCCCTCTTTGAGGTGATTTAGGGTTTTTATAAGCCATTTTTGGTGGCCAACCATGTTTGCAAACACGGTTAGGGGTTTGGGCTTCTGTATAATGTCATTTTATGAGCCAGAAGTCAGATCTAGGTTGCTTTTTGCACCAAGGAAGGCCCCATGCAACAAAAGAACCTTTTTAGAGCCTTTTAAACTCTAATGTCCCATGCATGCACATAAAGTTTGTAACTTTACGTGCTAGATCGAGTTTAGGGGCCTGGATCTATCATTTGGTTAAGTGTTGTACATAAAAAATCGAAGTTATTAGTAAGGAATGTGATAGACTCGGCGAGTCCATTCCTGGACTCGGGCGAGTCCAAGGGTTTTGGTCCCATATCAGTGAGGATCATAAGGACCAGTTGAGTGCGGAAGGGTTTTAGGAGTCTTGGGGAGTGACCCAACGTTTTGGACTAAGCAAAGTGTTATGGGAATTCATGGTACTTGGCGAGTGCATGAACGGACTCAGCGAGTCCAAGGCAATCTTCATGGTACTCGGCGAGTTGTTCATACAACTCGAGGAGTCAAGGACAGAACGTGTTCATAGGATGAAGAGTAACTCGACGAGTTGTTCATACAACTCGGCGAGTCAGGGCAGGACATGAGTATCAGTTGATGATGAACTTGACGAGTTGTTCATACGACTCGGTGAGTCGGATGTGGATTCAGTCGGTGTTCTTTTAGAAGGAAAACTCATCGAGTCATCGCCTAACTCGACAAGTAGAGACGGGTATAAGGTCTGATGGAAGGATAGGGACTCGGCGAGTTGGCGAGCCAACTCGGTGAGTCAGGTCAACTGGAAGTTGACTTTGACTTTGACTTGGTCAAGGGGTAAAATGGTCATTTTACCCTAAAGGTAGGTGTCAGTTTCTAACTAAGTGTTTTGTGGGAATTATAGCTGGAGGATTTCCGGAGCAACAATGACATCGGTCAGAGGATTCCCGCATAGTTCAGCAGCTACGAGGTGAGTTACCTTCCAGTAGCGGTGGGTCTACGACCACAATGTCGGCCCACCAATAGGGTTCGTATGTTAGATGATTGTATTTGTGATATCATCTAGGTTTGCTACTACCTGATATGTTATATGCTAGCATGATATGTTGTATGTGATAGTAGTAGAGTTCGGTTGTTAGGACCGAAGGGTAGTGAGACATCCGAGATACGTCTGACAGTATGTGATGATATGTTTGCATGTTGGCTTGTATGTTATATGCGATAGAGGTAGTAGGAGGGGACCAGTCTCCGAGGTTCAGTTGTTAGGACTGATGGGTAGTCAGCACCATAGAATGGCTCGACACGGATAGGTCAGCGCCCCAGAATGGCTTGACACGGGAAGGATGACACCCCAGAATGGCCGCATGGGTTGGTCGGCACCCCAGAATGGCCGTACCGGGTAGGTCGGGCACCCCAAAAATTCCTGGCAGTATGTATGTGATATGATTATATGGTATGTGGTACGATGGGGGAACTCACTAAGCTTCATGCTTACAGTTTTTAGTTTTTGTTTCAGTTACCTCTTCAGCGAAGGGGAAGGAGCCGATGCGGTAGCGGCACATCATACACACACACAATGGTTTTTCGCATTATGAAATATTCTGGGATTGTACTCTGACATTATTACTATTTTCATGTTTTGGGTATTTAGACATGAGATATGTTTATTGAAATGATATGATCGTATGAGGTTTTACTACAAATGTTTTACAAACTACTTAATTTAAATGAAATTTTTGGAAGTGAAATTTGGGTCGTTACAGCTTCATTCGTGATCATCGAAGAATTCTCATTCGAAGGAGCAAGAAATGAAGATTATTCTTTCAACATTCATTTTTTCTACCCCAGAAGCAAGGTGAAGCTGAAATTGAAGATTATATGACAAATTGCATTGAAGCCTCCTCAGTACATCAAGCCTCCTCACCCAATGGGTGTTCAATGTCAAATTCTGCAGAAAATCCCAACTGCTCAAGATGAAGTCATTCTTTGAAGATTCATCAAGTTCATCTTGAAGTTTTAAAGAATTTGAAGATTAACGATGAAGTCAAGCTCTCGATGAAGATTGGCAAGAAAAGAGAGTCATAAACCAAGGGGGAGATTGTTGGGTCAAAAATATGGTTTATACTTTACTTTTCTAGGAAACTGTATTTTTTTGACTTGGACCGTAAACAGCTTGATGTTTATGGCCTTATACGTGTTTACGATTGTGTTTATGGCCGTGAACAGGTTTACGGCTGTAAACCCATTCATGGCCCATATTCACCAAGCCCATGTTTCTCATGTATAAATATAGGTGTAAGGGGTGAGGAGTAGAATTGATGAACATAAGAGAATAGAAGAGCTTATGTGTGTGTATTTGAAGGTGTTCTAGAGAGAGAAAAGAGAGTATGTGTTAGTATGTGTGAATCTTGTATCCGAATCTTCATTCATATCAATACATACACGATTCATCATATTCTTCTTCTCCTTCTCTTCTATTTGATCTGACATCATCTGTTGGATTGGGATTCCGCACCATCAAATGGATCTGATTGATACACAGGTATTTTGGGGAGTTACACTCAAGTACTCTCCCATCTCTTTAGATTGGAGAAACTTTTATCTTCCTGCCTTATTTGATTCTTCTTATCCTTTCTGTAATACATTGAAACTTTTCCAATGTTTCAGAATTACTCTTAAACTTGTAAGCATAACCATATTTACTAAAGTTTAGTAAATCATACTGAATAATCTTATTAACCTTTGTGGTGGACCTGACCAGCACACAACCAAGTGTACCCAATCCTTTTGTCCTTCACTTGACTCACACATACATGTGAACAAGGTCTTAGTCTTAATTTCCCAAAGATGAAAATTCTCATTCATCACAAAATACAACTTGCATGATTCCAATTTTCTATCCAATTGAAACTTGGGTGATGAGAATCTTTCCTTATTTGGTAAATTATAACACTACCACAAATGAAAGAATCAAATCCATTTACCAATATTGCTTATCAATGGAAACATATAAATTACATTTTTTTTCACAAATGCCATTGTAAAAGATACTTAAAAAAATAAAACTAAAAATTTCTTTTCTTTTAAAAACTTGCAGAAAAACTTATCCTTACAATGCAAATACATATGAAAAACATTGTTGTTATCTACTCCTAAGAAATATTTCATAACTCTAATCCAGCAGATCAAAATTCTGGTCATCGAACCATGAGATCAGAATCAAGACGCTCTTTCTTTAAGATTCCTTTAAATCTTCCAAAAGATCAAAATACCATTACATTGCATTATGTATTAAGAATCTCCAAACAGGATCTTAATAGAGTTAGATAATGGGCTTTACCTAAAGTAGAGTCAAACATTTGACTTTACTATCCTTATGAACTTTTAGGTAAATTCGGAAGCTTCGCAACTAATGCGCATTCGTTTGGCAAAAGAAACATATGGACCCTTTGGAAATGGTACACGAGACTATCACAAACTTAGCCTTTCTCTTTACCATTGGGTCAAACAACTTGACCATGGTCGATCCCTTTCCATTAGGAAGAGAAAGATTTTTTGGACTTCTAGTGTTACCATTGTTAATGTCCTGAAAGTTTGGGAAGTAGCTCTTCCAATCTAATTTTCTTTACCAATGCTACAAATCATTGCTGATTCGGCATCATCATGCAACTAGGTAATATCACTAAGGGTCATGTCATGATCTATCATCAGGGAGTGACTGAAGAACCAAGTCAACAGTCAGCTGCCTCGAGACTTTGACACCCGACTCTCCAGGCTTGCTAATAGGGATTGAGTGACTTTGAACTTATCAAGTCTTGAAACTTGTGGGTTAGGGAGATTTATTGGAGGAGATAGAGGAAGTGAAGTATGATTTCTAGTCCCATTAATGCACAACAAAGGGATTGATCTTCAACCTTGATTACCATTTGGGATATCATCCTCATTAGGAAAGCTCGTTCCTAAGGATTTGGGAAGACCATAGATGTCTTAAAAAGACATCTATAATGGGAGAAATTCAAGTTTAGTTGATTTAAAGTCCTTAATATAACACCCAATATGAAATATTAAGGCTAGGACCCAACAACCTATTTATAACTGGAAGAGGGATGTCGTAATCCAAATTATAAAATAGTTGAAGGTAGGTAAATGACGATTTACCAATTTCCACCACGAAAAACGAAATATAATTAAGTTTTAATTGGATTTGAAACTCCTAGATCTTTTAAGATACATTGAACTTTCAATGGCATGCTTGAATCTCAATTGTGCCCTCTCAAGTTTGTGACTGGGATGCCGAGGATCACAAACAAGGTGTGAATAACCATGCAAATTGACTTGGTACCCTTAAATTTATTACCTAATCGATGTGCCGGTTAACCGCACACGCTCCATCAATCTATAATAAAGTGAAATTACCCATTGCCACTCTTACTAGTCCTTATTAGTGTGTCGGTTAACCACACACGCTCCAGTAACGACTTGGTAAGGTACAAAGTGTAATTTCAAGGGTTAGCACCTATTTCACATTTTCCTAAGTAACTAAGATTGAGAATTTATAAGTGTTTAGTTACTTAGTATTTATCATTATACTTTTAATGAAGGGAGAATTATAGTCCTTTCCAACCCGTTCGGCTAACGATCCTCCACCAGTCAAGGAAGCGGTGGGTGAGAGTGGACACCCATTAAACTGTCATTTTATAGGCAGTAACCTTATACCCCCCCCCCCCTGATAGACTGACTTCGTGAATGAGGCATACTAATGGTAAGATTGACTTTATCTTATACATATCTATATAATTAAAATTATAATAATAGTATAAGATTTGAATTTTAAACCTTTTAAAATTCTAGAGTTCAATTTGGAATTAAAGTGTACATGAGGGGGTAACTTTACAAATTCCAAAACCTGAGGGCAAGTTTTGAAACTATTTCAAGAATCTTCAATTCATAACTTATGAGTTTAATGGTTCATTAAAATGAAGACTCTTCATTTTATGTAACCTCTCATTCTTTAATGACAATTTTAAAGAACTGTCTCTCTTGAAATCCACAACTTAGGACAAGTTATGAAGTCAATAAAGAAAACATTTATGAGAAGAAACCTTTCATTTTCTAACCTATGACATATTTATGGGTTTTAAGATTTGTAAATGTGACCTTTTATGTAACTTGAGGACAAGTTACAAAAACACATTTTATGAAGGTGTTAGGGTCAGTATAGTGTTGCGTCTATTGGGCTCGTTAGCTAGTCCATGTTTGTCTCCGGTATGGGCCTGTCCATCCGTGAGTTTTGTAGGGTTTAGTATAAATAGATGTTTGCATGAATCGTAGAAAAAAAGGGGATTAGAGACGATTAGAAAAGTATTGTTCAACATATTCATCGTTCTTATTTTGTTACCCTAGAATCCTCTACAGTGGAAGTTCTTAGTCGAGCTCTGCTGAGGATCGAGTAATCTAATCATTCGACACATTCTGATTCATACTTGTGTTTCGTTTTTACTATCTTTACGTCCATTACTTACCTGTTACAAAGATCTAATCGATCAAAGAGTTTTTTTTATAACTCATCAATTGGTATCAAAGCAGGAGGCTGTGTAATTCATACACATCTTTTCTATGAAAGAGTTTGTGATTAGGGTTATTCCGCATTAACTAATATTTATTGAGCCTTCATTCCATAATTGAGGTAACTCAACATTTATTTGTTTTGCCCTAATATTACATATTACAAGTCTGATCTTTCAAATAGGTTAAACGATCAAGCATGGACGAGTCACAATCTAATCCCATAAACATCTCAAACAGGATTGGATCAACAATGAAGATTCCTATTCTTTACACCCAGGATTACAAAGTCTGGGCGCGTCATTTTGAAGATTATGTCATCAGATCTGAAGACAATGGATACCTTATTTGGGAAGCAATCGTTTCTGGACCATTTGCTCACTCAGGAACATCAAAAATCATTAAAACTCAGAAAGAGTATAATGATCTGTTAAAGGACGCAAAGGACATTGCTCAAGACGAAAAGGAAAACTTTCAGTGCAATATTAAAGCATTGAGACTGATTCGATTCGCTCTTCAATGAGATACATGCAGGCTGGTAAGTTCTTGCAGCACCGCTAAAGAAATCTAGGATAGGCTGCGAGAGCTATATTCCACAGATGAAGATTTGGAGCATTCTATTCAGACCTTGCTTTTGTCTGAGTTTGGTGAATTTAAACAGAATTCTGATGAAACTGTTACTCAGACGTTTGATCGCTTCAATCATCTTCTTAGCAAGATGATCAAACACGATATAGAAAGGAAGCTGATTGAACAGAAAGTAACCTTCTTGAATGGCCTAAGACCCGAGTGGAGAGAAGTTGTGTCCACTGTTAAAGCTCATGAGCAATTTAAATCTTATTTATTGGCAAAGCTGGTGGGGATTCTGAAATCCCAAGAAAAGATTGTCTTGCAAGAGAAAAATGTGGTCTCAAGTTTGGGGTCCTTGGCACTCCTGTCTAAAAGCAAATGTGTGGTAGAAGATGAAGATCTCAACTTAGAAGACTATGATCTTACTTCTGAAGACTATGCAATGATGGTGTCGAATCCAAAGAGGTTCATTAAGAAAAGGTTCCCTACCAATAAGAACCGAAATTGGCAGGGAAGCTACAGTTCTGAAAAGGTTAAGGGGGAACCGAAGACAAAAGAACCAAAGAAAGAGGCGAAAGTTGAAGGAGATTCTAGTGTGAACTGCTACTACTGTGGAGGAAAGAACCACTATGCCAAAGAATGTGTGCTGAAGAAAATGGCAGAGAAGGATGAGGAGAAAGATGAAGAAGCTGTGTTGATGAAAAAGCTAGAAGAGATCAAGAGAAAGAAAGCTGCTACTAACCCTTCGATGAATGCTTTGATTGTGCAGGGTTCGGCAGCGGATGATGAGTTCGGTGGCGTGTAGGTCTGGTCAACCCACTCATAGGATGATGAAGTCAGGAAGCCATCTCATGGAAAGTCGTATGTTGCAAGAGGTGATGAAAGCAGTGGGAAGTGTTTGATGGTGACAAATATATCTCAAATGAGGGGATACAATACAGACGGTGGGAAAGAGGACACCAAGGAGCGAGAGGACTTATGCTTCACAGCAAAACCTCTCAGTGTGCAGTTCAATGAGCTTGATGAATTGATCAAGAAGGTACAATCCGTTTTTGTTTCATTCAAAGTCCCACAAAATTCATATGAAAAAGAATTGAAAAGCTTAAATTCAAGAATCTCAAATCTAGATAGCAGTTTAACTCAAACACGGGTCACCAATTCTAACCTAACTGACCAAATAAGCAGGGTGTCATCCAAGAGTGAGGAACGCAGGATGTGGATAGAGATGAAGGAGTTGGAGCTGATTAAATCTAAGGACAAAAACATTTATTTACAAAGAGACAATTTAAAACTTCTGAAACAGAGAAATGTTTTTTGTTTAATTGCTAAACGTCTTTATGCTAACATCACTCAACTTCATCTGAACTGTGAAATAGGGCAGAAAATTCATCGCATGATTTTGCCCTTCCTTGAGTTTAAGGAGGATGAAATCGATGCTGAAGCATATAATTGCGAAAGTGTAGTTTCGTCTGATGATGTGAATCTGACTTATATGTATGGTCTGGACAAAATTGAATCTTTTATAAAGTCCAAGGACCATAAGGACATGCTGAAAAACCTTTTGGATGAAAACGATAAACTGAAACTAAGGAACGAAACCATACAAAATTTTGACTCATTGAATGCAAACTTGAGCTCAGAAAATAAAATTGATGTTGAAAACGCGTCTGAGCTTAATGAGGATGATGATATGAGCGTAATTTCTGTAGAGGATGAAGTCGACTATTCTGAGTTTGTCAAGAGCGAACACGAAAACCACAAAAATCTTATTTCTGAAAATTCAGTGGAGTTTGCTCGTTTGTCTGAAAATAAGTCCCTGATTCTTGAAGAAAAGGCCGTTGTATACCAAAAGGTGAGAACAACACCAAATTAGGTGTATAAGGTCATAGGAGTAACCGAACATCAGACAGCCGAACTCACCGCCATAGTAAACGAAGATAATGCAGATGGTTGTGATGAGTTTTTCTGGTCTGCTCCTATAGATAATGCTGACGAAACCGTTGGTCTGTCGGAGTGAACGTCCTGGAAAACCAAAGGCAGATATGTGCCAGAGCCACTAAACAAGCCTGACCACTTCGATGTGCCAAGTACTAGTGGTACAAAAGATGTTCCTGTAGAAGGAGTCACTCCTACAAGCGAAACATCATCTGTTAAAGTGAACCGGCTGACAGGATGCAAAAGCAAAAAGCCAACATCCACCGACAGCCAAAGCAAGTGAAGAATCAGAAGCAGCAAAGGAATCTGAGATACAAAAAGAATCTCTCAGAACAAAAACAGTTTTGGCGATCTCAAAACGCCCATTTCTCTTATCATGACAAAAATTCAAAGTCAGAGAAAAGTGTTGTTAGGCCGGAAGAAAGGAATAACAACTGAAGGGAAAGGTTCGGTTCAGAGAACACCAACTACCGAAAGCATAGGTTCGGTTCAGACAGCAAAAGCTATCGAGGTCCAAGGTTCGGTCCCACTAATGACCAAAACCTAAAGGGTCACTTAGAACCTCAACTCAAGAAAACATCTCAGTCTAAATTCTCTCATTCTAATTCTTCTCAACCCCATTCTAAATCCAATTCTGTTCAAACTCAAAATCCAAAATCTTCAACAGATTTGAAAGGAAAATCGAAGGTTTCCTCAGTCAAGAACGATCAAAAGCATTCCAAGGCCCAAACGCCTGAACCTGAATCCAAACCGACTGTAACAAATCCTAACAAAATTAAAGTTTTCACTATTAAGAAGAAAGATGAAAGAACTTTAATAAAAAGAACATATCTTGTTGATATTTCTCTTCATATTCCTGTTCCTGTGAAAGGCTCACGTGGACCCAAGAAACTTTGGGTTCCTAAATCTGCTTGATTTTTGCAGGTTATCAGTGACGAGCAGTTCGACGAAGAATGGTATATTGACAGTGGCTGCTCACGTCACACGACAGGAAGGAAGGAAGAGCTGAGGGAGTTTCGATCTCTTCCAAACAGCGGGAATGTCAAATTCGGAAACAACTCATATGGCACGATAAAAGGTTATGGGATGATAACAAATGGAGACTTCTCGATTAGAAAGGTTGCGTACGTTGAAGGACTACAACACAACCTCATCAGTGTATCTCAGCTTGTTGGAGGTACCGGTCTTAAAGTTTCATTTGAAGATGAGGGTTCAGAAATAATTGAGAAGAAAACAAAAAGAGTGATTCTCAAATCAGAACGCAAAGGCGAAATGTTTCCTCTCAATCTCAAACCTATCAAAGGAAATCCAGCTATCTGTCTGTTATCCAAAGCACATTCTGACGAAAGCTGGCTGTGGCACCGAAGTATCTCCCATCTCAAATTCAAGGATATCAACAAACTTGTCACAGGAGGTCATGTTCGGGGTCTTCCATTGCTCAAGTTTGATCGAGAACATTTGTGTGCTGCGTGTGAAATGGGGAAGCAAAGTCGTCAAAGTCACCCATCCATTATAAACACTAAGGTCGTTGAACCACTTGAGTTAATTCACATTGACTTGTGTGGTCCATCATCTATCGAAAGCATTGGCGGTAGCAAGTATATTCTTGTTATTGTCGATGACTTTTCACGTTTTACATGGGTGTTCTTTCTGAAGCACAAATCTAAGGCAACTCTCAAGCTTAAGATGTTTATTAAGCAGGTTGAAATGCAATTGAGGAAAGTCGTTCGTAACATCAGAAGCGACAATGGGCTGGAGTTCAAAAATAAAGAATTTGAAGACTTTTTGGCAGAAAAAGGAACCAGTCACAACTTCTCAGCCCCCTACACCATTCAACAAAACGGAATTGTCGAAAGACGAAACCGATCTTTGTGTGAGGCGGCCCAAACCATGCTAAGTTTCGCTTCTCTACCTTTATATTTCTGGGCTGATGCTATTGTTGCAGCATGTTTTACGCAGAATAGGTCATATCTCAATAAACGTTTCACTCTCACTCCTTATGAGATCATCAACAACAGGAAGCCAAACGTTAAATTCTTCCATGTATTCGGCTCATGACGCTTTATCTTCAATTCTAAAGAACATCGTAACAAGTTCGACATTTAAGCCGATGAAGGAATTTTTCTGGGATACTCTCTTACTTCAAAAGCATACCGGGTTCTAAACAAGCATTCGAGGAAGATTGAAGAAACGTATTATGTGACTTTCGATGACAGCTACGTCAAGAAGCTGAAGGCCACTATAGAATCAGTTGAAGAAATTTTCTCTCAAACAGGCCAAGTCACGGCCTCGATTGCAAATTTATTTGAGCAGTTTGTGGAGTTATTCGATGAACTGGAGAAGGCTACTCTCTCAGAAGCCAATGGAGCAGACAACAAAGTTGACAATCTAAAGCAAATCGTCGAAGACGCTGCCAAACGAATGGATGAAGGAGTATCAGTTTCAAATGAACCTCCTCAGCACGGTGCTTCAGTTGAGGGGGATAATCCATGTTCTTCAAAACAGCCGAGCTCACAAGTTGAGGGGGAGAACTCTTCTCCAGCTGCACCCGAAAGCTCTACTGCACCTGAAGGTACCGTAGCTCCCGAAAGCTCAATTTCACCCGAAAGTCCTGTAGCACCGGAAAGTCACGTTACACCTGAAAGCTCATTAGTCGAGGGGGAGAATGCCGATATGTTTTATGACGATGATAGTCAATCTGAATTAGAAGAAATGGTGAATGCTGAATTGGATCCGTCCTATGATCCAAATTACCCTCCTCTTGTCAAGTGGACCAGAGATCATCCTGTTTCACAAGTAATGGGTAATGTCTTCGAAATAGTCTTGACCCGATCTCAACTGAAGGCAAAGCAAGCATCTCTGTTCTCAAAAGTAGAGTTCTGCTTGTTTAACTCTTTCGTCTCAAAAGTTGAACCAAAGACAGTAAACACTGCTCTTGATCACTCTGATTGGGTTCAAGCTATGCAAGACGAACTTAATGAGTTCGAAAGAAATAAGGTTTGGCGCCTTATTCCAACTCCTAAAGATGCCTCGGTTGTTGGTCTCAAATGGGTCTTCAGAAATAAAATGGACAAGGAAGGCAATGTGATAACAAGCAAAGCTTGTCTAGTGGTGAAACAATACTGCCAGGAGGAAGGAATCGATTATGAGGAAACTTTT
Organism: Lactuca sativa; assembly: GCF_002870075.4. NCBI lineage: Eukaryota > Viridiplantae > Streptophyta > Magnoliopsida > Asterales > Asteraceae > Lactuca > Lactuca sativa. The sequence continues at coordinate 101,762,300 of NC_056628.2, forward strand.
GCCCCTGTAGCTAGGCTGGAATCTGTTAGAATATTTCTTGCCTATGCTGCACACAAGAACTTTGAGGTCTACCAAATGGATGTAAAGTGCGCATTTCTAAATGGAGAACTTGAAGAAACGGTGTACGTGGAGCAACCTCCGGGATTCGTCAATGAAAAGTACCCCAATCACTGCTATATTCTGGACAAAGCGGTTTATGGGCTAAAACAAGCACCTAGGGCCTGGTATGAAACGCTAACCAAGTTTTTAAAGATGTCCAAATTCAAACAAGGTTCGGTTGACCCAACCTTCTTTCGTAAAAAGGAAGGTAACCACCTTATGATTGTTCAAATCTATGTCGATGATATCATCTTTGGCTCAACGAATCCTTGCGTAACAGCTGAATTTAGAAAGCTGATGGAGACTAAATTTGAAATGATCTCAATGGGTCCGATTAACTTTTTCCTTGGTTTAAATATTAGACAGGGACCCGAAGGCATCTTTATTAACCAGGAAGCCTACACCAAGACTCTCCTTGCTAAATTCGGAATGATGGGAGACTCGAAGGTGAAAGTTCCCATGGGCACCAAGCTCACTCCATCCTTGGATAAGCTAGCAGTCGATATTACGCTATATCGCCAGATGTTTGGTTCTTTAATGTACCTTACTGCTAGCAGGCCTGATATAATGTTTTCTGTTTGTTACTGTTCTAGATTTCAGGCGAATCCTCGCGAACCTCATATGCTTGCAGTGAAGAACATACTTCGGTATCTAAAACGAACTACCTCTGTCGGTTTATGGTATCCATCAAACTCAGGTTTCTTCGTCCAAGCCTACTCAGATGCAGACCTTGGAGGTTGTGGACTAGACAGGAAAAGCACCATTGGAGGCTGCCAATTCCTTGACGTGAAGTTGGTTAGCTGGCAATCAAAGAAACAGACTTATGTATCTCTGTCTACAGCTGAAGCAGAATACATCGCAGCTGCCTCCTGTACATCTCAAGTGATTTGGATCCAAAGCCAGCTCCGGGACTATGGACTCAATATGAAAAAGATCCCACTATATTGCGACTCCGAGAGTGCAATTAGGATCTATCATAACCCAGTGCAACACTCCAAGACTAATAACATAGCACTGAGGTATCACTTTATTAAGGATCATGTGGAAGATGGGAACGTCGAAATTCATTTTGTTCGAACCACTGATCAACTGGTTGACATCTTCACCAAAGCTCTTCCTGAAGCTTCTTTCAACAAAATTCTACAAGGGCTAGGAATGATGGAATCGGAGTTAGTGCCAAAAATTACCTCTCAATATCAAAAGTAAGAAGCAAAATAGAACGAACGCTCAGGTTCGGGTCTTGTTCTGGTGTACCGAAATGAACCGAACGCTCGGGTTCGGTTGTATCATCTGATCTTCGCTTATCACTCAAAGGTAGTTTCGTTGGTTGTAAATCTTTTGTATTATTTTTCCAAATTCATTTATCTTATTGTCAAAGTTCTTTTCTTTTTCAAACTTACTTTTTTGGCAACCGAAATAGACCGAACATTCGAGTTCAGCTCCAAAATTTTTCTCACCCGAAATAGACCGAAAGCTCGGGTTCGGTTCCAAAATTTTCTCAACCGAAATAAACTGAACGTTCGGGTTCGGTTCCAACATTTTTTTTGTATTAATTTTTTTATCTCTTATTTTCCTTTTTATCAAAAATTCCAAAAATATTTATTATTATTATTTTTATTTTTTTTTTTAAATTCAAAAACTCCAAAAATATATTTTTTTATTTTTTATTTTTCTTTCTTTATGTTATTTTAATTTTGGCTTTTATCTTTTTGTATATCTCTTTGTGGGTAAATCATTTCACTAGCTAAGTGTCCCTAGAAGCATGTTGCTGTATATGTCCAAAGCCTCACCTGATTCTGAATAAAAGCCTTACTGACTTGGTACAAACAAACCTTGTCTTCCCAATTAGGCTCTCATATTTATTCTAATCATGAGCTACCTAACTCTCTTCTCACATGAGATAAGAGTTTTCTGCTTAGTCCTTATTTTTCACAGCAGAGGTACTTTGGTCTCTTTACACCATCTACATTACTTTTTCTCCATCGCATTCGCTTCACAAATGTAACCCTTGAGACTCTCAGACATTACCACTGAGGTTTATGGTTGCACAATTTCTGTGTTCATGATCTTAGCTTCGTGTCACTACGTGCTAAGTGAAACCCAAAATTCAATACCTACTATGCATTGACGGTGAACAATTAACTTGCTCTAGCTTTCACTAATGAATTGACGGACTTATCCATGGGGGTACAACATGAAATCTTTATTTTTCTTTTGAGTGATTCCTATGAAATTGTTAAATCCAATAACATTTCTTCCCTTGGGATCCAGTTTTAATTTTTCTTTGAGATTTCGCATACATTAGTTTACCTTGCCACTTTAAGTATCTCCAACCTACTTGTTAAACAGACTACATTGGTCTCGCAAGTACTTCGTTCGATTTCTATCTTATATCAAGATCAGGAACTATGAATCGAAGTGAAAGCCACCCTCATAAGCCTAATTAAAAGAAGTCTTTCAACACTTCTTAATAAGTGTCTGATCGTTATTCAACGGGAAACCACACAAACACTTTAAGGTCTCTCTTGACTTTGAAGGAAGAGATTCGTGCCCGGAATCAATTGTTTCATGTCTTTATTGACATCACCTAATCCTTCAAAGTGTTGACTTTGAAGGAAGAGATTCGTGCACGAAAATCTTTTTGATTTTCCAAAATTCTGGTTTCATCAATTTCAAGGCATTTTAATCGGATTGGTTGTTATAAAAAGGTTGTGGTTGATATTGATCCACGTGGGCGATTTTATTTTAAAGATGCCGTTAAACTCTAAAGGGATAAGATAACAAAATGATGACTCAGGCGGGAGTCAAATCGATTTGATTTCAAACGGCGCAAACAGGCAAAGCGTGCGAATTGGAACCGTTTCATCTCCAAACGGCGCCTGATGGGAAGGCGTGTAATTAGGGACTGACACTCTCTCTCCTGCGTAATCATCAGCAACACCAACAGTCACGCGTCAATCGCCTCAAAAAAACTCTTCGTTTTTCAATTGAAGATTTGGGAAAAGATTCTTCTCTCTCCTTTACCCATAGTATAAAAGGCAATGTAAACCACCATTTACCTCTGTACCGCACCTATATTCTCAGAGAGCAAGAAAATCCTCCAACCTCTACTGTTCATCATCTCTCCCATCTTCATCACAATAATGGCGGATTCTTCATTAGTTCACGCAACTTCTCACATCTTGCCTATTCGTCCCCAGCATAGTTTGATCATTGATCTTACTCCTCAGGCATACGACGCGTTCATGTTTCCCATCATCGAATGCCTGAAATACTCGCCAATCGCTCCTGCTCTTACCAGGGCTGAAGCTGTTGCCATGGAGTTGTTGTCCCAGATTTTTGCCATAGCTCACTACGACAAGGTCTTCGACAGGATTTTCTTCGATGTCTTCGAGCACAAGGTGTCGATTTCCAAGCAGAGGTTTTGTACGCTGTTAGGGTTTGAACCTGATTCGTTGAAGGTTAATCCTGAAACCATTCCGATGGGTCATCTGTTCAACATGTTCTACAACATGGGGTACATTGAGGTACTTACAACGGTCACGGAATTCAAGATATCGTATCTGCCCCCTCAGTGGAATGGGATGTTTACTGTGCTTTTCAAGGGCTTGTCTGAAAGAAGTGCTGGATCAGATGGGGAAAGTCGTCTGTTCCTATCAATCATGTACGGGATCTACAATGGTATCAACATGGACTACGGGTCGGTCCTATGGCAACAACTCATTCAGAGTCTTTCTTCCACTTCTCGACATTCAGAGATTTCATATGCCCGGTTCTGGACTCTTGTCACTATATGGGTGATGGACAAGTACCACGTCCCCATTGTCGCTGGTGCTCCAATGTCTTTGATTGGTACTTTCCATACCATGAAGATCATTGTCTCTGACGCATCCAAATTTCCCTTCAATGGTTCTATCCCTGAAACAATGTATGGTGATGTTCCTGCCGATAGCCGGATCATTCAAACGTACAAGGAGTTCCGACGTTCTGGTCCGAGAGACCTTACTCCAGAGATGCTGAAGTCGATTCATGATGCTGACAAGCCTGCCCCCAGAGGGAAGAAGGCTGATAAGGGCAAGCAGGTTGCAAAGGGAGCAAAAGGCCCATCTCCCAAGAAGAGGAAAACCACCAGAGCAACCCAATCCCCTCCAATAAAGAAGCGAAAACCCCAACCAAGGCGAAAGCTCATCATCGCTTCGTCCTCAAGCGAATCTGAGGCAGAGGGTTCTGATTCTGATGGATCTCAACGTGGTAACACTCCACCACGTTTTCCTAAACCAGAGATTCATATTCCCACTTCTCCTATTTCCTCTCCACCAGTTACAATTCCTTTTTCTATTCCCCCATAACCTCCACCACTCAAATACCATCCACCTCCATCCCAGTACCACCACCTATATTTACCGAAGCGACAACCACCACCAGTGCAGACGTAAGAACCAACGTATCTGATACGGGGGTTCATACTGACGCACCCCAATCCACCTCAGCACCCGAACCCATACCAACAACCGAACACACCACCCAACCCGAACCTACTACTACTACTACTACCGAGCCTCAAGCTTCACCACCACCATCTTCTCCTGCTCATGCATCAGAGGATGACGAACCACTCCTTGATGGGGAGGACATGACCTTCGATTCGGTCTATTACAGTCCGTTTCAAGTTCAAAGTGATGATGATGATGATGCTCCTGTCACAAAGAAACATCTCAAGGAGTTGCATGATAAAATCGATTCTCTCATCGCCTCATCTTCCACATCACAGTCCTCAATCTCTGAAGCTGCCATTCAGAAAATTGTTGATGCTTTTTCCAAAGCTCATCAAGTTTCTCTTGATTCTGCCACTGCAGCCATTGACGCCTCAACCAAAGCTTGTGAGGCAGCAACCGAAAAAGTCGATAAACTATTCACTGATGCTTCTTCCTTGTTGAAATCTTTACAGGAAAACGCTAAAGCAACCTCGACAAAGCTGGAACCCATTGTCAACCAACTGGCTAACTCAGTCGCATCAGAGCTGAAGTCGTTCGCTTCACTTCGTCAAACAATTTCTGACGACAACTCAGCTTTCAGAACAACCATTGAGGAGCGTCTCTCCAAGCTTCAAGAAGACTTAGCTGCTAAGAACTCTCTCATGGATGCTCTCGCAAGGAAGTACCGCTCTGAAGGTCAAGAGTACTCAACTCTCCAACTCTCAACAGGAGATTGACTCTCTTCGATCTGAAAGAGAGGTGGTTAAATCATGTGTTTCAGATGTCCACTCAGCTATCTCAACCATCCTTGAAGCACATGACCCGATCCTTAATTATTCTGTGAGGTGTGACCTTGCAGAGAAGCTTGCTCTCGCCCTCTGTCTCCTAAGCAAACTTGAAGGGCTCCTTGATTTCGTGTCCATTTCGAAACAAGGGGGAGACAAAGAACAACAAGTGTCTCAACCACGTCCTACTTCAGCAACTCACACCACCGAACCTCCTCCAGTAGGCCAAGCCTCAGGTTCTAGTGTGAAAGACAAAGGCAAGAATATTGATGAGGAGAGTGATGATGAAGATGATAAGGAGACTATTGTCGACCTTTTGAAGCGACAGGGTCGAGATAAAGAGGCTGACATCAGTGCTCGTGTGGCTAGAGAGGCTGAAGAAGCCGAAAGAAGACAGAAAGAAGCCCACGACCTTCTCGAGAGCAGGAAAACTCTTTTTCCTCCTTGGACTCTTGAGAAGCTGATTAAAGAAGCCATCGAAACACCAAGTATCTTGTGGCTAGAACCTGTGATCTCTTTAGATTGTTCTAACACTGTCGACTCTTAGTTCGATATGTCACTGACCCGAAAGGTGTTTGTCTTTCATGCCTTTGACAACATTGTTGAGTTCCACCATCCTCATCCACAGGTTGATCGGGACTTAGTTGAATTTTATCTGAGGGCAGCTCAACCTCAATACCAAACTTGGAGCGCTCAGAAACTCATCAATGTTCGGGTCCTAAAGCCGTACAGGGAAGGCAACTTCACCAACATTCGGTTCAAGGTACTACGAGGATCTGCCAAGACCGAACATGCCATCTCACTTGTAGTTCTTCCCAACCTTAATCCCCATGACTGGATTATCTTGCACAACATTCTTCTTACGAACGAAGCTGAATATGGTCCGATCATCGACCACTTTAAGAGGATACTTGTATTCTATGTCATGGAAGTTGCTCTGATGGATCAGGAGATAGCAAGCGTATTCAAGAAGAAGCCCACCATATCTCCTGTTGGCTCTGCCAGTGATCTCAACATGATGCAGATGGGGAAGATTGACCCAAAGAGAAACTCCGTCATGTTTACCAGGAACGAAGGACAAAAATTTCTTTTTGCCTTGGCAGACAAACATCTCTACCCCACTGCCTGTTTGGAACACGTTTTAGGGATCATCCATCGATGCAAGGTGAGCACAGCGGATGATATCAAGTACTTTGATGATATGATTCAATGGTACATTTGCTTCAGACAGACAATCCTTGCACTTATCACACGTCTGTTCCATACAGTAAAGAAGGCTCCTGCTGCTGGTCCAAGCAAGAAGAAACGATAGTCTCGCTCCAAATTGACGCAAAGGGGGAGATTGTTAGGGTCAGTATAGTGTTGCGTCTATTGGGCTCGTTAGCTAGTCCATGTTTGTCTCCGGTATGGGCCTGTCCATACGTGAGTTTTGTAGGGTTTAGTATAAATAGATGTTTGCATGCATCCTAGAAAAAAAGGGTATTAGAGACGATTAGAAAAGTATTGTTCAGCATATTCATCGTTCTTATTTTGTAACCCTAGAATCCTCTACAGTGGAAGTTCTTAGTCGAGCTCTGCTGAGGATCGAGTAATCTAATCATTCGACACATTCTGATTCATACTTGTGTTTCGTTTTTACTATCTTTACGTTCATTACTTACCTGTTACAAAGATCTAATCGATCAAAGAGTTTTTTTTATAACTCATCAGAAGGAAACATAAAACTCTTGGTAATCCATAATTTGAGGACAAGTTATGGACTCCATACAATTTCATTGAGATCAAGAATTATACTAACAAAAAATTTGCACATAATTCCTATGATCTACCAAAACTCATAAGCATGAATATTCATAATCAACATTTTTCAAGAATTACATAAACACATATAAAACTTGAAACTTTGATTATAACATTGAAATTGGTTTTGCATAATCATTACCACTTTAAAAATAGGTTTTATAAGTCCAAAAGAGCCGAAGGTAATGATTCTAGACCAATTCCAGCACCAAAACTTGAAGATTTGTTGTTTTGGGTTCCCACCCGTCGAGTGCATGAACCAAATCGACGAGTTTGATGAGTTTGCACTTGGACTCGTCGAGTCCCTTTATGGACTCGTCCAGTCCCCTGCCCAGACAGCACAAATCTTCGATTTTTTCAGTAATTTAAGCAAGTATAACAAGAAAACAAGCCTAGGCTCTGATACCACTGATGGTTTTTGAGCATTCTAACACTCCTAAGGTGTTCATGCAACCCTAAATACCTTGGATCTATATTTTCTCTATTATACATGCAAATATGAACTTTCCAAGGTATTACCTATTACTAGCATACAATTATCATATATAACACAAGAATCTAGTTAACATAAGATACCTTGTTATGGATCTTGAAGTCTTGATGTATCTAGCCTTAAGAGCTTAGCCCCAATAGTGTGGAAGCCTCAAGTGGAATCACAAAACATCATGAACTAAGGATGAACTTGAGAGAGAATCTCCATGTACCCAAAATCCACCATGAACTCCAAGAATGCAGTTGTCATGATTATGGGCAATGAAGTATGTATTTATATGTGGGATTTCTAGGGTCATGGATATAACCCAAATCCATACTCATGGGTTTAATGATCCATGGTTCATGTGTCCCAACTCTTTATGTATCCATACATAAACTTGGTCCAACATGGATCATAAGCCCAACACATATAAATATAACTAATCAACATAATTAGTCCCCATAGATTTAATTAGTCTCTTTTGATCACTAAATTAAATCCAAATTAATTCTTGATCAATACTAATTAAAACATATGATTTCATATTAATATATTATAACTTATAATATATTAATAAATCATATACAACACCTTCTCTGAAAAGTCCATGCTAACAAATTGCCCTGATGATATGCAACCCAAATGGACCATGCTACTCTCGGGTCAAGTACATACCAATAATACTTATGGGCTTATACATTTAATCAAACAGTTACTATATACAATACTACAATATATCTTTATTTTTCTCATTACATTCACATTGTGATCTTCTCATATAAACGACAATGTAAACTATATTTTGGTAATGGTAGTCACACTTGGGAATAACACTCACTTTTACACAAGAACAGACATACAGAACACTTAGGTCTTGGTAGAAGGCTACATTTCATAATAAAGTAGAAAATATAGGATTTTCTTGGAGATACAACAATTACATTGAACTCTTACAAATATTGTGACAACCCAAAGTTTATTCCGTTACATTACCCCGTTACCGTTAACAGAATATTCCATTTTATAAAAGTTTCGTTAATTAGAGGTCGCCTGATAAATAAATGTTTTATTTATTTATATTTATATGTCGTTAAAGTCGTAATAAAATAAATAAAACAATTACTTTACATTTCCATATCAATTTCGGAAAAAGTTAAATTTTACTACGACCACTAAATCGGGTGCGACCAAAAGCCCCGTTTAACGACAGTATCGGGTAGATTTCCTATGAGCTTCAACTCAAGCTCCTATATAAGGGGGAGTAAACTCCACTTCAACCTTTTTCACCCTCTCTCTATACTCTCTCTCATAAAACCCGATTTCGTCCCAAAAACCGCAAGTTTTCGCCTCCAAATCATAAGTTCTTGTACCCTAGCTTGTTTTACAACCTATTGCACGTCATTATAGCACAAAAATTGACCATTTAAGCTGTGAAAAGGAGTTTACAGCCTAAGAGCCTCCTTAGGCCGTAAACCCCTAAAAAGAGGCCAAAATGATTCCAAACTTGTCCCTAAAATCCTGGAAACTAATTGGGGATTTAGCCTAGGAGTGTTTACACCATAAAACAATCAATTTTGGGGCATAAAAGAGGGTTTACGGCCCAAGCACATGCTTAGGCCGTAAACACCCTCTAAACTTGTAAAATCAAGTTCCAAACACCTCCCAAACCACCCTTAGGCTTAAGACATAAAATAAGGGCTTGTTATTTCGGTTTTGGAACAATTAAACACTAAGAAATGAGGGGTAAAAAGGAGTATACGGCCCAAGCACATGCCTAGGCCGTAAACACCTCCAAACCATGGCAAATGGTGGTTTTAACGCCCCCCTCCCCAAATGGCCTTATACTTCATTATAAATTACTAGGATTGAGAAAAGGGCCTTAAACTTCCATAGAATCAAGGTATAGGAGTTCACAGCCGTGAACTCCCATGGGGTGGTTCATGGGCCGTAAACTCCAATTTGGTCCTTTTAAATGCCTTCAATCCATTCATGTCTTTTAGATTTGGACCTAGCAAAATTCCATGATCAAGATAAAGCCGTTAAACATCCTAGAACACCCTCACCATGAGTTTACGACCGTAAAATCATAGGGAGTTGTCCCAGGGCCATAAACACCATATGGAGAGTTCACTCTTGGAGAGTAAACTCCATTCCTAAGCCATTCAAGCCCTTAGATGTTACCTGAGACACCCCAAACACTTAACCAAAGTGTTTTCCGCTCCTTAGAGTGCGTATACTTGTTTAATTGGTATTATATATACTAATTGTATGTAAACATATGTTATCATATGTTAAATAGGTCACTAACTGTGTCCAAGTCTTTACTTGACACCGAGCACCCAACCGGCACCTTCGTCGGATCCACTCACGTCAAGTAAGTTCATACCCCTGAGTGAACCTTTTAAATGTTTTTACATGTTTTATAGGGGGAATACAAGTTAAACATGCCAGTTATCATATCAATCACATATGATTCATAACCCGCATACACAAGGATTTACCACACTGTAAACTGTTTTACCAAGTAGGATACTATAAATGGTTTTCCAAAAGGTTTTCACTTGTTCAAAACTCTTACTTATACTGTTTTATCAAAGTTCATTTTAAACTGGTTTATGAAATGTTTCCAAAGAATTTCTAAACGTTTTCAAACTTATTTTACCAAAGAACAGCAAGTTGTGATTATCTCAAGTATAAAGGTTTTCTTCCATGTCTTGATACTCCCTCTTAGTTTAAACTCCTACTTGATAACGCTTTCACTTCGTGATGCGTTTACACTTGTTATTGCCTCTATTACGCTTACACTTGTAGTCGCTTATGCCTATTAGATGCTCTTACTTCACTTGTTGTCGCTTCTACTTCCTGATACACATATATATGGTACGCTTATACTTCACGATTCGGTTATTCCATATTGTACACTTATACTTCACGATTCGGTTATTGCACACTGTACGCTTATACTTCACGATTCGGTTATTCCACACTGTACGCTTATACTTCACGATTCGGTTATTCCACACTGTACGCTTATACTTCACGATTCGGTTATTCCACACTGTATGCTTATACTTCACAATTCGGTTATTCCACATTGTACGCTTATACTTCACGATTCGGTTATTCCACACTGTACGCTTATACTTCACGATTCGATTATTCCGCACTGTATGCTTATACTTCACGATTTGGTTATTCCACATGATTCACTTATACATCATGATTTGGTTATACTTCACGATATGTCTTCACTTGTTACACACTCAAGTGTAGTTGGATGTATGCCTATGCTTGTATATATGCATATAAATAATGATTGAAGGACTTAGGAAGGTTTGTTCACCCTATTTCCTTTTCTTCGTTGAGATGTGGTCTGGTGGGATCGGATGTCCGTCCGAAGGTCGTTAGATTCATTAGTTATATATTATGTATACGAGCATAGACATATAGGTTCACTCTAGTCAGTTCAAATATGAGTCTCTACCTCTAGTTCAGCACTTATATTTTAAACACACTACCCACTATTTGGGATGCATCTTCGGGACACAGCCTTCTCCGTCGTCTAGCTGGTAACCAGAGTCTCCTGTAGGGAGAGCGGACATTGTGTGTATAGATCTATACGGGATTGACGCCCCCGCACCCTGACTGCTAGCTACAGTCCACGACCTACCAAGCAAAAGGGTGACAAATGTTATATTTTATAGACGCTTGTAGGGCGTCAGGTACTTTAGTGTCGGTTAGTATGGTTACGAGTATCCCAGGTTACCTTATAATTCATGGACTTAAGGTAATGGTATTTCACCAGCAATTTACATTGTATGCTGGAAACCCACTCTCAGAGTCACACTGTTTTTAGACCTTGCTAGCTGTATCTTTCATTTGATACTATCTGGGGTCTGTATTCTCTGTTTTTAGACCTTACTAGCTGTATCTTTCATTTGATACTGTCTGGGGTCTGTATTCTCTGTTTAGACCTTGCCAGCTGTACCTTTCATTTGATACCATCTGGGGTCTATGTCTCTTTTCTTAGACTGAGCCAGGCGTGTCGTTCGTTCGATACTCTCCTGGAGTCTATGATTCATCTTGCCTTAGTCAGCAGTCTTCACTGCTGAGGCATATGTTAGTTTCCCTGATTTCTCTTGCTTTCTTTAATAATCAAATTCTGTATTTTGATAGTGATAACAATTAAGGGAAAACTAATTTTTACCACATAACTCCGTCCAGTCTTGGTAGAAGACTGCTTTTATTAAAGAAAATATAGGATTTTCTGGAAAAGACACTAATGTAATGGACACTCTAAAACTACTACTTTTATTAAAGTTATTTGGATAAAATGACACCAAATGCTTATGAACTCACCAGCATTTGTGAAAATGATGATACTCGCTTTTCAAATAACTTGTATTCTCAGGTCAGCTTTAGACAGGTACGTTCCAGGAGCTTCTATTGAAGACGGTTTTGTGCCAAGCTGCTCTTATACTATTATTTGTATTACTTTGACATATTGATATGTAAACCATGTAAAACTATTACTATTAATGAAATGTTTTGTTGTACTATGATTACTATAATGCATGTGTTGTGATACTTGACATGACGTCATCCACCCCAGAACGTTTCTGTCGTTCCGGTTTTGGGGTGTGACAAATTGGTATCAGAGCATTGTTTATAGTGAGCTAAGTATATCAAATCATAAAATATATACAACCTATAAATACAAAGGGATAAAACACTCTGAACAAGAATTATACTTTAAAGTATAACCATATTTTACCAAAGTATAAGAACATCCGGAACCTAAACACTCAAACACAAGTATCACAAGAAGAACGATAATAAAAGTCTTCGGATGTTGAGCATTTCCGTCAAACCTGGGCAATTATTTAATCGTAAGCTGCAATAAATGTAACCTGATCAACTACATTTATTCAAGATGCGCTGAACATGTGCTTGGGAGTGATAGTGGTGTGCAACAGGTCTGAAACTTACCAACTAGGAATGGTAGAGCCAAACATAAAGTTAAAATACTATAGGAGTATTTTGGAACACTAAAAGACTCACACTAATCCCAGAACCATATTCAGAAGATAAGAACCAAACAAGAAATTAAAATACCATAGGGGTATTTTAGGATCCATAGATAACCTTATGTGAATAACTAAAAAGATCCTTATTGATATACCTACAATTACAGAGAGTATACTTCCAAGGTTATATATAATAAGGATCCCATAGGCTAACAATATGTGGTTTCGCTCTACCTCCTTTTCCTTGTTTGGATGTGGATACCGAGTAGTATCACATATTCGAAGGCCTATCGGATCTAACTTATATATGATTTGTATACCCTATGTAATTGTAACAGGACTCGATATGGATCATCCGGTGAAATGTTAATAATCTTTTAGGATTTTTTAGACATTTCCATTCTCGCACGAACCTTGTAGACAACCCTATCCACTTCAGTGCTTGACAGAAGAGTTGATTCAGGCCCAGAGGAGGTTCATTGAGAAGATTTCCTATTCATAAATAAGTGAACTGGGTCGAGACTATTGAGTTCACCAAGTGCCTATATCTTTTTAGGGACATCGGTGAGAAACTCGCCCAAACATCCAAGATTTCCAGTCATCCATCATGAAGTGATGACACCCAGAGTCGGATTCGGAAGCAAGGCGGAGTAGAGATTCAATATGTCCATACGAGAAGAGAACCCTAGGTAACTACCCGAAGGAAACCAACGTTGATTCCAGTCAAAGGTACGAGGTAGACAGAGGGAGCCAGTACATGGAACCCGAGAAGTGTCTTCTCCTCGTGTTCGTCATGCTAATACACCTATAAAATTATACAAATTTAGTGAGTTAGTGGTTACACTACTCACGCTATGTGTTAGGTAAAATCGTCGTTTCCCGTTGACAGTAACACGATTAGAGCGGATCCCCGTACCTCTATTGTGAGTATTTAGCCATAAGTCTTTATAAGCCTCTCTCCCAGCGGTGTTCGTTCCGAACTGTTCTCAAATCTTTCCAGGCCGGAGAGTGAATCCTTCCCAGTATAAAGGTAACGTAGTAGGAACGACTCGCATCTTATGGCCTTTTTCCGATACTCATACTCCTACCTTGATTACCAGGACTACGTCATAGGGATGTAGGTCCACACTCAGACAACCAGTAACCAAGGCACGGGAAAAATTTACGCCTAATACAGTCAGGATAGATATGTCCAGGGTTAGCCATCGTCTCTCATTATCTTGTATTCCTTTCCGTGTAAGAACAAGCATGCCTCCGAAGAAGTGTAACCAGTACACAAGCAAGAAACCTACTCTCTTATTCGATGAAGCTACGTTCCAAGCTACAGTCTCGGCAGCCGTAGCAGCTGTCATGGCTCACCTGAATGCTAACAACGCTAATGTTAGCAAGGGCCTTATCGGGATTTCTGATCCTAGCAATCGACAGCAGCAACCAACACCTGCTTACCCAGCTACCCAAGAACCTCAACCGAATCCACTAAAGAGAAAACTTAAGATCGAGGAGGGAGGTACCTCGGCTCAAGGACCTTCAGAGGGGTAACGAGCTGAGACAGTCAATGCCTCTGTCAGTCCTTCCCTCCCGACTTCAAGAAGACCATACCTAGGAAACCTTCCCCACTGCGGCAAGTGTAGCTACCATTATCATGGTATATGCCGGGAACTTTTATGTGCTAGGTGCAACATGAAGGGGCATACTGCTCGCATATGCAGAACTCCGGTGGAGTGTATTGCATCAATCACCAATGTGACGGCCAATCCAGTTTGCCGACTTTGTGGTGAGATTGGACACTTCAAAAGAGATCGCCCAACTGAAGGAAACAACAAGGACACAGGAGGAGCCTAACTCTACTGTTTAGGGAGAAGCGTCAAGGAACTCGGAAGATTTTGGTACGTCTCTCGATCTCAGATAACTAACTAAGAACATTAAAGGGCTAATTCAAATGTAAGTCCTTCCCCATTAAGGCAAAAGTCACAGCACTGTTATAAAATTTAAAATTCATTAGGTAAAACTATAATGGCTAAACATATGCGTTACGACCATGTATAGTTAAGATGGATAGACCTAGAGTGAGTGAATGCCGCCTCATTTCCTGTTCCTCGTTTGGTAGTGGATTTAGGGTGGAGTCGCTCAGTCAACAGTCCTCCCCACCTTAACTATACATGACTAGTATATGGTAGGCGATTATAGAAATGCCTCGTGAGAATCCATTCATGAAAAGGTACTCTACTCAGAAACACTTAGGACTCTTTATAGTTCTGCGTCGACTCTGTCGGTCCAAGTATCCACGACAGTGATACACAGGACGAAACCTAAGACACCTAGAACTTGTGTGCCTGTTCGGTGCATGACTTTATCGATCCTCATTTTATATCATGTTGAAGTATGCTAACTTCGACGACTCTATCGATCATGGTTTGACGTAGTGCAACCATGTGTACATCCCAAGTGCTGTGTAAAAAGAACTTTCTCCATAGCCATGTCGGCAAATAAAGGTTCTTCCGAACCTAAACATAATACAAATAATCAAACCTAATGTGATCCGTCAGTCGTCCCTATTATCTCAAACCTTCTGAAGTACCCAAGAGAAGAGTACCGCACGATCTTGACCGGCCCTCTTAGTCATATGGAAACCCAAGCGAAAGACACTGCAGACACTCCAGAAGACGATAACCATCCGAAGCATACTTTGTAGATTCTCCCAGAAAGACCCTTCGCACCTCGCACATCAGGTTCGTGAACCCAAAGGACAGAACTCATGAGACTGACCACTATAACCAAGTATATGCATAAAGGTGGTATATAGTTGAGGTCAAAAAGATTTAAGATGTGTGCTGCCTCCCTACTCCCTATTCCTCGTTGGGTTGTGGGTCTGGGGTGGAGTCGCACAACTGAACATCCTGCCGACCTCAATTATATACGGCTTGCATACACTAAGTAGTAGTGGTTAAGCCGAGTGTGAGCTTTACCACGAACCTCATAGTAAAGCCCTTCATCCTATTCCATAAAATAGGAGCTGGAGTCAAGATAACCACTGTGAGTTGAGCTACTATAATGACCACAAATCTGAAATTTGTTGTCATATCGGTTAAGCTCACATGATAGCTAACACCCTCAGTTAGTAAAGAGAATAAATTTTCGAGTAATGGAACCCTATTCTCAGTAGATTTGACCTAGACCGGGAAACACTCAGGAACATCGGAAAAGTAGTTGCAGAAGATGTTCGCACTACTCAGGCACTTCTTCCACCCTGTTACAGACAAGTAGTGCCTATAACCCTCCACCCTCTCGCATGGTGGAAATCGTCGTCGCCCTATAGATGATAGACTTCATTCTCCGAAGTGAATACTAGAATACCAAGAACCACAGGATAACCTCCGCAGCCAAGAATACTTGATCAAAGTGCGAAAGTAGTTGCGTTAAGCCTCATGACCCAGATCCCGAAGAGATTATAGAATTGACACCAGCCTTGGTGTTAGTCAAGGGGTTATGCAGGAGCATGCGCTTTCCGCACTAAACTAAACCAAAGTCTTAGAGATTCATTGGACTATTAGGTGTTCCACAAATGCTATATCACGCATAAATAGTAGAACCACCTCCCGAGATAGTCCAACACTCATCTAGTGAAACCCTATCTCCCTGGACCTGAGGGTTTCCGTTGGGAATATCTCAAGATTCATTGTGCAGGTTCATTTTGCACGAGCTTGAGATAGACACTCTACAGCAAACAGAAAACCGTAGCCACACAACCCATTCGATGACCTAGAAAGCCTCTAAAAGCCAATTAACAGGAAAGCGCGAAACCAAGGACAACTTGAGCTTCCTAAGAACCAACCTGAAGGACTGCACTACCAGTATGGGAGAGAACGTTAGGAACTTCGGAATGGCAATCACGCTAGTGGTGATCTTACCATAGAAGTACACTATGTTCTATGTACTGAAGAGCTCTACCCTTCCGAGAGCTTAGGACCATCTAAGAATTCTCGTGGAGATTTGGTCCAACCCTCGTCAGACTACTACTACTTCCGGATATTCCACAAGCTTCATCCTGGATCAATCCACTTCTTAGACTATTATGTGTTTACCCGACGTCACTCTTCGTATCCCACTCATTTTGATAGAGACCATTGAGAAACCTAACCTCGTAGATACACCAGTCGAAACCTACTAACTACACGAGACGGAATCCGCATCCCGTAGGTGAAGGTTTGTTGGAATGACAAACACAGACCAGAGTTCACTTGGGAATGCGAGGAAAAACCGAATAGGAAGTACCCTCCTGCCTCTACTTGGTCATTCATACCTATTACCTTGCCTAGACCTAAATTTCGGGACGAAATTCCCTCTAACGGGGGGATGATGTGACAACCCAAAGTTTATACAGTTACATTACCCCGTTACCGTTAACAAAATATTCCATTTTATAAAAGTTCCGTTAATTAGAGGTCGCCAAATAAATAAATGTTTTATTTATTTACATTTCTATGTCGTTAAAGTCGTAATAAAATAAATAAAACAATTACTTTACATTTCCATATCAATTTGGGAAAAAGTTAAATTTTACTACGACCACTAAATTGGGTGCAGCCAAAAGCCCCGTATAACGGCAGTATCGGGTAGATTTCCTCTGAGCTTCAACTCAAGCCCCTATATAAGGGGGAGTAAACTCCACTTCAACCTTTTTCACCCTCTCTCTCTATACTCTCTCTCATAAAACCCGATTTCGTCCCAAAAACCGCAAGTTTCCGCCTCCAAATAGTATGTTCTTGTACCCTAACTTGTTTTACAACCTATTGCACATCATTATAGCACAAAAATCGACCATTTAAGCTATTGAAAAGGAGTTTACGGCCTAAGAGCCTCCTTAGGCCGTAAACCCCTAAAAACAGGCCAAAATGACCCCAAACTTGTCCCTAAAAGCCTGGAAACTAATTGAGGATTTAGCCTAGGAGTGTTTGCACCTTAAAACAATCAATTTTGGGGCATAAAAGAGGGTTTACGGCCCAAGCACATGCTTAGGCCGTAAACACCCTCTAAACTTGTAAAATCAGGTTCCAAACACTCCCAAACCACCCTTAGGTTTAAGACATAAAATATGGGCTTGTTATTTCGGGTTTGGAACAATTAAACACTAAGAAATGAGGGGTAAAAAGGGGTTTACGGCCCAAGCACATGCCTAGGCCATAAACACCTCCAAACCATGGCAAATGGTGGTTTTAACCCCCCCCCCCCCCAAATGGCCTTATACTTCATTATAAATTACTAGGATTGAGATAAGGGCCTTAAACTTCCATAAAATCAAGGTATAGGAGTTCACAGTCGTGAACTCTCATAGGGGTGGTTCATGGGCCGTAAACTCCCATTTGGTCCCTTTAAATGCCTTAAATCCATTCATTCCTTTTAGATTTGGACCTAGAAAAATTCCACGATCAAGATAAAGCCTTTAAACATCCTATAACACCCTCACCATGAGTTTACGGCCGTAAACTCATGGGGAGTCATCCCAGGGCCGTAAACACCATATGGAGAGTTTACTCTTGGAGAGTAAACTCCATTCCTAAGCCATTCAAGCCCTTAGATGTTACATGTTACCCGGGACACCCCAAACACTTAACCAGAGTGTTTTCTGCTCCTTAGAGTGCGTATACTTGTTTAATTGGTATGATATATACTAATTGTATGTAAACATATGTTATCATATGTTAAATAGGTCACTAAGTGTGTCCAAGTCTTTACTTGACACCGAGCACCCAACCGGCACCTTCGTCGGATCCACTCACGTCAGGTGAGTTCATACCCCTGAATGAACCTTTTAAATGTTTTTACATGTTTTAAAGGGGGGGATACAAGTTAAACATGCCAGTTATCATATCAATTACATGTGATTGATAACCCGCATGCACAAGGATTTACCACACTGTAAACTATTTTACCAAGTAGGATACTATAAATGGTTTTCCAAAAGGTTTTCACTTGTTCAAAACTCTTACTTATACTGTTTTATCAAAGTTCATTTTAAACTGGTTTATGAAAAGTTTCCAAAGAATTTCTAAACGTTTTCAAACTTATTTTACCAAAGAACACTAAGTTGTGATTTTCTCAAGTATAAAGGTTTTCTTCCATGTTTTGATACTCCCTCTTAGTTTAAACTCCTACTTGATAACGCTTTCACTTTGTGATGCATTTATACTTGTTATTGCCTCTATTACACTTATACTTGTAGTCACTTATACCTATTAGATGCTCTTACATCACTTGTTGTCACTTCTACTTCGTGATACACTTATATATGGTATGCTTATACTTCACGATTCGGTTATTCCACATTGTACACTTATACTTCACGATTCGGTTATTCCACACTGTACGCTTATACTTCATGATTCGGTTATTCCACACCGTACGCTTATACTTCACGATTCGGTTATTCCACACTGTACGCTTATACTTCACGATTCGGTTATTCCACATTGTACGCTTATACTTCACGATTCTGTTATTCCACACTGTATGCTTATACTTCACGATTCGGTTATTCCACACTGTACGCTTATACTTCACGATTCGATTATTCCGGACTGTAGGCTTATACTCCACGATTTGGTTATTCCACATGATTCACTTATACATCACGATTTGGTTATACTTCACGATATGCCTTCACTTGTTACACACTCAAGTGTAGTTGGATGTATGCCTATGCTTGTATAGATGCATATAAATAATGATTGAAGGACTTAGGAAGGTTTGTTCGCCCTATTTCCTTTTCTTCGTTGAGATGTGGTCTGGTGGGATCGGATGTCCATCTAAAGGTCGTTTGATTCATTAGTTATATATTATGTATACGAGCATAGACATATAGGTTACCTCTAGTCAGTTCAGTTATGATTTTCTACCTCTAGTTCAGCACTTATATTGGAAATACACTACCTACTATTTGGGATGCATCTTCGGGACACGGCCTTCTCCGTCATCTAGTTGGTAACCAGAGTTTCCTGTAGGGAGAGCGGACATTGTGTGTATAGATCTATACGAGATTGACACCCCCGCACCCTGACTGCTGGCTACAGTCCACGACCTATCAAGCCAAGGGGTGACAAATGTCATATTTGTTGGGTTTTGAGCAATCTAACACTTCCTAAGTGTGCATGCACCCCTAATAAACCTTGGATCTATGTTTGTCTAATACATGCAAAATAATAATTTTTCCAAGGTTCATAACTTATCTAACATGGCATGGGGAACTTTTAAACATAAAAGAGTTAGATGAGATTACATACCTTTTGATGAGATTGATTCCTTGGAGTTTGAGAGCCGAGCACCAATAGTGTGAATGCCTCAAATGGAAATCACAAATCACCACAAACACTTGGAAACCTTTAGAGAGTGTACACACACTTGTAATTTTCGGCCACACACAAGCACACACACTAGATGCTATTTCATGCAACATAAGCATGCTTATATAGTGTACATGGTTAGGGTGAAGCCCTAATAACCCATGACCTTTCCTTTTCCAAGGATCCATGGGTTAAAAGCTCCATGGATCATCCATGGACTTCCATATAAGCCTAGCCCATTAACAAATGAGTGTTAGCCCACACCATATAAAACCAATAGCCCATAATCTAATTAGTCTTCCTTTTAATCTCTAAATTAATTCATAATTAATTTAAGACTATGACTTCATATTAATATATTATAACTTATAATATATTAATAAACATATGTGTATAACTCTCATAAAATTATCCATAAATAGTTCTGGTGAAGTGCAACCCAAATGGACCATGCCGGGTCGGGTCAAGTATATACCAAATAAGTTATGGACTTAGACACCTTATCCAACAGACTCCCACTTGGATAAGTCTAATAACTGTATTTGCCTATATAACTTCAGGAACCAACCAGCAATCGTAGCTCTCGAAAACTCTGTTAAACTATGAAGCGCCATTTTAAGACAAGTGGTCATATAATCCTCTGTTCTCATGATATCAGCCGGACAAACACATGGAACTATGTCTTGCTTATTGTCTGGCAGTTGTTTCTCGATCTCCGATTTGTTTGACAAAGAACTTTACTGAACACATCAGTTTAGTTCTGATCGGGCCCAGTGCATGGGTCAACACAAAATCATCAATGGGCCCAGATATCGCTTCTATTTCTAGAAGGAACAGATAAACTTCGACTCATATGCTTGTTCTACTACTTGTTGAATTGTACACAAAGGCATGTTTTACAACATCAAGTTACTGATGCGTTTACGTGCAATCAATGCACAACCAACTCATAGGTAACAACTCATATTTCTAGGTTTGAAGACTTATATGATATTATCGTCTCACGATCACTTGAGATAAATTCCATGAAGTGATACAAGTGAGCGTGGGTTTATACCAATACTCATAACTTATGAGTACTCATGAACGTTGCATCAACCATTGCCATGTCTAAACACCTTTAGCCATCTACAATCCTAATTCATGACAATCTTGATTCATACCTACTTCCGACGTATGACCGATTGTGGAGGTTTGAATAAATTAATTATTCTGGAAGTCAAAACATGCAAAACTGAAACAATAGTAAATAATTGACAATGACAGTAACACCTTACTCATAAATAAATCACAAATTTTATTCATCATCAAATGTCGATTACATTTTACAAGTTTCAGGAAAACTATCTAATCTGTAAAACTAATATCATCTCTCAGCCCGATGCGCCTCGCATGTTGAAAATGCTTAACCCTCGTCAGTCCCTTCGTAAGGGGATCTGCAGGATTCTCATCTGATGATACCCTCTTTGCCACGAGGAGTCCTTCTTCAATCTTGTGTCTTATGAAGTGATATTTTCTGTCAATGTGTCGGGATCTGCCATGATCTCTTGGTTCCTTGGCTAAGGCAACCGCACTATTGCTGTCACAGAAAATCTCCATAGGTTCTTTAATAGCTGGTACAACTCCAAGGTCTCCGATGAAGTTCTTCAGCCATATTGCCTCCTTCGCTGCTTCACTCGCTGCTATATACTTTGATTCACAAGTCGAATCAGCCACTGTCTCCTGCTTGGAACTTTTCCAAGAAATTGCCCCTCCATTTAAGGTAAAGACCCAGCCCGACTGAGAGCGGAAGTTATCCCTATCAGTCTGAAAACTAGCATCACTATACCCTGATACTCTCAAGTCATCACTCCCACCAAGGGTAAGGATCCAATCCTTAGTCCTCCGCAGGTACTTGAGAATGTTCTTTACCGCGGTCCAATGAGCCTTGCCAGGGTTCCCTTGATACCTGCTGACCATGCTCAAAGCAAAGGCCACATCAGGGCGGGTACAAGTCATAGCATACATGATCGAACCAACAAAGGAAGCATACGGTAATTGGCTCATCTCAGCTATTTCTGCCTCTGTACTCGGACTCTGAGTCTTACTCAGTTTGGCATTGCTTTGGATCGGTAAATCTCCTTTCTTGGAATTCTGCATGTTGAACCTTTTCAACACCTTATCTAAGTAGGTACTCTGACTAAGTCCAATTAGTCTTTTACTCTTTTCTCTTAATATCATTATCCCTAGGATATAGGCAGCCTCCCCTAGGTCCTTCATAGCAAAGCACTTCCCAAGCCAGGACTTAACCTCCTGCAAGGTTGGGATGTCATTTCCTATAAGTAGTATGTCATCCACATACAGTACCAAGAAGCTAACTATACTCCCACTAGCTCTGACATACACGCAAGACTCATCTTCACTTCTCGAGAAGCCAAACTCTTTGACCTTCTCATCAAAACAAAGATTCCAGCTACGAGATGCTTGTTTTAATCCATAAATGGATTTCTCAAGCTTGCATACTCTATTAGGGTACTCTGCACTGACAAAACCCTCTGGCTGATTCATGTACACATCCTCAGCCAACTTTCCATTAAGAAAAGCGGTTTTGACATCCATTTGCCATATTTCATAATCATGAAATGCAGCAATGGCTAGCATAACCCTAATAGACTTAATCTTTGCTACCGGCGAGAAAGTTTCATCATAATCAATACCTTGAGTCTGAGTAAAACCCTTCGCAACCAGTCGAGCCTTATAAGTATGCACTTTTCCTTCCATATCGGTCTTCTTCTTGAAGATCCATTTGCACCCGACTGTTTTATGGCCTGGTACATTGTCAACCAAGTTCCAAACTTGATTGTCATACATGGACTGTATCTAGCTGTCCATAGCCTCCTTCCATTTAGCAGACTCCGGGCCTGCCATGGCTTCCTTAACACTGCTAGGTTCATCCAAATTTACCAGTGTACTATCGCTGATAAACGTATCACCTTCCGTAGTAATATGAAAGCCATAATAAAACGAAGGTGTGTTCCTAACCCGTGTGGAACGCCTCGGAGGTACAGACTTGTCAGCTTGCTCAACAGGAGTTTCCTCCTCAGGTTGATTGCTAGTGTCTGAGGTTCCTTCACCAATTGCTTCTTGAATTTCTTCAAGATCAATTTGCCTCCCACTGTCTCCTTGGCTTATAAACTCCCTCTCACGAAAGACCCCTCTTCTTGCTACAAAGACCACATTCTCACTGGGTCTGTAGAAGAGGTAACCGAAAGATTTTTGTGGGTAGCCGATGAAAATACACCTTTCACTTCGGGTTTTGAGCTTATCATGAGTCTCACACCTCACGAAAGCCTCGCAACCCCAAATCTTGATGTGGTCTAAATTGGGAACCTTCCCAGTCCACATCTCATGAGGTGTTTTGGTAACCTTCTTTGTAAGGACTAGATTAAGGATATGGGCAGCAGTCTCTAAGGCATACCCCCAAAAAGAGATTGGTAGTGAAGCTCGACTCATCATAGAGCGAACCATGTCTAACAAGGTTCGATTACGCCTCTCAGCTATGTCATTTAGCTGTGGTGTCCTGGGAGGAATCAATTGTGAGACAATCCCACACTCCTTAAGATAGTCAAGGAACTCGGTACTAAGATACTCACCACCTCGATCGGATCGAAGCATCTTAATGTTCCTGCCCAATTGATTTTCTACTTCCTGTTTGAATTCCTTAAACCTTTCAAAGGTTTCTGACTTATGTTTGATTAAATAGACATACCCATATCTACTAAAATCATCAATAAAAGTCACATAATACTGATTAGCATCCCTTGTGGCAGTTTTGAATGGCCCACATACATCAGTATGTATTACGTCCAACAAACCCTCACCCCTTTCACAAGTTCCAGTGAAGGGTGATTTTGTCATCTTTCCAAGTAGACAAGATTCACAGCTATCATCCGATTTAAGGTCGAATGACTCCAAGACTCCATTCTTTTGGAGTTGGCCTATGCGTTTCTTGTTTACATGTCTAAGACGACAATGCCACAATGATGCTTTATCTAGGCTAGTAGAAGAATCAATATACAACACATTATTTCCTAAGTTGTCTACAATCGACACAGTTTCATACACACCATCACAAGGTAATGCTTTAAAATAAAAAACATTTTTAAAGAAAGCATTAATACCACCACATTCATTATCAAACGAAAAGGTAAAACCTTGTTTGTACAAAGCATGAAAAGAAATAATATTCCTCTCCATTTCAGACGAGTACACACATTTATTCAAATCTAATTTTAACCCATTATTAAGCAACAAAGTATAAACTCCAATCTTGGAAACAGGTGAAGCCTTCCTATTCCCCATGATCAAGTTTATCTTCCCGTGCTCCACATCCTCACTTCTTCTTAGGCCCTGCAAATCAGAACATATGTGAATACCACATCCTGTATCAAGCACCCAAGAGTTAGAATATGATGAGTAATTAGACAATATTGTGTAAATACCTGCATGGGTGGGTTTCACTTTCCCATCCTTTAGATCCTGCAAGTACTTAGGGCAGTTTCGTTTCCAATGCCCCTTGTCCAGGCAATAGTAGCAATCAGCATCCTTGGGAATGGCAGAAGAAGTGACAGAACCGCTCTTGGTCTTCGATGAGGAGCCTTCAACAGACTTTCCCTTGGTACCCTTCGAAGGGTGCTTCCTCTTTTTCCCTTTGCCTTGCCCGATAGCCAAAACAGGGGTAGATGTTGGAGTAGGAGTAGTAGAGGTAACAACCGCCTTGCCCTTAAGACCGGTTTCAGCGGTCTTCAAGAGTCTTTGAAGCTTGCTGAGGGTAACTTCCTCCTTGTTCATATGATATGTCATACGAAAATGGTCATAACAAGAAGGTAAGGAGTGCAAAATGATGTCAATTGCCAACTCCTCATGGAAGTTCACAATCAGCTTCAGCAAACGGTCCACATACCTTTGCATCTTTTGCATGTGGGCCGTGACGGATTCACCGTCCTTCATGCGGGTAGTTATTATGGAGGAGATTATTTCATACCGCTCCTGACGAGCACTCTGATGGTACCTTTCCATCAGGTCTTGGTGCATCTCAAAAGGGTAGAAGTCCTCAGAGGACTTTTGGAGCTCGGCTGTCATCGTGGCCATCATGATGCATGCCACCTTAGTAGCATCTCTCTCATGTGTCCTGAATTCAACGATCTCCTCAGGAGTAGTAGTAGACTCATCAAGCTCTTTTAAATCCTTATCGAGGACATATTCCTTGTCCTCATAACGAGTAACCATCCTGATGTTCCTAATCCAATCCATGAAGTTGGAACCATCAAAGATGACTCTCCCACAAAGATTCATGAGAGAGAAAGAACCAGCTAGGTTAGAGCCCGAAGCATTAGTGTTGGAAGACATCTGAAAGAAGAAAGAAAGTTTAGATTAGATATATAGAATCCTTAATAAGACACCCAAATGTAATATTAAGGCTAGGATCCAATCACAATATATTATACTTAGAAGAGGGATGCCATAATCTAAGTAATAATATATTTGAAAGGCAGGTGAATGACGATTCACCAATTTCCACCATGAAAAACAAAATGAATTATTAGGTTTTAATTGGATTTGAAATTCCTAGATTCTTTTGAGATTCATTGAACTTTTCAATGGCATGTTTCAATCTCGATTGTGCCCTTCAAGTTTTGTGACTAGGATGACGAGGATCACAAAACAAGGTGTGAATAACCATGCTAATTCACTTGGTTCCCTTAATATTATCACCTAATCAATGTGCCGGTTAACCACACACGCTCCATTGATCTATGACAAACATTAAGTCACCCTTCGTGATCCTTACTAGTCCAAGTTAGTGTGCCGGTTAACCACACACGCTCCACCAACGACTTGGTAAGGTACAAAGTGTGAATTCCATGGACTAGCACCATGTTCACATTTTCCTAAAGTAACTAAGATTGGGAATTAAAAAAAATGTTTAGTTACTTTATAATAATCATTATACTTTTAATGAGGATTTAAAGTCATTGTCCTACCCGTTCGGCTAACGACCCTCCACCGATCAAGGAAGCGGTGGGTGAGAGTGGACACCCATTAAGCTGCCATTTTATAGGCAACAACCTTATACCCCCCTTATAGATCGGCTTCGTGAATGACGCCTACTAACGGTAGAACGACTTATTCTTATACATATATATAATAATTAACCATTAATGTTATAAATAGTATAAGGGTTGAATTTTAACTATTAAAACTCTAAGGGTTGGAATTAAAGTTTATTAAAGTGTGTGAAACTTTACAAATTCCAAAACTTGAGGGCAAGTTTTATAACTATCCAAAACTTTTCATTTCATAACTTATGAATTAAAGGTTCATAAAAATGAAGACTCCTCATTTTCATGTAACTTATGTGTTTAAATGTGTGTTAAAGAAAAGTGACCTTTGGATATCCATAACTTGAGGACAAATTATGGACTCCATTAAAACACATAAATGATCAAGAATTAATTCTAAACAATTCAGCAAATAATTCCTATCATCTTCTAAATTCATAAGAACATGAACATGATCATCAAAATTTCAAAAAACATGGAATTTTGATGTATGCTATTGTAAATGGATTAGAACAACCATTACACCAACTAAAACAAGTTTTAAAACACCAAAAAAGGTTAGGGTAATGTTTCTAGTCCATTTCTAGCAGCAAAAGTCGAAATTCTGCATTCTGATCATTCTACTCACCGAGTGCACGAACCTACTCGGCGAGTAGGATGAATTTTGCCTTGAACTCGGCGAGTCCCCCCATGGACTCGGCGAGTCCATCAGCCAGACAGCAACAATTTCAACTTTTTTCACTATTTTGCATCAAGTATCAAACAAGCAAACCTAGTCTCTGATACCACTGTTGGGTTTTGAGCAATCTAACACTTCCTAAGTGTGCATGCAACCCTAATAAACCTTGGATCTATGTTTGTCTAATACATGCAAAATAATAATTTTTCCAAGGTTCATAACTTATCTAACATGGCATGGGGAACTTTTAAACATAAAAGAGTTAGATGAAATTACATACCTTTTGATGAGATTGATTCCTTGGAGTTTGAGAGCCAAGCACCAATAGTGTGAATGCCTCAAATGGAAATCACAAATCACCACAAACACTTGGAAACCTTTAGAGAGTGTACACACACTTGTAATTTTTGGCCACACACAAGCACACACACTAGATGCTATTTCATGCAACATAAGCATTCTTATATAGTGTACATGGTTAGGGTGAAGCCCTAATAACCCATGACCTTTCCTTTTCCAAGGATCCATGGTTAAAAGCTCCATGGATCATCCATGGACTTCCATATAAGCCTAGCCCATTAACAAATGAGTGTTAGCCCACACCATTTAAAACCAATAGCCCATAATCTAATTAGTCTTCCTTTTAATCTCTAAATTAATTCATAATTAATTTAAGACTAAGACTAATTAAATAACATTACTTCATATTACTATATTATAACTTATAATATATTAATAAACATATGTGTATAACTCTCATAAAATTATCCATAAATAGTTCGGGTGAAGTGCAACCCAAATGGACCATGCCGGGTCGGGTCAAGTATATACCAAATAAGTTATGGACTTAGAAACCTTATCCAACAATATTTTGTAGATGCTTGTAGGGCATCAGGTACTCTAGTGTCGGTTAGTATGGTTACGAGTATCCTAGGTTACCTTATAATTCATGGCCTTAAGGTAATGATATTTCACCAGCAATTTACACTCTTTGCTTGAAACCCACTCTCAGAGTCACACTGTTTTTTGACCTTGCTAGATGTATCTTTCATTTGATACTGTTTGGGGTCTGTATTCTCTGTTTTTAGACCTTACTAGCTGTATCTTTCATTTGATAATGTCTGGGGTCTGTATTCCCTGTTTAGACCTTGCCAGCTGTACCTTTCATTTGGTACCGTCTGGGGTCTGTGTCTCTTTTGTTAGACTGAGCCAGGCGTGTCGTTCGTTCGATACTCTCCTGGAGTCTATGATTCCTCTTGCCTTAGTCAGCAGTCTTCACTGCTGAGGCATATGTTATTTTCCCTGATTTCTCCTGCTTTCTTTAATAATCAAATTTTGTATTTTGATAGTGATAGCGATTAAGGGAAAACTATTTTTTACGACATAACTCCGTCCAGTCTTGGTAGAAGACTGCTTTTATTAAAGAAAATATAGGATTTTCTGGAAAACACACTAATGTAATAAAGACACTAATGTAATGGACACTCTAAAACTACTACTTTTATTAAAGTTATTTGGATAAACTGACACTAAATGCTTATGAACTCACCAGCATTTGTAAAAATGCTGATACTCGCTTTTCAAATAACTTGTATTCTCAGGTCAGCTTTAGACAGGTACAATCCAGGAGCTTCTATTGAAGACGGTTTTGTGCCAAGCTGCTCTTATACTATTATTTGTACTACGTTGATGTATTGATACGTAAACCATGTAAAACTATTACTATTAATGAAATGTTTTGTTGTACTGTGATTACTATAATGCATGTGTTGTGATACTTGACATAACGTTATCCACCCCAGAACGTTTCCGCCGTTCCGGTTATGGGGTGTGAAAAATATTTACAACAAACATTTACAAACTCATTCATACAACAATGACACTAAATACTTATGAACTCACCAGCTTTAATGCTGATCTACTCTTTCAAAATAACTTGTATTCTTAGGTCACCGGTAGACAGGTATGCTGGACCAGGTTTTGAGAAAACGGAGCTTATACAAGACTCGTCTTTGTTTTGATTATTCATTTTTAGTGTCTTATATCTATATGTATATATATATATATATATATATATATATATATATATATATATATATATATATATATAAGACACTTGTATTAAATTATATTATTAATGCAATGGATGATGTTGTTGCTTTTTTACTATTATGTATTAATATGATATTGTACATGACGTCCTCCGCCCCTGAACGTTTCTGCCGTTCTGGTTTGGGGGTGTGACATAGTTGAACCTGTTACTGTAAAAACTGTGAAATTCCTATCATCAACTATCACTAGAGATTACCCTCGAAAAATAATGATAATATAATTTTTCATATTTCCGAAAAAATATGATCAGTTATAATGTTATATGATAGTGCCAAAAATGAGTGGCCTAAAAAATTACACCAGTTTTAAAAATGGTAAGAGTATTTGGAAAGTACACAACAAACTAGTCCTAAGGAAATAAACGTTGTAAAAATCTAACTCCGGTTGGAGGAGTTATGGTTTTATAAAAAGTAAAAATCAAATGTGTTAATAATGCTTTTAGCGTCAAAATGGCATAAATAAATCAGTTAAGTTTTAGCTAACGTCACTAAAAGGAAAATCGTAGTACTCTGTGTGATACGATATTTAAAGGAAAAAGGTCAAAAAGGGAGTTCGTACGAAGGAGATACGAGTTTTAGAAAAAAGTAAAATACATGTTAAAAATAAAAGTTACAATTTTATAATGCAACCTTAAGGAAAGTTGCAAAACTAGTGGATAGCTTCACAGATATATAAAGATGATAAGAAAAAGGATTTGCATAAGGAAGATATGAATTTTATTAAAGATCTAGAGATGCACCCCGAGTGCGTGCCATGCTCGACACGTACGTCTAACACCCAGATTTGTCAAGATTACAGTGATGTGGACCATTAGAACTGTGACATGTGGTGAAACCTATATGGGGCCACGAGTTGTGGGCACCTCACGCATGACGTGCGCCGTACACACAAACACTATCAATAGAGGTGCTCAATATCAGATTTCATCACTCCCAAAACTCATTCTCTTTATCTCTCAAGCTATTTTGGAAGTCCAGCCAATGCCACAAAGCTTTAGGTGTAGTAGCAAGGTTGCTTCAGAATATACTACTAAAGTGAGTTCACGGCCCCATTTTACTGTTTTAAAAGTTTTACAGGGGGAATACATGCTTATCAAACTTATTTATCAAAATATATTTATATCTATAAATATCAATCATTTTATGAAGCATGAAACCTTAGGATAGTGTTGGTATAGAAACTATACCCAGTTGTATGCTATGATATTATGCCTAAGAGTCATGATGCCCGAGATTCTAGGAAGAGATATTACCTAGATGTTATAATCGCCTATTTCCTAGGATAACATAGTAACTAGAAGTAATGTTGGTCGAATATAGGTGTTTGCAATGTAGCTAATCGTTACACTGCCCAAATATTTAGTTATCAAATTAACCATAATTAGGGTATATATGTATGGAAAATAATATATATATATATATATATATATATATATATATATATATATATATATATATATATATATATATATATAGAATATAGTTTTGAGATCTAACAAATAAATTAAAGGGGTTTATATTATGATAGTTATAGGAAATCACTAAGAAATAAAGATAAAAGATAAAATACCTATGTTTAATGCATTAGTGAGCTAATATTATCATCCTTAGTCTGATTAAATTTGGCTAGCCTGAACATGTAATAGTTAAACTTGCGAGAGTAAGAATGATATGTATAGATCTATACGGGAATTGACACCCCGACCTACGATTGCTAGCTGCAACCCTGACATTACAACTTTCTTATTAGTCACTATTCGATGTCTGATGACGCATCGTGGCGGGGAAATCACTAATCAACCAATATCGATTATGGGGGTCCAGGGTAATACATTACAACTACCTTATAGATCCAACTTCTAAAGGACACCTTAGAGTGTTTGATAAAATAAGCTAGGTTTAATAACATATCCTAAAAGATAATAAGATAGGATTGGTAAATATCCTACAAAAGAGAGTAAATTAAGATCGGTAATATCCTAAAAGATAATAATATAGGATCAGTAAATATCCTATAAAAGATTGTAAATTAGGATCGTAATGTCTTAAAACATAATAAGATAGGATCAACAAATATCCTACAAAGATAGTAAATTCGGATTAGTAAAGTATCCTAAAAAGATAAGAGATAATGTAATAAAGCATATGAAACCATGAATTTAAGAAAAATGATCATAATCATTGTAAGAATTTCTAAAAAGTTTTCAAAAGAGTTTACTATGTTTATCTCAAAACCTGTGAACTCACCAACATTAAGCTGACATTTCAAAAAATCACATGTGTTCCTAGGGTGGAGTAAGGATCAAGTAAAGGAAGCATTATCATCTCTAAGGTTGATGGGTCTCGTATAGTAAAGGAAGCATTATCATCTCTAAGGTTGATGGGTCTCGTATAGTAGGTGGTTATGGTTTGCGCTCTATAATTTGGGTAATCTATGTAAATATTGTCACCACTCAGAGTTTCCGCCATAGGCTGGGGAAGGTGTGACAGAGTGGTATCAGAGGAAGTTGCTGTAGCGAATTAGTATTTCTTTAGGAACTAGGACAATAGCTTAGGATATATAATGTAACATCCCCCTCTAGCACGTATCACAATATTACCCGCTTTGGGTTCCCGGCACGAAAACTTCCCAGGGGGTCACCCATCCCTGGATTGTTCTCGCCCGGGCACACTTAACTGCAAAGTTATTATGGGATCTACTGCCCTCACAACTTTAAAACACGTTGTCATAGGGAAGGTATCCACACCCCTTATAAGGAATGTGTCATTCTCCTTCCTAGTCAATGTGGGACCAAGTGCAACCAACCTTCACCCCCTATTATATGGTTCGATGTCCCCGTCAAACACAGCAACCCGTGCCCTAGCTCTGATACCATTCTATAACATCTCCCTCTACCACGTATCATAATATTTTCCGCTTTGGGCTCCCGATACAAAAACATCCCAAGGGGTCACACAACCCTGGATTGTTCTCGCCCGGGCATGCTTAACTACAGAGTTCTTATGGGATCTACTGCCCTCACGGATTTCAAATGTGTTGTGATAAGGAAGGTGTACACACCCTTTATAAGGAATGTTTCGTTCTCCTTCACAGTCGATGTGGGATCAAGTGCAACCCACCTCACAAATTAAAAATAATATTGGTTTCATAAATCGAAATCAACGATTTGATAAAATTTTCCATGAATAAAAATATATTGCTAAAATAAGTAAATAAGTTTGCATAAACAAAGTTCATTGTCATCATGAGAAATAAAGTATGCTGCCCAAACGAGATGCAATGTTCATATTCTCATGGGAAATAAAGTTCGTTACTAAGTAAACAAGTTTTATATCTATAATGTGAAATCAAGTTCGTTGCTATAAGGAGCAAACAAGTTCATTGCTACAAGGAGCAAACAAGTTTGTAGCTACAAGGAGCAAACAAGTTCGTTAGTAAGACAAGTAAATAAATTGCTAGTAAGAAAAGTTCGTTGTTATGATGAGAAACAAAGTTTATTGCTATAATAAGTAATAGTTTATATGTATATGAGCAAACAATGAGTTCACAACCAAGCCTATGATTGATGCCCTATCAAGAT
Organism: Lactuca sativa; assembly: GCF_002870075.4. NCBI lineage: Eukaryota > Viridiplantae > Streptophyta > Magnoliopsida > Asterales > Asteraceae > Lactuca > Lactuca sativa. The sequence goes on from NC_056628.2 coordinate 101,794,770, forward strand.
CTATGCTTATCGTTCCATAGATTATATGGTATCTTGCACTCAAGCAATTGGTTGAGTAAGGAGTTGTCAATTCCTAATAGAGCTATCCATAATGACCATTGGCGCAAAGAGTTAATGGTTGGAGTAAAGTGGAAGGGACTAAAGACGATAAGGCCTCATGTTGCATAAACATACATATCAAAATATAGCAATCAAGTTTGATACAAATCAATTTAAATACAAAGAAAAATAAATACTTTTTTGGACATGTTTTTCCACCCCAAAACACAAAAACAGAAAATATAGGGAGGCGTGAATACTCACAATGCAGTAAAATGATGCAAATGATTTCTTGAACTATGTTCCACTTGTTCCACTATCGATTCCTACAATGATGTTACACACTAATGAGTCTCTAATCGAAATCTAATACTAGTATACTTAACTTCTACAATAGAATTATGCCATTATTGTGTCAAAGTTAGGTTTTGTATAAGTTGCAAATACTTTTGTGAAAAATCATATTTCCATATATCAATTGTGTAATACCTCGTTTATTTATTTAATAAATAAATAAATTAATAAATACAATTTTCGGATTAATTTATAAACGATTTTGAAGTAACGGGCTAAAATTAAATTCTAAACTTAAAATGCAAGTTTTGGATTCAGTTTGTAAAGATTTATGAAGGCAGGGTTAAAAGTGTAAAATATGAACTTATTTTGAAAGAAAAGAGGGAAGGAGGGGCCGATTATGTCATTATGGAAAGGAGTTTAGAGGGCCACCGAGTATATAATGCTTACGGAAACCCTAACCCTAAAGAGAGAGTTCAGCCGCCATGTGTTGAATCAGATGATGGGGTTGGTGAAAGTGGTTTGGTAATGACTAGAGTTTCAGTTACAGTAGTAGCCCCTGTATCAGATACATTGACTTCCACTGTGGATTTGGGAATGGTAGTAGTTGTTGATTCGGTTATAAGTGGAGAAGATAAGGGTACAGTAGAAATAGGAACCAAAGTAATTGGTGGTGGGATTGACAAAGTTGTTGTCTAAGTGTTAAGGGGTGTAGTAACAATGGGAACATAAAGTGGAACAGTCTGTTTCGGCGATTGGGTTGGAGTTGGAACTCTGTTGTGATTTGGAGATTCTGGTGGAGTAGGAGATGGTGGAGGAGTGGGCTCTCGGGGTGAGACATGACGAACCTCTTCTTCCTCAGTTTGCTCATTTGCATGATTTGTGCTTGGAGGAGTGTTGTCTCTAGGTCTGTGAGCCATCTTCTTTATTTTCTTCTGTTTCGGTTAAGAAGTATCTCCTTCACCAGACTTGCGTTTAGAGGACTTGGACTTACGTTCTTCAGGATCCTCTTTCTTTGAAACCCTCTTTCCTCTATTGGTAGGCTTCTCCAGTGCATCCAAAGCTGCTTGCTACTCAGGAGACAGAACTCTCGGTCCGATAGGAGGAAGTTTCCTATAGTCAGCCAAGACATTGCTCTTTTTCGTAACACCACGATACATGGTTTCAGGAATCGTTCCATAATGAGGAAACTTGAGCGGATCAGAGAGAATTATCTTCTTTGTATGGAATGTTGCAATAGAAGCAAGTAGAGCATCCTGCATGATCGGAATCTCTAAAGAATTAATTGCCTTCCTTGTAATCAGGGTCCAAAAACGCCCACATGAAACTTCAGAATGCAGTGTCCATGTATTGAGACTCTGCACCACCCGAGACCAAATTATAGAGCCATAATCAAGATTAATCCCGTTGTAGAGGCCATAAAGAATAGCGAGAAAACCCTTGCTAGTAGTATCAGAACCACCACTTCGTTCTGCTAAACCCTTAATCAGTAGAGTGAGCAAGCCATTCCACTGAGAGGGTAAACAAGATTTCTTCACTTTGGTAATAGTTGTTAGCACATCGGTGTACCCCATCTCGTACATCATTGAAAATAGCTGAGATGTGGTGATAAAGTCTGGTGAGATGATAGAAGAATCTACTGCAAGATTCAAAATCGAACATAACTTCACCTTTGAAACCGAAGCCTTCTTGTCATGGATGGTAAAATAAATACGATCTTTGTTTTTGTCATAAGTCGTCGTGGAATAAACCTGTGATAACAGCGACATTGGGACTGCTTCAACCTGGGTTAGGGCTAAAACCAGGGGGAATATTTTAAACATTCCACAACCGGCAGCATATATGAGTCATACAAGAACGGATTAAGTTCGATGATCATATTTTGGTTAGGTTTAATGGTGAGCAAGGATGATGATGTCGTGTGTTCATGTACTGAAGAGGAAGTCGACATTGATGAATGAAGAAGAGGATGAACAGTGTTTACCTGTCGTTTAAGTTTGAGAGAATTGAGTGCTGGTAAAAGACAAATTAAATGTTCAACCCTTTATATACCATTGCCTGGAGAGAGAAAACTGTGATGATAAAGATGAGATCACTAAAATGCCGCCTGAAAAAGCGCGATGTGACAGTGTGGTTACTCCCAGGTATACCTCAGCACACATGGCTTTAGAAACCGTTCAAATTCACGCGCCTAAATCTTATCTTCAATCGGCGTTTGAAATTCCACAATAGCCGCTTGTTTGGTTACAATAGATAACCCAAAACTCAAACCAAACAGTAACCAAAATGTTGGAAAATAAAAAATTTCGTGCATAAGTGTGACAAAAATAAAGAAACAAATCAAATGTGTATGGGATGTGAGTGATGTCTTATTATTAGACAGAAAGCAGAGGATTATGGGCAAGAATCACTTCCTTCAAAGTCAAGAGAGACTTGAAGCGCTTGTGTGCTTTCCCGAGAAATACGATCAACTGTTTGTTAATAAACATTGAAAGGCTTCTTATAATCATAGGCTTAGGGTAGCTTATCTTCAACCGAACTTCGAGTTTTAACATAAAACCGAACGTTGGAAGAAGTACCTGTGAGACCGATGTGGTCTATAGAACAGGTAGGTGGGATATATTGTTTTAGTGAGTATAGACAAATCAGAAATCTCAAAAAAAAAACTGGATCTCTTTGGGAAGAAATGCCTTGGTAGTAGGTAATTTCATAAAAGATCATACAAAAATAAAAAGAGAGATTTCCTTAGGGAACCAGTAAGTTCTTGAATATAGAATTCACCGTCAATCCATTTTTGGTGTTGGATATTGGGTTTCAATCAGCACGTGGTAAATGTATCTAAGATCACAAACACAGATGTTGTGTAACCATAAACCTCATTGGTAAAGACCGAGAGTCTCAAGGGTTACTTTGGTGAACCGAAAGTAGATGGAGAGTATAAGGAGGTGGCTAAAGAACCAAATGTACCCTCTGCTAGATAATCCTGACAGAGCAGAGAAACTCTTAACTCATATGAGAAGAGTAAGGTAGCTCTAGACCGAGTAGTATAAATTAGCCTGATTTGGAAGAAATGATAGGTGTAGATCGAATCATTAAGGCTTGCTCAAGATCGTAGAGGCTTAAGACAACATGCAGCAGCATGCTTCTAGGCACCCTTAACTAGTTCATTTTGAAATTGAATCATACCTTCCTTAGATCCACAGTCGGTTATACGGGTATTCATATCACCTATGAAGAGTAAAGAAACACACCAAACAAACCAAACAGACAAACATACGAGACAAATAAAACTTAGTGAAAGTTTTGAATTTCTTTGAAAAAATAATAAAAACAGAAACATACAATATTTTTGGATTTTTGAAATTTTCTGAAAAAGAATAAAAATAGAAAGATAAAATATTTTTGGATTTTTGAAATTTTCTGAAAAAGCATAAAAACAGAAAGATAAAATATTATTGAATTTTTGAAATTTTCTGAAAAAGAATAAAAACAGAAAGATAAAATAATTAAGTTCAAATCAAAAGAAAGATACACACAGAATATACAACCGAAACCTTATCTTTAAATGAGTGAAGCAAAATAGACCGAGCGTTCAGTTCCTTTCGGTTCCAGAAAATTACGGAACCGAGATAGACCGAGCGGTCTGTCCATTTCGGTTCCCTAAAAGTCTAGAGTTGAAATAGACCAAGCGGTCTGTCCATTTTGGTTGTCTAATTTTTAATGAGAGATTTGAGGATTCGGTACCGACTCTCCTTCCATCATGCCCAAGCCTTGTAAGATTTTGTTAAAGGTTGCTTCTGGTAAGGCTTTAGTAAAGATGTCAGCCAGTTGATCAGTAGATCGAACAAAGTGTACTTCCACGTTCCCATCTTCTACATGATCCTTGATGAAATGATACCCAAGTGCAATGTGCTTGGTTTTTGAGTGTTGCACTGGATTATGACAAATCCTAATTGCATTTTCAGAGTCGCAATAGAGAGGAAACACAGGTTTGTTTCTTGGACTCCCAACAAACAGGTTTCCCATCAAGAAATTGACATGCACCTGTAGTACTCTTTCTGTCCAGTCCACATCCTCCTAGATCAGCATCAGAGAAGGCTTGGATGAAGAATCCAGATCCTGCAGGATACCAGAGACCGAGAGATGAAGTTTTCTACAAATATCGAAAAATGTTCTTCACAGAAAGCATGTGAGGTTCTCTTGGATTGGCTTGAAACCTGGCACAGTAACAAACAGAAAACATAATATCTGGTCTACTAGCTGTTAGATACATAAGGGACCCGATCATTTGATGATAAAGTGTTATATCCACAGCAGGTTTCTCTAAATATGGGGTTAGCTTAGTGCCAATTGCCATAGGAACCTTCACTTTTGAATCACCCTTCATTCCAAATTTTGTCAGTAAGTTCTTGGTGTATGCTTTCTGGTTTATAAAGATACCTTCTGGTCCCTGTCTAATATTCAAACCAAGGAAAAAGTTAATTCGACCCATTGTGCTCATTTCAAATTTAGTCTCCATCAACTTGCTGAATTCAGCTGTTAATCTAGGATTCGTGGAGCCGAAGATGATATCATCAACATAAATCTGAACAATCATCAAATGTTCGCCTTCCTTCTTACGAAAGAAGGTTGGGTCAACCGAACCTTGTTTAAATTTTGACATTTTTAAGAAGCGAGTTAGCGTTTTATACCAGGCTCTTGGTGCTTGTTTTAGCCCATAGACAGCTTTATCCAGCACATAGCAATGATCAGGGTATTTTTCATTCACAAAACCAGGCGGTGGCTCAATATAAACGGTTTCATCTAATTCTCCATTCAAGAAAGCGCATTTGACATCCATTTGGAAAACTTCGAAGTTCTTGTGAGCAGCATATGCAAGGAAGTTTCTGACAGATTCTAACCTTGCTACTGGAGCAAAGGTTTCTTCATAATCTATCCCTTCTTCTTGAAAATAAGCTTTTACCACCAACCGAGCCTTGTTCCGAATGACATTCCCTTCTTTGTCCAGCTTATTTCTAAACACCCATTTCAGGCCGACAACAGAAGCATCTTTCGGTGTAGGAATCAACCTCCAAACTCTGTTGCGTTCGAACTCATGGAGCTCATCCTGCATTGCTTGAACCCAATCCGAATGATCAAGTGCAGCATTTACAGTTTTCGGCTCAATTTTGGAAATTAACAAATTAAACATACAAAATTCCACTTTAGAGAATAATGTAGTTTGTTTCGCCTTCAGTTGAGATCGAGTAAGAACACTTTCTGAGGTTTCACCAATAATTTGCTCTTTGGGATGGTCCTTTGTCCATTTCACTAATGGAGGATAGCTTGGATCATATTCTAGATTCAATTCAGCTTCTACTTCTATTTCAACATTTGACAGATCACCCTCACGTTTGTCAGTAGAACTATCACTTTCTTTCTCCTTCTCCCCCTCGACTGGCGAAGTGAAATCTCTATCAGCATCAGAGTCTGCATTTCTTGTGGAAGTTGGTTTCTCCCCCTCGATTTGACTATGACTTGTTTGTTTTGGATCTGTGTTTTCCCTATCATCTGAACCATTAGATGTTGGGGATGAACTTGGATTCTCCCCCTCAATAGAAACTTCGGTTGTCTTTGAAGTTGTAGAGCTCTCCCCCTGGAACGTTGAATCTTTGTTTGGAGAGCCTGTTAATGACTTAGTACTTGGTGGGTCGCTTTCCAACTCTTTAGTAGCTTCGTCTATGACCTTCTTGAGATTATCGAGTTTGTTATCTGCTGCCGTTGCCTTTGAATGAATTGCTTTTTCTGGTTCATCGAATAGCCAAATGTATTCCTCAAACAGGTTGGATATTGGAACCGAGACCTGTCCAGATTCTGGGAAGTAACCCAGAAATATGCCCTCATCGACTTTAACATCAAACTTATTTCGGTTCTCTTTAGAATTAAAAATAAAGCACCTTGAACCGAAGATATGGAAAAATTTGACATTCGGTTTCCTATTGTTTAAGATCTCATAAGGAGTTATGGAGAAAATCTTGTTGAGCAAGGACAAATTCTGAGTATAACATGCAGCGGCACTTGCATCAGCCCGAAAGTATAAAGGTAGGGAAGCGAAACTTAGCATGGTTCTGGCTGCTTCACATAACGAGCGGTTTCGTCTTTCAACAATCCCATTCTGCAGTGGTGTATAAGGGGCCGAAAAATTGTGAGTTATCCCCTTATCAGCCAGAAAGTTCTCAAAATCCTTGTTCTTGAATTCCAGGCCATTGTCACTTCTGATGTTTCTGACCGTCTTCTTTAGTTGTACTTCCACTTGCTTGATGAATGCCTTCAGCTTGGGTGTAGCATCTGATTTCAGCTTAAGAAAGAAAACCCAAGTGAAGCGTGAAAAATCATCTACAATGACAAGAATGTACTTACTTCCACCGATACTCTCTATAGCAGAAGGTCCACATAAATCAATGTGTAACAGTTCAAGTGCTTCCACTATCTTAGTATTGATGCGTGTAGGCTGGCTTCTTCTGCTCTGTTTACCCATCTCACATGCTGTACATAAATGCTCCTTTTCGAACTTGAGAAGAGGAAGGCCTCGAACGTGATCACCAATCACTAATTTGTTGATGTCTTTGAAATTTAGGTGTGATAGATGTCGATGCCATAACCAGCTTTCATCGGTGTTTGCCTTGGATAGCAGACAGATAGCTGGTGTCCCTCGAATTGGGTTAACATTCATAGGGTACATCTCTTCCTTTCGTGCAGATTTCAGTAGTACCTTCTTGGAATGTTTTTCCATTATCACAGACCCCTCATCATCGAATGATACCTTCAAACCTGTGCCTACAACTAATTGCGACATGCTAATGAGATTGTGTTGCAATCCCTCTACATAAGCCACCTTTCTGATCGAGAAGTCTCCATTAGATATCATGTTGTATCCTTTGATTGTTCCATAGGAATTGTTTCCAAACTTCACAAACCCACCATCTTTCAGGGACCGAAACTCTCTTAGCTCCTCCTTCCTCCCTGTCATGTGACACGAGCAGCCATTGTCTATATACCATTCGTCGTCAAACTGCTCGTCACTGATTACCTGCAAACTCAAGCAGATTTAGGAACCCAAAGTTTCTTGGGTCCTGGTGATTTTTTCACAAAGAAAGGAATAACTACAGAAACATCAACTTAATAAGTTCGTTTAATAAGAGTGGTTTGATCTTTTCTTTTAATGGTATACACATTGATTTTTGTTTTATCTTCTTTAAATTTTTGTGTATCAGTTGGGGTTGTTCTTGATGGTTTAGGATTTTTCGTTTGATTCCTAGGTTTAGTGGAGGATTTCTTATTTTCCTTCTCAGAGTCTGATACCAACTTTCCTTTTCCTTTGATGTCCTTTAATGAATTTGTTTCAACTTGGGACTTGGAGGATCCATAACTAGGATTGGGACCGAATCTGGGTTTAGGACTAAATCTGGGTCGAGGAGCGAATCTAGGCCGAGGACCGAATCTAGGTCAAGGACCGAATCTGGGTTTAGGACCGAAACTAGGTCTACGACTGAAACTGGGTCGAGGACCGAAAGTGGGTTCAGGACTGAGACATGACTTTCGGTTTTGGGATTTGGAATAGTAGGAATTTGGACTGAAATTTTCCTTCCACTTTTCCTTTCCCTTGTCCATGGATCCTTTCCTAGGTGGCTCATAGTTGGGATTTTGTGAATTCCAATGCCTTTTCCTTTCATTCAGATTCGTGGCATATCTCTGATTTCTCAAGCGTTTTTGTTCAGCTAGCTCCTTCTGAGATTTGTGAACATTGAAGCTGGCCTTTGCTTTCTCCTTCTGAGTTGCAGTTGTCTTACCTTCCATTTTAGATTTTGTACTCTTCTTAGTTTGAACTTTCGGTTCTTCCCTCTTGATTGGAACATCAGGTTCAAACATTGGTTCCTCAGGAACATCTTTGGTTCCACTTGTGCTTGGAATGTCGAAACTGGAGGGTTTGTTGATGGGTTCTGGTATGTATCTACCTTTGACTCTCCATGTGGTTTTCTCAAATAGTCCCACAGTCTCGTCAGCGTTGTCAATAGGAGCAGACCAGAAATAGTCTTCGCATCCTTCAGCGTTATCTTCGTCAACTATGATTCTTAATTCTGTCGTTTGCCTTTGAGTGATCCCAGTCACAGCATAAACCTGATTTGGCACGGTCTGAACTTTTTGATAGACCAAGGCCTTTTCCTTGAGTTTTGGTTTCTGTTCTTTTGACAGACGAGCAAACTCAACGGAGTTTTCTGATATAAGAGGTTTTTCATTCTCGATTTCATTTTTCATAAACTTAGAGCAATCAACTTCATCCTCTATTGAGATTTCACTCATCTCGCTTTCCACATCAAATTCAGACGAATTATCTAAGTTTATTTTATTATCTTTAACAATTTTGGCATTTGACAGATCGAATGTTTGTATGGTTTCAGTTTTAATCTTTTGCCTGTCATTTTCATCTAAGATATTTTTTAACATACTTTTATGTTCCTTAGAATCGATGAAGGTTTCTATCTTATCCAAACCTAGCCTATACGAACTTGATGTCTCTTCAGAGGACACTTCTGATTCACATTCTGCTATAACTTCATCTTCCTTAAATTCAAGAAAGGGCAGAATCATTTTATGAATTTTCTTTCCAATTTCACAGCTTAAATGTAATTGAGCAATATTAGTATAAAGACACTTAGTAATTAAACAGAAAACATTTCTTTGTTTTAATAACTTTAAATTGTCTCTTTACAAATAAATACTTTCATCCCTAGCTCTAACTAACTCCGCTTCCTTCAGCTCAATCCACATTCTACTTTCCTCACTTTTTGAAGACACCCTGCCGAGTTGGTCAGTTAGGTTAAAATTTGCTCAGCGGGTTTGCATGAGGCTACTACTTAGGTTAGAAAATTTAAATTTTAATTCATTTAATTCTTCTTGATAATCAGTTTTTGAAATTTTAAGAGACTCGAGAATAGAATGTACCTTTTTGATCAATCGATCGCAGATCGTTGATCTTCTCACTCACCAGCTTGGCCGCAAAACACTTGTTTTCTGTCAGGTTCGGTTCTGTATCTACACTTTCGGTTGATGGACCAGTCGTGACTATAAAGCACTTTCCACCCGAACCTTCATTTTTTGCCACATACGCCTTTCCATGAGTGGGCCTTCTTACCTCTTTGTCTTCAGAGTCGGTTGACCATACTTCTATGCCACCGAACTCATCTTCCCCAGCATTCTCCTATATGATTAAGGCATTCATCGAGCTGTTGGACGCCTTTTTCTTCTTGACTTCTTCTAATTTTCACATATAATACGCCTCATCATCTTCACCCTCTCTTTTCTCAGCCATCTTTCTCAACATGCAATCATTGGCAAAATGGTTCTTGCCGTGACAATAGTTGCAGTCGTATCCAGAGTCTCCAGCAAGCTTGCTCTCCTTTTTCTCTTCATCCTTTTGAGAGGAGAGTTCCGGTTCCTCCTTCATCTTCTCAGAACTATAACTTCCCTGCCAGTTTCGGTTCTTGTTGACGGGAAATTTTCTCCTTGCAAATTTTTTTGGATTTGTGACCATCAAGGCATACTCCTCACTTGTAAGGTCGCACTCTGACATGTCTGACTCTTCTTCTTCTTCTGCAGTACTTTTTCCTTTAGAAACAAGAGCCAATGATCCCACACCAGAGACCACTTTTGCTTCCTTGGTTACAACACTTTCATGAGACTTTAGTATACCTACCAGTTTCGCCAGCGAGTACGATTTGAACTGTTCATGCGCCTTCACAGTGGAAACCACAGCCATCCATTCTGGTCTCAGCCCGTTCATGAACGTTACTTTCTGCTCGATCAGCTTTCTTTTTATCCCATGCTTGATCATCTTACTTAGGAGATGATTGAACCTATCAAAGGTCTGTACAAGCTTCTCTTCAGGTTTCTATTCGAAGACTCCAAATTCTGACAGTAACAGAGTTTGAATGGAGTGTTCTAGATCTTCATCAGTTGAGTAAAGTTCCTTCAACCTATCCCAGATCTCATTAGAAGTTGTGCATGAACGTACTAGCCGAAAGGTGTCAGATTGCAGGGCGAATCTTATCATTCGCATGGCTTTCACGTTACACAAGAGCTTGTCCTTCTCATCTTGTGGCATCTTCTCAAAATCCATCACCAACTTGTTGTAATCCGTTTGCGACTTAACAGTCGTGTTTGTTCCCGAATGTACAAAAAGTTCAAGAGTGATAGCTTCACAGATGAGATAGCCATTGTCTTCATATCCAACCACGTAATCTTCAAAGTGATGAGCCCATATTTCGTAGTCTTGAGTATAGAGTATGGGTACTCTGGTTGTTGATCCGATGCTGTTTGAGATGTTAATGTGGTTTGTATGCGAATCATCGTGAGACATGGTGAGCTGCTAGAATCAAACCTATAAACTTGAGATTAGGGTTTTATCAAAAATAGAGTTGTCGTCGATATGAAGACGACGGCTTCTATTTATATGATAAAAGCGGAAACCCTAAAGTATTATGAATACAGAAGGAATGTGTATTGATCACACAGTCTCCTGCTCTGATACCAATTGTTAGAACAGAGTTCTTTTAGGATCGTATGATTCTAAGCTGGATATTAAGTAAGAACGTAATAAAGAACACAAGTATGGCACTGAATATGTCGTATGATTAATGTGATAACACCTCAGAAGAGCTCGATAAATAACTTCAATCTGTAGAGGTGTTTAGGGTTACAAGAATCAACGTGATTAACCACTCCAAATATACGCATACATGTAGGCATATATATACTATAACCCTAATAGCTAGTCTAGATAACAACGAAACTAATCTAGATAGACACGGATGGACAGGCCCAATCCGAATACAAAATATATAGCCCAAGACGCAACACAAATGGACTCGACAAGCAATTTATGTGAAGCTCCGATTCTTTCTTTTACTCGCGGAGTTGAAGACTTTGTAGTTTATAGTGATGCATCTGGAGTTGGGTTAGGTAGTGTTCTGATCAAGAAAGTTAAAGTTATTTCCTATGAATCTCAACAACTGAAAGAGCATGAGAAGAACTACCCCACTCATGACTTGGAGTTGGAAGAGGCAGTGTTTTCACTAAAGATATGGATACATTATCTTTATGGCACAAAGTGTATGTTTTACACTATTCATAAGAGTCAACAATATCTCTTTGATCAAAAGAAGTTGAATATGAGACAACAACATTGGCTAGAATTACTGAAGGACGACGACTGAGGGATACTTCCCACCCTACTAAAGCCAATGTTGTAGCAAATGCTTTAAGTAGAAAGATAAACTTGGAAAGAAAAAATACAAGAGCATTTATAATTAAGATTGTCTCAACAACTGTATAGATTATTAAGAAAGATCAGGTGGAAGATTTGGAAGGAGATAACCGAAAAGAAGAGCGTTTAGGTAAAACGTTGAAATTCGATACAAAACCGCTAAGGGTTCAAGGTATTCCAAAACAGGATTTTGGGTGCCTAAGATGGGAGGAATGAGAGATCTTATCATGGAAGACGCTCACAAGACCATGTACTCGATTCATCCAAGACGCACCAAGATGTATATGTCACACCCCAAAATCGGAACAACGGAAACGTTCGAAGGTGGAGGACGTCATGTTTAGTATCACAAGTCATGCATCATAGTAATCAGAGTAATAAACAACCATTTCATTAGAAAGAAAGTGTTTACAAAGTATATGATTCACAAAAAATAGACTACATATGTAAATAGCAAAACACATCATGAAGCTATTATGTTCCATCTTTTAAATCTCAGTGTGCGTACCTATCTACTAGTTTCCTTAGAATACAAGTTATTTTAAAAGAGTAAGTTAGAATTTAAGCTGGTGAGTTCATAAGATTTTAGTGACATAAGTAAGTTGTAAGAAAGTTGTAAGTAAGATGTAAGTTCTTTTTAGAAAAGTTCGCATGTTCCTCCAGAAAATCCTATATTTCATGCTTTGATGAAAGATAAGTAAAAATGACTCTACAATCCGTTCTATGAGTACTAAATAGGTACAAGTTATATAAAACCCAAAGTAAACAAACAATCGGTTGTGTGAATATTCCCTAAGCCCACAACCAAACAAGGAACAAGAAATGAGGCGGAAACCACACATCCCATTGCTTGTTAGATCATCGTTGTATATAACCCTAGCGTATTCACTTGGTACTCACGGAGGTAACTGCAATAGTTCCTTTATATTTGATGAAAACATTCTTTAACAAAAACCCTTATTTCTTTTAGTAAAATTGGTAACCACAATGGTTCCTTCTATAATCACTTAGTTTATACTAGCTATATATAATCTAATATCGAATAGATAGTTAGTTGTGTGAATCTGCCGTAAGCCCACAACTAAACAAGGAACAGGAAATGGAGTGGAAAGAACACATCCAACTACCTATCGGGTATTAATTATATATAACACTGATGTATAAACCAAGGTATTATAGAATTAACCACCTAAGGTCCTTTAAGTTATAATGGTTTAATAAAATGGATTAAACCCATTACTGGTAAGTTTCTAGTTTTGTCTCCAAATGTTCTATTTGGAAAGTATGTTTTGTACTAGAAAAACATGTATTGAATTTGTATACTGTGACCTGGCCCATAACTGGTACTCCTCATGATTACTTAGTCTATACAGAATATATACATGGCTAAAATCAGGTAGTTAGTAGGTTGGGTGAATCTGCTCTAAGCCAACAACCAAAAAAGGAACAAGAAATGGAGCAGAAAGCACACATCCTACTACATGTCAGATACGATTAATATATATTCCTGATGTATAAACTAAGGAATCATAAAGTTAGCATTATAGGCCGCTTTCTACTGAATGTACTATGACTCGACTATTCTGTTTGTCGCTTGTAATTTTTCCTTAGTTTATAACTATCTTACTCAAAAATAGTTTGCATTAACTTTCAAGTGGAACTGTCGCAATATGAAAGTAATGGCAAAAATGTAAGTACACAGTTGTCTTTTATATTGTCAAACTGAAGTACTGACTACCTTAAAACCAGATTGTTTATTAAGGTCATAATGTGATATGGCTGTACCCATACTATACGCTCACCCTACAAGAGTTTCTGGTTACAAACGACCACTTCAGCAAACAAATTGACAAGCCGTGAAGTAGTTTAACATTAAAGTTATCTTGTTTTTGTATACCATATTTATTATCACCTTTTGTTTAGAACAATGAGTTAGTGATCATTGGTATAATTTTGTTAATCATGATTTGTTCTTCTGTTATAGTATATAGTATGTTCCTTCTATTATCGTGTATTGTATCTTCCTCCCTGTTTCTCGTTATAGTATTTTCTCTATGTTATCGTGTATTGTATCTACCTCCCTGTTTCTCTTTATAATATGTTCTCTATGTTCTAGTTGTGAACTGAACCCCTAAACTATACCTATTATAGTTTACTAGTATGTTTACTTGATCTGTTTCTGACTTGATGAAAAGACTCATTTTATCTAAGAAGTTATGTTTGTACTTTAAAAACAGAGTTTTGTAAACAATAAAGTAACATAAATTTAAAAGATTTTTTGAAATGTTTTGATCACTTATTAATACATAAGCAATCCGTTAAAAGATGTTTATAATAAACATTTACACAATTATCATTGTGTCCAATTTGTATCCCCCCGCCCCCCCTTTAAAGCATTTAAAACAATTAAAAGATTGATTATAGGGGTATGAACTCACCTTATGTGCGTGATTCAATCGAATATGTGTGTAAGGATGACTTATAATGGCATATATTGGCATGAATTTAGTGTTTAGAGCAACTAACATGCAAGGAAACACCCTTGGGGACTAATAAACACTTGGACTAAGTGCTTGAATCACATGTGATTCATCAAAGGGGGGGTTTACGGCCACCCCTTAGTGTTTACGGCCATGATTTTTGCGGCCAAGGGAGTTTACAGCCAAGGGGTTTACGGCCGAGGGAGTTTACAGTCGTAAACTGCTGGAGATTACTCTCAAATCGTTTGTGCCAGGTATTTAGGCTAATGATTCTACTAGGTAGCAAGTGTATGGAAGGAATACTCACGATTTAGAAGCTTTAACAGGAGTTTTCAGCCACCAAGAACAAGTGTGTGTTCTTAGTGTTCTTGGTGAAAGATGAAGATCTTGAAGATCTAACCAAAATAGGTGACTCCATGGATGAATCAAGAGATGCTTACAAGGCCAAGAAGGAATAACAAGAAGGATGGATGAATCACTTACAAGTTTTAAAGATCAAAACGAAGATCCTTATGATACTTGAGAGAGAATTCAAGTGTTCTTGAGGTGAAAGTGTAAGAAATGAAGAAAAGTGAAGGAATATGATACTTATGGGCATGAGTTCACGGCTGGCAAGAGTTTACGGCCGTAAACTCCTTGTTTGCGGCCGTAAACTCCTTGAGATGGAGTTTATGGCTTGAATGATGTACAGTGAACTCAAGCAGACTACTTCCTAACACTCATTCCTTGAATGTATTAGGCTTAGAACACTCAAACAAACCCTTATTAAAGCTAAAAGATAGCAGAAACAAGTTTTACCTTTGATTGGATTGATTGAATTTACTAGATTGAAATTTTTGGGTTGTCACATCATCCCGCCGTTAGATGGAATTTTGTCCCGAAATTAGCTTTCTTAGCAGTACTACTAGGGTTGTGCTCCTCTGGTTGGCAGAATACCTACTCGTAGACGTGGCAACTTTGCCCTAATGTCCATGATCGGATTCATACCTTGTCCATTTATCATTACCTCGTTTATACCAATCGTATATAATTAAGATTAGTAAGACGGTCGGATGTACGACTCTTCCCTAGGTCCACAACCAAACAAGGAAAAGGAGATAGGGCGGAAACACAAATACTAAATCTGCATAATCATGATTATATACCACTTTAGTGTATACACTTATTAGTGATAGGAGGGTTGTATTTGTCCTTGTTGAAACATAAAAGTGACCCTCTTGAACTAAGGTACCGCAATCATCTATCAACCGCAACTGTTCTCAATCAGCAATCATCTCAGCATCCGGAGTCAACACGTCTTCAGCATCCGCAGTCTTTGTTATTTCCTTTACTTATCTTTTGTCATGTACTCTATTATCCAGCATGCCTTGCATGACTGCTTATAGAGTAGTTGTTTATTTCCTGAGACTCTATAAATAGAGACTCTTTCTAACGTATTCAAACATAACTCTTAACTTCTTAATACAAAAGATTTCTTCTTCAACCATCTCTCTATTACTCGATGACTTGTGAATTATTTTGAATATATTTCTCTAAGTTATCTTCTTCTTTTCTCTATCTTACTACTCTTCACACTCTAAACTGCTACTGAAACATCACCTCTCTTCGGAGCAAGTCTTCTAGAATTAATCACTAAACTTGATCTTCCTTACTAACTCGGAGTGAATGCATTCCTTGTTATGAATCAGTTTAAGTGTATTCTTGATATAACAATTGTTGTCATTTATATTTCTTTACTTTCTGCAACTAACAATCTAACTATCTAACTATATTATTGTTGAGCTTTTAGATCCTTTGAGATTAACTATTCCGCAATATACTTGTTCTAACGTTTGTTCAAGTGTGTCTCCAAGTTTTTCTCTCAACAATTGGTATCATAGCCAAAGTGGTTGCTTTTTGAATATTGGAACTCTGATTTTCTCATTAAGCCTTCTATACCACTAAAGCTCATTTCTCAAAAAAAAAAACAAAAAAAAACAACAAAATGGCACAATCGTTATCTCTGAATGTCTCCAATAGTGTTGGTGGTTCTAACAGAGCTCCAATACTAGTAGCAAATGAATATCATCACTGGTCACAAAGAATTGAGAGATACTTAAGAAGATTGGGTAGAGATGTATGGCGATCCGTGGAAGAAGGACCACACATTCCAGGCCTTACATTAGTCCAAACTGACGGCACGACAACCAGGCTAGGAGGAGGTCAACCAACCATGAGTCGTCCTACCAAGGATGATCTCGATAAAATGGAAAATGATGTTGCTTTTTATGAAATTTCTTGTGGTGTTGCTCCTGACAACTTTGATATTTTCATAAATTGCAAGTCAGCAAAAGAGATATGGGATGTACTCAAGAACTTGTACGAAGGCTCGGAACAAGCGCAAGATAAGAAGCTCACTACCGCACTCAACGACTTCAACAACTTCAAAGCTTATGTGGGTGAAAGTTTGGAAGACTCCTTCAAGAGATTCAACCTGAGATTAACTATTCCGCAATATACTTGTTCTAACGTTTGTTCAAGTGTGTCTCCAAGTTTTTCTCTCAACAATTGGTATCATAGCCAAAGTGGTTGCTTTTTGAATATTGGAACTCTGATTTTCTCATTAAGCCTTCTATACCACTAAAGCTCATTTCTAAAAAAAAAAAAAACAACAAAATGGCACAATCGTTATCTCTGAATGTCTCCAATAGTGTTGGTGGTTCTAACAGAGCTCCAATACTAGTAGCAAATGAATATCATCACTAGTCACAAAGAATTGAGAGATACTTAAGAAGACTGGGTAGAGACGTATGGCGATCCGTGGAAGAAGGATCACACATTCCAGGCCTTACATCAGTCCAAACTGACGGCGCGGCAACCAGGCTAGGAGGAGGTCAACCAACCATGAGTCGTCCTACCAAGGATGATCTCGATAAAATGGAAAATGATGTTGCTTTTTATGAAATTTCTTGTGGTGTTGCTCCTGACAACTTTGATATTTTCATAAATTGCAAGTCAGCAAAAGAGATATGGGATGTACTCAAGAACTTGTACGAAGGCTCGGAACAAGCGCAAGATAAGAAGCTCACTACCGCACTCAACGACTTCAACAACTTCAAAGCTTATGTGGGTGAAAGTTTGGAAGACTCCTTCAAGAGATTCAACCTGATAGTCACAAAGTTATCAAATGTTGGTACCATCCGCAGCAACCATGAAACCAATCTCCAGTTCCTTAATGGCTCAGGACGACATTGGACTACGGCTAAGATGATAGTCCAAGGTGACAGGAAGATTCCCTCTTTATCACTCTACAAACTCTATGGAAAGCTCCAAGCACAAGAATCCACTGTACTCAAAGACTGTGCTGACTTCAGAGGACCACTTGCTCTCATAGCACAAGCTCCACCGCAATCACCCTACTCTTCATCGTATGATATCCCACCACAGTCATACGAAGCGGATTCTAAGTATGATGATGAAGAAGAATTTCAGAAGGTTATTGCTCTGGTTAGCCAACAGTTCAACCGCATACCACCTTCTTCTTTCCGCAAGAATCAACAATTCAACAAACCTCCATTCAACCGTAACTTCAGTCCTCAGAACAACCACCCTTGATATCCTAAAGGCTCTCAGAACAATCAACCAAAGGAGGTACCGCAGTATCCTCAGAACAATGACTCCGATACTCAATCAGAAGACAAGACTGATGTTGTGATTTGTCACAAATGCAATAAAGAAAATCACTTCACAAAAGACTGTAAGTCCAATGTAGTCAAGGACAGAGCATTCTATCTTAGAATGGCTCAAGAGTTGGAAGAAAAAGAAAAGGCAAGGGCATATGTGGCTCAAGTTAAAAGAGACCATCAAGTATGGTCATCAGGAGATGAAGAAGAGACCATCAGCAGTGTTAAAGGAAAAGGGAAAATCTGCATGCTGGCCACTGCGGATGATGATGGGTCAGCAATTTTGAACAAAAACTACTGCTACATGGCAAAGGATGGGACTCTAAGCATCGCTGAACAGGTAAAACTCATGATCCAAACTTTAAATTATAGCATGCATGACTGTCAACCCTACATAGATGATCTTAATGACACTTGTGTTGCCGTCCTTACAGACTATAACAAAGCCCTAGATGAGAAGAACATTGCGTCCCAAGAGATGTTCCATGTGAGAGGAAGACTGGATAACAAGAGACTTAAGATGGCAATGTTAGAGAAGGATCTAGATTTAGAGAAAGATGCTAGAATGTTAAGTGAAACCCAATTAGAGATAGCTTTGAACCAGAGAGATTTAGCTTAGAGAGAAATTGTACGCTTAAATCTCTTAATTGAAAAATTGTTTAATGAAAGTGAGGCCATTGAAAACTTGGTAAACAATGGAACCGTGGACAATAAATACAATTGGGGTTGGTCAAATGGGTATCCTACCACAATGGATTCCTCACCTCGGTTCAACAAAGACAGAGTGTATGTCCCTCCTGATAGAGAATTTCATTTCCCTGTCAATGACAAGACTTTTCCTGAAGATATCAAAACTCACTTCGGTAGATTACACAATTTGAGCAATAGATGTGTCATTGAGGAAATTGTGCCAGAGGATTCTAGTCACACATGTGATCAAACTCCCATCAGTGGCACCACTCATTCAAATTCTCAAACTTCATCCGTAGTTGATGAGGAAATTGTTGTTGAAGGCCCACAAATCTCAAAGGACTTTCCATCTTTGTCCTCAGACCACAGTGTTCCACACTGTAGTCAAATGTCCCAGAAGTGTCCCACCACAGTCTCATCTAAAACCTACTCTGTGGTAGTCAAATCATCTTTGCCAAAACCATCAGTTCAAGGAACTACAACTCTTCAGCCGATTTTTCATGAGTTACCTATAGAAAATTTTGAAGTAGGCCAATGCTCTCAAATTCCAGAATCCTCAAGTTCTGATGATTCTAGCCCACGTTTTCAAAATCGTTTAAAAGGTACCAGGAAACCGCAGTTGAATAACAATGACTGCGGGTCACCAGAATCTTTGGCTAAAAGAGCTTTCAAAGAAGAAATTAGATCTCGAAACACAAGAAGATAGTTTTTCAAAAAAATAAGAAATATATGAGAATTCCAAAATCCAAGAGTCCAGAAAAATTTGTTTTCACAAATTACATTTCAGAAAACTCTTCTTTCATGAAAATAAGCAAAAAGGGAAGTTCAGTTTCAAAAGTCATTCCTGCTACTTCTGACACAACCCAAATAGGTGTCAAACTTACAAGATACTACGTTTTTCAGGTCTATTCCTCAAATGACCCTAATTGGAAAGGAATTTTACCCACTCCAACACTTTTAAAATCACATCAAAACAAGTGGAAAGGAATCTTACCAAATCCACCTAAAGGGACTCAAAGGTTTACACGTGCTAAACCTCGTTCAAAACAAACTTTTCAGAAATCAATTGTCAAATCTTTCAGAAGTTACTCAACTCGGACCAATACCAAGTCTAATTCACCGTATAAACCGCTGACCAAGCACAATATCAGATTGAATGACAAACCCTCTTTTTGTAAATGTCAGTGCAACTGTCAAAAGTTTTTATCCCATGTCAAGTCAATTCAAAGTCAGAAACCTTGTACTTTTCAAAAACCTCGTAATAATCCAAATCTATACAAACACCCAAGACTAGGTCTAAAAGTTGACAAAAGACCTGTCCATGCAACCTCGGACCATGCATCATTTAAGAATACATCAATCGTCACTGGCTCCAAACTTGTTTGGATGCCTAAGCTAACCGTGTAATTCTTAGGCTTTGTGCAAGGTGGAAGAAGAAGAAGAATGGTTAATTGATAGTTCCTGCTCCTTGCACATGACCGGAAGGTTAGAGTACCTTTGGGATTTCAGGCCTATATGCAATGTTGGAAATGTCACGTTTGGCAACAATGCAAACGGTGTAATCCGAGGTTACGGTGTTCTCACTATGGGGAACTTTTCCATTCAGAAGGTTGCTTATGTAGAAAGCCTTAAACACAATCTTATCAGTGTTGGCCAACTATGTAATGTAGGACATCACGTTGAATTTGACGATCAATTCTGTTACATAATGACGAGTGATCGAAGCACTTGCTTAATCAAATCTCGCTCCGAAGGCACAATGTATCCTCTGGATGTTTCTCTCATCATTGGTAAACCGCAGCTGTGTTTTCTGTCCAAAGTTGTATCTGAAGTTTGCTGGCTATGGCATCGCAAGCTAGCTCATCTCAACTTTCGGTACATCAACAACCTTGTCACAGGAGAACTATTACGTGGTCTCTCCATTCTCAAATTCAGCAACAATACCCTTTTTCAAGCGTGTGAATGTGATAAACAATCAAAAGCAAGTCATCCTCTGATAATGGATTGTTCTATCGCTGAACCACTGGAGCTATTACACATTGATCTCTACGGTCCCTCAACCGTAGCCAGTCTTCACCACAAAAAGTATATATTGGTTATTGTTGATGACTATACACGCTTCACATGGGTCTTCTTTCTCAGACTCAAATCAGAGACACCGCAAATCTTCATTAACTTCGTGAAAGAAATCGAACTTCAGATTAAGCTTCCAGTCAGATGCATCCGCAGTGATAATGGAACAGAGTTCACTAATCATCTTCTCAACAACTTCCTGGTTTCCAAAGGCATCTCTCACAACTTTTCAGCGCCCTATACACCACAACAAAATGGTGTAATAGAAAGAAGGAACCGCACACTCGTTGAAGCAGCCAGATCCATGCTTAACTTCGCCCAACTTCCTCTCTACTTCTGAGATGAAGCAGTAGCAACCGCATGCTTTGTTCAAAACCGAAGTATCGTGGGCAAGCGTCTCAATAAAACACCATATGAAGGTCTCAACAATCGCAAACTCAATGTTCGTGTCTTTCATATCTTTGGATGTAGATGCTTCGTGATCAACAATCGAGACCAACTCAATAAGTTTGCACCAAAGTCTGACGAAGGTATCATCCTTGGTTATTCCACTAACAAGGTTGCACATCGAGTGCTCATCAAAAGAACAAGGTTGATCATTGAAAGCTTTGATGTGAAATTTGATGACTCTCACATCCGCATTGCACCTCCGTCCACAGAAACCACTCCAATCATGGAAAGTAACATTCCAGCCGCTTCCGGACCTCTGAATCTAGTTGAAATCTACTATGATGATCTTTTTGATCCCATTGAAACGGCGAAACTATCTGAAGTTCTGGTGTCACCGGCAGCTCAACAACAACATGCAGACATATCTGGACCATCTCTATCTGAAGTATTATCGCTCAATACTTCCACCTCTCCGGTTGAGGGGGAAAACTCTACTCCGGATCTTGTTGCAACCGTTGAGGTTCCAGTACCGGATGTTGCTTACATTCCTGCCCGAAGTGAAGCTTCACCATCAAACTGTTGGATAAGGTGTCTAAGTCCATAACTATTTCGGGTTAGTACTTGACCCGACCCGGCATGGTCCATTTGGGTTGCATGGCACCATGCAATTGGATAGACTAAATGAGAGTAATAACACTTGGAGATTATTGATATATTATATGTTCTAATATATTAATAATATTATTTAATTATTTTGATCAAGAATTAATTTAGAATTAATTAAGTGATCAAAGGATAACTAATTAAATATATGGGTTGATTATGTAAATCAATCATATCTTGTATAGTGGGCTAAGAGGCTCCATGGATTATCAAGTTGGGTTCCACCCATAGGATGCTCCATGGATGCTCCATGGGAGTTACAAACCCATGGGTCATGGAAATGAAGAGTCATGACACATTAGGGTTTACATGGTGTAACCCTAGATGTGTCAACACTATATAAGAGTCCCATTCTCCACTAAAATCAGTTACACATAAGAAACTAGAGGGATTGGTTGATTTTTAAGAAGTGTGTATTCTCTCAAAAGTCTTTCCAAGAGCATTTGGTGTTGTGTGAAGCATTTGAGGCCTCACACTTGGGGTGCTAGGCTTACAAGGTTTCAAGGAACATAAGCAACAACAAGGTAAGTTATTCTATCTTTCATTCAAGTTAAAATTGTTCTCCATGTATGCTAGATAGGAATATAACCTTGGAAATTCAACTTTGCATGATAATAAGACAAACATAGATCCAAGGTTATTAGGGTTGCATGTACACTTAGGAAGTGTTAGAATGCTCAAAACCCATCAGTGGTATCAGAGCCTAGGCTTGTTTGTTTGTTATTTGTGCTAAAAAGTTGAAGAAAGTCGAAAAACTTGCTGTCTGACTGTTGGACTCGTTGAGTCCATGGGGGGACTCATCGAGTTCACTTGTATCTTCAACCTACTCGTCGAGTAGGTTAATGCACTCGGCGAGTAGGGTCGACAGAGTGCAGATTTTCGACTTTAGTTGCTGGAAATGGATTAGAAACATTACCCTAAACTGTTTTGGTACTTGAAAACTTGTTTTAGTTGGTGTAATGTCTTGCTAATTCATTTACAACAACTAGTTATCAAAATTACAAAGTTTTAAGTGTAGTTTTGATTCATGAAAGTGCTTATGTTCATGTTCTTGATCTTATGATGTTTAGATGATCATAGGAATTATTTGTAACCTATGTGGTAGTTTAATTCTTGATCATAATGTGTTTTAATGGAGTCCATAACTTGTCCTCAAGTTATGGAAAACCAAAAGTCATTTGAGTTAAAAACCATTAAAAGAACACAAGAGTTAGAAAAATGAAGAGTCTTCATTTTATTACTCTATTAAACTCATAAGTTACAAGAAATGAAAAGTTTTGAAAGTTTACAAAACTTGCCCTCAAGTTTTTGGAACAAGTAAAGTCAAGTTCAAACTTTAGTTCCAACCCTTAGAATTTTAAAAGTTAAAATTCAACCCTTATACTTATATTATTATGATTTAATTATATATATATATATATATATATATATATATATATATATATATATATATATGTATAAGAACAAAGTCGTCTTACCGCTAGTAGGCCTCATTCACGAAACCGGTCTATAAGGTGGGTATAAGGTTGTTGCCTATAAAATGGCAACTTAATGGGTGTCCACTCTCACCCACCGCTTGCTTGACCGGTGGAGGGTCGTTAGCCGAACGGGTAAGACAAGGACTTATAAATTCTCATTAAAAGTATGATGAATATTATAAAGTAACTAAATGTTTTATTAAATTCCCAATCTTAGTTACTTTAGCAAAAATGTGAATAAGGTGCTAATCCATGAAATTACACTTTACACTTTGTGTAAGTCATTGGTGGAGCGTGTGTGGCTAACCGGCACACTAACTTGGACTTAACAAGGTAGGTAAAGGGTGACTTAAGGTTTATTATAGTATCGGTGGAGCGTGTGTGGTTTACCGGCACATCGATTGAGTGATAAACTTTAAGGGTACCAAGTGATTTGCATGGTTACTTCACACCTCGTTTTGTGATCCTCGGTATCCCAGTCACAAAACTTGGAGGGCACACTCGAGATTGAAACATGCCTTTAAAAAGTTCATTGAATCTCAAAGAATCTAGGAATTTCTAAGAACCAATCAAAAACCTAATATCTAATATTTCGGTTTTCGTGGTGGAAATTGGTGAATCGTCATTCACCTACCTTTCAAATATGTTATAGCTTGGATTACGGCATACCTCTTCCAAGTTATAATATATTGTGATTGGATCCTAGCCTTAATATTACATTTGGGTGTTTTATTAAGTAATCTCCTAATATCTAAACTAATCTTGTCCATTTCTTTCAGATGTCTTTAAACAATGCTGCTTCTGGCTCTAACCCTAATAGCTCCTTTACCCTTATGAACTTGTGTGGGAAAGTCACTTTTGATGGATCCAACTTCAATGAGTGGATCAGAAACATCAGGATGATTACCCGCTACGAGGACAAAGAATATGTCCTTGACAAGGAGCTTAAGGAGATTGATGAGACCACTGCAACTCCTCAGGAGATCGTTGACTTTCAGGCACATGAAAGGGATGCTACGAAAGTGGCATGCATCATGATGGCCACGATGACAGCTGAACTCCAAAAGTCTTGTGAGGATTTCTACCCTTATGAAATGCACCAGGATTTGATGGAAAGATACCATCAAAGTGCACGACAAGAGAGGTATAAAATCATCTGCTCCATGATAATAGCCATGATGAAGGACGGGGAATCTGTCACGAGCCACATGCAGAAAATGCAATGGTATGTGGATCGTTTGTTGAAGCTTAATGTGAACTTCCCTGAGGAGCTTGCAATAGATATCATTTTGCACTCCTTACCATCGTGCTATGATCAATTTCGCATGACATATCACATGAATAAGGAAGAGGTCACGCTCAACAAACTTCAGGGACTTCTCAAGACCGCAGAAACAGGTCTTAAGGGGAAGTCGGTTGTTAACACTCCTACTCCAAACTCTACTCCGGTTTTGGCAATCGGGAAAAGTTGAGGGAAGAAAAGAAAGAGCTCTTCTAAGGGTACCAAGGCTCGGACCCTTGATGGCTCTTCTTCAAGTGGAACCAAGAAAGGTTTCATCACTCCTTCTTCTGACCCAGAAGAGGTTGAATGCTTCTATTGCCATGAAAAATCACATTGGAAGCGGAACTGCCCAAAATACTAGCAAGATGTGAAGGATGGGAAAGTAAAACCCAACCATGCAGGTATTTACACTATCATTTCTAATAACTCACCCCATTCTAAATCTTGGTTCCTTGATACTGGTTGTGGTATTCATATTTATTGTGACTTGCAGGGACTAAGAAGAAGTAAGAATGTGGAGCAAGGAAGAATAAACTTGATCATGGGGAATAGGAAAGCTTTACCTGTCACCAAGATTGGAGTTTATACTTTATCGCTAAGTAGTGGGTTTAGTTTAGATTTGAATAAGTGTTGTTATTCGCCAGAAATGGCATGAAATGTTATTTCCTTTCATGCGTTGTATAAACAAGGTTTCAACTTTTCATTTGATAATGAAGTTGGTTCGATTAATGCTTTCTTTAATAATGTTCTTTATTTCAAAGCATTTCCTTGTGATGGCGTGTATGAAACAGTATCTGTGGTTGATAACTTAGGAAATAATGTATTGTGTATTGATTCTGTTAATAAGAATAACTTGGATAAAACATCATTATGGCATTGTCGTCTTGGACATATAAGCAAGAAACGCATAGGCCAACTCCAAAAGGATGGAGTCTTGGAGTCATTTGACCTAAAGTCAGATGATAGTTGTGAATCATGCTTACTTGGAAAGATGACAAAGTCACCCTTCACAGGTTCTTGTGAGAGGGGTGAAGGTTTGTTGGACCTTGTACACACGGATGTGTGTGGACCATTCAAACATGCCACAAGGGATGCTAATCGTTATTATTTGACTTTTACTGATGATTACAGTAGATATGGATATGTCTACTTGATCAAGCATAAGTCAAAGACTTTTGAAAGGTTTAAGGAATTTAAACAGGAAGTCGAGAATCAATTGGGCAGGAACATTAAGATGCTTCGATCCGATCGTGGTGGTGAGTATCTTAGTTCAGAGTTCCTTGACTATCTAAGGGAATGTGGGATAGTCTCACAATTGACACCTCCCAAGACACCACAGTTGAATGGTGTGGCTGAGAGGCGTAATCGAACCTTGTTAGATATGGTTCGTTCCATGATGAGTCGAGCTTCGCTACCAATCTCATTCTGGGGGTATGCCTTAGTGACTGCCGCCCATATCCTTAATCTAGTCCCTACAAAGAAAGTTGCCAAAACTCCTCATGAGATGTGGACTGGTAAAGTACCCAAACTAGACCACATCAAGATTTGGGGATGCGAGGCTTTCGTGAGACGCGAGACTCATGATAAGCTCGAACCCCGAAGCGAGAGGTGTATTTTCATCGGCTACCCACAGCAATCCTTTGGTTACCTCTTCTACAGACCTAGTGAAAATGTGGTCTTTGTAGCTAGGAGGGCTTTCTTTAGAGAGAAAGAGTTCATAAGCCAAGGAAACAGTGGGACGCAAGTTGATCTTGAAGAAATTCAAGAGTCAAGCGGTGAAGGAACTTCAAACCCTAGCACTCAACTTGAGGAGGAAACTCCTGTTGAGCCAATTGACAACTCTGTACCTCTAAGGCGTTCCACAAGGGTTAGGAATGCTCCTGAGCATTACTATGGATTCCATATTACTGCAGAAGGAGATACACTTATCAGTGATGGGACACTGATAGGTCTGGATGAACCTAACAGTTATGCGGAAGCCATGGCAGGCCCTGAGTCAGCCAAGTGGAAAGAGGCAATGGACAGCGAAATACAGTCCATGTATGACAATCAAATTTGGAACTTGGTTGAGAATGTACCAGGTCGTAAGACAGTAGGGTGCAAATGGGTCTTCAAGAAGAAGACCGACATGGATGGTAAGGTACACACTTATAAGGCTAGACTGGTTGCAAAGGGCTTCTCTCAAATTCCTAGAGTGGACTATGATGAGACCTTTTCTCCGGTAGCCAAGATTAAGTCTATTCGGGTTCTGTTGGCCATAGCTGCATTTCATGACTATGAAATATGGCCAATGGATGTCAAAACCGCTTTCCTTAATGGAAAGTTGGTTGAAGATGTTTACATGAGTCAGCCAGAGGGTTTTCTCAGCAACGAGTACCCAAATAGAGTGTGTAAGCTTGAGAAATCCATTTATGGATTGAAGCAAGGACCTCGCAGATGGAATCTTTGCTTTGATGAAAAGGTCAAGGAATTTAGCTTTTCTAGGAGTGAAGATGAGTCTTGCGTGTATGTCAAGGCTAGTGGGAGTATAGTTACTTTTTTGGTATTGTATGTGGATGACATACTACTCATAGGAAATGACATCCCAACCCTGCAGGAAGTTAAGTCCTGGCTTGGGAAGTGTTTCTCTATGAAGGACCTAGGAGAAGCTACCTATATTGTAGGGATAAGGATCTTGAGAGATCGGAGTAAAAGACTAATTGGACTTAGTCAGAGTACCCACTTGGATAAGGTGCTGAAGAAATTCAGCATGCAGGATTCCAAGAAAGGAGAGTTACCCATCTAGAGTAACACCAGATTGAGTAAGACACAAATCCTAGCACTGAGGCTGAGATAGCAGAAATGAGTCGAATACCTTATGTTTCGGCTGTAGGATCGATCATGTATGCTATGACGTGTACTCGACCTGATGTAGCCTTTGCCCTGAGCATGGTTAGCAGGTATCAGGCGAACCCTGGCAAGGCACACTGGACTGCGGTAAAGAATATCCTCAAGTACCTACGGAGGACTAAGGACTGGGTCCTTACCCTTGGTGGGAGTGATGACTTGAGAGTTGTGGGGTATAGTGACGCTAGCTTTCAGACTGATAGGGATAATTTCCGCTCTCAGTCGGGCTGGGTCTTTACCCTAAATGGAGGAGCAATTTCTTGGAAGAGTTCCAAGAAAGAGACAGTGGCTGATTCAACTTGTGAATCAGAGTATATTGCAGCTAGCGAGGCGGCAAAGGAGGCGATATGGCTGAAGAACTTCATTGGAGACCTTGGAGTTGTACCAGCTATTAAAGAGCCAATGGAAATTTTCTGTGATAGTGAAAGTGCTGTTGCCTTAGCCAAGGAACCAAGGGATCACGGGAGATCCAGACACATCGACAGAAAATACCATTTTATCAGACATCGAATAGAAGAAGGACTCCTCGTGGCAAAGAGGGTATCATCGGATGAGAACCCAACAGATCCCCTCACGAAGGGACTGACTCGGGTTAAGCATCTCCAGCATGCTCGGAGCATAGGGCTGAAGGATGATATTAGATTTAGTAGTTAGATAAAAGTGTAATTGACATTAGATGATGAATAAAAGGTGTTTTATTTATGAGTAAAGTGTTGCTATCTCTTGTCGATCGTTTACTATATTTCTTTTGCATGTTTTGACTTCCAGAATAATTTTGTTTGGTATAACATATTATTCAAACCTCCACTGTCGGTCATATGTCGGAAGTAGGTATGAATCAAGACTGTCATGATTGGTTGCAGAGGTCTAAGGTGTTGGACAAGGCTACAACAATCATGAGTGCTCATAAGCTCTGAGCATTGGATTCAACCCACGCTCACTGGAATCACTTCATGGAATTCTATCTCGAGTGATCGTGAGACGGTAATATCATATAAGTCTTCAAACCTAGAGATATGATTTGTTACTTACAAGTTGGTTATGCATTGATTGTACGAAAACGCATTGGTAACTCGATGTTATAAAACGTGCTTTTGTGTGTAATTTAATGAGTGGTAGAACAAACATATGAGTCGAAGTTTATCTATTCCTTCTTGGATTAGAAGCTGATATATGGGCCCCTCGATGATTTTGTTTTGACCTATGTACCGGGCCCGGTCAGAACTAAGTTGATGCGTTCAATTAAGTTCTTTGTCAAACAAATCGGAAATCGAGAAACAAACTGCTGGACAATAAGTAAGACATTGTTCCATGTATTTGTCCGGCTGATATCTAGAACGGAGGATTATATGATCCCTTATCTTAAATGGCGTACCATCATCTTCTCAGTTCCGAGAGACCTTGAAAGAGCTACGATTGCCGGTCGTTTCCTGAAGTACTGGAGTTATAGTTATCAGACTTATCCAAGTGGGAGACTGTTGGATAAGGTGTCTAAGTCCATAACTATTTCGGGTTAGTACTTGACCCGACCCGGAATGGTCCATTTGGGTTGCATGGCACCATGCAATTGGATAGACTAAATGAAAGTAATAACACTTGGAGATTATTGATATATTATAAGTTCTAATATATTAATAATATTATTTAATTATTTTGATCAAGAATTAATTTAGAATTAATTAAGTGATCAAAGGATAACTAATTAAATATATGGGTTGATTATGTAAATCAATCATATCTTGTATAGTGGGCTAAGAGGCTCCATGGATTATCAAGTTGGGTTCCACCCATAGGATGCTCCATGGATGCTCCATGGGAGTTACAAACCCATGGGTCATGGAAATGAAGAGTCATGACACATTAGGGTTTACATGGTGTAACCCTAGATGTGTCATCACTATATAAGAGTCCCATTCTCCACCAAAATCGGTTACACATAAGAAACTAGAGGGCTTGGCCGATTTTTAAGAAGTGTGTATTCTCTCAAAAGTCTTTCCAAGAGCATTTGGTGTTGTGTGAAGCATTTGAGGCATCATACTTGGGGTGCTAGGCTTACAAGGTTTCAAGGAACATAAGCAACAACAAGGTAAGTTATTCTATCTTTCATTCAAGTTAAAATTGTTCCCCATGTATGCTAGATAGGAATATAACCTTGGAAATTCAACTTTGCATGATAATTAGACAAACATAGATCCAAGGTTATTAGGGTTGCATGCACTTAGGAAGTGTTAGAATGTTCAAAACCCATCACAAACGACCCTTCGGAGCACTCAGATGACGAATTTATAGAGAATATTGACACTAGATCCGATCCTAGAATTGTCACTCTCCCATCTGCATTCCAGGGGGAACCCTCTCAGGTTCCAGAGGATCTCCCATCCGCATTCCAGGGGGAACCTCAACCTCTGCCGATTCCTCAAGTAAATTCTGCTCCAATAGATCAAGATGATTCAGCAGGATGTTCTCAAATCCAGGGGGAACTGCCATCCCCAACCGCAGATTCCTCTGACATCCAAGATATCTCCTCTACCGCAGCTGTTGATCATCTGATGACACGTCTTCATGTATGGACAAAAGACCACCCACCAGGTCAAATTATTGGCAACCCATCCGCAGGTATCCAGACTCGGTCTTCCAAGGACTTATCTGATCACTGCCATTATGCAGCATTTATGTCTATGGTTGAACCTAGAACCATCAAAGAAGCTTTGCTTGAACCAGACTGGATAGCCACAGTGCAAGAAGAATTAAAAGAATTTGAAAGAAACAAAGTATGGCAACTTGTTCCTCTTCCACAAGGTTATACTATTGTTGGTACAAGATGGGTTTTCAAGAATAAGCTAGACGAATCTGGCTCTGTCATCAGAAACAAGGCAAGACTTGTTGCCAAGGGCTACAATCAACTAGAAGGCATTGACTACGATGAAACGTATGCTCCGGTAACAAGCATGGAAGCCATCCGGATCTATCTAGCATACGCAGCCCACAAAAATGTCAAGGTACACGAAATGGATGTTAAGAGTGCTTTTCTCAATGGTGAACTAAAAGAAGAGGTTTATCTTCAGCAACCTCCAGGATTTGAAAATATCGAATTTCCAGACCACTGCTACTAGCTTGAAAAAGCAGTCTATGGCCTGAAACAAGCCCCAAGAGCTTGGTATGAGACACTCTCTGGATTTCTTGTCTCATCCGGGTACAAAATAGGAGTGATTGATCCCACATTATTCAGAAAAGCAAATGGTGACCACCTTATGATGGTACAAATATATGTGGATGATATCATTTTCGGGTCTACTGATCAAGGCATGGTAGATGAATTTGCTAAGCTCATGACCAACAAATTCACAATGGGCATGAATAGAGAGATTAATTTCTTTCTAGGTCTTCAAGTCAAACAAATTCAGCAAGGAATTTTCATTCATCAAGAAAAATACACCACCGAACTTCTGAAGAAATATTCAATGGACAACTGCTCTTCTGCTAAGGTCCCTATGGCATTCGGTTATAAGATCTCTGCTGATCCCTCCGGAGAATCTATGGATCACAAGACTTATAGAGGTATCATTGGTTCACTAAT
Organism: Lactuca sativa; assembly: GCF_002870075.4. Classification (NCBI taxonomy): domain Eukaryota; kingdom Viridiplantae; phylum Streptophyta; class Magnoliopsida; order Asterales; family Asteraceae; genus Lactuca; species Lactuca sativa. Next base: position 101,825,586 of record NC_056628.2, read on the forward strand.
GTACCTCACCGCAAGCAGTCCTGATATTGTCTTCACAACTGGTGTATGTGCAAGATACCAGGCTGATCCAAAAGTGTCTCACATGACCGCCGCCAAACAAATTCTTCGGTATCTTAAAGGAAGCAAATCAATGGGTTTATGGTATCCTGCAGGCAACAACTTCAGTCTTCAAGCCTTCACCGATGCGGATCATGCAGGTTGCAAGCTCGATAGAAAAAGTACATCAGGTAGATGCCAATTCCTAGGAGGAATACTTGTAAGCTGGTCTTCAAGAAAACAAACGTGTGTATCCCTATCTACTGCAGAAGCAGAATATGTGGCCGCAGCTAGCTGCTGTTCCCAAGTTCTTTGGATGAAGACACAATTGCTAGACTACGGGTACAGAAGGCTGCAGATACCAATTTACTTTGACTCTGAAAGTGCTATAGCGATCTCTCATAATCCTATTCAGCACTCCAAGACAAAACATATTGAGTTACGGTATTATTTCATCAAAGATCATATTCTGAAAGGTAATACTGAACTCATCTTTGTTCCTACTCATGAAGAGATTGTTGATGTTTTTACAAAAGCTCTTGACTCTACAAATCTCAATGCATTCTTACAAATGTTGGGAATGACGAATCCGGACCCACAATGCTTTATGAAGTGTTAGCTACCGCAGACCATCATTGGTCTCCATTGCGGTTCTAACTGAGAATTACATATGGTAGATGGTTTTGGTACCGCAATCTAGGTACCACAACCATATGTCATACGTATCTCTCATGGGTTTTAATGATCTTTTATTTCTAACCTTTGTACAAGTTTTTTCTCATAGATTCTCTCTGAAATCTTTCTTTGCTCATCTGCGATGAACTTTCTCAACCGCAATAAAGATTTCATCCGCGATGAACTTTCTCAACCGCAATAAAGATTTCATCCGCAATCGTCTTAAATAAATTCCAAAAAATTCATTAACTCTCGAATCTTTGTGTGCTATTTAATGATCCTTCATTAAATAAAATACAAACATTCCCTTTAGAAACTGTCACATTCCCTTTCTGAATAAACCCCGTATCAGACCTATTTTAGGGAAGATGACAAAAAGAACGATTCCCAAATAAATCCATCCTCAACTTGTCCTTTCCTCTCCCAACCACGTCCCATCAGTTACAACTTTATCTCTCATCACCCCACGTTTACTTGACGTTTTACCATGCGTCTAATCTGCCATTAAATGCAAACCCCTTTTTAAGATCTCTCAAAATCTCTCCAAAACCTGTTTCATCTTCGTGTGGCTGAGATTCAATCCCAGAATCATTGATTCCCCGTAAAAGCCCCATTCAAATTCTTACCCCCTTCTATCTGTTACCTAGGGTTAAAATCCTTTTACCTCCTTTATAAGCCCATCTTTTTCTCTAAAATTGTTTACGCTCTCTGTTTAATCGATTATTCTCTCAACTCTCCGAAACTTCCATAAGCTCTCAAGAACTCCAATTTCTCATCTCTCAATGGCGAAATCAGGTGCATCAAAGAAGCAATCCAAGGCTTCAGGCTCCATGAATCCCACTGGTTCCACATCTCCAACGATAGCTTCAGGCAACTTCAGAGCAGTGTTTGAAGATCATCAGTCGTACAATGCCCCAACCAAACTGATGATCAAGTATCTCAAGAACCATATCTTGTTTGGCCCATTTGACGCATTCACTGATGTTATTCCTGTTTCTACACTCTTCAAGTGTGCTCTTTTTGCATACAGACCACTAGAAAACCCACAAGAAGTGCATCTTAACCTCATCAATGATTCTTTGGTCATCTTGACCAAAGAGAAGTTCTTGATTTCCATAAACCTGCTAATTCATCCCTTCATCATGATCTTCACACCATCCTTATTTGACATCACCACCGCACTCTACCAAACGAGTTATCAGAAACCGATCTGAGGGATTGGTGAGTTTAAGAAGAACCAACTGCCTGCGGTTTGGCAGTTCGTATGCCATTTCGTCATCCAATGTCTGTCTGGCAGGACCGGAGGTATCGACAACATGGGTTTGAAGCTCCTTGAACTAGTGTGGAGCATCTACATGGGCCACGATGCCAATTATGGCCAGATTCTTTGGGATGATTTCCTCCAATACATCCCCAAGGAGCACCCCAGGGAGAACCCAACCGAGCTCACCTTTGCTCGATTCTGGTCTTTGTGCATTTCTGATCAGCATGCGGACACTGGTATCAACATGGGCAGTGACATCAACTTCTTTGTCACTAAGGATCTCAAAAGGTACAATCCCTCTTCTGATCAAACTTTATTTGGACCTATCCGCAGGCTCGCCATTCACATTCTTACCTTGCTTGGTCTTGAGACTGTTGATGTATCAAATCATATAGAGGCCACGGAGGTTATTATCCCATACCCTTCTACCCCATCTCTTCCTTCTACAACCATTCTTCCTGAGGGTACCGCAGCCCCCTCATCTACTACACTATCTGACATTTATCAACGGAGAAAAACGGTGGCATCTAAAAGGAAAACTAGCACACCTAAGAAGAACACCCCAAAACAAACCGCACCCTCAAAGAAACGAAAATCCAAACCCACCACTGTATCGAGCAGTGACTCTGAGGAAGATAGACAACCAATATCTATCCTCAAGAAAAGAAAAACAACCGAAACCACTAGCCAAATGCGTGACCGGACTGATACTGTAGCCTCTCAATAGGCTCCGGTAGTCCTTGGGATGGCCGCACATCCATTCAATACCACACTCAAATTCCACTCAACCTCATCATGTGAGATTGTTTCATCCTCTTCATCATCTGAACGTGGAGACAGCCCCCCAGTTATATCTCAAGTAGATAAATCTGGACATCGCCTTAAGTTCTCCAGGGCTTCCCGACTGCATACTTTTTCTTCTGAGGAGTTAGACTCCATCCTTTTGCATGTATCCCAAACACTTCAAACACCACTCCATCTGTAGAGCATCTCTTTCGCCCATGCCAGAACTAAAAAGACTTGACCACGGGTCAAGGAGACAAAGGAAGCCCAGGAAATCCAACTCTGCTTCCATTTCTTTCAGGTGGTTTAGGCACGGTGAGCACTAATGTGCAAGGATCCGTGAACTCAAGGGACACCTTGGTGCGAACACAACGAATTGACGGCGAAGATTCAAGTGACTCTTGGAGTCGGTATCAACCAACTACTGATGCCGAAATCAAGAAATATGATGCTTTTAAAAGAGCATTCCAAGCCCGCAAGGAGCAACAGGTCAAACAACAACAACAGAAGGAACAAGAAATACTGTATGTGGCCAAGTACTGGGCAAATGCCATCAGCAATGCTCATACTGCTGCCACAATCCAAAAGGTTCAAACCTTGATGGATCAAATGGAAGACACCATGTTGAAAGCTCAAGCTTCAGCCGCAGCCGCAGCTACCTCAAAGGTTCCTACTACTCCAACTCCTGTTCCATCTCCCGCAGTCAACCCATCTAAAGACAAAGAGCCAGCAATTGAACTCAGCTCAGCCCCTACCTTCGGTTTTGATGATGAAGACATCCAAGAGGTCAACAAACCAAATCCTTCAAATGACGACCTTATGATGTTCGAAGAAGTAGAAGAGTCCAACGATTCTCAACATTCTACTTCTAACCCCAAGGAAAAGAAAAAGAAGAAGAAGAAGGATGTTGTCACTAGGAAGGAATTCCTCAATCTCCAAGCCAAATTTGATTAGATTTTGGATGCGGTTAAACCCACCCAACCTCCATCTGAAGATATTCCAGGACCGCAGTCCTTAATTGAACGAGTTGAACGACTTGAGACGAGAGAGCGTATGGCTGCTGAGCGCATCTCTCTCAAAGTCGAAATGGGGATCCGATCTCTTGATAACAACCGCAGGGCCGATCATCAAGAATTTATGGCTGCAACGGAACGCCTCATTACTGAGGTGACCGCAATCAAACAAGATCTACAAACAGCCATTGCGGACAAATATCGCCTTTGAGTCCACTATCTCTGTTCTTCATGCCACAATCAATAGAATGCAGAAATCCCTATCTGCTAACTTCCATGGCCCTGAGATCCTCCAGCTTACCAAGGATATACACAAGCTGCACTTCAACTCCTCCACTCCAAACAACTCACAGCTGGCCGAAACAATGAAAGCTCACTTTGCATAAGTCTGTGCCAAAGTGGATGGCCTTAAACAATGGCTTTAGGAAGCACCTCCGTTGCATCCCTCAAGAGGGGGAAGTGATGAAGAAGTCAACCTCTCGGATACCTCCATCCATCAGAGTCCTCCCATCTCCACAAAGAAAATTCCCACACCGCAGCCCTCACCTCCACCATCCCAAAATAATCCATCTCCTCACTCTTCACCTAAAAACAACATCCTCAATAGGCCTGAGACTCCTCCTCACCCCAAAAATCTTGAGGAAAATATGTTATCAACAAGTTCCACAGACTCTCCTGCCACAGCCCAAAGGAAACACGATTGGAAAGCGGCCAAGCTTGTTGAACTTATATGGAGAGAATGCGGATTTGTTACAATGATAGATGAGTCGCTGATTAACTCATGGGTCAATCCGCTCCGCAGGCTGCTAGATGAAGACTACACTCCACATCTCACGTATGCTGAACCTCCTCTGATGGTTATTGGGATATTCCAATCTCTCCCAATGCCAAGTATTTTGCAGTTTTTGAGTCCTTTGACTGTAGTCTCCCTGATCACAAACGACTGCCTTTGGAATTTGAAAGACTCAATCGCTTTTATGCGAATCATGGTTCCTCTGTGGAAAACATATGGTCTAACGATAGACCATCCACAATTAAAAATTACAAGATGCGGAAATTCATGAAGGCTGACTTTGTTCAGTACACTCTTACCAGAAGAGAACATGACTACATACGAACTCAGGCAGATTTTCCATGTATGAATCCGAAAGAAATATTCCTCATTGCCAGAGTATTCCAAAACAAGGCAGAGAAGCATCCTAAGATGCAAATGGCACTCGACAAAGCCAAATCCTTTCTGAGGGACACAGTTTGTGACTTCACCAAGATCGATGCGGATATCCACCCCACCATCATAAGGAATTTTGATCTCCCCCCACTTGAACCTGTGCCAATGCCTACCGAAGGCTTTGAAGAAAGATCATTAGGCGCAACAAAATTTCCTGCACTTAGGATCATTTTAAAATGGAAGGCGGACAACGTCAAATACTTCATTCCATTGAATGCTATGCACCGCCTTCTCAAGAAACAACTTGAAATCTGCAAGACCGCAGTAGAAAGATCAAAGCACACTACTGCTGAAGTTAAGTTTGAAATTTCTAGAAGAATCACTTGGCTTGAAAATGTCAGAAAATTCTGGTGGATTTTGATCAAGTTTCTCAAACTTGACACTTGAACTGAAGTTAAAGAGGTCACTTAGGGAGAAATTGTTGAAACATAAATGTGACCCTCTTGAACTAAGGTACCGCAATCATCTATCAACCACAATTGTTCTCCATCAGCGATCATCTCAGCATCCAGAGTCAACATGTCTTCAACATCCGTAGTCTTCGTTATTTCCTTTACTTATCTTTTGTCATGTACTCTATTATCCAGCATGCCTTGCACGGCTGCTTATAGAGTAGTTGTTTATTTCCTAAGACTCTATAAATAGAGACTCTTTCTAATGTATTCAAACATAACTCTTAACTTCTTAATACACAATATTTCTTCTTCAACCATCTCTCTATCACTCGATGACTTGTGAATTATTATGAATATATTTCTCCAAGTTATCTTCTTCTTTTCTCTATCTTACTACTCTTCACACTCTAAACTGCTACTGAAACATAACCTCTCTTTGGAGCAAGTCTTCTAGACTTGATCACTAAACTTGATCTTCCTTACTAACTCGGAGTGAATGCATTCCTTGTTATGAATAAGTTTAAGTGTATTCTGATATAACAATTGTTGTCATTTATATTTCTTTACTTTCCGCAACTAACAATCTAACTATCTAACTATATTAGTGTTGAGCTTTTAGATCCTTTGAGATTAAATATTCCGCAATATACTTGTTCTAACGTTTGTACAAGTGTGTCTCCAAGTTTTTCTCTCAACAGTCCTTAGTCTTTGTGCTTGAACTTGATTTGTTCATCGAGTGGTAATTCAGAAGGTTTGCTAAATATACGGCAGCAAGGTTTCGGAGGGCAAAGTACTATTCGCATGAGTACTTCGGGGTTTAGAATACGAGGTAGACGATTCTGAGGTCTGGTTTGGGCTATCGTTATGAATGAAGAGGGTTTCATGAATTTGACGGTCGAGGCTTTGGAAACATATGAACTTAGTATGGTGAGGTGTTGGGTTTTGAGCATGCTAACACTCCTAAGTGTACATGCAACCCTAAATACCTTGGATCTATGTTTTCTCTATTAGACATGCAAATATGAACATCCAAGGTATTATCCTAATCTAGCATACAAAAAAATGAATATAACAAGATAGAATACATACCTCTTTGATGTAGCAAGTCTTCATAAAGCTTGAGTGCCTAGTGCCCCAAGTGTGACACCTCAAATGGTTCACACAACACCAAATACACTTGGAATAACTTGAGAGAAATCTACACTTCATGAAATCGGCTAGCCCTTCATTATCACACATTAGTGGCCAACTTGGTCAAGAATAAGATGCATATATAGTTAGGTTTACACCATGTAAACCCTAATTGACATGGCCTTTCATTTCCATGATCCATGGGTACAAAAACACCATGGAGCATCCATGAAGTATCATAAGGGTTTTAGTCCAACTAGATAATTCATGGAGCAATAGCCCACTATATAAGTATGGATGATTTACACAATCAACCCATATATTTAATTAGTCTTCTTTTTATCACTTAATTAATCCTAGATTAATTCTTGATCAATACTAATTAAATAATCTTATTATTCTTATTATTAATATACTAGAACTTATAATATATTAATAACCATAAGTGTCTTATTTCTCTCACTTTAGTCTATCCAAGTGCATGATGCCATGCAACCCAAATGGACCATGTCGGGTCGGGTCGAGTCTTACCAATTATAGTTATGGACATAAACATTAATCCAACAGTCTCCCACTTGGATAAGTCTAAAACTATTATTGCGTATGACTTCAGGAGCCGACTGGCAATCGTAGCTCTCAAAAGCTTCCGTGGAACTCTGACCTTATCGATGATCTTTGACCTTTGTCAATGACTTGTCCATTAGATAAGGGATCATATATATCTCCATTCTAGATATCATATGGACTGAGACATGGATTATAATCATTCTTTCTGTCCATTTGTTGTTTCCCGATTTTCGATTTATAACACTTTACTCATAAATAACAAATTTTATTTATCATCAAATGTCAATTACTTTTTACATATTTCAAAATTATCTAACTTCTAAAAACTAATATCATCTCTTAGCCCTATGCACCTAGCATGTTGAAGATGCTTAACCCTACTCAGTCCCTTTGTGAGGGGATCTGTTGGGTTCTCATCTGATGATACCCTCTTTGCCACGAGCATTCTTTCTTCTATTCGATGTCTGATGAAATGATATTTTCTGTCGATGTGCCTGGATCTCCCGTGATCCCTTGGTTCCTTTTCTAAGGCAACTACACTTTCACTATCACAGAAAATTTCCATGGGCTCCTTAAAAGCTGGTACAACTCCAAGGTCTCCGATGAAGTTCCTTAGCCATATAGCCTCCTTTGTTGCTTCACTTGCTACTATATAATCTGATTCACAAGTGGAATCAGCCACTGTATCTTGCTTGGAGCTTTTCCAAGTAATTGCCCCTCCATTTAGGGTAAAGACCCAGCCTGACTGAGAGCGGAAATTTTCCCTATCAGTCTGAAAGCTATCATCACATACCCAGCTACTTTCAAGTCATCACTCCCACCAAGGGTAAGGATCCAGTCCTTAGTCCTTCGTAGGTACTTGAGAATATTCTTTACTGCAGTCCAGTGAGCCTTGCCAGGATTACTCTGATATATGCTAACCATGCTTAAAGCAAAAGCAACATCAGGACGAGTACAAGTCATGGCATACATGATCGAGCCTACAACGAAAGCATATGGGACTCGACTCATCTCATCTATCTCTTCATCTATACTCGGGCTCTGATTTTTACTCAGTCTGGCATTACACTAAATAGGTAAATCTCCTTTCATGGAATTTTCCATACTGAACCTCTCCAGCACTTTGTCCAAGTAGGTACTCTGACTAAGTATAATTAGTCTTTTACTCCTGTTTCTCAAAATCTTTATACCGAGGATATAGGCAGCTTCTCCTAGGTCTTTCATAGCAAAACACTTCCCAAGCCAGGATTTCACTTCCTGCAAGGTTGGGATGTCATTTCCTATGAGCAGTATGCCATCCACATACAGTACCAAAAAGCTAACTATACTCCCACTAGCCTTGACATATATACAAGATTCATCTTCACATCTCGAAAAGCCAAACTCTTTTACTTTCTCATCAAATCAAAGATTCCATCTACGAGGTGCTTGTTTCAATCCATATATGGATTTTTCAAGCTTACACACCCTATTAGGGTATTATGTACTTACAAAACCCTCTGGCTGAACCATGTAAACATCCTCATCCGACTTTCAATTACGGAAAGTAGTTTTGACATCCATTTGCCATATTTCATAATGATGAAATGCAGCAATGCCTAACAGAACCCTAATAGACTTAATCTTGGCCACTGGTGCAAAGGTCTCATCATAATCAACTCCCGGAGTTTGAGAATAACCCTTTGCAACCAGTCGTGCCTTATAAGTGTGCACATTACCATCCATGTCGGTCTTCTTCTTGAAGATCCATTTTCACCCTACTGTCTTACGACCTGGTACATTGTCAACCAAGTTCCAAACTTGATTGTCATACATGGATTGTATCTCGCTATCCATAGCCTCTTTCCATTTAGTAGACTCAGGGTCTGCCATGGCTTCCGTGTAGCTGTTAGTCTCTTCCAGATGTATCAGTGTATTATCACTTATAAAGGGTATCACCTTCTATAGTAATATGGAAACCATAATAATGTTCAGGTTCATTCCTAACTCTGGTGGAATGCCTCAGAGGCATGGACTCTTCAGTCGGCTCAACAAGAGTTTCCTGTTCATGTTGAGGGCTAGGGTTTGAAGTTCCTTCACCGCTTGACTCTTGAATTTCTTCAAGGTCAACTTGCCTCCCACTGTCTCCTTGGCTTATGAGTTCTCTCTCTCAAAAGACTCCTCTTCTTGCTACAAAGACCACATTGTCACTGGGTCTATAGAAGATATAGCCGATTATAATACACCTCTCACTTCGAGGTTCGAGCTTGTCATGAGTCTTGCGTCTCACGAAAGCCTCACAGCCCCAAACCTTGATGTGGTCTAGATTTGGAACTTTTCCAGTCCACATCTCGTGAGGTATTTTGGCAACCTTCTTTGTAGGGACTAGATTCAGGATATGGGCAGCAGTCTCTAAGGCATACCCCCAAAATGAGATTGGTAGCGAAACTTGACTCATCATGGAACGAACCATGTCCAACAAGGTTCGATTGTGCCTCTCAGCTGTAGCATTCAACTGTGGTGTTCTAGGAGGTGTCAATTGTGAGACTATCCCACATTCCTTAAGATAGTCAAGGAACTCGGTACTAAGATACTCACCACCTCGATCGGATCGAAGCGTCTTAATGTTCCTGCCCAACTGATTTTCCACTTCTTGCTTAAACTCTTTGAATTTATCAAAGGTCTCCGACTTATGTTTGATTAATTAGACATATCCATATCTACTAAAATCATTAATAAAAGTCACATAAAAGTGATTAGCATCTCTAGTGGCGGTTTTGAAGGGTCCACACACATCTGCGTGTAAGAGTACCAACAAACCTTCACCCTTAGCACAAGTGCCAGTAAAAGGTGACTTTGTCATTTTTCCAAGGAGACAAGATTCACAACTATCATCCGAATTTAGGTCAAATGATTCCAAGACTCCATCCTTTTGGAGTTGGCCTATACGTTTCTTGCTTACATGTCCAAGACGACAATGCCATAAGGATGCTTTATGTAAGCTAGTGGAAGAATCGATACACAATACATTATTTCCTAAGTTATCTACAACAGATACAGTTTCATACACTCCATCACAAGGTAATGCTTTAAAATAAAGAACACTATTATAAAAAGCATCAATACCACCACTTTTATTATCAAAATAAAAGGTGAAACCTTTTTATACAATGCATGAAAGGAAATAACATTTCATGCCATTTCTGGCGAATAACAACATTTATTCAAGTCTAATGTAAACCCACTATCTAGTAACAAGGAATAAACTTCAATCTTGGTGACAGGTGAAACTTTCCTATTCGACATGATTAGGTTTATCTTTCCATGCTCCAAATCCTCACTTCTTCTTAGACCCTGCAGATCAAAACATATGTTAATTCCACAACCTGTATCAAGGACCCAAGACTTAGAATGAGGTGACTTATTAGATAGTATAATGTATATACCTGCATGGTTGGGTTTTACTTTCCCATCCTTAAGATCTTGCTGGTATTTAGGGCAGTTTCGCTTCTAGTGCGACTTTTCATGGCAATAGAAGCATTTAGCCTCATTAGGGTTAATAGAAGGAGTGACAAAACCTTTCTTGGTTTTGCTTGAAGAGGAGCCTTCAAGGGTCTTACCCTTGGTACCCTTAGAAGGGTTCTTTCTCTTCGTACCATTACCATGCCCGATTGCCAAGACATTAGCCGCAATAGGAGTAGGAGGAGTAGTAACACGCGACTTACCCTTAACACTACTTTCTGCAGTCTTTAAGAGTCCTTGAAGTTTACTAAGTGTAACTTCTTCCTTATTCATGTGGTATGTCATTCTAAATTGATCATAACATGAAGGTAAGGAGTGCAAAATGATATCTATTGCTAACTCCTCAGGAAAGTCAACATTCAGTTTCCTCAATCGATCCACAACTCTTTGCATTTTCTGCATGTGGGTCGTGAGGTACTCATTGTCCTTGATTTAGGTGGTTATCATGGAGGAGATTATTTCATACCTCTCTTGACGAGCACTTCGATGGTATCGCTCCATCAAGTCCATGTGCATCTCAAAAGGGTAATAGTCCTCATAGGACTTTTGGAGGTCAGCTGTCATTGTGGCAATCATGATACATGCTACTTTGGTAGCATCACTTTCATGTGTCTGAAATGCAGCAATCTCCTCTGGGGTAGCAGTTGACTCATCAATCTCCTTCAGCACCCTATCAAGGACATATTCTTTTTCCGCATAGCAAGTGACCATCCTGATGTTTCTTATCCAATCCATAAAATTGGATCCATCAAAGATGACTCTCCCACAAAGGTTCCTGAGAGAGGAGGAGCCAGTAGGGTTTGAGCCAGAAGCATTGTTTTTGGAAGACATCTGAAATGAAAGAATAAGTTTAGATTAGATTTCAGGGTAGTCCTTAATAAAGCACCCAAATGCTATATTAAGGCTAGGACCGAACACAATATTTTATAACTTAGAAGAGGGATGCCGTAATCCAAGCTATAAAATATTTGAAGGTAAGTGAATGACGATTCACCAATTTCCACCATAAAATGGAATAAATCTTATTAGGTTTTAATTGGTTTAGAAATTCCTAGGTTCTTTGAGATTCATTGAACTTTTCAATGGCATGTTTCAATCTCGAGTGTGCCCTTCATGTTTGGTGACTGGGATGCCGAGGATCACAAAACAAGGTGTAAAGTAACCATGCAAATTACTTGGTACACTTAATGTATTACCCCTCAATCGAAGTGCTGGTTAACCACACACACTCCAACGATACTATGATAAACATTAGGTCACCCGTTTCCTACCTTGATAAGTCCAAGTTAGTGTGCCGGTCAACCACACACGCTCCACTAACGACTTAATCAAAGTGCAAAGTGTAATTTCATGGATTAGCACCTTATTCACATTTTCCTAAAGTAACTAAGATTGGGAATTAATAAATGTTTAGTTACTTTAATATATTCATAATACTTAATATGAGAATTATAGTCATTGTTCTACCTTTTCGGCTAACGACCCTCCACCGATCAAGGAAGCGGTGGGTGAGAATGGACACCCGGCTTTGTGAATGACGCCTACTGATGGTAAAATGACTTTTATCTTATACATATATAATTATTATTCACTTATAACATTATAAAGTATAAGGGTTGAATTTTAATATTTAAAATTCTAAGGGTTGGACCTAAAGTTTTAATTATGACTTTACTTGTTCCAAAACTTGAGGGCAAGTTTTGTAAACTTTCAAAACTTTTCATTTTTCAATACTTATGATTTTATTAGAGTATTAAAATGAAGACTCTTCATTTTCATAACTCTTGTGTTCTTTTAATGGTTTTAATTCAAGTGTGACTCTTGGATTTCCATAACTTGAGGAAAAGTTATGGACTCCATTAAAACACAAAATGATCAAGAATTAACTAACATGCAGGTTACAAATAATTCCTATGATCATCTAAATTCATAAGTTCAAGAACATGATTATCAAGAATTTCAAGAATCATAGCAAACTTATATAAAACTTGAATTTTTGATAATAGCCATTGAAAATGGATTTGCATAAAAATTACACCAACTAAAACACGTTTTAAAACAACAAAACAGCTTAGGGTAATGTTTCTAGTCCATTTCCAGCAGCATAACTCGAAAATTTGGACACCGCAACCTCTACTAGTCGAGTGCATGAACAGACTCGACGAGTAGCATGCATTTCTTCATGGACTCGTCGAGTCCCCCCATGGACTCGGCGAGTTCATACATGCAGTGAACAAAAAAATCGTTTTTCAGCTATTTTGCATCAAGTATCAAACAAACAAGCCAAGTCTCTGATACCACTGTTGCGTTTTGAGCATTCTAACACTCCTATGGTGTACATGCAACCCTAGAAATCTTGGATCTATGTTAGACTAAGATACATGCAAAAAAAAAATTCCAAGGTTCATAATCCTATCTAGCATACATAGGGATCTTTTATTCTAATAGTTAGTAAGAATTACATACCTCTTTGTTGCTTGGATTCCTTTGAAACCTTGTGAGCCTAGCACATCAATTGTGATGCCTCAAATGCTTCACACAGCACCAAGTACACTTGGAATAAACTCTAATAGAATAAGAACACTTGGATTTCCGGCTAGCCCTCTTTGATTCACTCTAGTGGCCAAAAATGGTGAATAATAGCTTCTTTATATAGTATGTTACAATTAGGATTACACCATGTAAACCCTAATTATCATGACCTTTCATTTCCATGATCCATTGGTTATGTAACCCCCATGGAGCATCCATGTAGCATCTTATGGGTTTAACCCAACTTGATAATCCATGGAGCCTTGGCCCACTATATAAGTTATCGATGATTGACATAATCAACCCATATATTTAATTAGTCTTCTTTTGATCACATAATTAATTCTAAATTAATTATTGATCAATACTAACTAAATATTATTATTCTTATTATTAATATATTATAACTTATAATATATTAATAAACCATAAGTGTCTTATTTCTCATATTTAGTCTATCCAAGTGCATGAGGCCATGCAACCCAAATGGACCATGCCGAGTCGGGTCAAGTACATACCAAATATAGTTATGGACTTAGACACCATATCCAACACCTTTTTGTGTCATTTCATGCACTGCATTTCCTAACATCCTCCGGTGTCATGATAGTTTAACTTTCCACACTTCGGGAGAGTTCCAGCATATCGACTGGCAGATGCTGGAGTAGCAAGTGTTGTGGCGGTGTATATAGTACATGTTTGTTGCTCCTGTGGGGTTTCCCGTGCCGTTCGCTCCTTCCTATTTTTCCCCGACTTTCGCTTATTGTCCCCTCCTTAGATGGCTCGGGAACAGGGACCACCACGCCATGGCAGACTCCATGGTCAATGAGTCTCTAGGCCAGGCATTTGGCACTATCGAATGTAGTTGGGTTAGAAGAGAGCACATCTCCTTTAATCGGGGTAGATAAACCCCAGATGTACCTTTCTATCTTCTTACTTTCCATGTTAACCATCCCTGTATACAGTGCGTTCAGGTTACTAAACCTGTCAATGTAGGTCACTATGTCTGAGCCGACCATAGTGTGCTCCCATAGTTCTTGTTCCAGTTTTTGAACTTCACCCTTAGGCAGTATTCTTCCAATGTCAACTATTTTAGGTTCTCCCAACCTATTGAGTTATCCATTGATAGGTTCAGCGACTTAACATGGCCATTCCACCATGTCAGGGCTCTGTCAGAGAAGGTGCATGCAGCAAACTTAACTTTGCTCCCTTTTGAGCACAAACAGATTGCAAAGACTGAATCTGTTTTCTCGAACCATCGCATCAGAGAAATGACTCCACCATTTGCATTAAAGGATTTAGGTTTGCAGTTCATGAAGTCCTTGTACGAACACTCCATTGGGTGTCCGTGAGTAACTCAGGGGTTTTTTAAGCGGGTACCGCTACCAATTCCGTATGTACCACTTTCGCTGATGTGAGATAGAATAGCTTCCACAGCGGCTGATATCGCTACTTGGAGAGTAGCAGGATTGAACTGAGGAGGAGGTGGTGGAGTTTAAGTTGGATTTATCAGAGTAGTGCATCTGTTTGATCTTTGAAGAGACATCTTTGCTAAAAAGATCACAAAGATAAGATGGAAATAAGTCTATAGCAGTAGATAAAAGCCGAAAGCTGGAAGATAAGGTTATCCTAGTTCTGAGTGTATCGGGTCCTAACTTTCATAGGGTTCTGGAAACAATTCATAACAGATTCTATGCAAAATAAACTTTGTGAATCAGAAGTGGTTATCCTTGAATGAATATATGTGACTTGAATAACTGTTACCAGTTGCTCGAAAAGAAAATAATCCTAACACATAGTGTGAGTAGTGTCTCCATTAACTGATTAAGTCAAACAAGATTATTATTTATTAGTGTGACACATAAGACGTTTTGGTTACTTCGGCTGATCCTTCTTTGAAAACTTCTCGTACACATGCTATCATTCCTCCTTGAATCTTCTGTTGACTGCTATAGGAAGTGGTTGCATCTATCTGGGTTTGTCGTGCCAGAATGGAAGTGTCTAAAGAATCTATGAGATTTAAGTGAAACATTATGGGGCGATCCTTACAGAGTTCTCCTATAATTGCACAATGTATACAAGTTGTATATAATTTAAGATTAAATAGACCTTCGAATAAGTGATCCAACTCAAAAACCACAACCAAACAAGGAACATGTAATGAAGCATAGATCACAAAATCTAAGTCTATAAAATCTCAATTATATAAAACCTTGGAAGTATACACTCCAAAATTATAGATTTATCTGTAAGGGTCTTTTTAAGTTATCACATAAGTTATTTATAGTGCCTAAAATACTCCTATGGTATTTTAATGTAATGAACTTGGTATGTTTTAAACTTGTTGTTGTCTTATAGTATCATAAAATACTCCCATAGTATTCTAACTTTTTATTCTAGTCTAGAATTCCCTTGAATAGAGCTAGGTAAGTTTTAAGACTGTTGCAACACCACATCACTCCCAAACACATGTCGGTCACATCTCCAATGAATATAGTTGATCAGGCTACATTGATCCTAGATATGATTACATAACTGTCCAGGTTTGATCGCAATGTTCAACCTTTAAATACTTATGTTTCGTTCTTCTTGTGACACTTGTTCTAATATGTATATAAGTATAAGCACGTATGTATAATTTTATAACGTATTGTTATATCCTTAAAATATATTATTATCCAGAGCACTTAGGCCCCATTGTATTTATAGTTTTATATCTTTTATCGGTTGATATACTTAGTTCACTATAAACAATGCTCTGATACTAATCTGTCACACCCTAAAACCAGAATGGCGGAAACATTCGGGCGCGGAGGACGTCATGTTTAGTATCACAAGACATGCATCATTGTAATCAAAGTAATAAACAACCATTTCATTAGAAAGAAAGTGTTTAAAAAGTATGTGATTCACAAAACATAGACTACATATGTAAATGGCAAAATAAATCATGAAGCTATTACGCTCCATCTTCTGAATCGCAGCGTGCATACCTGTCTACTAGTTTCCTTAAAATACAAGTTATTTTGAATGAGTAGGTCAGGATTTAATCTGGTGACTTCATATGATTTTAGAGATGTAAGTAAGTTGTAAGTAAGATGTAAGTTCTTTTTAGAAAAGTTCGCATGTTCCTCCATAAAATCTTATATTTCCTGCATTGATGAAAGATAAGTAAAAATGACTCAAAAATCCTTTCTATGAGTACTAAATGGGTACAAGTTATATAAAGCCCAGAGTAAACAAACAATCAGTTGTGTGAATCTTCCCTAAGCCCATAACCAAACAAGGAATAGGAAATGAGGCAGAAAGCACACATCCCATTGTTTGTTAGATCATCATTGTATATAACCCTGGCGTATTCACTTGGTACTCATGGAGTTAACTGCATAGTTCCTTTATATTTGATGAAAACATTCTTTAACAAAACCCTTATTTCTTTTAGTAAATTTGGTAACCACAATGGTTCCATCTATAATCACTTAGTTTATACTAGCAATAAATAATCTAATATCGAATAGATAGTTAGTTGTGTGAATTTGCCCTAAGCCAACAACCAAACAAGGAACAGGAAATGGAGCGGAAAGCACACATCCAACTACCTATCAGGTATTAATTATATATAACCCTGATATATAAGATAAGGTAGTATAGAATTAACCACCTAAGGTCCTTTAATGGCATATATTGGCATGAATTTAGTGTTTAAAGCAACTAGCATGCAAGGAAACACCCTTAGGGACTAATAAACACTTGGACTATGTGTTTGAATCACATGTGATTGATCAAAGGGGGGTTTACATCCACACCTTGGTGTTTACGGCCATGATGTTTACGGCCTAGGGTGTTTACGGCCAAGGGAGTTTATGGCCAAGGGGTTTACGACCAAGGGAGTTAATGGCCGTAAACTCCTGGAGATTACTCTCAAATAGTTTGTTCCATGTATTTAGGCTAATGATTCTACTAGGTAGCAAGTGTACGGTAGGAATACTCACAATTTAGAAGCTTTAAAAGGGGTTTTTGGCCACTAAGAATAAGTGTGTGTTCTTGGTGTACTTGGTGAAAGATGTAGATCTTGAAGATCTAACCAAAATATGTGATTTCATGGATGAATCAAGAGATGCTTACAAGCCAAGAAGGAATAACAAGAAGGATGGATGAATCACTTACAATTTTTTAAGATCAAAATGAAGATCCTTATCATATTTGAGAGAGAATTCAAGTGTTCTTGAGGTGAAAGTGTTCTTTACGGCCGTAAACTCCTTGTTTGCGGCTGTAATCTCCTTGAGATGGATTTTATGGCTTGAATGATGTACAGTGAACTCAAGAAGACTACTTCCTAACACTCATTCCATGAATGTATTAGGCTTAGAACACTCAAATGGACCCTTAACAAAGCTAAAAGATAGCATAAACTAGTCTGACATTTGATTGGATTGATTGACTTTACTGGATTGAAATTTTTGGGTTGTCATCTTGTTGGTTTGAGGCGGGAGAAAAGCAGTTTATGGGTCCCGAGATAGTCCATTAGACTGCTGAAAAGCTAAAGATGATTGGAGAAAGGATGTTAGCAGGTCAAAATTACCAAAAGAGCTATGCTGAAAAGAAGCAACGACCAATGACCTTCGAAGTTTGAGATTTGATGTTGCTCAAAGTCTCTCCATGGAAAGGACTTATAAGATTTGGAAGAAGAGGAAAGTTGAGTCCAAGAATTATTAGACCATTAAAGGTTCTTTAGAAAGTTGGGAACCAAGCATACAAGATCCAGTTGATTACAGAGCTAGATGGTATTCATAACATCTTCCATGTGTGTTATTTGATGAAGTTCATAGTAGAAGTTTCCAATATAATTCCACTTCTGGAGATAAGGATTGAAGAAGACAAGAGTTTAATCGAAGAGCTCGAAGTAGTTGTTGGCTATGAGACAAAAATGTTGTGATGTAAGATGGTCAAACAAGTGCTAGTGCATTGGAAACATTTTAATGAATCGAACCTTACCTGGGAGACATAAATGAGATGAAGAATCGTTATACACATATGCTTGTTGATGAACGATTCCAAGGACGAAATCATCTTATGGGGGAGAGAATTGTTACTCCCGTGTTTCTTGCTAGACAAATTAATAAGATGATGTAATAGTTAGGGTCAACAATTGTAACCTATTTGATATAATAAAGGAGAATTATGTGTTCTATGTGTAATTATTTGTAGTATATGTTCTTATAGAGATATAATAAAATAAGAATAAAATACACATCTAAATAGAATAATAATTAGGTCGAATATCCTTGACGGAAGTTGAAGTACTCGTAACAAGGATTCTGGAGATATAAGGAAGGTTTAAATCAGACTTACAACAAAGAAGTTATGATTCGTTGAAGTTTCACGATTCGACCCGATTCGGCAACACGCATCGTAAAAAGTAAATTTTTGTTACGCTACTTTTTAGCCTTAGTGATCTAAATAAAAGTCATAGTATACTTCAAACCAAGAACGTGCATATAGAGAACGTCTAAATCTGACTTCATAAGAGGAAGTTATAATTTTTCTAAGATTCAGCACAATAGTATACAACTCAAAACTCGAATTTTAGATCAGTCGATTTTTAGCCAAAATGATCTAAATGAGAATTGATGATCTCGTTAATAAGAGTTCAACGATATAAAGATAGTTGAAAACGGACGTTGGATGACAAACTTATGAATTTTATATGGGATTTAACAATATAAGCCTATGCGAAATAAATAAATTCAACGTTAGCCGACGATGTCAAAATGAAAATTTTAGGCCTGTCGATAGCTACGCGTGAATATAAACAACACCAAAAACGGAGTTCGAATGAACAAGTTACGCAAATTTAAAATTTGAGATTCGTCTGCGCACAAACTTCTAGAAGCCAACCATATTGCCCTACATAGAGCCAAAAACATGTCAGCACACCTGAGTCGGCATATCGACCATGTGCGCAGAGCGCATGGCCCTTGCGCGGTGCACAGGTCTGGGTTCCAGCCTATAAAAATCTCATTTGTGCTCCTTCCATTGCACACATCTCCTCTACGAGACTACGACCCTCTCTAGAATTATACTTCTTTTGGTCTAAGATTATCTTAGTACTTAGGATATTTTGGCAAGTCTTGAGGTCCTAGGAGCCCGATATCTAGTAGCTATCAGCCCAAAGTTCCGCCAATGTAATTTCCTTACTTTTATCTAGGGAATCCCGATAAGTTAAACTACACTCTATCTCATTTTGGTGTAGTTTATATTTAAACTCATAGTCGTTATGAATTTATAAATAAGAATTGTCTGTAATTCAGTTATAATATTGATTGATCTACTTATGAGAGAGGTGACTAGAATGTTCATGTTGGCTTGGTAGTTGGATTTTAGAAAAGCTATTATGTCGAAATGATCATGTGTCCCAATTATCATTCCTAGTTGATCCTTACTTGATCGAACTATTAGTATTCATTAGAATAAAGGATAGTTCTTGACTAATTTCAATTATATATAATATTAAGCTAAGACTTAGTGATAATGATCCTAGGTTACATTAAAGGAAAAGTCATTTGCTAGAAGCGAAGCATTGTCCAAGTTTCGAGTCATCACTTTAACAAGTGAGTGCATAGTTACTTTCATCTTACACATAGATATGAAGTATTTAAGATAATTACACGATATGTGTGCCTATTATCTATGTTCTGGATGTATATGCTAGATGAAGAATTTTATACACGTTTTAATTGATTCAAACTGTATATGTCTTTTTATACCTATAATATATTAGGTAAAAATGGGTCGATAAAAGATGATATAGATGATGAGAGATGAAAGATGAAAGATGAAATAGATTATGAGAGTATAGTCATCTAGCGGAGTATAGATGACATCAACGGAATATTCTAGACAGTCTATTGGAACGCTACCAAGCTCGCAACCTGTAGGTGTTTTTGAACTAAGGGTTCACCAGGTGTACTCCATCCCCGCATGGTTTCCTTATTGACATATACTGCTAAGGAATCCCCTAAGCATTATTTTCATTCCTGAAAATGATCCTTAGGATAGGTTCTCAAAAATAGATACTTTAGGGACAGAAAGTGAGGATAGTGGGAATAGGTAATCGGGTTTAATGTTTTGATTAAAATATATAAATAAAAGAATTTAATTATTGAGAGTTGAAACCCTACGTGCTCACTAGGCTCCCAAACCTGACCCACTCATTTTCTTGTATTACAGGTATTGACATGAGAGCACTTGTGTGATGATCAAATGAGAGATTCATAGGACAATAGAATAATAGATGTTTGTAAGGCCTATATTATTTCGGTTTATGCTTATATATTTTATTGAAAATGACATCCCAACGTTTGTAATACAAATAAAATACATTTTTTCAGAAATGCTTTGATAATATCTTTATCATATTTTTTGGAACAAATTCCACGATATTATTCTTCAAAAATGATACTTTGATTTTAAATAAGCATAAACAAATCGATCTTTTATGACCGCAAAATTGGAGATGTCACATTTTAAAGCATAAAGAAAAGGTTTTTTTAGTTTTGAAAAAAGCAGATATCACAAAGATGAACTTGCAACTAGCTAAAATGTTTCAGCAGAAAGTAAGGAAATACTGATCTGAGATTGCCAAAGCCCTAATGTCATGCAAACTCAAAGATGGTAGCTCAGTATGTGCTCATGTTCAACAAATGACGAGCAACATAGACCGACTTGAAAACCTCGATGTTTTTTTCGGAAAGAACCTAGTTGTAGACCTAGTCCTTGGTTCTCTCCCAAGTTCATATGATAGCTTCACTATGACTTATCAATTAAATAGTGTGGACTAGACATTATTGGAGGTATATGGCCTTCTCTAGGCAGTTGAATCTAGTGTGAAGAAAACTCATAGCACACCTCAAGCTCAAGTGTTCACCTTTCAGAATGGTGGTGGACACAAGAGAAAATGTTCTAATCCAAAGTGGAAAAGGAAGGTTGTGGCATCGCATTACTAAAAGTTAAACGTGTTTGTTCCACATATGAGTGATTCTAAATAACAATTATGCTTCTACTGTGGTGTTAAGGGGCATTGAAAGTAATTATGCCCAAAGTAATTGAAGGATCTCAAGGATGGTAAGGCTCAAGCGATCTGGTCTAGTTCAGCTTCTTCTATGATCTGATTTCATAATACTACTCTTTCTAATTCATGGGTTCTTGATATGATGTGTGGAACTTACATATGCATTGTATTGCAGTAACTAAGGAAATAAGTAAGCTTCAGCATGGAAATTTGAATCTGATTATGGGGAATAGATGAATGTCACCTATCTCGATGGTTGGAGTGTTCGAGCTAGAGCTTACTAGTGAAGTTATTATTAATTTAGTTAATCTTTGTTACTCTTCGGAGATGTCTAGAAACATTATTTGTTTCCATGCATTGTGTAGACAAGGTTTTCAGCTTTTGTTTTCCAATGAAAATGGTGATATTCCAGAAAATCTCCCATTTTCAAATAGAGAATAAAGTTGTAAATCTTGTTTTTCTAATCGGGTATAATTGAGTGTGTGCGTTCTAGTTCATCGTTACAAAATCGTATAAAATAGTTTTCTTCAAAAAATCGTATATTTGCTGTTATAAAATATTCGTAAGTTCTATTTCGAACTGTGTAAACTTGCATATGTAAGTGTGTAGGTTTATCGTTTTCAAAATTGTATACAAACGTTCTCTATAAAGTCTTACGTTTTCTGATTTGTAAAAATAGCAGTGGTAAGACTCTAGTACTTCTTAGGAAAAAGAAATCAATCATGGCGATCGTGCACATTCTACGCAATGAACAAGGACAGTCAACACAACAAATGCGGACAATCACTACCATGCGTAGGACAGTCAACACAATGAGCCAAAATTTATTTATGACGTTTTCCTTACATAAATTTTTAGTAAAAATAACATATTCTAGTGAGTCGTTATCACCATACTAATCGTGACGCAGACCTGTTTTGGCATTTCTCAGGCGCCCTCGGTTTGATAAAGACATTTGTCACACTAGACAGGACGGTCTAGCTGTAGCGAACAATGAAGGTGCGGGGTGTCAACCCCGTATAGCTCTATACACA
The DNA here is from genome assembly GCF_002870075.4 of Lactuca sativa. Classification (NCBI taxonomy): domain Eukaryota; kingdom Viridiplantae; phylum Streptophyta; class Magnoliopsida; order Asterales; family Asteraceae; genus Lactuca; species Lactuca sativa. The sequence goes on from NC_056628.2 coordinate 101,847,816, forward strand.
AATTCCCGCTCTCCCTCCAGGAGACTCTGGCTATAACTCCTTACAGGACTTTAGGCGTACCCTAATATTTTTATATTTAGGTACTTATGAGATTTGTCTGACTAGAATATTGACACTTTCGAGCAATTGTCTGAAATTCATTATTTGTTAGATAAATAATGATATTAATCCTCATTGAATAGAAATACTGTTCTCGTTCCACATCGTTATTAGTGCATGTTTTTTGTGTACTTCATGTTCGTTCCATTTCGTTTATTGAATAATAAGCCATTTTGAACTCTTGTCAAAATGACCCAACATTATCGGAATTGGCAATTATGGTCTTTCCTTACTATGAATTGTCGGCTCAGACCCATATTAGACAGAAGAAAAGTATCAAGTCATAATTTGTGAAAATGTATGACTGCCGGTTATGACATGCATTTTCTGTTTTATGACATACAGAACATTACCTATGTTCCTATAGGTTTTACGACAGTAGTTTATGACATGCAAAAATTTTTGTCATGAAAACTCTGTTTTCGTATATTGTTCTTGATAAAACTATTTATATTAAAATATTCATAAATAAACTCAACTAGTCAGGTGATCTGGAAAAAGTCATGAGCATGAAATAATACTCCAAGTTAACCTTTAAATTTATGTTTGACCAACAGTGATTTCAAAATATTATTATTTTCATATTTTAATCACTTCCCAAAATATTTTATCTAACAACTTGTTTAAGTGAAGCTTGAAGCAATTCCTTATAGTTGTTGTCATAAAATTTTGTGACTTATACTTGGTATCTACTAGTTCTTGTTTCTAAGCATATTTTGTGGAATATTATCCAAACTCTTGAGACTTAACCAAAATCTCGAGTTTTTGGACTAAGAGTAAGGAATTTCATACTTAAGCACATGTAAGATGGCATGCATACACAATAAGTAATTAGATCATGATTTACACAAGGCTCTGACTTGTATCCCCCCCCCCCCCCCAGCCCAAAAAATACAATAAAAGCTTAGAAAAAGTGGGGGTATGAAGCTCACCTTGAGTAGGTTGAAGAGTTGTTTGGAGTTATGGAGTGAAGATCTCATGCTTAAACTTTTGGCTGAGATGAGGAACTCCTCTGGGAAGAATGTTGTCTTTAGAAAAACTCTAAGGAAGATTTGAGAATTTTGCTTCCAACAAGATCCTTAACTTTGCTCTTGGGAGGATTATTTGAGAGAAAATGAGAGTGTTCTTAGGAGTTTACTGAATATGGATATGAGAAGTGAGAGAGTAGCTCACCTTTTCAATAAGGGAAGATAAGGAGTGATTTGACATTTGCTTGTAGTACTGATGGGTAAAGCATGTGATACTGTGGTTTGCAGGGGGAATAAGAATTTCAACAAATCACCAAGTCACACTCTTTGTCCTTTTCTTGATTTAGGATAGGATCTTCCTAAATCCTAAACTTTTATTTGATGCAAATATGTTTTAAATAATCAAAATTGGCATAAAATATAGGTTTGAAGGGTCTAAGATATGAAAAATATAAGTTCGATGCGATTTCCGACGTCAAAATGCCTTAAAATGATCAAATGGTCCAGAAATGGCAAAAATCTGAAGCTTAGAAGCGAAATCCGGAGCTTATAAGCAAAATTCAGAGTCCTTATGAAATTACCGAAGTCAAAATGCTAGGTCCGGAGTAGGGAGCAAATTTCCAAAGCAAACAGTACTTCCGGAGCGCTCTTCTCGGATTCTGAAGTCAGGAGGTGGATTAGTGGTCTGGACCGACTAGGTGTTTCCAAACCGAAGCGGGGCAACGCTAGATCTGTCGGAGCCAAGAACTTGTTGAGATGCGAAATTGTCCGGATCCGGATGTTCCGAGGCTGTGAGGTGATTCGGTACTAGGGCCTTCCAGAGCTTCTCACTTCCGGAGTCACTTCAGAGGTTCCGGGGGGGGGGGAAGGTTCCGAAGATGCTTCCTTTGGGCCCTTAGAAGGCATTATGAATAAGAGGTTTAGGACCAAGAGGGTTCCAGATGAGAGGCTCAGGACCAAGAGGGTCCTTTTGGGGTTTCCTTTTTTGGTTTTGATTTCTTTTCGACTGAGGAATGTACTTAGAGAGTTGAGAGAGATTTGAGACACATGGAGAGATTTAGGAGAGATTTCACATACCTGGAGAGATTTGGGAGAGATTTCACATACTTGGAGAGATTTGGGAGAGATTTCACATACTTGGAGAGATTTAGGAGAGATTTCAGATAGTTGGAGAGATTTAGGAGAGATTTCACATACTTGGAGAGAAATGAGAAGGATTCAATATACTCAGAGAGATTTTCATTCTAACACTACATGGCTTCTTAGGAACTCATATTGTACACTTAGGTGCGTTAGCACAAGTCTCACAATAACCCTTGCTTACTTGAGGATGAAATTTCCTAGCCAAAAAGGTTGTTTATGACATCATTCCCCCATTAGAGGGAATTTTGTCCTGAAATTATTTCGAAAGATAGGGTTATGAATGCGGAAATAGGTGAGGATACTTTTGAGTTATTTGGTCTTTGTGTTCCCAAGTGAATACCGGATCATGCCTAGCGTTCCCTTGAACCTTCACCATCGGGATGCGGCTTTGTTTGGTGTGCTTAACCTTTTCTATCCATAGTTTCGGTAGACTGATCAACTATTAGGAGGTTCTATTTCACTTAATCTTGTCTAGTGGGGCTGGGAACGTTTTGTCTTATAGACACTTCCTAGGTTCGACACATGGGACACAGGGTGTACGTCACTAAGCTTGGAGGGTAGTTGGAGTTTGTAGGCTATCGGACCGATCCGTGCGAGGATCTCAAATGCTCTGGTGCATCAAGGATTTAGTTTACCTTTCCTTTCAAATCATGACATTTTTCCTTGAGGGAGATCTTTAATAATACCCTGATCCTTTACTTGGGATTCCAAGGATTTAACCTGATATAGCTCTTTTTGTCGGCGTTATGATGTTTGGGGTCGTGTTCAGGTTTTGACTATCCTTTTTGTGGTTTCTCGAATAACCTCGTGTCTAGTGAGTGTGCTATTGGGCATTTGTCCTCTTATCAGTTTAGGCATCTCTCACCTTCGCCCAACAGAGGATGCTCTGCATTTCCGGCCATGCGGGGCCTCGAAGGATACAACTCTCATACTCGGGTAGCAGTTGTTGGTATATGAGTACTTAATTAAGGATTTGTCTAGCATTAGCCGAAGCTTCTAGTGCATGATTTACGGACAGGTGGGTTTCCCAAGCCTTGCCAATTTCTATTACACATGCTTCTCTTCAGGGTTCAGATTCTTGTTTAGCTCGCTCTTATAAAGTGGGATTTCTAGAGCTTCGGTGGTCCAACACTTATGAGTGTTGAATACATGAAATGTAATATGTCTAAACTAATCTCTTAGGTTAATCGAAGAATATAGGTTATCGGACCTTTCTCGGCAAGGCCTTTTGAATGGTTTTCTAGGGATCGGGATTCTGGTGTCATAGAAGTAGAGTTTTCTGGGCCTTAAGAGTTGGTACTATGTTCATCAAGGTTGAGTTTGTGTGATGTAGTTAACTTTATGAGTCTTAAATTATCTTTGAAGTTTTCTCCCTAGGGTTTTTCCAAGCTAATGGTAAGTCGGCCTTTGCCAGTACCTTGCTGTTGGTTGAACATGTCTCTGATTCGGGGTAGGGAGTATCGATCCTTGGGGAGGGTTTATCTAGCTTAATCGTAGTCGATGGTGCTTATGGTAATTTTACTTTCTCACGTATGAGTTAGACAAGTGATTTCTGTGGTTAGGGACTGGGTCTGATGTTTCCTTTATATGTTATGTCGATCTTGTGACCAGACACTATCTGTTCTTGTGACCGTGCTAAGTGGTATCAGGTGTTTGGTTATTGGGGTGGTTCCAGGAGTCAGTGTGATTCTATCTCTTCTTAGCACATGGTTGACACTTCCAAAGGGATTTTAGGAAACCTTGGAGGAAGGTTGGAAGCCTTTCGGACTCCCTTGATTCCCTTTTGTTTTTGGTTTTTAATCTTTATTGGGCTAGGGAGGGGCGTGGTATTTTATACACCAGAACTTAGGCGTCTGGTTGCTAAAGTTTCGTCGTTACCGGCTGAAAGAATTTAGTTATCTGGTTGAGTTAGACGAAAGTCCATTTGCATGGATTGGGGTTTGTAAAATGAGGATCAAGCTTTCCCGTGTCAATTGATGACATTGGACTCCTTGTTGTTACGTCGATTTAAGGAGTGTTGGTTGCTAGGAATGACAGGGTGTTCTATGTTCATGTTCTTATCGTTGCTAGTTTCTTTTTCGGTGTTACCATTGGGTCTCTCTTTTTTCGGCTTGTTAGGTGTTCGGATGTTCATGTTCTTATCGTTGCTAGTTTTGTTTTCATTGTTCCCATTGGGTCGATCTTGTTTCTGCTTGTTAGGTGTTTTGATGTTCATGTTCTTATCGTTGCTAGTTTCGTTTTCATTTTACCATTGGGTCTATCTTGTTTCTGCTTGTTAGGTGTTCTGATGTTCATGTTCTTATCGTTTCTAGTTTCGTTTTCATTGTTACCATTGGGTCTATCTTGTTTCTGCTTGTTAGGTGTTCTGATGTCACAAGGGCGCTACTACAAAGCAAGGGAATTCGAAATCCAAATTCCGCTAGGTCTTTCTACTATAGATTGATGTGACCTAATCGCACATACTTAGGATTCTAAAAGGTAACTGACTATGGGGTTCTATCCTAATCAACATTCAGACCAGGGACAAGAAAATGATGCGGGATCGCACGTTCTTAGTTTATGGAACCTAATTATATATGATACTAACGTTCATATGGAACCATCATGGTTTATTCGTAAGGATTTTCTAGCTTCTCAATGATTTACGAATTTGGTCGAATGGGGAATAGGTTTTGATTATGTTTTCAATTTGCACGACCTTTTGTGAAAATCTGTTACATAAGTTCATCGTTCAAAACGTACCAAAAATTTATGTAGGGTTTCTTGTCGTCTCTTCCTGTCTAGTTGTTAACTCCCTCGTCAGTCACCTATGTTGGACAATTTCTCTTGAAATGTCCTGTTGCACCGCACTTGTGACAAACTGGAGTTACTTATGGGTTGTGGGTTGGGGTGACGCATGGACCCTGAGCCCTAAAGTAGCAGGAGGTGTGTCCCATCTTGTTGCACCTTTTGCAACAAAATGTCTGGCAGGCTCCCCAATGATGGTATTTGCACTTGTTGCAGGGTGGATTGTTACTTGTTACTTGAGCGAGATTAGATTTACACTGTTGCACACTGGGCTTTGCTTATGGTCTCCATTACTCCATGATGGAGAGTTGGAAAACGGGAGTCAATTCAGGTTACTCGTGACCCAAACGGATATCTAATTCGTTAGGGTGTTGGCTATCGGAGTTCGGTGCGCGTCGATTGTAAATCGGATTGTCTTTTGTGGAGATGCGCCCTGAACCAAGTAGGAGTCAATTCCTAAGCTCGTCTTTGCGTGGGTATTGTTTTGTTTCTAGGTATGTTCATTCCAGGGGTACTTATATTGGGTGGTTACGTATCTGGGAAGAGAAAGGTGAAAGGGTCTCTGGTCTGCTCCCAATCGGAGAAAGCTCATCAAAGGGTTTCCTTGGCTCTTTCATCCTTGTTGGTTTCTTAGTCGGAATTCTCCTTTTCACAATTCATCTCTGGGTATCCCTTAGGGTCCCCTTCTGGATTTTCCTCTTGAACTTCTTTTGGTCTCTCCTTGCCCCTTCCGTAAATCACCGTGATAGGGTAGTAGAAGTCTTGGTGAGGAATTTCAATTACGTCGTTGGTGCAAGAGTCACGACACGAGATATACGGGGATAGTTTAAGTGTGAGGGGGTTTATAGTATCCTAAAATACTCCTATAGTCTTTCAAACTTGATGTTCGAATTCTAGTATTCTCTTGTGCGCGTAGTTGGTAGATCTTAGGTTTGTTGCAACACCGCTATCACTCCCAAGCACATGTTGGTCATATCTCGAATAAATATAGTTGATCATGCTATATTTATCCCAGATATGATTACATAACTGCCCAGGTTTGACTGTAGTGTTGAACCTTTAGTTACTTTTGGTTTCTTCTCGTTATGATACTGGGTTAGTAATTTTGTATACTTTTATAAAATACTTATCTTCTTAACGTATCTTTTAGGTATAGTTTGTTTTAGTCTCATTATATTTATAGTTGCATACCTCGTATGGCTAGATATACCAGTTCACTATAAACAATGCTCTGATACCAATCTGTCACACCCCCGGACCAGACGGCAGAAACGTCTGAAGGCAGGTGACTTCATTGTGCAGTATCATAACAATTGAATATAAATGAAACAGAGCAATCCAAACATCATACATTGAGATAAGAAACTTACATGGTTTACATATTGTATTTGTTCTTGGAGTTACAATAAAGATATATAAGTATAAAACTTCAAACTACAGCTAAATAATCCTGCATCCGCATCCCTTATTTCCTGCTTACTAGATCCTTGAGAATACAAGTCGTTTTGAAAATCGTCAACTAAAAAGTTGGTGAGTTCATAAGCATTTTGTACAAAATCGTTTACACTTGTTTAGAGTCGTTCTTATTGTACTTTCAAAAAATCCGATATTTTCTATTAAATCGTTTGAAGCCTTGCTTTGAAAATGATGGATATATGTATGCATGTCGTTACCTTTTGTTAATCCTTAAATGAAGTGATTTTAAAAGTAGTGAAATTTGTAAAGGCGGGTTGTGTTCGAGAATAGCTCTTTTTTTTTAAAGTGTTAGCCAACCGTTTCAAGAAAATCTCCCATTTTCAAATAGAGAATAAAGTTGTAAATCTTGTTTTTCTTATCGGGTATAATTGAGTGTGTGCATTCTAGTTCATCGTTACCGAAATCGTATAAAATCTTTTTCTTCAGAAAATCCTATATTTTCTGTTATAAAACATTTGTAAGTTATATTTTCAACTGTGTAAACATGCATATGTGAGTGTGTAGGTTTATCATTTTCAAAATTGTATACAAACATTCTCTATAATGTCCTACGTTTTCTGATTTGTAAAAATAGCAGTGGCAAGACTCTAGTACTTGATAGGTGAAAGAAATCAATCATGGCAATCGTGGAAATTCTACGCAATGAACAAAGATAGTCAACACAACAAATGCGGACCATCGCTACCATGCTAGGACAGTCAACACAATGAGCCAAAATTTATTTATGAGGTCTTCCTTACATAATTTTTTAGTCAAAATAACACATCGTAGTGAGTCGTTATAACCATACTAATCATGACGGAGACCAGTTTTGGCGTTTCTCAGGCACCCTCGGTTTGATAAAGACATTTGTCACCCTAGACAGGTCGGTCTAGCTGTAGCGAACAACAAAGGTGTGGGTGTCAACCTTATATAGATCTATACACAAATTTTTGCTCTCCCTCCAGGAGACTCTGGCTATAACTCCTTACATGACTTTAGGCGTACACTAATATTTTTATATCTAGGTACTTTTGAAATTTGTCTGACTAGAATATTGACAACCTTTTGAGCAATTGTTCGGGATTAATTATTTGTTAGACAAATAATGATATTAGTGCTTATTGAATAGAAATATCGTTCTCATTCTATATCGTTATTTGTACTTGTTATTTGGGTACTTCATGTTCGTTCCATTTCGTTTATTGAAAAATAAGCCATTTTGAACTCTGGTCAAAATGACCCTACATTATCGGAATTGGCAAATATGCTCTTTCCTTACTATGAATTGTCAACTCTTACCCATATTAGACAGAAGAAAAGTGTCAAGTCATAACCTGTGAAAATTTATGACTACCGGTTATGATATGCATTTTCTGTTTTATGACATATAGAACATTACCTATGTTCCTAAAGGTTTTACGACAGTAGTTTGTGAAATGCAAATATTTTTGTCATGAAAACTCTATTTTCATATATTGTTCTTGATAAAACTATTTATATTAAAATATTTAGAAATAAACTCAACTAGTCAGTTGATCTGGTTAAAGTCATGAGCATGAAATAATACTCCAAGATAACCTTTATATTTATGTTTGACCAACAGTGATTTCAAAATATTATTATTTTCATATTTTAATCACTTCCCAAAATATTTTATCTAACAACTTGTTTAAGTGAAGCCTGAAGCAATTCCTTATAGTTGTTGTTATAAAAATTTGTGACTTATACTTGGTATCTACTAGTTCTTGTTTCTAAACATATTTTGTGGAATATAATCCAAACTCTTGAGACTTAACCAAAATCACGAGTTTTTGGATTAAGAGTAGGGAATTTCATACTTAAGCACATGTAAGATGGCATGCATATACAATAAGTAATTAGATCATGATTTACACAAGGCTCTGACTTGTATTCTCCCCCCAAAAACAATAAAAGCTTAGAAAAAGTAGGGGTATGAAGCTCACCTTGAGTTAGTTGAGGAGTTGTTTGGAGTTATGGAGTGAAGATCTCATGCTTAAACTTTTTGCTGAGATGAGGAACTCCTCTGGGAAGAATGTTGTCTTTCAAAAAACTCCAGGGAAGATTTCATAATTTTGCTTCCAGCAAGATCTTTAACTTTGCTCTTGGGAGGAGTATTTGAGAGAAAATGAGAGCGTTCTTAGGATTTTACTGAATATGGATATGAGAGGTGAGAGAGTAGTTCACGTTTTCAATAAGGGAATATAAGGAGTGATTTGACATTTGCTTGGAGTACTGGTGGGTAAAGCATGGGATACTGTGATTTACAAGGGGAATAGGAGTTTCATCAAATCACTAAGTCACACTCTTTGTCCTTTTCTTGATTTAGGATAGAATCTTCCTAAATCCTAAACTTTTATTTTATGCAAATATGTTTTAAATAATCAAATGTGGCGTAAAATATAGGTTTTAGGGGTCTAAGATATGAAAAATATAAGTTCAGTGCGATTTTCCGACGTCAAAATGCCTTAAAATGATGAAATGGTTCGGAAATGGCAAAAATCTGAAGCTTAGAAGTGAAATCCGGAGTCCTTATGAAATTACTGGGGGGGGGGGGGGGTCAAAATGTGAGGTCCGGAGTAGGGAGCAAATTTGCAAAGAAAACAATACTTCCTGAGGGCTCTTCTTGGATTCCGAAGTCAGGAGGCGGATCAGTGGTCCGGACCGTCCAGGTGTTTCCGAAACAAAGCGGGCCAAGGCTAGATTTTCCGGAGCCAAGAAGTTGCTGAGATGCGAAATTGTCCGGGTCCAGATGTTCCGAGGATGCGAGGTGATTCGGTACTAGGGCCTTCTGGAGCTTCTCACTTTTACAGTCACTTCAGAGGTTCCGGGGGGGGGGGGGGGGGGGGGGGGAAGGTTCCAAAGATGCTTCCTCTTGGCCCTTAGAAGGCATTGTAGATAAGAGGTTTAGGACCAAGATGGTTTTGGACGAGAGGTTCAGGACCAAGAGGGTCTTTTTGTGGTTTCCTCTTCCGGTTTTGAGCTGTTTTCAACTGAGGAAGGTACTTAGAGAGATTTGAGAGAGATTTGAGATACATGGAAAGATATGGTAGAGATTTCACATACTTGGAGAGATTTCACATACATGGAGAGATTTGGGAGAGATTCGATATACTTGGAGAGATTTCGCATACTTGGAGAGATTTGGAAGAGATTTCATATACTTGGAGAGATTTAGGAGAGATTTCACATACTTGGAGAGATTTGGGAGAGATTTCACTTACTTGGAGAGATTTGAGAGAGATTCGATATACTCAAAGAGATTTGCATTCTAAAACTACATGGCTCCTTAGGAACTCATATTGTACACTTAGGTGTGTTAGAACAAGTCTCACAATAGCCCTTGCTTACTCAAGGATGAAATTTACTAGCCAAAAAGGCTAGTTATGACACTTTGATTCTTCTAATATGTTAAATAAATTGTGCTTATGGCATTGTCGCATTGGCCATATAAATAAGAAATGCAGCGTAAAGCTCCAGTCAGAATTTATATCATGTGAGTCTTGTTTATTAGGCAAGATGACTAAGTCACCATTCATAGGGAGTTGTGAAAAAGGTGAAGTATTGTTGGATCTCATACACATAAACATGTGTAGGCCCTTCATATCCTCCACAAGGAATGGTAAACACTACTACGTTACATTTATTAATGATTTTAGTGGATATGGTTATGTTTATCTGATTGAACAAAAGTTAGAAACTTTTAAAAGGTTCAGATAGTTTCAAAAAAAGTAGAGAATCATTTAGCAAAGACAATAACGGTTCTTTGATCTGACAAGGGATGATAAATACCTTAGTATTAAGTTCAACAATCAACTTCAAGATAGTGTAATAGTTTCACAATTGGGTCCTCCAAGAACACCAGAACTTAATGGTGTTGTTGAAATGAGAAATCAAACCTTGTTGGACATGGTATGACCTATGATGAGTCGGGCTTCATTATTGTAATGCCTGTGAGTTTGGGGTAGATGGTTAAGGGATTAAAGTAATGATTATTCAGTTTATTGAATAAATTAAAATCCTCAAATAGGATAAGGTAAATAAAGAAGAATTCTTCTTATGCGATACATGTTATATAAATGAAAATTATATTTCAAATATCGTGTACATGTTTTATAGACAAATATTATGGGCTTATAATTTTTGTATAAAACCTTATTAGAAACTAAACGAATTATGTTAAATAATATTTATAATAAAACGATTAATTTGAATAAATAATATAAACAAAAGTTATAATAGTCGTGATTAAGAAACCATGAGTATAAACAATGCCAAAATCTAACATCATATGAGGAATTTGTCAATTTCGTGTGTGTCATACGATATGAAACGAGTATAGATTGCTTTTTAGCCAAAACAATGTAGTTCAGAGTTTATCCCCTCTTAAATACGAATCTGTAGATATAAAGAAGGTCGAGAACAAAGTTCGTATGAGGAATTTGTCAATTTCGCAAAGTCTTTTACAGTGTAATCTTTACAGACTGTAAAATAAAAACTGAATGTGAATTAACTACTAAAATCTAAAGTAAAGTTTCAGTACACATATATATGAATCCATTAATATAAAGAATGAAGAAAACGGATCTCATACGAAAAAGTTACAATTTTTCGAAGATTACGAAAAATACCTTTTACACTACGATAAAAATAACTTATGGTCACACTTTTTAAGGCCTGAAAATGTGATTGTATTGTATGGTCACAATTATTTTTTTCATAAAAAATGCGATTGTATGTTGTAACCCCATAGGTGTTTGACAGACACACATTTTGATAACAGTGAGATTAATTATCATTTCTAAACACACATTTTGATAATAGTGAGATTTTTATCACTTCTAAGCACTTAAAAATGCTATCTACACAATATGATTTAATTTATCATAAACTTTCACCGCCTTCATTAGAAACAATGACTCTCTAATTATATATACTCTTCGAATATAATTCTAGTATTATAAGAGTAACCGTAGTAGTAATTATAGCCCCGGAGATCCTCAATCATTTTGTAATTTATTTTGTCGATTACACTTAAATAGCCTTTACATTTGAGATGTACCAAAATCTCATTACTTACCCTTAGTGCGTATCTTTAGGAACTTACCCTCGATCACTTCTTTTTCATTCATGCTACACCTTCTTATTTTAGATTATATATATTTTCCATATATAGTAGCCAACCCGAAAGTGACCAAATTGTTCCTAATCTCTTCTTTATTAGGTGGCGAATTTACACATAGTGCTAATTTAGAATGCGACTTAAGCATCAATGCGGATTTAACACTCAGTGAAGTCGGTGCTTCAGCAAAACTTCTACTGCTCTCTTAATTCAGATAATATCAAACTAGATGATCTTTTTCGAATAGGTCGCTATGGTTGGATCGTGATTCCATGACCCAAATTTTCCATAATCTAGACGAAAGAACTCGAATTAAGGAAACACTAACTTGATTATAGCTAAAGAATTGGGCTTTTCCTTTGAGGAAATAAACCCAAAATAATCAAAGAGCTCTTCAAGTCACCACCTCTCCAATTATACAATTGGATTCGGCTGAGTTCTAATAGAATGTGTCACGAATAGAATTTTGGGACGAAATTCTTTCAACCGGGGGGGAACTGTGACAACCATCAAAATTCGAGTTAGTTCATGAATTATATACACACATCATGCACTTGACCTAGAAGTAGAAGTTAGTTCAAAGTCTCATAGAAACTTAAGTCAAAGTTGAAGACTAGGACTAATATACTTGATTCCTCAATTTCGCTTGAATCTCGGAATCACTACATAGAATGCCAATAAACCGATAAAAATAAATTACAAACCTTATTGATAACTATAAAAGAGTTATAATACCATAAAATAATTTGAATTCTCAAAGATTCAATTCATTTTGATATCCAAAGATTTATTAAACTCCAAAAACCCTAAAAGCCATAAAAACTCATAGTTATAAACTTTAAACTTAAAGTTTTTATAAAAATAATTATGAACCTTATAAAATTATTTTATAATAATAAAAATTATGAAAATACTTTCAAGAAAAATAAAAAAATAAAAAAATTTAATTCATTGACATTACCCTTAATTTATAAGACAAAATACAATTGAACCTTGTAAAAACTAAAGATGATTTTTATAAAAACTAAAGATGATTTTTATAAAAATGATTAGGAGGCCATATTTATTCAAAGTAAAGCTTTAAAAGCCTCTTAAAACCCTCTCTAATCCCTCTAAAAGTCGGACTCCACCTCCCAAGAAATCTCTTCCCAACAAACATTAATCATTCTTCACCCATACTCCATCCCCTTCTCTCTATCTCTCTCATTTCTCTCTCACACTCTCACACACATTTTCTCTCTTCCTCTCTCTATGAACCAAGAAATTTCCAGAGAATAGGACCCAAAAACACTCCTCCAACTCAAAATCTTCATCATCTAGTGGTGTTCATTAAGGTAGAACACGATTTCCTTTCATTTTCCTCCATGTTTTCAAGGTTTTTCTTGCATTTCCTTTTTCTTCTACACCTTTCTCTTAGAAAATATGTGTGCATGTTTATTCACTTCAGTTTTAATGATGATGGTGGTAGGATTTCACCCAAAAACAACATGCATGTTGTAATTGGTGAAATCCAAGGACCTAAACCTAAGTCAAGATCATTAAAATGCACTTTTCTACAAGTTTTGGTGGAAAATCACCACATGCACTCTAAGTTTTCTTTCAAAAATGATTTTTGAGCATTTCAAACTCATGAATGGTCTTCAAACAAACATGCATGTGATGATCTTCAAGCTTAGATGCTAGATCATCAAAGTATGTTGTTAAAAGCTTTCAAATATGTTCATGAAGGATTTATTTCCAAATAAATATCTACAACTCCTTTTCTGACCAATTCCGATTTTTTCCAGATTCCCATCAACAAAATAAGATGTTCTGTAAATTTCCAGAAAATAATTCGTTTTTCACGAATTATTATAATTATTTCAACTAAATAGGGTAATAAATCATATAAAATAGTTTCTGAGGTCTATAAATCCTAGGTAAATTCTTGGATGACCTCTATGCTAAATAATGACTCCACATTAAATTTCGTTGATTTTTGTTACAGTTTAACATGTTTTTGAATTTCCTTTTTGTTTCGCATCAATAAATCATAAAACCACTTTAGATAAGGTGAAAGGGTAACCTAACAAATTTCTCAGCTTATAACCTCTGTGGAAAAATTATAAAAATATTTTCAGAATTTTTCATAATGTATTCCTATTTTTCTCCGATTTTTGTATTTATAATGGACTAAATACAGGAAAAAGAGTTTTACTCTTTCAAAAATTATGAAAATTTACCAGAACACCGTGTAGTACATTATGAGGCTAAATAAAAATGGTTATGATTTTTCTACTCTGTATACTATTTTTCTCCTATTTTCTAAGATTAAATACATTTAAATACACAAAATCGGATTTCAGCATATAAAAACAACACTTGGTATTTTTCCCAGATTATTTACCCTGTAAATGAAGTGTATAAAAGTTTTGGTAATTTACTTTAACGTTTTAGTAATTATTATTCAATTAATGATTATTTAAGAGGATTAAACAAGGAAAAATAGCAACACTAACTGAAAAGTATCTTTTATATTTTTCACACTTCTACAAGTATCATAAAATTGTTACAAAACTTTTGGGAAATTTTAAAAACTTTTTTCTATTTATTTCAATTTTTATTATAATAAATGCACAAAAATCATAAAAATAGGTTAAACAGTTTAGAAACCCATTTTAATATTTTTCAAAGATTAAGTATGTGTAATAACACATGTACAAAAGGTTTGGTGAATTTTTGAAACTGTTACCTATTTATTTCTATTTTTATAGAACAAATACACAAAAACTAGAAAAATTGTATTAAACTTTTTGAAAACACATATTAATATTTTTCCTAGATTATGTACACTGTCAAATAGTTACACAAAACTTATAAGAATTTTTCATGATATTTTACTATTTTTCCATGATTTTATGATTATTCATGGAATTAAATGGTGAAAAATAGTTAGACAAATCAAAAATTCAAGAAAATTTATCTTAAAGTCTTTGACTTCAATTAAAACTGAAATGCAAAGTTTGGAAAAGTTCAGAACTAAACTGATTTAGTTTTGAATATTTAATCATTGGAACACCTCTAAAATGATAAATATTAGCATTTCAATAACGAGAATTTTCCACTTAAATTGTTATATAACAATTGATTCATTGAAATTTAATTTTCACAGAAAAACATTTGTAACTTATCAATATTAAATTTTGACACACTATTGGCATAATTCTATTGTAGTAGTAAAGTATACTAGTGTTAGACTTCGATTAGAGACTCACTAGCGAATACCATTATTGTAGGAATCGATTGTGGTACGAGTAGAGCGTAGTCAAGGCACCATTTGCATTATCTCAATGCATATTGTGAGTATTCACGCACTCCCCTATTTTTATTTTTTAAATGTTTTGGGGTGGAAAAGCATGTCCTAAACTATTTTTATGTTTGTTGCATTTATTTTGACTTGTATGAAACTTGGTTGCTATATTTCGTATGTATGTGTATGTTACTTTAATTCATGAGGACTGTATCGCGGTTAAGTCCCTGGAATCTCAAGACACAACTTATTAACTCTTTTGAGCCTATGGTTATTATGGATAGCGCTATCAGGAGGTAGACAACTCCTCACTCGCACGATTCGCTTGAGTGCATTTTACCATTTTATACACTATGTTTGTGATACACATAGTAGTCAATAGGGCACAATTCGGTCATTAGGCTTGGGTTGTGAACTCATGAATGGAAACTTGATGCACATACTATTCTTTATGCACATACGAAACTTGTATTCCCATGTTAGCAACGACACTTGTATACTTATTTTACCAATGAAACTTGAATACTTATTTTAGCAATGAAACTCATTACTCATTATAGCAATAAACTCATTTATCAATTATAACAATCAACTTTGTTTCTCATTATATCAATAAACTTTGTATCTCATTATAACAACGAACTTTTGTTACTAAATACTTACTTACTTGTTTTAGCAACAAACTTGGTTGCTTCTTATAGTAACAAACTTATTTGCTCCTTGTAGCAATGAAACTTGTTTACTTATTTTAGTATCAAACTTTATTTCCCATGAGGATATGAACGTTGCATCTCTTTTGGGCAACATACTTTATCTCTCATGATGACAAAGAACTTTGTTTTTACAAACTTATTTAATCCTTTTAACAATATAATTTTATTATTGGAAACTTTTATCAAAACTTTGATTTTGATTCATGAACCAATATTATTTTGTTAAACTTGTGAGTACTCACCAACTATTTTTATAGTTGACGCTCATTTTACATGCTTTTTCATGAATCATCGAGTAAGTGGCACTTAGGGACACTTCACTTTTAGGAGCATTCGCATGTGTTGTATTTCAATTTACATTGTAATTTCTTTTAAAAGTTGTTCAAACCCATTGTAAAATTGTAATAAGTTTTGCTACTATGGTTGGTGTTGTCTTTTAACTTTTGCTATGAAACCCTTTATACTGCCACGCATCGTGTTTCCGCTTTAGCTGGGTATGACAAAGTGTGACGTATGATAGCATTTAGTTACTATAATTTATGTTAATGCATTACGTATGATTTGATTTAGTCACATAAAGAAAACTCATAAAGAAAAAAATGTGATCATTGGTTGGGTATCAGTGAACCATAATTGCAAAAAACATCGTTGAATATTACTTATGGCAACACTTATTTTCTAAATGATGCGGCTATTTGGTACCATTTAGTGACATATATTTACAGTAAAATGTGACATATGAAATCATTTAGTCACATAAACAAAACATAAAAAAAAAAAATATGTGTTGAATTATGAAGCGACCCTCGGCAGCTAAGAAGTGTATTGATGAACCGAATACCTGTTTTGTTGTTGAGGTAGAAGGTTTTGTTATGAAGACTTAGAATATAACACTAAATACCTCTTACCAGAGTGAAGAAGGATGATACAAAAAGTAGATTATTTTTTGTCTTTTGTATGCCGAAGTGACAGAAAAGTAATGCTCACCTTTTCTGACATTGAGTGTTTGTTGAGCTTTGTCAGTCGAAGTGTGGCAAGCATGGCCGCCTGACTTTGAAGTATTTTATTGTTTTTCACTTACTAGGTTTTGCTATAAATAGATGATCATGTTGATCGATCAAGAAACACCACTCCCTGACTTCCTTTGCATTACTCATTATTGAATAGAGTCTTCATCATCTTCATTTCTTGCTTATGTTGTTCATCACTTACTAACTAGTGTTTGAATGCAAACCTTCTTACGATTCAACTAAATATTATTATTA
The DNA here is from genome assembly GCF_002870075.4 of Lactuca sativa. Taxonomy (NCBI): domain Eukaryota; kingdom Viridiplantae; phylum Streptophyta; class Magnoliopsida; order Asterales; family Asteraceae; genus Lactuca; species Lactuca sativa. The sequence continues at coordinate 101,864,678 of NC_056628.2, forward strand.
GTTGCTTATGTTTAATTGATTAATCTTGTTGCTACATATCTCCTTATCATTCCACATATTTATTTATTGTTGAGCTTATCAAAAGATTCAATAAGATTAACTTATATTTGCGCAAATCAATCTTCAAGTTTTTCTCTCAACAATTGGTATCAGATCCATAGTGGTTGATTTTTAATTTTCTTTACAAACACAACTCGTTTCCAAAATAAAGACTCTGATTTAAAAGGCTTTCTATACCACTTAGCTCATCGTTTTCAAAATCTAAGGAAATATGGCACAAGCTTACTTTTTCAATATTTCGAATAGTGTTGAAGGCTCTAATCAAGCTGCAATACTTGTTTCAAGTGAATATCATCACTGGTCTCAAGGTATGGAAAGATATTTAAGAAGACGTGGTAAAGAAGTGTGGAGATCTATGGAAAAAGGACCACATGTACCTATCTTTACTCCCATCGTCATAGATGAAACTGAAATCAGACTTGTAGCCAATCAAGTTGCTAAGACCAGACCTACCAACGATGACATTGATAAGATGGAGAAAGATGAAATTGCATTCTATAAAATCTCTTATGGAGTTCCTCCTAACAGTTTTAATCTTATTATCAACTATAAATCAGGAAAATAAATTGGCGATGTTCTTACAAATCTTTATGAAGGTATAGAACAAACTTAAGAAAAAAAACTAACCACTGCACTGAACGAGTTCAACAACTTTAAAGTTCTTCCTGGTGAAATTCTTGATGATTCCTTCAAAATATCCAACCTCAGCATCACCAAACTCTTGAATGCATGCATCATTCGAAGTGATTATGAAACAACTCTGCATTTCTTGAATGGTTTAGGAAAGCAATGGACCATGGCAAAAATGATAATTCAAGGTCAAAGCAAAATCAAAACTCTGTCATTGTACAAGCTCTATAGTGAAATACAAGCGCAAGACTCTATAGTGATGAAAGTTTGCATGGATCTAGGTGGACCACTCGCCTTGGTCGCCCACTTACTGCAACCTACCAACCGATCTCCTCAATATCATCATACCGGAGAGTCATCTTACCCAATCCCATATGATGACACACTATAGTCATATGAACCGAAGATGAAACCTGATGACAAAGAAACTTTTCAACATGTATTAGCCCTTGTTATCCAACAATTCAATTGGCTCCCACCACCGAACTACTATAAAAATCAACAGTTCACAAGACCTGTTTTAACCGCAACTATAATCCTCAAAACAACTCCCTTCAACATTATAATCAGCCTTAAAGATATCCTAGAAATCCATCATATCAGCTCAGTCTTAAAACACACCATTGATGCTCACAAACTCCACTGAAGCATCAAAAGAAGAAAATTCCTCAATTATCGTAGTGAGTACCGAAGAGAAGAAAAAGGAGTTCTCATATGTCACAAGTGTCAGAAAGAAAATCACTTCGCAAGAGTCTACAAAGCTAACGTTGTGAAAGACAAAGCAGTTGAAGACAAAGAAAAGGTTGAGAATGATTTTGTAGCACAAGTATGGAGAGACCATCAAGTATGGTCTTCGGGAGATGAAGATGAGGACAATGACAACAAAAGTAAATGAGGCAAGTTGTGTCTAGTTACAAAGGAAAAGGAGAACACCAAAGAGATAAATAAAAACTACTACTTCATGGCAAAGGAAGGAGGCATCGAAATCGTTGAACTGGTAAAATTTATGATTCAGTAAAATAATTATAAAATGCATGACTATGAACCACATCTAAAACAACTTATTCAAACATGTGTTGGCGTCCTTTTAGATTATAATAAAGCCTTAGATGAAAACAACATAACAACCAAAGAGTTGTATCACTTAAGAGGAAGACTAGAAGACATGAAGCTTAAGGACATTATGCTAGAAGTAGACTTGAAACTAGAAAATGATGCGAGGTTGCTTAGTGAAACTCAGTTAGATGTTGATTTCAATTAAGGGGATTTAGCCCAAACTAAAATCGTACACTTAAAAAAATTAATAGAAAACCTCTTTAATGAAAGTGAAGCAATTGAAAAGTTGGTCAATAATGGGTTTCTAGACAACACTTATAATTGGGGTTGGTCAAATGGAGATAATACAATAGAGAAATATCCACCATGGTTTGATGCCGAACATCCCAACGTTCCACTTGACAGGAATTTTCACTTCCCAGTCAATGATAAGACGTATCCTGAAGACATTTAATGGCATTTTGTAAAACTTTGTGTCCTAAGGAATAATTGTCTCATTGAAGAGATTATCCCAGAAATATTTGGACTCTCTGAAAATATTCATTCCATACCAGTCACTAGAACAATATATCTTGGATCAGGATCTGACGTGGACGAAGAGATAATCTTGGAAGGACCAGACTTACCTCTCAAATCAAATGTCCCAGAAAAACTGAGTACCACACCCTCTATGGTATCCCAATCAACAAAAGTCTCACCGCAAACTTTTGTTAAATCCACCACTAAGATTCAAACTCTTCCTCAAGGAGTATGAACAGAAAAATTTGAAATAGCACAATGCTCTATGTGCCAAGAACTCTACAGTTCTGATGATTCTTCACCAAGACCTATAAAAGCAAAAGACCTAAATTGAACAAATATGATATTTTGTCTCCAAAAGATAAAGAAAAGAAAGCCTTCAAAGTTGAAATCAAATCTCGTATAGTGAAAAGGCAAGTTGAGTCAAATCTCAAGGTTACTGAAAATAAAAGGTCACCATTTTCAAAGAGTTTTCAAATGACTCTGTGGGTGGCAAATATTTTAAAAATAACTTTGTGCAAAAAAAAACTTTGACAAATCTAACTCTTTTGCATAAGTTAAACTAGGAACAAAAAATCAAAAGTCTTAACTATTGGATTAATGTCTAAGTCCATAACTATAATTGGTAAGACTTGACCCGACCCGGCATGGTCCATTTGGGTTGCATGGCATCATGCATTTGGATAGACTATAATGAGAGAAATAACACTTAAGGTTTGCTAATATATTATAAGTTATAATATATTAATAAGATTATTTAATCAGTATTGATCAAGAATTAATCTAGAATTAATTAAGTGATCAAAAGAAGACTAATTAAATATATGGGTTGATTGTGTAAATCATCCATACTTGTATAGTGGGCTAATGCTCCATGGATTATGAAGTTGGGCTAAAACCCATACGATGCTCCATGGTGTATTTGAACCCATGGATCCAAGAAAATGGAAATCCATGACAATTAGGGTTTACCCTAATTGTAACAACTATATAAGATCATATTCTTTGGCAAAATCGGTGACTATGGGTAATAAGAGAAGGGCTAGCCGATTTCAAGTGTTCTACATTGCTCTCAAGGTTATTCCAAAAGCAATTGATGTTGTGTGAGCCATTTGAGGTGTCACACTTGGGGCACTAGGCACTCAAGCTTCTTAAGGACACTCTACATCAAAGAGGTATGTATTCTATCTTGTTATATTCATTGTTTTGTATACTAGATTAGGATAATACCTTGGATGTTCATATTTGCATGTATAATAGAGAAAAAACATAGATCCAAGGTATTTAGGGTTGCATGTACACTTAGGAGTGTTAGAATGCTCAAAACCCAACAGTGGTATCAGAGCCTAGGCTTGTTTTCTTGTTATACTTGCAAAAGTAGCTGAAAAAATTGAGTTTTGATGCTGTCTGCACATCAGACTCGCCGAGTCCAAGGCAAAATGCATCCAACTCGCCGAGTTGGTTCGTGCACTCGACGTGTTGGATCCCCAGACAACATATATTCGACTTTTTTTGTCTAGAATTGGACTAGGAACATTACCGTAAGATGTTTTTGGACTTATAAACTTGTTTTTGATGTGGTAATGCTCATGCTAATCCAATTTCTAAGATAATTGTCATAATTTCAAGATTTGTATTAGTTTGTATGTTCATGATAATTTCTTGAAGATTGATGATTTGAATTATCTTGTTCTTAGATTAATAGAAAAGTTGTGTGAAATAGTTGATTTCAATCCATTTTAATCTAAGAGTTGATTCCAAAGTGTGTTTTTGTAACTTGTCCTCAAGTTATATGAAAAGTCACATTTAAGAATCATAAAACTCATAAAAGTTGGCAAAGGTTACAAAATGAAGAGTCTAGTTCTAATTAAATGGTTTTATGACTCCATAACTTGTCCTCAAGTTATGGAGGTTCAAGAGTCTCTTCATTAAATAATAAATAAATAAAAAGTGTAACCTTAATTAGTTCCATAAGTTATAAAATAAAGAAAAGGAACATTCTTTTATTAGTTTAAAGTCTTCCATAACTTGTCTTCAATTTATGGAACTTGAAGAGTCTTTTAATTAAAAGTACTTTGAACACATAAGTTATGGAATTAATTAGTTTTAAATAGTTTCAAAACTTGCCATCAAGTTTTGGAAATTGAAAAGTTTTCTCTTACGAATAATTTAATTCCATGTTAGCCCTTAGAATTTTAAAAGTTAAAATAAAACCCTTATACTTTATAATGTTATAAGTTAATAATATTTATATATATGTATAAGAGTAAAGTCAATCTTACCGCAGGTAGGCCTCATTCACGAAGTCGGTCTATAAGGGGGTATAAGGTTACTTCCTATAAAATGGCAGTTTAATGGGTGTCCACTCTCACCCACCGCTTCCTTGACTGGTGGAGGGTCGTTAGCCGAACGGGTAGGACAAAGACTATAAGTTCTCCCTTCATTAAAAGTATTAATGATAAATACTAAGTAACTAAACACTTATAATTCCCAATCTTAGTTACTTAGGAAAATGTGAATAAGGTGCTAACGCATGAAATTACACTTGGCACTTTGCTTAAGTCGGTTGGTGGAGCATGTGTGGTTTACCGGCACACTAACTTGATTTAACAAGGTAGGCAAAGGGTTTCTTAAAGTTTAATCATAGGACGGTGGAGCGTGTGTGGTTTACTGGCACATCGGTTGGGTGATAAACATTTAAGAGTACCAAGTAATTTACATGGTTATTTCACACCTTGTTTTGTGATCCTCGGCATCACAGTCACAAAACCTGAAGCGCACACTCGAGATTGAAACATGCCATTGAAAAGTTCAATGAATCTCAAAAGATCCAGGAGTTTCAAATCCAATTAAAACTTAATAAATTATTTCGTTTTTCCATGGTGGAAATTGGTGAATCGTCATTCACCTACCTTCAAATATTTTGTAGCTTGGATTACGGCATCCCTCTTCCGAGTTATAACACAGTTTGTAGGGTCCTAGCCTTAATATTTCATATTGGGTGTTATATTAAGGACTTAAATCAACTAAACTTGAAGATCTCCCAAAAGATGTCTAAGTTCAGACATCTATGATCTTCCCAAATCTCTTGGAACTTTACTTCCTCTATCTCCTCCAATTATTTTCCCTAACCCAAAAGATCAAGGTCACTCAAGCCCTATTGGCAAGCAAAGGTCTATGTGTGATCACATCTTGGAGATGTAGTCACATATTGACAAGCCGGGAGAGTTGGGTGTCAAAGTCTTGAGAAAGTTGGTGGCTCAACTACTTTCTAAGTCACACAGTGAGTCCCTTTGGGATTGCTATGAAACAGACTATGACAAGACCCTTAATAATCTTATCTATTTGCTTGGTACTGCTGAATCAGCAATGATTTGGAAGGCCAGTAAAGCAAATCTGATTAGAAGATCGACTTCCCAAAACTTTATGGACATTGACAATGATGACACTGGAAATCCAGAAAAAGCATTCTCTTCCCAATGGAAAGGGGTCGGCCATAGTCAACTCGGTTGACCAAATGGTAAAGAGAAAGGCTAAGTCTAAGATAGTCTCATGTACTATTACCTAAGGGTCCATATGTTTCTATTGCCAAAAGAAGGGGCTTTGGTTACGAAGCTGCCAAATTTACCTAAGGATGTTAAAGTCAATAAGTTTGACTCTACTTCAGGTAAAGTCCATTGTCTAACTTTGTTAAGCTCCAATTTGAAGATTCTTATTACATAATGTGACTGAGTCACATGGTGATGTTATAAGAATCAAAGAAAAGATAGAAAGCTTAAGGAAAGTATATGCTGCTTCTGATGGCGAAGATGGACTTCAATCGCATCAGAATTTTGAAGCTCTTACTCAGGAGTAATGACACATTGCTTAGGAGTATATAACAACAAGGTTTTCATATTGATTGTAAGGATAAGTTTTTCCGCAAAGTTTTTAAAATAAAAGGAAATTTTTTATTTTATTTATTTTAAGTATCCTTACAATGGCATTTGTGAAAGAAATTGTTTTTTATATGATTCCATTAATAGCAAGAGTGGAAATATGAATTTGATTCTTTCATTTGTGGTAGTGTCTAAATTTACCAAATAAGGAAAGATTCTCATCACCCAAGTTTTAGTTGGATAGAAACTTGGAATCATGCAAGGTGTATAGCATGATGAATGAGAACTTTCGATCATTGGAAAATTAAGACTAATTACTTGTTCACATGGATGTATGGGTCAAGTAAAGCACTAAGGGATCGAGTACACATTCTTGTGCACTGATCAAGCCCACCACAAATAATCGATAAGACTATTCGTCATGATTTACTAAAGTTTAGTAAATATGGTTATACTTACAGGCTTAAGTGTAATTCTGATACATTGGAAAATTTTCAATGTATGGCAGAACGAATGAGAAGAATCAAATTAGGCAAAAGGATAAAAGGTTCTCAAATCTGAAAAGATGGGAGAGTACTTTAGTATCATGTTATATGATCATCTTAATGATAAAGAGACCTTATCACAATTCATCCTCTAAGTGCATTCTGATAGCTAAGAAGAGGAGTTATGAATTGTTGAAGTGGTTAAATCAAGAAGATGACTCATACTTCGTTCCAAAACAAGTCTTAGATTCATACTCCAAGACTGTAACTTGAGTGACATATCATAAAGAAAGGTTTAAAAACACGTGTCAAATGTAAAGAGTAAAAGTGTCCTACTCTTGTAAATTTGAAATTGGTAAGTTGCGATGTTTTGGATAAAACAGAGACCAACTTAGACCAATTATGTGAAGTGTTTGTCTTGACAAAGAATCCACACTATCCCTTGAATATGTGACAAGAGAGTCTTATATGTCAAGAGGACAGTGGGAGTCTTAAAGGTCTTGAAAGTCTCAAGAACTAATCAAGAATAAAACCTGAGGTTCTTCACTAGCACATGACTTGAGGTTTATAACCTATCATGTTGACATACTCTGTACCCATTCCAGTTAAAGTTGGCTTTGCATATGAGATCTTAGAGTTCTCAATTGGTTGCATAACAACTTGGAAGCAATGGCAGGCCCTGTACTGCCAGGTGGCAAGAAGTTAAAGTTGCATAAGTTCAGTCCATATGTGTTTGGATTTGTCATTATCCATGTCTTGTGACTAAGGTTTTGACAAATTCATATAGGTAGGAACTCATACACCATAAAAATCTAAGTGTCATAAGGTTTCTCTCTGATTCATGAAAATGATGGTGAGGAAACACTTCCACTAAGTAGATTTGTAAGTAGATAGTAATCTTTGCATTCTCAAAGTTGTTAGTAGGCACACTAACATGGATTTATGAGAAATAGCAAAGGTCTAAACAATTAAGACTATGATTACGGAATCCCTTTTCATAGTTCTGAAATTATTTAGACACACCTATGAGCTCTCTAAGATAATGTGTATGATTTTGATAAAGTCTTATCAACGCAATCTAGTATCAGAAATCTAAAGTTTGGTAAAAAAGTCAATAGTTGATTTCTGAGTACATGTCAAAGCTAGTGGGAGCATAAGTGTTATGCTAATAATCATCATGTTAGTGGGAGCATGATAATTATGATAAGTATTGCAAGTTAGCAATGTTAATTATAGAAAACAAAGGTTTCAATTCGTGAGGTTGCAGTGGTTGAAAAAGTTGTTTTGCTATAATTAAGGGAGAGGAAATTATACTTCATTTCAATTATGAAAAGCTTAGATTGAGTTTATAATTATTCTAAAGAGCTTATATTGAGATTTTAATCACCTTTAGTCAAGAATATATATATGAATTTCATGTTGGATTGGTTCAACTTACGAAAATTCTATATATTACGTTCTCAAAATTCGATTATGATTACGACCTCCCTTTTCATAGTAAAATTTTGAGAATATGGCAAACAAAAATTAATATGGCAAAAAAAATGGTCTAGCACCATGTCTTTATGTGAAACATCATGAATCGTGTCCCATTTACTTTGGGTACAAGATCGATTACATGTGCTATAATATTTATTCTTTATGAATTTTCCAAATGCCTTGGGGCATTAAGGAGGAAAATGTCTAGAATTGGATATGACTAAAGTGATTAAGCAATTGTCGAGGACAATCTAAGGTTTAGCAAAGATTGGTTGCTCAAGGACAGTTGGAAGTATAGTGTGAATTTTGGAAGAGCCAAATTTACATAAGTCTGAAAAGAGGCAACTCTTGTTCAGAAGTAGTTGTCAAAATGGGAATATAGAGTTGTCTTTATAGATAGTAGCAATCTGTGTAAGATTAGAAAGAACTTAGTGCAAGAAGCCTGTTCAAAGAAATGCATACTTTGAACATAAGGCTTTATGTCCATGGAGTAGGTCTTCATTGGAATACCCTATAATGGTTGTTGACAAGTCTTTGTGACTTTGTACACATACATTGCAAGAGGGTAGTGCATTCAAGTTTAAAGCCTAACAAAGATTTCGATTTGGGAGTGTGAAATTAGAATCATTGAAAGTTTGGTCAATTGGTTTATTTCATAAAGCAAGGATCATAGATAAACATAGAGTGCATACTTGGTGTATGACAAAGCTATTGTTTAGGAAAACATAGTGTACATGCTTGGAGCATGGGATACCTAGTGTTTTAATTCAAGTATAAAGTTGATAAAACTGAAACAATGAATAATGAGAAATCAATATGGTGAGAAATAGAAGTGGTCTATTTATATTCATAGGGTTTGATACCATATTTGATTCATTTATTCTTGTGTTTCACTTTTCATGTTTTGACTTCCATAATAACTAGGTTATTCTTCCGGAATAACTAAGTTATTTAAACCATCCACAGTCGGTTATATGTTGGAAGTAGATATGAATCAAGACTGTCATGGGTTGGCTTGTAGAGGTCCAAGTTGGTGGACAAAGTTGTGCTACAACACTCATGAGTGCTCATAAGTTCTGAGTATTGGATTCAACCCGCGCTCATTTGAATCACTTCATTGATTTTATCACGAATGATCATGTGACGATAATATCATATATTCTTCAAACCTGGAGATATGAGTTGTTACTATGAGTTGGTTATACATTGATTGCACGAAACCGCATTGGTAACTCAATGTTATAAAACGTGTCTTTGTGTATGATTCAACAAGTAGTAGAACAAGCCATATTAGTCGAAGTTTATCCATTCCTTTTACCTTCGGGATAAAAGCGATATCAATGGGCCCCTCGCTGATTTAGCGATGACACATGTGAGTGCTTGGCCAAGCCAGGACTGATTTGATTTGTTCAATCGGTCAGTCGTCATAAATCGGAAATTGGGAAACAACAAATGGACAGAGAGAATGATTTACAATCCATGTCTTAGTCCATATGATATCTAGAATGGAGGAATATATGATCCCTTATCTAATGGACAAGTCATTGACAAAGGTCAGAGATCATCGGCAAGGTCAGAGTTCGACGGAAGCTTTTGAGAGCTACGATTGCCAGTTGGTTCTTGAAGTCATACGCAATAATAGTTTTAGACTTATCCAAGTGGGAGACTTTTGGATTAATGTGTAAGTCCATAACTATAATTGGTAAGACTTGACCCGACCCGGCATGGTCCATTTGGGTTGCATGGCATCATGCATTTGGATAGACTATAATGAGAGAAATAACACTTAAGGTTTGCTAATATATTATAAGTTATAATATATTAATAAGATTATTTAATTAGTATTGATCAAGAATTAATCTAGAATTAATTAAGTGATCAAAAGAAGACTAATTAAATATATGGGTTGATTGTGTAAATCATCCATACTTATATAGTGGGCTAATGCTCCATGGATTATCAAGTTGGGCTAAAACCCATATGATGCTCCATGGTGTATTTGAACCCATGGATCCAAGGAAATGGAAAGCCATGACAATTAGGGTTTAACGTAATTGTAACAACTATATAAGATCATATTCTTTGGCAAAATCGGCGACTATGGGTAATAAGAGAAGGGCTAGCCGATTTCAAGTGTTCTACATTTCTCTCAAGGCTATTCCAAAAGCAATTGATGTTGTGTGAGCCATTTGAGGTGTCACACTTGGGGCACTAGGCACTCAAGCTTACTGAGGACATTCTACATCAAAGAGGTGTGTATTCTATCTTGTTATATTCATTGTTTTATATACTAGATTAGGATAATACCTTGGATGTTCATATTTGCATGTATAATAGAGAAAACATAGATCCAAGGTATTTAGGGTTGCATGTACACTTAGGAGTGTTAGAATGCTCAAAACCCAACATTAACATGTCAACAAGTCCCCCAAAAACCCAAAGTTTCACAAAGAACAAAAGTACAATGAAAAGTCAGAAATGAAATTGAATCTTGTAAACACATTGATCATCTTCCTAAATCCAAACTTAGGAAAACCATCTGGATAAATGAAAAGAAATTAAATTTTAGTACTTATCCACATGTTAAGAAGATTGCATCTAGATCCATAAAGAAGGATTTTATTTCAAAAAGGATTTGGAAGAAAAAAAAGGAGAGAAAGAACAATACATCATCAAAAGTCACAACAAAACCACACACTGCATAATTTAATTAGTATTATGTTGTTGCGGTCCCTAAACAAGTTTGTGTGCCCAAATTAACTAACTAATACTACAGGCAATTTCTAAGGATGGTCAAAAATAGAATGGTTAACTGAAAGTGCCATCTCCCTGCACAAGACAGGAAGGTTGGAATACCTTTGTGAATTTAAGGCAGTCACACATGTTTTGGGTCATGAGCAAAACAACATTCCTATGGTGTTCATGCAAACCCTAATGCTTGGATCTAGTTTTTCTAATGATTCATGCATATTGTCCAAGACTTGCAAAAACCTAATGTAGCATACAACAAAACTAATTGAATATCAAATAGACAAGTTAGATGATTACCTTGATTGTTGTATGTAGATCTTGAAGCTTTGAGAACCTTAGCACCTCAAATGTTGTGCCTCTAATGAATCACAAACACCAAAAGCAATTGGATGAAGCAAGAGAGAGAGGGGAGAAGCAAAATTTGGCTCCAAGACTTCTAGGGTTATGTGTGGCCAAATTCTCATGCCCAAGGAGTCTATATATAGGTGTGCGAATTAGGGTTTTAGTCATTATCTTTATCTGGTTACTTAGCCACCAAGCAGCCCATAAGATAACTCTAGAATCCCTCATTTAGACGAATTCTTAAGGCCTTATCCTTAGAATTCGTCCACCCTATCCTCTAGGGTTTCCTTACCCAACCTTATAACTATCACATAATTACAATTCAGTCCCCTTAGTTCAATTAGCTTCTTTTGCCACAAAATTATTTCTTAATAAATTCTTGACCAATGTTAATTAAACAAATATGATTTCTCTTGTAATATATTATTCTTATAATATATTAATAAACCATAATAACCTATTTCTCTATTATTCATCCAGTCAAGTTGCTTTGGTGAAGGCAAGCCAAAAGGACCGTAGCTTTGGTGAAGGCAACCCAAAAGGACTATGTACAACCGGGTCAAGTACATACCAAATACAATTATGGACTTAGACACTAACCCAACAGTCTCCCACTTGAATAAGTACAATAACTATAAATGCAAATGTGACTTCAGGATCCGATTAGCAATCGCAGTTCTCATAACTCTTGATCTTATCAATAACATGTCCTTTAGATAACGGATCGTATAGTCCTCTGTTCTAGATATCGTGCATAAATTACATGGAACATAGTCATAGTTATTGTCCAACAGTTTGTTTCTCGATCTCTAATTCATTTGACATAGAACTTAATTTAATCACATCAATTCAGTCCTAACCGGGCCTGACACATAAGTCAAACCAAATCATCAAGGGGCCCAAAAATCGCTTTTATCCTCTTATGATAAAAGGAACAGATAAACTTTGAATTATATGCATTTACCATTCACAAATCAAATCATGCACAACAATGCATTTTATTACATTAAGTTACTGATATGTTTACGCATTATCAATGCATAACCAACTTGCAAACAATAAACCATATATCTAGGTTTTAAGACCAAATAATATTATCGTCTTGCGATCACTCGTGATAAATTCCATGAAGTGATACCATCAAGCGCGGGTCTAATCCAATGCTCAAATCATATTCATAAGCACTCATGAACGTTGCAGAAAACCTTTGCTGTGTCTAATACACTTTAGATAATCTACAAACCAATTCATGACAATCTTCTTTCATACTTACTCCTAAATATGAGCGATTGTGGAACGTTCGAATAATCTTATTATTCAGGAAGTCAAAACATGCAAAGTTAAACAATAGGTAAATAACCAACATAAGACAGTGACTTTACTTATAAATAATACTCCTTTATTTAATCATCAAATGTCAATTACATTTATCTATAACACGTTTCAAAGCTATCTAGTCTAAACTAATATCGTCCTTCATCCCGATGCTCCTAGCGTATTGCAAGTGCTTAACCCTATGTAGTCCCTTCGTAAGGGAATCTGGTGGGTTATCCTCCAACGATACCCTCTTCACTACGAGGAGTCCCTCTTCCACCCGATGTCGAATAAAATGCTATTTCCTGTCGATATGTCGAGATCTACCATGATCCCTCGGTTCCTTGGTCAAGGAAACTGCTCCTTCATTATCACAGAAAATTTCCATGGGCTCCTTTATGGCTGGCACAACTCCAAGGTCTCCGATGAAGTTCTTCAACCATATCGCCTCCTTTGACACTTCGCTCACCGCTATATACTTTGATTCGCACGTTGAATCAACTAAGGTTTCATGCTTGGAACTTTTCCAAGTCACTACTCCTCCATTTAGGGTAAAGACCCAGCCCGACTGCGAACGGTACTTGTCCCTATCGGTCTGAAAAACTGGTGTCACTATACCCTCGCACCCTTAAGTCATCACTCCCACCGAGGACTAGAAACCATTCCTTGGTCCTCCGAAGGTACTTAAGAATATTCTTGATTGTGGTCCAATGTGTTTTGCTAGGGTTCCCTTGATATCTGTTCACAAAGCTTAATGCGAAGGCCACATTAGGGCGAGTACAAGTCTTAGTTTACATGATTGAGCCAACTGCAGAAGCGTATGGTACTCGACTCGTCTCTGCTATCTTGACTTCGGTACTCAGACTTTGAGTCATACTCAACTTGGCATTACTTTGGATTGGTAACTCCCCTTCTTAGAATTCTCCATACTAAAACGCTTTAGTATCTTGTCCAAGTAAGTATTTTGACTGAGTCCTATTAGTCTTTTACTTTTTTTTCTCACTATCCTTATTCCCAAAATATAGGAAGCCTCTCCAAGGTCTTTCATAGCGAAATACTTCCCGTTCCAGGACTTGACTTCCTGCAGCGTCGGGATATCATTTCTTATGAGTAGTATGTCATCGACATACAACACAAGAAAGTTAACTATACTCCCACTGGCGTTGACATACACACATGATTCATCCTCACTTCGTAGAAAACAAAACTCTTTGACTTTTTCATTGAAACAAAGATTCCATCTACGAGATGCTTGATTCAGTCCATAAATAGACTTCTCAAGCTTGCACACTCTATTGGGGTGCTTCGCATCGAAAAAACCTTCTGGCTGACTCATGTAAACATCCTCTGCCAACTTCCCATTAAGGAAAGCGGTTTTAACATCCATCTGTCATATCTCATAGTCATGAAATGCAACAACGGCCAACATCACCCTAATATATTTTATCTTCACAACCGGTGAGAAGGTCTCATCATAGTCAACTCTGGGAGTTTGACTGAATCCCTTCGCAACTAATCGCGCCATGAAGGTGTGTACCTTCCCATCCATGTCGGTCTTTTTCTGGAATATCCACTTGCACCCGACCGTCTTACGACCTGTCACATTGTCAACTAAATTCCAAACTTGGTTGTCATACATGGACTGAATCTCGCTTTCCATAGCCTCTTTTCATTTCGCAAACTCTGGGCCTGCCATGGCTTCCTTTTAGTTGTTAGGGTCATCCAAATTTATTAGTGTACTATCACTAATAAATGTATCACCCTCACTTGTTATATGAAAACCATACAACACAGGTGGAACACTAACTCTATTGGAACGTCTAGTAGGTAAGGATTCATCAATCGGTTCAACCAGAATTTCCACCTCCGGTTGAGAGCGTAGAGGTTCCTTCATCGCTCGACTCTTGAAGCTCTTCAAGATCGATTTGGCTCCCACTGTCCCCTTGACTTATGAGTTCTCGCTCTTGGAAAACCCCTCTCCTCACAACGAAGAATACATTTTCACTCGGTGTATAGAGAGATATCCAAAGGACTTCTACGGATAGCCGATGAAAAAACACCGCTCACTATGAGGCTCGAGCTTGTCGTGAGTCTCTAGTCTTAGGAAAGTCTCGTAACCCCAAACCTTGATATGTACCAACGAGGGAGCTTTCCATGTCCACATCTCGTGAGATGTTTTGGCAACCATCTTTGTAGGGACTAATTTAAGGATATGGGTGGCAGTCTCTAAGATATACCCCCAAAATGAGATAAGTAGCGAAGCACGACTCATCATGGAATGAACCATGTCTAGTAGGGTTCGATTACGCATATCAGCCACACCATTCAATTACGGTGTCCTTGGTGGCATCAATTGCGAAACGATTCCGTATTCCTTGATGTAGTCGTGGAATTCAAGACTAAGGTGCTCTCCACCTCGATCGGATCGAAGCATCTTGATTTTCCAAACCAACTGATTCTCTACTTCTTGGTTAAGCATCTTGATTTTCAAAGGTTACTGACTTGTGCTTGATTAAGTAGCTATAGCCATATCTGCTATAATCATCGGTGAAGGTCACATAGAAGCAGCTCGCATCACTTTTGGTGAATATAAGGGGCCCACACACATCGGTGTGTATGAGATCCAATAAACCCTCACCCCTTTCACAAGTTCCAGTGAAGGGTGACTTGGTCATCTTTCCTAGTAAACAAGACTCGCACACGTCATCGTCCATAAGATCGAATGACTCCAACACTCCATCTTTTTGGAGTTGGGCTATACGTTTCTTGTTGACATGTCTAAGACGACAATGCCACAGGCATGCTTTGTCCAAACCATTGGAAGAATCAATACACAACACATCATTTCCAAAATTTTCTACAACCATCACAGTTTCATATATTCCATTACAATGCAATGCTTTAAAATATAAGATACCATTAAGATAAGCATTAATAGAACCCTTTTCATTATCAAATGAATATCTAAATCCTTGTACATACAAACCATGAAAAGAAATGATGTTTCATGCCATATCTGGCAAATAGAAAAGATTATTTAAATCTAGTCCTAATCCATTACTAAGCACTAAAGAGTAAACACCAATCTTGGTGACAGGCGACGATCTTCTGTTCCCCATGATCAAGTTTATCTTCCCATGCTCCACATATGTGACAACCAACAAGTCTAGGTCAAACAAAGTCAACAAGTCATCTCAGTCAACTCGATTAGTACTAATACATTAAGGTTTAAGACTATGTTTCCTAGTGAATGTTTTATAATTATAATACAAAGTATATATATAACTCTCTTTCCCAAATCTCTCTATGTATATCAAATCTCTCCCAAATCGAAAACAACTCAAAACGGAAGAAGAAAACTCAAAAGAACAAGATCATTCCGTAATACACTATTCACGCTCGGAACCTCTCTTCCTAGTCCGGAACCCTCTTGGTCCGGAACACCTCCTACTTCGGAACATTCTGATTTGGCTTTGAAATCCCTTCACCCGGACAATCTCGCTCCAGACGCCTGCTGATCCAGAACTGCTGACTTCAGAAAGCCTCACATCACTCCGGAAGGACCAGCTACCGAGCCATTTCGCACCTAGACCCTTCGCATCTCGGAAGAAGGCACTCCGGAATCTCTTGACCTTTTCGGACCCTCGCAGATTCAAGACACCACTCAAGATTTTTGTCCATTTTGGACCTTTTCGTCATTTTAAGGTATTTTGACGTCGGGAATTCCACCAAACTCGTATTTTTCATAACATAGACCCCTTAAACCCCTATTTTATGCCAAATTTAAATATTTAAAACATAGTTACATAAAATAATATTTAATATTCATAAAACTATTATTTTAAATCATAAAGTGATAAGAGAGTTTGACTTTATGATATGATGTAATCCTCCATTCCCCATGGAATTCACATTAACCTATGATTTACCCACCAAATAACAATGTTTTAAACCTTCAGATTTCCAAGCACATATGTCCCTTTATCCCTTAAAACAATGACAGTAAGAGAAATTTAAACTCCACCATTTCTCTCACTTCTCTCATATTCTCTCTAATACTTCTATAAAGAGTAAGAGCAAGGATCTTGCTAAAGGATTAACTCCTCAAGTTCTCCTTAGAGTTTTAAGTAAGTTATTCCATTTATCTAGTATTTTATATAATTTTCAAGATAAATTCACATTATTTCACCCATAATAATATGTGAGAAAAACTCTTTGGACAACATTCCTTCCAAGGAAGTTCCTCAACTCATCCAAAAGTTTAGACTCGAGATCTTCACACCATCACTCCACACATCCCATAAATCAACTCAAGGTGAGCTTCATACCCCACTCTTTTCAAAAATTTTCATTCTTTTTTGGGGGAATACAAGTCAAATCTTGTTTAAATCCTTGGATAACTGCATGTATTTGTATGTTAGCTGTTATGTGTGTTGAAATGATATTATTTCATGCTAATACTCCATAAACTCGATATTTCACAAACCTCATGATGTTAGAACTAAGTTATCCTTGTATAAATCGACCAATTTTGTTTTATAAACATAAAACTAAGCTACTAGGTAAATATATGATGAGTTACACCAAAACAGTAATTTTTGGTTAAAAATACTTTTACCACTAAAAGTTGTGCAAACTTTGAGACATAAGAAATTTCATGGATTTATATGAGATTTTAGTGAAACTAGTGAAAATATTTTAGTCACCACAAGAAGAAAGTATTTTGGGTGCAAAGATCTCCATAAAATTTTGGGTATGTCAAAACACCCTACAAAATATCGTTATTTTTCTAACATAAATGTTTCTAGTAAATCAATCATGCTATATTACTACTATTTCAAGGGTTTTGAAACTTGGAACATTATGTCATAATTTTACACAAGGAAAACATTATTTGTGTTACTTACAAAGGGAGAAAAACTCGCGTACATTCCATTAATACTCTTGTGAGACTAGTTTTGTTTTCGCCGTACCTACCTAGGGTGACAAATATCTGGACCCCATACCTTTGTTGTTCACTACAGCTAGACCGGCCAATCTAGGGTGACAAATATCTGGACTGTATCTGACGCCTGAAAAACGTTAGGGCAGGCATTCTCGTCATATCTGTATGGTTATAACGACTTACATTGATTAGGGTCCTAGTGACATTGGAATTACATGGAAATATACACTCTATTAGTTTTATAAAATACCAAAACTATGTTTCGTATATTTTGTAAACTAACTTCACAACTTCGGCTTAGGGTTTTTAAGACCACGACATCTTTTATATAACAGAAAATATAGGATTTTTTGGGAACACTTCTTTTCGAAAGCAAACAAGCGAACACCAAGGAGCATGCATTCAACTATACACTATTTTACAAAGAGTACTCACTCTGTTAGTTTTACAATAACCCAGAACTATGTTCATATATTTTGTAAATCTAATTTCACAACTCCGGTTTTAGGGTTCGAGGACCACAACATCTTAGTATACAGAAAATATAGGAACTTCTAGGAACACCCTCTTTTCAGTAACAAACAAAGGAAAACTAAAGAACATGCATGCAATTATACACGATTTTGGAACGAGACTCATAAACTACTTTGTTGAGTCTAGAGGATTGCATCATGGGCTCGGTCCAAAGCCTAGTTTAGTTGCCGGTATTGGGCCTGTCCAGCCGTGCATTATTTTACATTAGGGTTTAGTATATAAGCTGCTTACATGTAGGCTTAGAAGGTAGCGCTTTGATTGTTTTCGTATTTACTATTCTATAAACCCTAGCTCGCCTCTACAGCAGAAGTTCTTCATCGAGCTCTGTTGAGGCGTGACTCAGTTTTGAATCATAAGCTCATATTGGATTCTGATCTGTGTTTGTTCATACACTGTTAGTATTCTTTTATCGCACTTGTGAAAGATCTAAACGATCTAAGAGTTTTTAACTGATCAATTGGTATCAGAGCAGGAGACTGTGTAATCTATACACACCTCTTCTGTCGAAGAAGTTCATAGGGTTCTTATTCCGCATTGATTGATATTTATTGAGCCGTCACTCTTTATTGACGTATCTCATTAATTCTTAATCCAACCCTAATTGAAAAATTACAAGTCGGATCTTTTACAGGTTTTCGATCAAAAATATTCATCATGTTTATGGACAATTCTCAAACCAGTCCGATCAATATCTCCAACAGCATAGGGTCTACAACAAGAATACCAATCTTGTATACGCAAGACTATGAAGTCTGGACGCATCACTTTGAAGACTACGTGATTGGATCGGAGGAAAATGAGTATCTAATCTAGGAAGCAATCACTTCAGGCCCATTCACTCATTCCAGCACGTCAAAGATTGTTAAAACGCAGAAGGAATACAATCAGCTCGTTAATGACATCAAATACATTCCTCAGGATGAAAAGGAGAAGTTTCAGTGCAACATCAAAGCTCTAAGTATGATAAGGTTTGCGCTGCAATCAGATACATTTCGTTTGGTTAGTTCCTGTACTACAGCCACGGAGATCTGGGATAGATTGAAGGAATTATATTCTACAGATGAAGATCTGGAACACTCTATCCAAACTCTCATGTTATCAAAGTTTGGTGATTTTAAGCAAAAGCCTGAAGAAAAGCTGATCCAAACTTTCGATCGTTTCAATCATCTTTTGAGCAAGATGATAAAGCATGGTATTGAAAGAAAGGTGATTGAACAAAAGGTCACTTTCATGAATGGTCTCAAACCTGAATGGATGGCTGTTGTGTCAACTGTCAAAGCTCATGAACAGTTCAAGTCATACTCTTTGGCAAAGCTTGTGGGTATCTTAAAATCCCATGAGAATGCCTTATCGAAGGAAACGAATGTTGTTTCGGGTCTTGGTTCTCTAGCTCTTGTCTTTAAAGGAAAGAGTTCGATCGAAGAAAAAGAGGAATTAGATCTTGCTGATTTTGATCTAACCGGCGAGGAATATGCAATGATGGTGTCAAACCCAAGAAAATTCATCAAGAAAAATTCCCAACCAACAAAACCCGAAATTGGCAGGGAAGTTATAGCGCGGAAAGGGTCAAGGAGGAACCGAAGCTGGGATCAATGTTTGAAGAGTCGAAGAAGGAGACTAAGATTGGAGGAGACTCAGGTTTTGACTGTCATTATTGTGGAGGCAAAAATCATTTCGCCAAAGACTGCATGCTAAGAAAGAAAGAAGAGAAGACAGGCGAAGATGATGAGGAAGCAAGCCTCCTGAGAAGATTGGAGGAGATAAAGAAAAGAAATTATGATGTTAATAACTCTACTATGAATGATTTAATTGTGCAGGGTTCAGCCAACAGTGATGAGTTTGGAGGTGTGGAAGTCTGGTCCACAGATTCGGAGGATGATGTAGTCAGGAAGCCTACTCACGGAAAGGCTATGATGGAAAAAGAAGAGCAGTCAATGGGAAGATGCTTTGCAGTGACTGAGGGTGTGTCCCAAATGAGAGGATACACAACTGATGGGGGAGTTGAAGAAGAAAGAGAACGAGAGTACAAATGCTTCGCTGCCAAGCCTGTCAGTGTTCAGATCAACGAATGCGATGAGTTGATCAAAAAGGTACAAGATATTCTTGCTTCTCTAAAATTGGCTGCTAATAATTATGAAAAGGAATTAAATAATTTGAAGTCAAAAGTCTCTAGCATAAGTAGCAGTCTTACCCAAACCCGTGTCACGAATTCTAACCTAACTGATCAAATCAGCAGGATTTCATCAAAGAGTGAGGAACAAAGAATGTGGATCGAGCAAAAGGAAAAGGAATTAATTAGATCAAAAGATGATTTGATTTATTTGCAAAGAGACAATCTTAAACTTCTCAAACAAAGAAACGTTTTTTGTTTAATTGCTAAGAGGCTTTATTTTAACATTACTCAGTTGCATCTTGATTGTGAAATAGAGAAGAAAATTCATCATATGATTTTACCTTTCCCTGAATTAAAGGAGGATGAAATCGATGCAGAAGCATACAACTGTGAAAGTGTCGTGTCCTTTGATGAAGTGTCCCCAGCATATAAGATAGGTCTGGACAAAATTAAATCTTACATAAAGCCCAAGGACCACAAGGACATGCTCAAAAATCTACTTGATGAAAATGATAGATTGAAACTAAGAGCCAAAACTATACAAAAATTCGACTCATTGAATGCCAACTTAAGTTCAGAAAACAAAATTGATGTTGAAAATACATTTCGACTTAATGAGGACGATGATATGAGTGAAATTTATGTAGAAGATTTGGTAGACTGTTCCGAATTGGCCAAGAATGAACCAAAGTCCAATAAGAACCTTATTTCTGAAAACTCTGTCGAGTTTGCTCGCTCCACTACTGACAAGACCAAATCTCTCAAATCTAAAGTTGTTGTGTACCAAAAGGTTCAAACTACCCCAAATCAAGTTTACACTGTGCCGGGGTCACTCCACAATAAACTGCAGAGTTAACAGTGATGGTAGAAGAAGACAATGCTGGTGGATGTGATGAGTACTTTTGGTCAGCCCCAATCGACAACGTAGACAAGACGAAGGGCCTCTCTCAGAAAACCTCATGGAGAGTGAAAGGTAGATATATACCTGAACCACTCAATGACCCTACAAAGTATGATGTACCGAGCACAAGTGGAAACAAACCTTATGTGGATAAACCGACACAAACGACGTGTGATTCCTCTTCTACAAAGAGTGAATGTTGTGCTCATGCTTCTAAAAGAAAGGCCAACATTCATAGAAATCCCAAACAGGTCGCCGAACGAAAGCATCAACGGAACGTTAGATACAAGAAAAATCTCTCCGAAAGAAAACAATTCTGAAACTATCAAAATCCTGATTTTGTAAGGATTGAAAGAAAGTCGAAATTGGAGGAAAACTCAGGGAACCAGAAGCACAGTTATGACAGGAACCAAAAGAGGGGTTTCGGTCCTTCAAAAGATTGGAACCGAAAGGGCAGTTTCGGTCCCTCAAGTGAATACAACCGAAAGGGTAGTTTCAGTTCATATTCCAACTACAACCGAAAGGAGAGTTTCGGTCCCTCATCGCTAAACAACCGAAAGGGCGGTTTCGGTTCATCTTCCAATTACAATCGAAAGGGAAGTTTCGGTCCCTCTTCACTAAACAACCGAAAGGGAAGTTTCGGTCCCTCGTCCCTAAACAACCGAAAGGAGAGTTTTGGTCCCTCATCCAACTCCAACCGAAAGGAGAGTTTTGGTCCGTCATCCAACTCCAACCGAAAGAAAAGTTTCGGTCCTCAAGCCTACAAGTCTGATCTCAAAAACCAAAAACCTAGCATCTTTCTTGATTCCAAATCTCAAAATTCTAGTCCGTCTGTCAAAAACCCTAGTCCTTCTAAGTCAACAAAAATTAAATTTTTCACCATTAAAAGAAAAGATGAAACAGCTTTAGTTAAACGTATATATATGGTTGATATTTCTCTTACAATACCGTGTCCTGTAAAAGGCTCACAAGGACCTAAGAAACTTTGGGTTCCTAAATCTGCTTCATTTTTGCAGGTTATACTTGATGAGCAGTTTGACGAAGAATGGTACATCGACAGTGGCTGTTCGCTTCACATGACAAGAAGGAAGGAGGAACTAAGGGAGTTTCGCTCTCTAAAAGATGGTGGCATTGTAAAGTATGGAAACAACTCGTTTGGAACTATTAAAGGCTACAGAATGATCACTAACGGCGAATTCTCAATAAGGAAGGTAGCATACATTGAAGGGCTCCAACACAACCTCATAAGTGTATCGCAGCTGGTGGTTGGTACCGGGTTGAAAGTACCTTTCGACGAAGAAGGATCAGAAATTGTCGAGAAGAAGTCAAGAAACGTTCTTTTAAGATCCAAGCAAAAAGGAGAAATGTATCCACTGAACCTCAATCCGATAAAGGGAAAACCAGCAATTTGTCTGCTCATAAAGGCTCACTCCGATGAAAGCTGGCTATGGAACAGGAGGCTCTCTCACCTTAACTTCAAGGAGATCAACAAATTAGTTTTGGGTGATCATGTTCGAGGGCTGCTAGTTTTGAAATTCGATAAAGAACATCTTTGTGCAGCATGTGAAATGGGAAAGCAGAGTCGGCAGAGCCATCCTTCTATTATCAACACTAAGGTAATAGAACCATTGGAATTACTACATATTGATTTATGTGGTCCATCGTCCATCGAAAGCATTGGAGGAAACAAGTACATTCTGGTAATAGTAGACGATTTCTCAAGGTTCACACGGACCTTCTGTCTCAAGCAAAAGTCAGAAACTGTAACAAAGCTCAAGCTCTTCATTAAACAGATAGAAACACAACTCAGAAAGATTTTTCGTAATATAAGGAGCGATAATGGCCTAGAATTCAAAAAAAAAAGATTTCGAAAGTTTTCTTGCTAAAAAGGGGACAACTCACAATTTCTCAGCCCCCTATACTCCACAACAAAATGGCATTGTTGAAAGGAGAAATCGATCCTTGTGTGAAGCTGCTCGCACCATGTTATGCTTCGCATCTCTGCCATTATACTTCTGGACTGATGCAATTGCGGCTGCATGCTATACTCAGAATCGATCTTACTTGAATAAACGGTTCTCCATTACTCCTTATGAGATTCTGAACATCTGAAAACCAAACGTGAAATTCTTTCATGTGTTCGGTTCTAGGTGCTTCATTTTCAACTCCAAAGAGAATCGCAACAAGTTCGATGCTAAGGCGGATGAAGGAATTTTCTTAGGCTACTCCCTGAACTCCAAGGAATATAGAGTTCTCAATAAATGCTCAAAGAAAATTGAAGAAACATACTATGTCACTTTTGATGATAGTTATGTTAAGAAGTTTAAGGGCAACCGAAGATGCATCACAAGACATATTTCCAAGGAACGGTTAGGTTACTGTCTCAATCTCAAATCTTTTTGACCAACTCATGCTCTTGTTTGATGAACCTCAGAAAGCGATCGACTTAGAGTCAACTGCTGCAGACAACAAAGTTGACAATTTGAAGCAAGTTATAGATGATGCTGCAAGGAAAATGGCTGATGAACAATCCAAAGGAACCAAAGATACAGTTGGAAGCCAACCTTCTGATGACCATCCTACTGTCGAGGGGGAGGGTTCTTCTCCTCATCATGATCAAGGTTTTTCTTTCTAGGGGGAGGACTCATCAATAAATACAACCACCTCCACTGAAACTCCAACAAATAAAGGAGGTACAAATGCTGGTCCTGAACAGGAATCATTCTTCGAGGGGGAGAAAACAGTTAGTGAAGATGACAATCTGTCTGAACTAGAAGAAGAAATTAATGCTGAATTGGATCCCATCTATGATCCCAAATTTCCTCCACTTGTGAAATAGACCAAAGATCATCCTCAAACTCAAATTATTCGGGAATCCTCTGAAAAGGTGTTGACACGATCTCAAATCAAAGCGAAACAGGCTGCTCTATTTTCGAAAGTTGAGTTATGCATGTTCAATTCTTACGTGTCCAAAATCGAGCCAAAGACTGTTAATTTGGATCTTGATCATTCAGACTGGGTTCAAGCCATGCAGGATGAGTTAAATGAGTTTGAAAGAAACAATGTATGGCGTCTTATTCTAACACCAAAGAATGCTTCAGTTGTCGGTCTCAAATGGGTATTCCGAAACTAGATGGACAAAGAAGGAAATGTCATTCGTAATAAAGCAAGGCTGGTGGTCAAAGGATATTGTCAGGAAGAGGGAATCGATTATGAAGAAACCTTCACTCCGGTGGCTAGATTGGAATCTGTTCGGATCTTTCTAGCGTACGCAACTCACAAGAACTTTGAAGTCTACCAAATGGACATCAAATGTGCCTTCCTCAACGATGAACTTGAAGAAACCATGTATGTTGAGGAACCACCGGGATTTGTAAACGAGAAGTATCCTGATCACTGCTATATCCTCGACAAAGTTGTCTATGGCCTGAAACAAGCTCCCAGAGCATGGTATGAAACTCTTACTCGTTTTTTAAAGATGTCTAAATTCAAAAAAGGTTCGGTTGACCCAACCTTCTTTCGTAAGCCAGAAGGTAACCACCTTATGATAGTCCAAATTTACGTTGATGACATCATCTTTGGCTCCACGAATCCTAGCTTAACAGCTGAATTCCGAAAGTTGAAGGAAACTAAGTTTGAGATGACCTCAATGGGTCTTATTAATTTCTTTCTTGGGTTGAACATTAGACAGGGACCCGAAGGCATTTTTATTAATCCGGAAACATATACCAAGGCTTTGCTCACTAAGTTTGGAATGACGGGAGACTCCAAAGTAAAAGTACCGATGGCTTTTGGAACAAAACTCACACCATTATTGGAGAAACCAGCAGCTGATACAACGCTTTATCGACAGATGATCGAGTCTTTTATGTATCTTACAGCCAGTAGACCTGATATCATGTTTTCAGTATGTTATTGTTCTAGATTTCAAGCCAACCCTCGAGAACCTCATCTTCAAGCAGTGAAGAACATCTTTCGCTATCTGAAGCGAACCTCCTCTCTCGGTCTATGGTATCCAGCCAATTCCGGATTTTTTGTGCAAGCGTTTTTAGATGCTGATCTAGGTGGCTGTGGATTAGATCGTAAAAGCACCACAGGAGGATGTCAGTTTCTGGATGGAAAATTAGTAAGTTGGCAATCCAAGAAACAAACTTGCGTGTCGTTATCCATTGCAGAAGCCGAATACATTACTGCAACATCTTGTACATCTCAATTCGTATGGATATAGAGTCAACTCCAGGATTATGGCTTAAACATGAAGAAAATCCCCTTGTACTGTGACTATGAAAGCGCAATTAGAATCTGTCACAATCCAGGCAACACTCAAAGACTAAGCATATCGCACTGAGATATCATTTCATCAAGGATCACGTCGAAGATGGCAACGTCGAAATTCACTTCGTCAGAACGACTGATCAACTGGCAGACATATTCACAAAGGCTTTAACTGAAGAAAACTTTAATAAGATCTTACAAGGCCTAGGAATGATGCAAGCCGAGTTCGTACCGAAATCGCCTTCGCTCCCATAAAGGTAACAAGCAAAATAGAGCGAACCTATATGAACCGAAATGAACCAAGCGTTCGGTCTATTTCGGGTTCGGTCCTTCTGAACTTCCTTATTTTTTTTAAAGGCGTTTCAAATGTATTCTTTTGTAAAAATTTTTTACTTCCTTTCCCTTTCTAAATTTCCAAAAATATTTTTTTTTTCGTTCAACTGTACAATTTTCACAAAAATCCAAAAATATTTTCTGTGTTTTTACTATTTTCCATATTTCTAATGTTTTTTTTATTCAAGTGTGAGTCTCGATGACGCATCTCCGGCAGGTAAATATTTTTTTTTCTTAGTTAGGTGTCCTTAGAAGAATGTTGTTGTATGTATACTCAAGCCTCAACTGATTCTGAGTGGAGCCTTAATAACATGATCTACACCAATCATGTTTTCCCAATCCAGACTATCAAGTTCACTCTAATCGTGAGCTACCTTACTCTACTCACACTAAGTTTAGAGTTGTTTGCTTAGGCCATCTTCTCTTTAATAAGCAGAGGTACATTCGTTTCTTATACCATCTCCATCATCTTTCTCCATTATATTTCGTTTCATCACTATAACCCCTAAGACTCTCAGTTTTAACCACTGAAGTTTATGGTTATACAAAATATGTGTTAATGATCTTAGTCTCATGCTACTATGTACTAAGTGAAACCCAAAATTCAACACCACTAATGAATTGACGGTGAATTCAAAAATTCAAGATCTTACTTGTTACCCAGTGGAATCTCTTTTTCTTTTTGAGTGATCTTTATGAGATTGCCTTTCACCAAGGTTTCTCTAACCCTAAAAGATCCAATTTATTTTTTTTGAGATTTCTTAAATTCTCTCGTCACTATTAAATTATTTCTCACCTACTTGTTCAACAGATCACAATGATCTCACAAGTACTTCATTCTCTTTTAGATCTTATGTTAAGTATCGAAATTATGAATTGAAGCGAAAGCCACCCCTTTAACCTTTAAAAGATGCCTTTCAAAACTTTTTTACAAGTTTTTGATCGTTATTTCATGGGAAACCAAGCAAGCACTTCAATGTCTCTCTTGACGTTAAAGGAAGTGATTTTTGTCCAGAATCAATTGGTTTATGTCTAAAAAGGACATCACAGATAATCCCAAAATATTTGTTTTATTTCTTTATCTTTTACACCCTTTGCACCAAAATTTTTAATTTTCCAAAACTCTAAGTTTTACACAGATTATCAAGGCACAAAAACTCAAGCGTCGTCAGGTGAAACGATAGGGATGAAAAGGTAGCTGACTCAGCAGAAATTCAAACGGTTTGGCGATTTGAAAAGGGTGATTTTATGAAAAGGCATGAAAAAGGGGAAACGTTTTTCTCTCTCCTGCGTCATCTTCGGCATGCCAACTGTTCACACATCAATTCAGGCATGAGTTTAGAGATAATCCAAGATTTCAGCCAGATTCTTCTCTCTTCCTTGTATGTATAAAAGGAATTGGAACGGGGCTCTCTCAACCTTTATTACTTCCAAAAAGCTCTCCAAGAAACCCGCTTATTTTCTGCAACTATTCATCATCACTCTCAAGCTCCTACAATGGCAGAATCTTCATCTGTTCATGATACCTCAGTTCGTCAACCCCTACTAACAATAAAACCCCAACAAAACCTAATCATCGATCTTACTCCCTTCGTTTATGAGTCGTACATGCTGTATGTGGTTGAGTGTCTCAAATACTCTCCACTCGTCGATGCACTAACAAAGGTTGAAATTGTGCCAATGTCGTTCTTATCCATGTCTACTCTACAGCGTTCTACGACAAGGACAATGAATGTGTCCACTTTGAGCTTCACGATGAGAAAGTCTCCATCTCCAAGAGTCGATTATGTGCCCTAATCGGTCTCTCACAAGATCCATCTCTGGTAAACCCTGACTCCATTACCACTGGTCAACTGTTTACTATGTTTTATCAGATGGGGTATACTGAAACCCTAACTACCGTCACGAAGTTCAAGAAGTCCTGCCTTCCTCCTCAATGGAATGGCCTATTCACTCTTTTATTCAAGGGTTTATCTGAGCGCAGTGCTAGTTCTGACGGTGCTAGCAAGTCCTTTATGACGGTGCTGTATGGGTTGTACAACGGGCTCAACCTTGACTATGGGTCTATTATTAGGCAGCAGCTGGTTCAAAGTCTACTTTCTTCGTCAAAGCACTCAGAAATTTCATGTGGGCAATTCTAGTCCATTATCACCAAATGGGCAATGGATCGCAATCGTGCCCCTATTATGGCGGATTCCTTGCTTTCCTCCATCGCAACCTTTCATACGACGAAGATCATCGTCACTGACCCCACAAAGTTTTCGTACATCGGCTCAATTCCAGAAACTATGCTTGGTTGTATCTCTGCAGCTAGTAACATACTTCAGCAGTACAGGAAGCGTAAAGTTGTTGGTCCACGTGAACTTACGCCGGCGATGCTTCGTTCAATTGAAGAAGCTGATAAACCAGCCAAAAGGGGCAAGAAACCTGAATCACAGAAGGAGGGTCCTGTAACAAAACCATCCAAGGGGCATACCCCCAAGAAGAGAAAGACTGATAAAGCTGCTCCTTCTCCACCTCAACCTAAAAAGCAGAGGAAGCTTTCAAGGAGACTTATTCTTCAATCCTCAAGCAGTTCGGATTAAGAGTATGTTCCTCCTACACAGAAGAACGCTCCATCTTCAGACTCTAAGAACGAAAGTTCTGATGAAGAGGTTTTGGGTCGAGGCGACACTCCACCTCGCTCCCTTACTCCAGAAATTCCGGTTCGTTCTCTGCCTCCACCTCCACCTGTTACAATTCGTGCTTCTATCCCTCATATCTCTCAAATAACCTCCTCTCAACCCTTCACTTCAATACCTATTCCCACTCCCATTTTCACAGATACAACCTCTACCACCACTACAAAACCTACCTTCACTATTCCCAACCCTCCAGTAACCGAACTTACTTTTACAACCGAACCTCCATCAACAACCGAACCTCCAACTACTTCTAAACCCTTATCACCCACACCTTCTACAGAAACAACACCAATTTTGGGCGGTGAGGACTTGGAGTTCGACTCTACATACTTCAGTCCTTATCAATTCCAGAGTGAGGATGATGACAATGACCCTATCACCAAACGTCATCTCAAAGCGGTAAACGACAAGCTAGATCAACTGCTTTCCTCCTCTTCCTCCAGGGCATATTCAGATGCTGCATTAAAGGCCCTATTCTCTTTAGTTGTTGCAGAACATTCAGCCTCCTTAACTGCTGCAGCCAAGGCTATTGAAGCCTCCACTTCTCAGTGTCAACAAGCCTCTCGTGTTGTTGATGCCTCAACAAAGGAGTGCAAGGAAGCGACCGTAAAAGTTGATAAACTAGTTTCCCACGCTCACATCTTTTTAGACTTTTTGCAGGCTGCTGCTACCAAGAATGCTGCTACAGTTACTTCTTCTGTAGAAACTCTTCAACAGACTCTTCAGTCTGAATGCTCGAAGGTTGATGCAGCATGCCATGCTATTCAACAGGCGAATGAAGCGTTCCATGCTAATGTCAACGAACGCTTATCTCAACTTCAAGCAGACTTAGCAATGGAAAATGGTGTTATGGATGAGCTTGCCAGACGCACAAATCAGCTTAAATTGCAAACTCACAAGCTAAAAACTGCTCATGCTGAGATTGATGACCTCAAGTCAGAGAGGGAGTTATAAGGAGTTCTGCTGCAGACATTCACTCCATCCTTCTTCATCTAATTGAAGGTCATGATCCCATTGTCACTATCACCACCCGAAGGCATTTGGCAGAAAAGCTCCGACCGGCACTAGACGTCCTCAGCCGTATCGAGGGTGTTCCGGTGAGTGGTGTCCTACCGCAACAAGTGGGAGAGAAAGAGTTGAAGCAAGAAAAGCAAGAAACAAATCAACCTCCTCCTTCTACCTCCAAGCCAGCTGCTGAACCGAAGGGTAATGAAGCTTCGGTCAGTAATAAGGAAAAGAAAAAGAAGAAAATCGGTGAAGATGATACCGACAATGAAGAAGATGATGTCTACGTTGAAATTCCTAGGAAGCCTGTTCCAAAGGTTTATTCTTCAGAAAAAACGAACTGGAGAAATGTCCATGAAGGAGAAGGCTGAGATAGAACAGAAGCGAAAGGAGGCGGAGCTCCTTGAAAAGAAAAAGGCCATGTTCCCTGAATGGACTAAAGAATCGCTTCAGAGGTGTGAGATTGATGAGCCAGCTACTCTATGGCTCGAACCTATAATGTCATTCAGCCTTGACAACTCCAGGGATGAGCAATTCGATATGCCAATCACTAGAAAAGCATTCGTCTTCCATTGTTTCAACTCCACTGCTGCCATTCCATCTCCAGACCCGAAGGTAGATAGGGATCTGTTAGAGTTTTACTTGGAGTTTGCTCAACCTCAATACCAGACATGTAGTTCAAAGAAGATAACCCCCGTCAGGGTGATGAAGCCCTATTCAGCAGGGAAATTCGTTAATGTCAAGTTCAGAGTGACTAAAGGAACCGAAGGCTCTGTTCACCAATTTTCCCTTGCTGATCTACCGAACCTCAACCCCCATGACTGGATACTCCTCAACAACATCCTTTTGTCAAATCCTCAGGAGTATCAGCCAATTATTGATCATGTCGAGCGTATGCTTGTTTGCTACATACATGAGGTAGCGAAGATGGACCAGGAAATTGCATCTGCCATACACAAGCGACCAACGATTAAACCGATGGGCAGAGTTGGCAATGTTAATTCCATGATCAAGGGGAAGATTGATTCCAAGTATCACACAGTAATGTTTCTCAGGAGCGAAGGTTAAAAGTGCATATTCGCTCTTGTTAACAAACATCTTTTCTCGACGTCCTGTCTCGAGCATATATTGGAAATTATACAAAGGTACGACCAGAACACTGCTGCTGAAAAAAAGTTGTTCGTCGACATGCTGAGGTGGTACATTCTATTCCGACAGACTCTTCTCGCCATTATTCCTAAACTGTTCAAAGTTATAAAGACCGTGAAACCTGCTCATAAGATATAATCTCTCGCCTCATTTGACGCAAAGGGGGAGATTGTTGAGTCTAGAGGATTGCGTCATGGGCTTGGTCCATAGCCTAGTTTAGTTGCCGGTATTGGGCCTGTCCAGTCGTGCATTATTTTATATTAGGGTTTCATATATAAGCTGCATGCATGCAGGCTTAGAAGGTAGCGCTTTGATTGTTTTTGTATTTACTATTCTGTAAACCCTAGCTCGCCTCTACAACGGAAGTTCTTCAACGAGCTCTGCTGAGGCGTGACTCAGTTTTGAATCATAAGCTCATATTTGATTCTGATATGTGTTTGTTCTTATTTGTTCTTAAACTGTTAGAATTCTTTTATCGCACTTGTGAAAGATCAAAACGATCTAAGAATTTTTAACTCATCATACTTTTTATATAATATTTTGGATGTTTTATTGGAGTTTTACAACGAACTATGAACAAAGTTTTTACAACTTTTTACCTACAAAAATGGTTATGAACTCACCAACTATTTAGTTGACGCTTTTCAAAACGACTTGAATTCTCAGTGATCTAGTAGACAGGTATTCACCATGATCGAGGCATGGCGTCGCTGTGTTATGCTATTTTTACTTTTATTATTCGTGTTTAACTTTCGAACAATTATGTTGTAAATAGTATAATACTCTAAATCTAAGTGTATGAATGTTTATGTTGCTATGTTTCATTTATATACAATTGTTATGATACGGTACAATGATGTCCTCCACCCCCGGACATTTCCGCCGTTCTGGTTCGGGGGTGTAACAGATTGGTATCAGAGCATTGTTTATACTAAACGAGTATATCAAACCATAAAAGATATACAACTATAAATACAATGGGACTAAATCACTCTGACTAAAAGTATACTTTAAAAAAAATACAAGTGTATTAGAAAAGTATACAGACTTACCAGAACGGTATCATAATGAGAAGAAGAAAAAGGTAATTAGAGGTTGGACACTATAGTCAAACCTAGGAAGTTATGTAATAATATCTAGAATCAATATAGCCTGATCAACTATATTTATTTGAGATACAACCAACATGTGCTTAGGAGTGATAGTAGTGTTGCAACAAGCCTAAAACTTATCAACTATACATGCACAAGAACATTAGAATTGAACATAAATTTATAAAATACCATAGGAGTATTTTTTTGATATTATATAACCTTCACACGTACACCTTCTACCCATTTCTCACACCTCCATTCTTGCACAGAAAACATGGCAGAGTTCCATCCCGGGGACCACTACTACAATGCCCTAGTGGCTGACAAATGGGTCAAAGAGAAGTCGGGAGAGGTTCAAGAGGAAAACCCAGAAGAAGGTCCCGAAGAACACCGGCTAACAGACTACGAGGAGGAGGATTTCGATGAAAAGCCAGACAAGGATGAAGGCACCAGAGGGATCCTTAGCAACCTTCACTCTTCGGGAGCAACACCAAACCAACACACAACACAAGAGGATCCTACCGACCACATATGCTCCTTAGAGGAGGAAGCGGCCACCCTAAAGCAACAACTCCTTGTAGTCATAGCTAGGGTTGTTCAAGCAGAGCGGAGGTAAGATGAGACCACTCGTGAAATGAGTGAAATGGCTAAGCTCCTTGTGCGTTATTTCGACATATGAGCGCCACTACATCACTCGTGCTATGTCCTAGATTATTTTGTCTATCGTTACTCTTGAAAAATGTTTTTGTATGTGACCATCACTGAAATAAGACGAACTGTTTTTATTTTATCTAAGAAATATTATCAGTTATTTCAGGTTGCATGGATTCATGATCAAATGGAAAATACAAAATACGCGAAAGACGGAATATGCAAAGACGGAAAAATAGCCGCATATTTAATCGTTTGAAGACAAATCAAATCAAGGGATAAATATGTCAATACTTTAAACCTCAAGGGAATTTATTAGAAATTCATTTATTTTAAATGAATTAATGAGATTTCTCATATTGTGTTGTGGAAATGAGAAGTAAAAACACACGCTCCATACTCCATATTGAAAAGTCAAAGAAAGAAGCATACCACTTGCAAATCTAGCCTACAACCTATGCTCGTTTTCTTTCATGATTAAACTCAACTACATTTAGATATTTAATGTCTTGTATCTATGTATTTGATCGTGTGTATGTATACAAGAGTCATAGCCATAGTTTATGTGTGTTTTATTTTGTTCATCCCTTTCAACTTCAACCTCAAGCATAAGCTTCATCCTTGTGAAGTAAAGTCAGGAACACCAAGAACCAACAACACCACCTTCATTCATCATCACCTTATACCTCAATTTTAACCACATAATTCCACACTCAAAACAACCTCAAAATACTCTCCAAACACCCTCCAAAAACCTTCCTTAAACCTCCTCCAAAAACCTTTTTAAATCACCTCAACCATCACCACCTTGCTGTTTTTCGACATCAGAATTTGCATGTTAGAAAACAAAAAACCGAGCACAACAAAGCCAAAATACGACTAGGGAGATTTTCACCATCAATTCTTCAGGACCTTACCTACGTTTAGAGGTTTTCGTGGAGGATTTTGATCAAGGGAAACCCCAAAGAGACGCGAGAGAGAATTGGCTATCCAGAGAGATTTTTGTTTTCGAGTTCAGAATCTTCATGTTAGTAAACAAAAAAACCGAGCACAACAAAGCCAAAATACTACTAGGGATATTTTCACCCTCAATTCTTCAGAACCTTACCTACATCCCAAAATTTTCGTGGACGATTTTGACCAAGGGAAACCCCAAAGAGACACGAGAGAGTATTGGCTATCCAGAGAGATTTACTCCGAAAATCTACATCCATCACCACCCAAAGCTCCTTCAACTTCACCATCTTTGTTGCCTTACACCATCAAAATTACAACCTTATTCCACCTCCTAACACCCTCCAAATACCCACTCCAACCTCATCAAATCTCCTCAAAACATCCAATACCCGTATACAAATACATGACTCGTGTACTTTGCACTGTTTTGTAAACAATCCATTTTACATGAAAATGAACTTTTTACTACTTATCAAATACCGGATTCATTTTTGAATAAATATCGACCAGTCCTTCCAAGAGAACAAATATCGACCAGTCGTTCCACGAGTCTAGTTCAGTCAATTTATTGACGAACCTACTTGATATATATTTATATAAGTTATATATTTTATTATAGCTTTATGTCATTTAAATACAGTCATTTACATTATTTATAACTTTACGTCATTTAAATACAGTCATTTATATTATTATAGCTTTCAGTCATTTATAGCTTTCATATTTATACTTATTCCGCAATTATTATTCTTTATATACATTTACATCTTATATCTTAAACTTATATATCTATCACACAGTGACTGGTAACCGAGCCTTTTGTTGTCGTGATCAGATTTTTATATTTCCAACAATCGGTATCTGAGCTGATATATAAAAGGAATAATATCCAACAATTGGTATCAGAGCTTGTGTGATTTACCTTGAAATTTTTGTCGAAAAACTATTGGTTATAGCATTTATTAACCTTCCATAAGCTTTTCTTTAAAAATTTCATTTTAATATCACTTGTTCAAGAATCCTTTCAAAAATTTTACAAAAAAAAAGGAAGAAAACCAAGAAAACCAAAGAGCATTGATGGCAATCCATGAGCCAAGCGTGGAATACTGGCCAACTTCTGATGACAAAGCTGAAAACGAACAAGCACAATCAAACTTTTGCTTCGTTGCTGGTGTTGAAATACCTTCAAGAGCTCCCAACGTCATAGAACAGGTATGGTCTATGATCTCTGAACTTGGTTTTTCAAAAACAATTTTTGAGTCCCACATAACCAAAATTGAGAAAAGTCTGGAAGCAGATCTCAAAACATATCATGACACAATGGTCAATAATGATATTTGTAAATCTGAGTTACAAACCTTGCAACTCAAATTTGGAGAATCAACAAGAACAAAAAGAAAATTGGAAAGAGACGTTGAAAGAAAATCAGAAGATTATAATCATGTCTTGGAACAATTCAATCAATCCATAATTCAGAAAAGGGAAATAGAACTAAAAAATTAGTCAATCATTTCTTCTGAAACAAAAGATGTTTTAGAAATGGAAATCCTTCAGTTGAAACAAGACTTTCAAGAATCAACTGACAAATACAATGTTTTAAATGAAAAATTGACTAATTCTTTGAAACAAATCAATTCTCTTGAAACCGAGAATAAAAGACTGATATGGAATATAGATTCTATCAAAGTTGCCAAAAAACTAAGTGATGATATTTTCACCAAGGCAAACACCTTAGGAACTGGCAAAATTGATATGAATTATAGACCAGGAATTGGAAGAGAATCCTTTGAAATTGAACAAGCAAAACAGGAAAACATAACGAATTGTGAAAACTCTGAATCTACTCTACCTGATCTTTTCACATCTGTTAATGAGGAAGATTCAGATGAAGAAACAGTTATCAACTATAGTCCAGATGATACTGCTTTCAATGTTTCCAAAAAGTCTTTCAAAAGAGTTGTAAATTCTGAAATAGACTCTGCAAGTTCTTTAACTCACCAAATCAAACATACCGATGGAACCACTAAACTCAAAAACTTTTTGAATGAAGAAAATTCCTCTTATGAGGATGGTAGTACTTCTATACCAACTGCTTTTCCTACAATGACTTCATCAATTGTTGGAAAAACTAGTCTGGGATAAAAATACTCCAAGAAACAACAAACAAGCAAAAATTCCATTCAAGTCACCAAAACCCCACTTATCAAGCCAAATTTTTTTGAAAACCAACCAAAGAAACCAGTTAAACCCTACGTCATACCTCATAAACAGGTTTCCAAACAAAAACCAAAACCTTTTCAAAAACCTTTTGAAAACCGCTTTCAAGATATCACTTTTAATCATTCAAGGAAGTTTCAAAAACCATCACATCAGAAAGTTTCAAACCATCATCATCAAAAAGCTTTTCAAAATCGCCCATCACATCCCAGATATGAAGAAAGCTTTTCAAACAAACCTTCACATCTAGGATATCTTTCACCAAATCACAGATCTTACCAACCCACAGGTTTTCAAAAACAAATCACATTTTGGGTAAAATTGATAGATCAAATCAAACCTCAACCACTCCATCGTGATAAAGCAAACCATTACAATAATGTGAAGTCAAATGATGAAAGAAATTCATCAAGAAAAGTACCCAAAATAACAACTGACAAACCAGGACCCATTCAGATTTGGGTACCTAAACTTTCTGTCTGATTGCAGGTACTTAATGTTGGAGAACCTAATGATGATACATGGTATATTGATAGTGGCTGCTCCAAGCATATGACAGGAAACCGGAACTACTTACGTGACTTCAAACCTATACAAACCAATCAAGATGGCACCTTCGGCAACAACATGAAAGCAAAAATCAAAGGTTATGGAAACATAACAAATGGTAATTTTACCATAAAGAAAGTTGCCTTCGTCGATGACCTGAAACACAACCTCATCAGTGTTTCTCAACTGTGTGATAACAATCTTGAAGATCTTTTCACCAAACAACGAAGCTTGATCATGGACGCCAAAACCAAAGATGTTATAGTTGATTCTGACCGTGCCGGAAATATGTATCCACTTGACATGGATCTTATCTATGGTAAACCCGATATATATCTGCTATCTAAAGCCCCAGCAGATATTAGTTGGTTATGGCACCGTCACCTTTCCCATCTAAACTTTGGGTACATCAACAAATTAATCGGCGATGATCTTGTTCGAGGGCTACCACTTCTGAAGCTTGATAACCAAACTCTTTGTGCCGCATATGAAAAAGGAAAACTTTCCAAATCCACTCACAAAAGCATCTCAGAATCTAGTGTATCCGAACCACTAGAGTTGTTGCACATAGACCTTTGTGGCCCTGCCACAACCCAAACCATACAAGGGAAGAAGTACATTCTTGTTGTCGTTGATGGTTTCTCGCGCTTTACTTGGGTCTTTTTCTTAAGACTAAAATCAGAAGCACCTGAAGAGATGATCAACTTCATCAAGCAAATCAAGTTGAAGCTGAAACGACCTGTTCGAAGAATCCGAAGTGATAATGGTTTAGAGTTCAAAAACAATACTCTAGATTCATTTCTCAAAGACAAAGGAATTGAACATAACTTCTCAGCCCCATACACTCCACAACAGAACGGTGTTGTCGAAAGAAGGAACCGGACTCTATGTGAAGCTGCAAGATCAATGCTTATCTTTGCTGATCTGCCACAATACTTCTGGGCAGAGGCAATAGCCACCGCTTGCTACACTCAAAATCATTACTTAATCCATAACATCTTCATAAAACACCATATGAAGTCATTAACAACCGAAAACCATACATCAAGTTTTTCCATATTTTTGGTTGTCGATGCTTCGTAAAGAACAATAAAGATCACCTTTCAAAATTTGAATCAAGGTCGGATGAAGGAATTTTCCTTGGTTACTCATTTTCTTCAGCTGCTTATAGAGTACTGAACAAACGTACCAGAGTAATTAAAGAAAGTACCGATGTTCATTTCGATGAATTTTATGTCAGGAAATTGGATCGTGAACATTTTGGTTCAAAAATGATTGAAAATATTTTTCAAAATCCAATTCAACAAACACCTTCTCCTGACATAGACATTGAAATCGATCTTGATTTACTTTTTGAACAACCAAAAACTGCTTAAAATTCTGAACTTCTAACTACTTTAATTGATCCTACAGGAACACCCAGTGAAGTTATTCCACAAACAAACCAAAATGATGCAGATCAATTCGAGGGGGAACCACCAACACATACTTCCTCTTTGGAACAAACACCAAATCCTCCTTTAAATACCCAATCCTTAAATAGCCAAAACAACCCCGATGCATCATTTATGGGGGAACCTTCAAACCTATTCCAAGATGAAACTCCTGGAGAAGAACAATGGGATACTGAAACTCCAATTATTATAGAGGAAGAGAATCGCTTAATAAAGTGGACCAGAAATCATCCACAAGGACCAAATCATCGGAGATCCCAACTTAGGCATTCAGACTAGAGCCGCATCCACAAATGAATGTTTATTTGGAGCCTTTTTATCCACGACTGAACCCAAAACCATACATTCTGCTATAAAAGATCCAGACTGGGTAAAAGCTATGCAAGAAGAGCTAGCAGAATTTGAAAGAAACGACGTATGGAATCTTGTTCCTACTCCACCCGATGTTACTGTTATAGGTTCAAGATGGGTATACAGAAACAAGACTGACGATCAAGGAATCATTTGTCGAAACAAGGAACGTCTTGTAGTCAAAGGATATTCACAACAAGAAGGAATCAACTACGATGAAACATATGCTCCAGTTCCCAGAATTGAGGCAATTCGCATCTTTCTTGCATATGCTGCACATGAGAACTTCAAAGTATTCCAAATGGACGTTAAATGTGCATTCCTACACGGAGAGATAGATCGCGAAGTATACATCCAACAACCACCAGGTTTCGAAGATCCCAAATTTCCCGATCACAGCTTTAAATTGCAAAAAGCTGTCTATGGCTTGAAACAAGCACCCTGAGCCTGGTATGCCACGTTGTCAACCTTTCTCAAAGAATCAGGTTTTAAAAGAGGTTCAATCGATCCAACCCTTTTTCGTAAAATCTTTAATAAACATCTTTTAATTGTACAAATATATGTTGATGACATTATTTTCAGTCCTACTGATGAATCTTTAAGTATTAAGTTTGCAGATTTAACGAAGAGCAAATTTGAAATGAGCATGATTGGGGAGATGACTACTTTTCTCGGACATCAAATTAAACAGTCAACTGATGGCATTTTCATCAACCAAGAGAATTATGTCAAAAACCTACTCACTCGTCTTTCAATGGAAGAATCCAATACCGCATAAACCCCAATGGCTTTTGGATACAAAATTCATGCAGACTTAAATGGCAAACCCGTTTACCAGAAAAGATATCATGGAATGATCGGATCACTCTTATACCTCATTGCCAGCAGACCTGACATCATGTTTTCTATATGTGTCTGTGCTAGATACCAAGCAAATCCTATGGAATCCCATGTAGTTGCTGTGAAACGCATCTTCAAATACCCTAAAGGCACTCCCAAACATGGCCTTTGGTATCCAGCTAAATCCGATTTTCAGCTGAACGCCTTCACCGACTCAGACTACGGAGGATGCAAGCTAAATAGGAAGAGTACATCTGGTAGCTGTCAATTCCTAGGAGCTAGACTAGTGAGTTGGACTTCAAAGAAACAGACTTGTGTATCCACTTCAACAGCAGAAGCTGAATATGTCGCTGCCGCTAGCTGTTGTTCACAAGTCATATGGATGCAAACTCAACTGCGTGACTATGGCTTCAAAATCTCACAAATTCCCATATTTTGTGACTCGACCAGTGCAATTGCCATTTCTCACAATCCCGTTCACCATTCCATGACAAAGCACATCGACATTCGATATCACTTTATCAAAGACAACATTCAAAAGGGTCATATCGAACTACACTTCATCAACTCCGAAGATCAAATTGTCGATGTCTTCACTATGAAACAAAGTTTCAATACTTCCTAGGCCGTCTAGGAATGCTAAATCCAGATAACATCCATCCTTAAACTTTTACTTTTTGTTTGTACAAAAATGTGTTTACTTTCATTCAAAAAGAAAATTCAAAAACGTTTAAAAATTGCTTTCTTTTCAAAAATACCAAAAACATTGAAATAACCAATATTTCAAAAACATTCATAAAAACAAATCTTCAAAATTATAATAAAAGACTTGCTGTAATAAGCTTTTATAGAACCTTGTGATTAATCGTCTTTTGACTTTATTTTCAGATGCTTATGCTCGATGAAGATTTTAAGTCATATTGATTCTCAATTGGAGTGAAGGTTCAAATCTCCTACTTTTCATAATGTATATAACTTTATTTTCTTCGATTTTATTTCATTATTGACGATTTTAAACAATTAAGGGACATAAGGTTAGGAGGTTCAGATGAAAACAAAAACCCATGTGAGAATTTGTGCCTCGTCAATCTATATCACTGTGGAATTCATTTCTTGTGAGATTAGGTGTGTCACTATTGCTTATAAGGTATATCCGATTATATCTTGTCACGGTCTCATTTTTGCTTAGATATCAAAATGACCAGGGACGATACATTTATTTCTTACATAATAGACAACCTGTCTTTTATGTCACCAATCCCCACCTAGATATAAGCCAACCAAAAATGAACTCTTGAGATCCCGTGATCCATCAAAAAGAAAAGACGAAACAAAAAGGATTTCAACAATCACTTATCAAAGATAAACAAAGATCTATCCACATCTAATCTTCAAAGACGAATCAAGATAAAGACGAATCAACAAGAAAGCCATATCATTCACCGAAGAAATACCAAACAAAACAAAAAAAGTCTACATTTGGTATTTTCAAACAAAGTTTCAACCAAATGGTTATTTCAAAACAATCATCAAAAGATCCATTGATCTGTTTTTAACCATTTCTCACAAAAAGGGATATCTTAATCCTGCAGGACAGATACTCTCAAAAATCCAAATTTTCTCAAAATGTAGCAAATTCTCGATGCTAAAACAAAATATCTTTTTACAAAAATCGATATTGATCAACAAAAAGGATACCATCAAGGAAGAGCTGCAACAACAATGGATTTTCCAGGATACTGTAGCCTTCATCAATGAAAGTTCTTAGTTGCAAACTGCACTATGAAAATTGCTAAACCCCTCTACATGTATTTCCCGACGGAGAGAGAGTGAAAGTTAATGGCATGAATGAAGAAACCGCTGAGTAATGCCGAAACCAGTCTTATGTGATTGATTATCTAATAATGAGACTAAGTGACTTTCAGGAAAAGCATAGTTAAACACCTCCAATATGAGTGTGAGTCGTCAGAGAGAGATATCACTCATTTTTAGTGATCATTAACTTGTTCTGCTGCCAGAACAACCAAACACCCAAGTGAAGTGTGAGCTATACCTATGAGCGTTCATCTGAATCGACCTGTTAGACCACTTGTCGTCATTAATAATGCTATAAAATCTTAGAAAATTTCTTTAGATACATATATGGCTACCCTTTGATAACCGAACCCGAGACTTTGATTCGGAAACAAATTTTTGAAAATATTTTACATAAGATATGTTAAACAAAGTCACAAACTTTCAAGACAATCACTATGTTTTATATATCTTATCTATTGACAAATCTTTTATCTCGAATCTTCAAAAGTTCAAAACTATCAATATGATTATATCATACATGTCCTTATTTCAGCAATGATCACATAGGGGAAAATTGTTGAAAAATGTTTTTGTATGTGACCATCACTGAAATAAGACGAACTGTTTTTATTTTATCTGACAAATATTATCAGTTATTTCAGGTTGCATGGATACATGATCAAATGGAAAATACAAAATATGCGAAAGACGGAATATGCAAAGACGGAAAAATAGTCGCATATTTAATCGTTTGAAGACAAATCAAATCAAGGGATAAATATGTCAATACTTTAAAACTCAAGGGACTTTATTAGAAATTCATTTATTTTAAATGAATTTATGAGATTTCTCATATTGTGCTGTGGAAATGAGAAGTAAAAGCACACGCTCCATACTCCATATTGAAAAGTCAAAGAAAGAAGCATACCACTTGCAAACCTAGCCTACAACGTGTGCTCGTTTTCTTTCATGATTAAACTCAACTACATTTAGATATTTAATGTCTTGTATCTATGTATTTGATTGTGTGTATGTATACAAGAGTCATAGCCATAGTTTATGTGATTTTTATTTTGTTCATCCCTTACAACTTCAACCTCAAGCATAAGCTTTATCCTTGTGAAGTAAAGTCAAGAACACCAAGAACCAACAACACCACCTTCATTCATCATCACCTTATACCTCCATTTTAACCACATAATTCCACACTCAAAACAACCTCAAAATACTCTCCAAACATCCTCCTTAAACCTCCTCCAAAAACCTTTTTAAATCACCTCAACCATCACCACCTTGCTGTTTTTCGACATCAGAATTTGCATGTTAGAAAACA
The DNA here is from genome assembly GCF_002870075.4 of Lactuca sativa. NCBI lineage: Eukaryota > Viridiplantae > Streptophyta > Magnoliopsida > Asterales > Asteraceae > Lactuca > Lactuca sativa. The sequence goes on from NC_056628.2 coordinate 101,906,374, forward strand.
AAAAACCGAGCACAACAAAGCCAAAATACTACTAGAGAGATTTTCACCACAAATTCTTCAGGAGCTTACCTATGTATACAAATTTTCGTGGATGATTTTGACCACGGGAAACCCCAAAGAGACGCGAGAGAGAATTGGCTATCCAGAGAGATTTCTGTTTTCGAGTTCAAAATCTTCATGTTAGTAAACAAAAAAACCGAGCACAACACAGCCAAAATAGTGCTAGGGAGATTTTCACCATCAATTCTTCAGAACCTTGCCTACATTCAGAAATTTTCGTGGACGATTTTGACCACGGGAAACCCCAAAGAGACGCGAGAGAGAATTGGCTATCCAGAGAGATTTACTTCGAAAATCTACATCCATCACCACCCAAAACTCCTTCAACTTCACCATCTTTGTTGCCTTACACCACCAAAATTACAACCTTATTCCACCTCCTAACACCCTCCAAAAACCCACTCCAACCTCATCAAATCTCCTCAAAACACCCAATACCCGTATACAAATACATGACTCGTGTACTTTGCACTGTTTTGTAAACAATCCATTTTACATGAAAATGAACTTTTTACTACTTATCAAATACCGGATTGATTTTTGAATAAATATCGACCAGTCCTTCCAAGAGAACAAATATCGACCAGTCGTTCCACGAGTCTAGTTCAGTCAATTTATTGACGAACCTACTTGATATATATTTATATAAGTTATATATTTTATTATTGCTTTATGTCATTTAAAAATACAGTCATTTATATTATTTATAACAATACGTCATTTAAATACAGTCATTTATATTATTATAGCTTTCAGTCATTTATAGCTTTCATATTTATACTTATTCCGCAATTATTATTCTTTATATACATTTACATCTTATATCTTAAACTTATATATCTATCACACAGTGACTGGTAACCGAGCCTTTTGTTGTCGTGATCAGATTTTTATATTTCCAACAATCGATATCTGAGCTGATATATAAAAGGAATAATATCCAACAATTGGTATCAGAGCTTGTGTGATTTACCTTGAAATTTTTGTCGAAAAACTATTGGTTATAGCATTTATTAACCTTCCATAAGCTTTTCTTTAAAAATTTCATTTTAATATCACTTGTTCAAGAATCCTTTCAAAAAAATTACAAAAAAAAGGGAAGAAAACCAAGAAAACCAAAGAGCATTGATGGCAATCCATGAGCCAAGCGTGGAATACTGGCCAACTTCTGATGACGAAGCTGAAAACGAACAAGCACAATCAAACTTTTGCTTCATTGCTGGTGTTGAAATACCTTCAAGAGCTCCCAACGTCATAGAAGAGGTATGGTCTATGATCTCTGAACTTGGTTTTTCAAAAACAATTTTTGAGTCCCACATAACCAAAATTGAGAAAAGTCTGGAAGCAGATCTCAAAACATATCATGACAAAATGGTCAATAATGATATTTGTAAATCTGAGTTACAAACCTTGCAACCCAAATTTGGAGAATCAACAAGAACAAAAAGAAAATTGGAAAGAGATGTTGAAAGAAAATCAGGAGATTATAATCGCGTCTTGGAACAATTAAATCAATCCCTAATTCAAAAAAGGGATTTGGAACTAAAAAATCAGTCAATCATTTCTTCTGAAACAAAAGATGTTTTAGAAATGGAAATCCTTCAGTTGAAACAAGACTTTCAAGAATCAACTGACAAATACAATGTTTTAAATGAAAAATTGACTAATTCTTTAAAACAAATCAATTCTCTTGAAACCGAGAATAAAAGACTGATATGGAATATAGATTCTATCAAAGTTGCCAAAAAACTAAGTGATGATATTTTCACCAAGGCAAACACCTTAGGAACTGGCAAAATTGATATGAATTATAGACCAGGAATTGGAAGAGAATCCTTTGAAATTGAACAAGCAAAACAGGAAAACATAACGAATTGTGAAAACTCTGAATCTACTCTACCTGATCTTTTCACATCTGTTAATGAGGAAGATTCAGATGACGAAACAGTTATCAACTATAGTCCAGATGATACTGCTTTCAATGTTTCCAAAAAGTCTTTCAAAAGAGTTGTAAATTCTGAAATAGACTCTGCAAGTTCTTTAACTCACCAAATCAAACATACCGATGGAACCACTAAACTCAAAAACTTTTTGAATGAAGAAAATTCCTCTTATGAGGATGGTAGTACTTCTATACCAACTGCTTTTCCTACAATGACTTCATCAATTGTTGGAAAAACTAGTCTGGGATAAAAATACTCCAAGAAACAACAAACAAGCAAAAAATCCATTCAAGTCACCAAAACCCCACTTATCAAGCCAAATTTTTTTGAAAACCAACCAAAGAAACCAGTTAAACCCTACGTCATACCTCATAAACAGGTTTCCAAACAAAAACCAAAACCTTTTCAAAAACCTTTTGAAAACCGCTTTCAAGATATCACTTTTAATCATTCAAGGAAGTTTCAAAAACCATCACATCAGAAAGTTTCAAACCATCATCATCAAAAAGCTTTTCAAAATCGCCCATCACATCCCAGATATGAAGAAAGCTTTTCAAACAAACCTTCACATCTAGGATATCTTTCACCAAATCACAGATCTTACCAACCCACAGGTTTTCAAAAACAAATCACATTTTGGGTAAAATTGATAGATCAAATCAAACCTCAACCATTCCATCGTCATAAAGCAAACCATTACAATAATGTGAAGTCAAATAATGAAAGAAATTCATCAAGCAAAGTACCCAAAATAACAACTGACAAACCAGGACCCATTCAGATTTGGGTACCTAAACTTTCTGTCTGATTCCAGGTACTTAATGCTGGAGAACCTAATGATGATACATGTTATATTGATAGTGGCTGCTCCAAGCATATGACAGGAAACCGAAACTACTTACGTGACTTCAAACCTATACAAACCAATCAAGATGGTACCTTCGGCAACAACATGAAAGCAAAAATCAAAGGTTATGGAAACATAACAAATGGTAATTTTACCATAAAGAAAGTTGTCTTCGTCGATGACCTGAAACACAACCTCATCAGTGTTTCTCAACTGTGTGATAACAATCTTGAAGTTCTTTTCACCAAACAACGAAGCTTGATCATGGACGCCAAAACCAAAGATGTTATAGTTGATTCTGACCGTGCCGGAAATATGTATCCACTTGACATGGATCTTATCTATGGTAAACCCGATATATGTCTGCTATCTAAAGCCCCAACAGATATTAGTTGGTTAAGGCACCGTCACCTTTCCCATCTAAACTTTGGGTACATCAACAAATTAATCGGCGATGATCTTGTTCGAGGGCTACCACTTCTGAAGCTTGATAACGAAACTCTTTGTGCCGCATGTGAAAAAGGAAAACTTTCCAAATCCACTCACAAAAGCATCTCAGAATCTAGTGTATCCGAACCACTAGAGTTGTTGCACATAGACCTTTGTGGCCCTGCCACAACCCAAACCATACAAGGGAAGAAGTACATTCTTGTTGTCGTTGATGGTTTTTCGCGCTTTACTTGGGTCTTTTTCTTAAGACTAAAATCAGAAGCACCTGAAGAGTTGATCAACTTCATCAAACAAATCGAGCTAAAGCTGAAACGACCTGTTCGAAGAATCTGTAGTGATAATGGTTTAGAGTTCAAAAACAATACTCTAGATTCATTTCTCAAAGACAAAGGAATTGAGCATAACTTCTCAACTCCATACACTCCACAACAGAACGGTGTTGTCGAAAGAAGGAACCGAACTCTATGTGAAGCTGCAAGATCAATGCTTATCTTCGCTGATCTGCCACAATACTTCTGGGCAGAAGCAATAGCCACCGCTTGCTACACTCAAAATCGTTCCTTAATCCATAAACATCTTCATAAAACACCATATGAAGTCATTAACAACCGAAAACCAAACATCAAGTTTTTCCATATTTTTGGTTGTCGATGCTTCGTAAAGAACAATAAAGATCACCTTTCAAAATTTGAATCAAGGTCGGATGAAGGAATTTTCCTTGGTTACTCATTTTCTTCAGCTGCTTATAGAGTACTGAACAAACGTACCAGAGTAATTGAAGAAAGTACCAATGTTCATTTCGATGAATTTTATGTCAGGAAATTGGATCGTGAACATTTTGGTTCAAAAATGATTGAAAATATTTTTCAAAATCCAATTCAACAAAGACCTTCTCCTGACATAGACATTGAAATCGATCTTGATTTACTTTTTGAACAACCAAAAACTGCTTAAGATTCTGAACTTCTAACTACTTTAATTGATCCTACAGGAACACCCAGTGAAGTTATTCCACAAACAAACCAAAATGATGCACATCAATTCGAGGGGGAACCACCAACACATACTTCCTCTTTGGAACAAACACCAAATCCTCCTTTAAATACCCAATCCCCAAATAGCCAAAACAACCCCGATGCATCATTTATGGGGGAACCTTCAAACCTATTCCAAGATGAAACTCCTGGAGAAGAACAATGGGATACTGAAACTCCAATTATTATAGCGGAAGAGAATCGCTTAATAAAGTGGACCAGAAATCATCCAACAAACCAAATCATCGGAGATCCCAACTTAGGCATTCAGACTAGAGCCACATCCACAAATGAATGTTTATTTGGAGCCTTTTTATCCACGACTGAACCCAAAACCATACATTCTGCTATAAAAATCCAGACTGGGTAAAAGCTATGCAATAAGAGGTAGCAAAATTTGAAAGAAACGACGTATGGAATCTTGTTCCTACTCCACCCGATGTTACTGTTATAGGTTCAAGATGGGTATACAGAAACAAGACTGACGATCAAGGAATCATTTGTCGAAAAAAGGCACGTCTTGTAGTCAAATGATATTTACAACAAGAAGGAATCAACTACGATGAAACATATGCTCTAGTTGCCAGAATTTTTTGCATCTTTCTTGCATATGCTGCACACAAGAACTTCAAAGTATTCCAAATGGACGATAAATGTGCATTCCTACACGGAGAGATAGATCGCGAAGTATACATCCAACAACCACCAGGTTTCGAAGATCCCAAATTTCCCGATCACATCTTTAAATTGCAGAAAGCTGTCTATGGCTTGAAACAAGCACCCCAAGCCTAGTATGCCACGTTGTCAACCTTTCTCAAAGAATCAGGTTTTAAAAGAGGTTCAATCGATCCAACCCTTTTTCGTAAAATCTTTAATAAACATCTTTTAATTGTACAAATATATGTTGATGACATTATTTTCGGTTCTACTGATGAATCTTTATGTATTAAATTTGCAGATTTAACGAAGAGCAAATTTGAAATGAGCATGATTGGGGAGATGACTACTTTTCTCAGACTTCAAATTAAACATTCAACTGATGGCATTTTCATCAACCAAGAGAATTATGTCAAAAACCTACTCACTCGTTTTTCAATGGAAAAATCCAATACCGCAAAAACCCCAATGGCTTTTGGATACAAAATTGATGCAGACTTAAATGGCAAACCCGTTTACCAGAAAAGATATCGTAGAATGATCGGATCACTCTTATACCTCATTGCCAGCAGACCTGACAACATGTTTTCTACATGTGTCTGTGCTAGATACCAAGCAAATCCTATGGAATCCCATGTAGTTGCTATGAAACGCATCTTCAAATACCTTAAAGGCACTCCCAAACATGGCGTTTGGTATCCAGCTAAATCCGATTTTCAGCTGAACGCCTTTACCGACTCAGACTATGGAGGATGCAAGCTAGATAGGAAGAGTACATCTGGTAGATGTCAATTCCTAGGAGGTAGACTAGTGAGTTGGGCTTCAAAGAAATAGACTTGTGTATCCACTTCAACAGCAGAAGCTGAATATGTCGCTGCCGACAGCTGTTGTTCACAAGTCATATGGATGCAAACTCAACTGCGTGACTATGGCTTCAAAATCTCACAAATTCCCATATTTTGTGACTCGACCAGTGCAATTGTCATTTCTCACAATCCCGTTCACCATTCCATGACAAAGCACATCGACATTCGATATCACTTTATCAAAGACAACATTCAAAAGGGTCATATCGAACTACACTTCATCAACTCCGAAGATCAAATTGTCGATGTCTTCACTATGAAACAAAGTTTCAATACTTCCTAGGCCGTCTAGGAATGCTAAATCCAGATAACATCCATCCTTAAACTTTTACTTTTTGTTTGTACAAAAGTGTGTTTACTTTCATTCAAAAAGAAAATTCAAAAACGTTTAAAAATTGCTTTCTTTTCAAAAATACCAAAAACATTGAAATAACCAATATTTCAAAAACATTCAGAAAAACAAATCTTCAAAAATATAATAAAAGACTTGCTGTAATAAGCTTTTATAGAACCTTGTGATTAATCGTCTTTTGACTTAATTTTCAGATGCTTATGCTCGATGAAGATTTTAAGTCATATTGATTCTCAATTGGAGTGAAGGTTCAAATCTCCTACTTTTCATAACGTATATAACTTTATTTTCTTCGATTTTATTTCATTATTGACGATTTTAAACAATCAAGGGACATAAGGTTAGTAGGTTCAGATGAAAACAAAAACCCACGTGAGAATTTGTGCCTCGTCAATCTATATCACTGTGGAATTCATTTCTTGTGAGCTTAGGTGTGTCACTAGTGCTTATAAGGTATATTCGATTATATCTTGTCACGGTCTCATTTTTGCTTAGATATCAAAATGACCAGGGACGATACATTTATTTCTTACATAATACACAACCTGTCTTTTATGCCACCAATCCCCACCTAGATATAAGCCAACCAAAAATGAACTCTTGAGATCCCGTGATCCATCAAAAAGAAAAGACGAAACAAAAAGGATTTCAACAATCACTTATCAAAGATAAACAAAGATCTATCCACATCTAATCTTCAAAGACGAATCAAGATAAAGACGAATCAACAAGAAAGCCATATCATTCACCGAAGAAATACCAAACAAAACAAAAAAAGTCTACATTTGGTATTTTCAAACAAAGTTTCAACCAAATGGTTATTTCAAAACAATCATCAAAAGATCCATTGATCTGTTTTTAACCATTTCTCACAAAAAGGGATATCTTAATCCTGCAGGACAGATACTCTCAAAAATCCAAATTTTCTCAAAATGTAGCAAATTCTCGATGCTAAAACAAAATATCTTTTTACAAAAATCGATATTGATCAACAAAAAGGATACCATCAAGGAAGAGCTGCAACAACAATGGATTTTCCAGGATACTGTAGCCTTCATCAATGAAAGTTCTTAGTTGCAAACTGCACTATGAAAATTGCTAAACCCCTCTACATGTATTTCCCGACAGAGAGAGAGTGAATGTTAATGGCATGAATGAAGAAACCGCTGAGTAATGCCGAAACCAGTCTTATGTGATTGATTATCTAATAATGAGACTAAGTGACTTTCAGGAAAAGCATAGCTAAACACCTCCAATATGAGTGTGAGTCGTCAGAGAGAGATATCACTTATTTTTAGTGATCATTAACTTGTTCTGCTGCCAGAACAACCAAACACCCAAGTGAAGTGTGAGCTATACCTATGAGCGTTCATCTGAATCGACCTGTTAGACCACTTGTCGTCATTAATAATGCTATAAAATCTTAGAAAATTTCTTTAGATACATATATGGCTACCCTTTGATAACCGAACACGAGACTTTGATTCGGAAACAAATTTCTGAAAATATTTTACATAAGATATGTTAAACAAAGTCACAAACTTTCAAAACAATCACTATGTTTTATATATCTTATCTATTGACAAATCTTTTATCTCGCATCTTCAAAAGTTCAAAACTATCAATATGATTATATCATACATGTCCTTATTTCAGCAATGATCACATAGGGGAAAATTGTTGAAAAATGTTTTTGTATGTGACCATCACTGAAATAAGACGAACTGTTTTTATTTTATCTGACAAATATTATCAGTTATTTCAGGTTGCATGGATTCATGATCAAATGGAAAATACAAAATACGCGAAAGACGGAATATGCAAAAACGGAAAAATAGCCGCATATTTAATCGTTTGAAGACAAATCAAATCAAGGGATAAATATGTCAATACTTTAAACCTCAAGGGACTTTATTAGAAATTCATTTATTTTAAATGAATTTATGAGATTTCTCATATTGTGCTGTGGAAATGAGAAATAAAAACACACGCTCCATACTCCATATTGAAAAGTCAAAGAAAGAAGCATACCACTTGCAAACCTAGCCTACAACCTGTGCTCGTTTTCTTTCATGATTAAACTCAACTACATTTAGATATTTAATGTCTTGTATCTATGTATTTGATCGTGTGTATGTATACAAGAGTCATAGCCATAGTTTATGTGTGTTTTATTTTGTTCATCCCTTACAACTTCAACCTCAAGCATAAGTTTCATCCTTGTGAAGTAAAGTCAAGAACACCAAGAACCAACAACACCACCTTCATTCATCATCACCTTATACCTCCATTTTAACCACATAATTCCACACTCAAAACAACCTCAAAATACTCTCCAAACATCCTCCTTAAACCTCCTCCAAAAACCTTTTTAAATCACATCAACCATCACCACCTTGCTGTTTTTCGACATCAGAATTTGCATGTTAGAAAACAAAAAACCGAGCACAACAAAGCCAAAATACTACTAGGGAGATTTTCACCATAAATTCTTCAGGAGCTTACCTACGTCTAGAAATTTTCGTGGACGATTTTGACCACGGGAAACCCCAAAGAGACGCGAGAGAGAATTGGCTATCCAGAGAGATTTCTGTTTTCGAGTTCAGAATCTTCATGTTAGTAAACAAAAAAACCGAGCACAACACAGCCAAAATACTACTAGGGAGATTTTCACCATCAATTTCTTCAGAACCTTGCCTACATTCAGAAATTTTCGTGGACGATTTTGACCACGGGAAACCCCAAAGAGACGCGAGAGAGAATTGGCTATCCAGAGAGATTTCTGTTTTCGAGTTCAGAATCTTCATGTTAGTAAACAAAAAAACCGAGCACAACACAGCCAAAATACTACTAGGGAGATTTTCACCATCAATTTCTTCAGAACCTTGCCTACATTCAGAAATTTTCGTGGACGATTTTGACCACGGGAAACCCCAAAGAGACGCGAGAGAGAATTGGCTATCCAGAGAGATTTACTTCGAAAATCTACATCCATCACCACCCAAAGCTCCTTTGTCACACCCCCAAACCAAGGATGGCGGAAACGTCCGGGGGTGGAGGACTTCATGTAGAGTATCACAACAACGAGTATAATAGTGGTCAAAGTAAATACAACCATCATAAATATAATTGAAAAAGTTACACCAAAGTATATGTTTACATGATTCAAATCAATTACATTATGATACAAAATGAACTGTTCGACGATTTATCGTCCCATCCTCAAAACGTGGTTGATTTCCTTTTTCACTGAATTCCTGAGAATACAAGTAGTTTTGAAAAGTGTCAACACAAAGGTTGGTGAGTTCATAAGCTTTTGACAGTAAGAGTTTGAAAATCGATCTTTGTAAAGAGATGTATGATACCAAGAAAAATCCAATATTTTCCTTATAAAAGTTATGTAGTCCTAAATACCAGGACCGAAAATGAACAACTATTTGTCATACTTAAAGATATAAAAGTGGTTTTAAATCGGCATAAAACCCTTTCTGATGTGAGAAAAATCCCGTAATGAATGATGTGTAGTCTTAAATACCAAGACCGAAAGTATATAATAAAGTATATAATTGTTGATGTAAAAAGTGATTTTAAATCGACATAAAACCCTTTTTGATATGAAGGCGTATAAGTATTTTTCCATACTTAAAGTAATTTCAGTGAGCTAAATAGACATAACTCGCTAATTTAAAGTTAGAACCTGTAAATCTTATGATTTGTTAATACCACATGTGAGCTATCATAACAATACTTGACATAGACGGCATCGTAATACGACGTTCTTCAGGCGTCGCCGTTAAATGACACTTGTCACCACAGACCTGCCGGTCTAGCTGTTGCAAGCAGCTCTGGTGTGGGTTTGTCAAACCCAATATAGATCTATACACAACTATCACGTTCTCCCTACAAGAGACTCTGGTTACAATTTACAGGACTTTTTGACTTTGTTACTTTGGAAGTAACCCGAAGGGAATGACTCACAAATTTATTCATTAACAGATTTACGTGAACTAAACTGAAAACCTTTGGTAAATAAGTTTGAGAAGTAAATGATACATAAACTATACCTATTATAGTTTATCTAAAACGTTTGTAATGTATAAGAATTCTTTTATGAAAATGCCTTAATGCTATGAATCCATAAACTATGCTCATTATAGCTTAATATACGTATTCTAAATGAATGAATAATCTTATCATGAATGACTATATTTCAGTTTATGATGATAAACTAACAAGGAAACACATTCAATATCTAGAACTTATCGTTATACACTTTGCTCAACATAATACAAAGTGTTATGAAAGTTATAAGCTGTTAACAAATTTTCAACCTTTCTACACTGTTTTTGAAAAGTCATAGAAAAATCATACGAAGTTGAAAACTAAATTCGTAAATTCTGAGAGTTCCCAAAATTTGTCTAGTTTACTCATAATTTTTATCATGATTTTTAATGACCTCCAACTTGGGTGAAAAAGTCCATAATCACAGACTGGTCCGGATTGGTGTTTGAAATGATAGGCAACTTTGTAAAAATCACCATAAATTGTAGAAAAAGCGTATGGAGATGTGCAAGTAGTCATTTTAAAGCTAAGAACTGGAACTACTTACACCTAAAACAGTTTTTCAAACAAAAATGTTTAAGTTATCCAAAACAGTCCGTGAATGGAGTCCAACTTTTCTGATGAAAGCTGTTAGAAAAATTTAGTTATGTTCTTGGTGTTTTAACTTGTATTCCCCCCCCCCCCCCCCTAAAAACTTAAGAAAACATAAAAATGTAAGGGTATGAACTCACCTTGAGTGATTTCAGTAGGAAAGTGTTGAAGAAGAGAAGTGTTCAACCCAAGAACACTTGAAGAATCACTTGAAGATTCGAAGATCTAACAAGAATGTGATGATGTTTGTGTAAGCAATCTTTGATTTTGAGTAGGAGGATGTGTAATAATCATAAGAAAGATGATGATACTTACTAATTGTAGGAGAAGAGTCTTGGAGTATGCCTTGAAATTCTCGAATTAGAGAGAAAAAGATGAGAGAGTTTGGAGTGTGATTCTTGGTAAAAATGAGAGAATGACTAAAGTGTGAGGAGAGAGGATGGATGTTCCAGCCCTAAGAACGTGGGAATAGTAGAAAATAGTGAGAAAGGACCTATGAAGTGACTAGGGATGGGCTGGTAGTGAATAGTGAAATAGAGTGGGTATGGGAGTGGTTGCTTGTGTCATAGAAATAAGTAAAGTCAACACTCTACCTTTGTACTTCACCCACTCCCTTTTGGATAAGGTTTTATCCTTAAAAATGTGATTAATTAATAGTTAAGGGTCCTTATATGTTAAAATAAAGTTTTAGGTGAAAATCTCATGTTAAAACAATTAAAAACGGGCCTAAAATGCGAATTTAGTCGAAAACCGGGAGAAAAAGCATTCCCAGCGAGACCTCTCGGTCCTAGGCCGAGGTTCGGTCCCTAGGCCGAGGTTCGGTCCTTGCTGGTGCTGAGCCGGAAGCGAAATGCGAACCAGAAGAAGAAGGCGAAGGCGAGGGGCTCAGTCCGAAGGCTCGGTCCGAAGGGTCAGAAGCGAAGGTTCGGTTCGGTTCTTTGAGTGAGGTTCGGTTCGGTTCAGCAGCCTTCTTCATCAGGAGGGTTCGGTTCCTAAGGGGACTTTCGGTTCCTAAGAGGACTTTCGGGTCCTAAGAGGGGTTTCGGTTCCTAAGAGGACTTTCGGGTCCTAAGAGGGGTTTCGGTTCCTCAAGCCCGTTTTTCGCGTAGACTTCCGTTTTTGGGCTGTTTTCGCCAAATTCGAGGGTCGGAATGCCCCGAGTGATTATAGAAAGTTGAGAGAGATTTTGAGAGAGATTTGAGAGAGATTCCACATACTTAAAGAGATTTAGGAGAGATTTGACATACTTAGAGAGATTTCACATACAAAGAGATATTTAGGAGAGATTTCACATTCGTAGAGAGATTTGGGAGAGATTTGACATTCTTGGAGAGATTTTTCATACAAAGAGAGATTTGGGAGAGATTTGATATTCTTGGAGAGGTTTCTCATACAAAGAGAGATTTGGGAGAGATTTCACATACTTAGAGAGATTTGGGAGAGATTTGACATTCTTGGAGAGATTTCTCATACAAAGAGAGATTTGGGAGAGATTTCACATACTTAGAGAGATTTGGGAGAGATTTGACATTCTTGGAGAGATTTCTCATACAAAGAGAGATTTGGGAGAGATTTCACATACTTAGAGAGATTTGGGAGAGATTTGACATTCTTGGAGAGATTTCTCATACAAAGAGAGATTTGGGAGAGATTTCACATACTTAGAGAGATTTCGGAGAGATTTGACATTCTTGGAGAGGTTTCTCATACAAAGAGAGATTTGGGAGAGATTTGACATTCTTGGAGAGGTTTCTCATACAAAGAGAGATTTGGGAGAGATTTCACATACTTAGAGAGATTTGGGAGAGATTTGACATTCTTGGAGAGATTTCTCATACAAAGAGAGATTTGGGAGACATTTCACATACTTAGAGAGATTTCTGATAAGAAGAGATGGAGTGAAAACGATTGAGAGAGGTTTCATTGGTAACCTTTTTGAGTGTCCGGCTTCGCAATGCAAGGTCCGTGAACCCCGTTAAGCCTTGCTTAAGGATCTTGCATACTCCCGATGAGTATGTAACATTGTTTTATCGGTTTGGCTCTCCACATACCACCGTTTTAGGATAAGGAGATCTAGATGTACGCACTTTTCGATTTATGATCTCTCATTAGAATAGAGAGTTGTTTAGAAATTACATAACGTAAACTCTAGTACCTACGGGCAAATTGGGTTGACCGGTTTGACTTATTGACTTTAGTTGACTTTGACTTGACCGAAAATTGGCAGTTGTCACATCCTTCAACTTCACCGTCTTTGTTGCCTTACACCACCAAAATTACAACCTTATTCCACCTCCTAACACCCTCCAAAAACCCACTCCAAACTCATCAAATCTCCTCAAAACACCCAATACCCGTATACAAATACATGACTCGTGTACTTTGCACTGTTTAGTAAACAATCTATTTTACATGAAAATGAACTTTTTACTACTTATCAAATACCGGATTGATTTTTGAATAAATATCGACCAGTCCTTCCAAGAGCACAAATATCGACCAGTCGTTCCACGAGTCCAGTTCAGTTAATTTATTGACAAACCTACTTGATATATATTTATATACTTATATATATTTTATTATAGCTTTATGTCATTTAAATACAGTCATTTATATTATTTATAACTTTACGTCATTTAAATACAGTCATTTATATTATTATAGCTTTCAGTCATTTATAGCTTTCATATTTATACTTATTCCGCAATTATTATTCTTTATATATATTTACATCTTATATCTTAAACTTATATATCTATCACACAGTGACTGGTAACCTAGCATTTTGTTGTCGTGATCAGATTTTTATATTTCCAACAATCGGTATCTGAGCTGATATATAAAAGGAATAATATCCAACAATTGGTATCAGAGCTTGTGTGATTTACCTTGAAATATTTGTCGAAAAACTATGGGTTATAGCGTTTATTAACCTTCAATAAGCTTTTCTTTAAAAATTTCATCTTAATATCACTTGTTCAAGAATCCTTTCAAAAATTTTACAAAAAAAAGAGAAGAAAACCAAGAAAACCAAAGAGCATTGATGGCAATCCATGAATCAAGCGTGGAATACTGGCCAACTTCTGATGACGAAGCTGACAATGAACAAGCACAATCAAACTTTTGTTTCGTTGTTGGTGTTGAAATACCTTCAAGAGCTCCAAACGTCATAGAACAGGTATGGTCTATGATCTCTGAACTTGGTTTTTCAAAAACAATTTTTGAGTCCCACATAACCAAAATTGAGAAAAGTCTGGAAGCAGATCTCAAAACATATCATGACACAATGGTCAATAATGATATTTGCAAATCTGAGTAACAACCCTTGCAACTCAAATTTGGAAAATCAACAAGAACAAAAAGAAAATTGGAAAGAGACGTTGAAAGAAAATCAGAAGATTATAATCGCGTCTTGGAACAATTAAATCAATCCCTAATTCAGAAAAAGGATTTGGAACTAAAAAATCAGTCAATCATTTCTTCTGAAACAAAAGATGTTTTAGAAATGGAAATCCTTCAGTTGAAACAAGACTTTCAAGAATCAACTGACAAATATAATGTTTTAAATGAAAAATTGACTAATTCTTTAAAACAAATCAATTCTCTTGAAACCGAGAATAAAAGACTGATATGGAATATAGATTCTATCAAAGTTGCCAGAAAACTAAGTGATGATATTTTCACCAAGGCAAACACCTTAGGAACTGGCAAAATTGATATGAATTATAGACCAGGAATTGGAAGAGAATCCTTTGAAATTGAACAAGCAAAATAGGAAAACATAACGAATTGTGAAAACTCTGAATCTACTCTACCTGATCTTTTCACATCTGTTAATGAGGAAGATTCAGATGACGAAACAGTTATCAACTATAGTCCAGATGATACTGCTTTCAGTGTTTCCAAAAAGTCTTTCAAAAGAGTTGTAAATTCTGAAATAGACTCTGCAAGTTCTTTAACTCACTAAATCAAACATACCGATGGAACCACTAAACTCAAAAACTTTTTGAATGGAGAAAATTCCACTTATGAGGATGGTAGTACTTCTATACCAACTGCTTTTCCTACAATGACTTCATCAATTGATGGAAAAACTAGTCTGGGACAAAAATACTCTAAGAAACAACAAACAAGCAAAAAATCCATTCAAGTCACCAAAACCCCACTTATCAAGCCAAATTTTTTTGAAAACCAACCAAAGAAACCAGTTAAACCCTACGTCATACCTCATAAACAGGTTTCCAAACAAAAACCAAAACCTTTTCAAAAACCTTTTGAAAACCGCTTTCAAGATATCACTTTTAATCATTCAAGGAAGTTTCAAAAACAATCACATCAGAAAGTTTCAAACCATCATCATCAAAAAGCTTTTCAAAATCGCCCATCACATCCCAGATATGAAGAAAGCTTTTCAAACAAACCTTCACATCTAGGATATCTTTCACCAAATCACAGATCTTATCAACCCACAGGTTTTCAAAAACAAATCACATTTTGGGTAAAATTGATAGATCAAATCAAACCTCAACCACTCCATCGTCATAAAGCAAACCATTACAATAAAGTGAAGTCAAATAATGAAAGAAATTCATCAAGCAAAGTACCCAAAATAACAACTGACAAACCAGGACCCATTCAGATTTGGGTACCTAAACTTTCTGTCTGATTGCAGGTACTTAATGCTGGAGAACCTAATGATGATACATGGCATATTGATAGTGGCTGCTCCAAGCATATGACAGGAAACCGGAACTACTTACGTGACTTCAAACCTATACAAACCAATCAAGATGGTACCTTTGGCAACAACATGAAAGCAAAAATCAAAGGTTATGGAAACATAACAAATGGTAATTTTACCATAAAGAAAGTTGCCTTCGTCGATGACCTGAAACACAACCTCATCAGTATTTCTCAACTGTGTGATAACAATCTTGAAGTTCTTTTCACCAAACAACGAAGCTTGATCATGGACGCCAAAACCAAATATGTTATAGTTGATTCTGACCGTGCCGGAAATATGTATCCACTTGACATGGATCTTATCTATGGTAAACCTGATATATGTCTGCTATCTAAAGCCCCAGCAGATATTAGTTGGTTATGGCACCGTCACCTTTCCCATCTAAACTTTGGGTACATCAACAAATTAATCGGCGATGATCTTGTTCGAGGGCTACCACTTCTGAAGCTTGATAACAAAACTCTTTGTGCCGCATGTGAAAAAGGAAAACTTTCCAAATCCACTCACAAAAGCATCTCAGAATCTAGTGTATCCAAACCACTAGAGTTGTTGCATATAGACCTTTGTGGCCGTACCACAACCCAAACCATACAAGGGAAGAAGTACATTCTTGTTGTCGTTGATGGTTTCTCGCGCTTTGCTTGGGTCTTTTTCTTAAGACTAAAATCAGAAGCACCTGAAGAGATGATCAACTTCATCAAACAAATCGAGCTGAAGCTGAAACGACCTTTTCGAAGAATCCGTAGTGATAATGGTTTAGAGTTCAAAAACAATACTCTAGATTCATTTCTCAAAGACAAAGGAATTGAACATAACTTCTCAGCTCCATACACTCCACAACAGAATGGTGTTGTCGAAAGAAGGAACCGAACTCTATGTGAAGCTGCATGATCAATGCTTATCTTCGCTGATCTGCCACAATACTTCTGGGCAGAAGCAATAGCCACAGCTTGCTACACTCAAAATCGTTCCTTAATCCATAAACATCTTCATAAAACACCATATGAAGTCATTAACAACCGAAAACCAAACATCAAGTTTTTCCATATTTTTGGTTGTCGATGCTTCGTAAAGAACAATAAAGATCACCTTTCAAAATTTGAATCAACGTCAGATGAAGGAATTTTCCTTGGTTACTCATTTTCTTCAGCTGCTTATAGAGTACTGAACAAACGTACCAGAGTAATTGAAGAAAGTACCGATGTTCATTTCGATGAATTTTATGTCAGGAAATTGGATCGTGAACATTTTGGTTCAAAAATGATTGAAAATATTTTTCAAAATCCAATTCAACAAAGACCTTCTCCTGACATAGACATTGAAATCGATCTTGATTTACTTTTTGAACAACCAAAAACTGCTTAAGATTCTGAACTTCTAACTACTTTAATTGATCCTACAGGAACACCCAGTGAAGTTATTCCACAAACAAACCAAAATGATGCAGATCAATTCGAGGGGGAACCACCAACACATACTTCCTCTTTGGAACAAACACCAAATCCTCCTTTAAATACCCAATCCCCAAATAGCCAAAACAACCCCGATGCATCATTTATGGGGGAACCTTCAAACCTATTCCAAGATGAAACTCCTAGAGAAGAACAATGGGATACTAAAACTCCAATTATTATAGCGGAAGAGAATCGCTTAATAAAGTGGACCAGAAATCATCCAACAGACCAAATCATCGGAGATCCCAACTTAGGCATTCAGACTAGAGCCACATCCACAAATGAATGTTTATTTGGAGCCTTTTTATCCACGACTGAACCCAAAACCATACATTCTGCTATAAAAATCCAGACTGGGTAAAAGCTATGCAAGAAGAGCTAGCAAAATTTGAAAGAAACGACGTATGGAATCTTGTTCCTACTCCACCCGATGTTACTGTTATAGGTTCAAGATGGGTATACAGAAACAAGACTGACGATCAAGGAATCATTTGTCGAAACAAGGCACGTCTTGTAGTCAAATGATATTTACAACAAGAAGGAATCAACTACGATGAAACATATGCTCCAGTTGCCAGAATTTTTTGCATCTTTCTTGCATATGCTGCACACAAGAACTTCAAAGTATTCCAAATGGACGTTAAATGTGCATTCCTACACAGAGAGATAGATCGCGAAGTATACATCCAACAACCACCAGGTTTCGAAGATCCCAAATTTCCCGACCACAGCTTTAAATTGCAGAAGGCTGTCTATGGCTTGAAACAAACACCCCAAGCCTGGTATGCCACGTTGTCAACCTTTCTCAAAGAATCAGGTTTTAAAAGAGGTTCAATCGATCCAACCCTTTTTCGTAAAATCTTTAATAAACATCTTTTAATTGTACAAATATATGTTGATGACATTATTTTCGGTTCTACTGATGAATCTTAAAGTATTAAGTTTGCAGATTTAACGAAGAGCAAATTTGAAATGAGCATGATTGGGGAGATGACTACTTTTCTCAGACTTCAAATTAAACAGTCAACTGATAGCATTTTCATCAACCAAGAGAATTATGTTAAAAACCTACTCACTCGTTTTTCAATGGAAAAATCCAATACCGCAAAAACCCCAATGGCTTTTGGATACAAAATTGATGCAGACTTAAATGGAAAACCCGTTTACCAGAAAAGATATCGTGGAATGATCGGATCACTCTTATACCTCATTGCCAGCAGACCTGACATCATGTTTTCTACATGTGTATGTGCTAGATACCAAGCAAATCCTATGGAATCCCATGTAGTTGCTGTGAAACGCATCTTCAAATACCTTAAAGGCACTCCCAAACATGGCCTTTGGTATCCATCTAAATCCGATTTTCAGCTGAACGCCTTCACCGACTCAGACTACGGAGGATGCAAGCTAAATAGGAAGAGTACATCTGGTAGCTGTCAATTCCTAGGAGGTAGACTAGTGAGTTGGACTTCAAAGAAACAGACTTGTGTATCCACTTCAACAGCAGAAGCTGAATATGTCGCTGCCGCCAGCTGTTGTTCACAAGTCAGATGGATGCAAACTCAACTGCATGACTATGGCTTCAAAATCTCACAAATTCCCATATTTTGTGACTCGACCAGTGCAATTGCCATTTCTCACAATCCCGTTCACCATTCCATGACAAAGCACATCGACATTCGATATCACTTTATCAAAGACAACATTCAAAAGGGTCATATCGAACTACACTTCATCAACTCCGAAGATCAAATTGCCGATGTCTTCACTAAGGCTCTCGATGAAACAAAGTTTCAATACTTCCTAGGCCGTTTAGGAATGCTAAATCCAGATAACATCCATCCTTAAACTTTTACTTTTTGTTTGTACAAAAGTGTGTTTACTTTCATTCAAAAAGAAAATTCAAAAACGTTTGAAAATTGCTTTCTTTTCAAAAATTCAGAAAAACAAATCTTCAAAAATATAATAAAAGACTTGTTGTAATAAGCTTTTATAGAACCTTGTGATTAATCGTCTTTTGACTTAATTTTCAGATGCTTATGCTTGATGAAGATTTTAAGTCATATTGATTCTCAATTGGAGTGAAGGTTCAAATCTCCTACTTTTCATAATGTATATAACTTTATTTTCTTCGATTTTATTTCATTATTGACGATTTTAAACAATCAAGGGACATAACGTTAGGAGGTTCAGAAGAAAACAAAAACCCATGTGAGAATTTGTGCCTCGTCAATCTATATCACTGTGGAATTCATTTCTTGTGAGCTTAGGTGTGTCACTATTGCTTATAAGGTATATCCGATTATATCTTGTCATGGTCTCATTTTTTCTTAGATATCAAAATGACCAGGGACGATACATTTATTTCTTACATAATACACAACATGTCTTTTATGCCACCAATCCCCACCTAGATATAAGCCAACCAAAAATGAACTCTTGAGATCCCGTGATCCATCAAAAAGAAAAGACGAAACAAAAAGGATTTCAACAATCACTTATCAAAGATAAACAAAGATCTATCCACATCTAATCTTCAAAGACGAATCAAGATAAAGACGAATCAACAAGAAAGCCATATCATTCACCGAAGAAATACCAAACAAAACAAAAAACTCTACATTTGGTATTTTCAAACAAAGTTTCAACGAAATGGTTATTTCAAAACAATCATCAAAAGATCCATTGATCTGTTTTTAACCATTTCTCACAAAAAGGGATATCTTAATTCTGCAAGACAGAGACTCTCAAAAATCCAAATTTTCTCAAAATGTAGCAAATTCTCGATGCTAAAACAAAATATCTTTTTACAAAAATTGATATTGATCAACAAAAAGGATACCATCAAGGAAGAGCTGCAACAACAATGGATTTCCCGGGATACTGTAGCCTTCATCAATGAAAGTTCTTAGTTGCAAACTGCAATATGTAAATTGCTAAACCCCTCTACATGTATTTCCCGACGGAGAGAGAGTGAAAGTTAATGGCATGAATGAAGAAACCCGCTGAGTAATGCCGAAACCAGTCTTATGTGATTGATTATCTAATAATGAGACTAAGTGACTTTCAGGAAAAGCATAGTTGAACACCTCCAATATGAGTGTGAGTCGTTAGAGAGAGATATCACTCATTTTTAGTGATCATCAACTTGTTCTGCTGCCAGAACAACGAAACACCCAAGTGAAGCATACCACTTGCAAACCTAGCCTACAACCTGTGCTCGTTTTCTTTCATGATTAAACTCAACTACATTTAGATATTTAATGTCTTGTATCTATGTATTTGATCGTGTGTATGTATACAAGAGTCATAGCCATAGTTTATATGTGTTTTATTTTGTTCATCCCTTACAACTTCAACCTCAAGCATAAACTTCATCCTTGTGAAGTAAAGTCAAGAATACCAGGAACCAACAACACCACCTTCATTCATCATCACCTTATACCTCCATTTTAACCACATAATTCCACACTCAAAACAACCTCAAAATACACTCCAAAAATCCTCCTTAAACCTCCTCCAAAAACCTTTTTAAATCACCTCAACCATCACCACCTTGCTGTTTTTCGACATCAGAATTTTCATGTTAGAAAACAAAAAACCGAGCACAACAAAGCCAAAATACTACTAGGGAGATTTTCACCATAAATTCTTCAGGAGCTTACCTACGTCTAGAAATTTTTGTGGACGATTTTGACCACGGGAAACCCCAAAGAGACGCGAGAGAGAATTGGCTATCCAGAGAGATTTCTGTTTTCGAGTTCAGAATCTTCATGTTAGTAAACAAAAAAACCGAGCACAACACAGCCAAAATACTACTAGGGAGATTTTCACCATCAATTCTTCAGAACCTTGCCTACATTAGATACATATATGGCTACCCTTTGATAACCGAACCCGAGACTTTGATTCGGAAACAAATTTCTGAAAATATTTTACATAAGATATGTTAAACAAAGTCACAAAGTTTCAAAACAATCACTATGTTTTATATATCTTATCTATTGACAAATCTTTTATCTCGAATCTTCAAAAGTTCAAAACTATCAATATGATTATATCATACATGTCCTTATTTCAGCAATGATCACATAGGGGAAAATTGTTGAAAAATGTTTTTGTATGTGACCATCACTGAAATAAGACGAACTGTTTTTATTTTATCTGACAAATATTATCAGTTATTTCAGGTTGCATGGATTCATGATCAAATGGAAAATACAAAATACGCGAAAGACGGAATATGCAAAGACGGAAAAATAGCCGCATATTTAATCGTTTGAAGACAAATCAAATCAAGCGATAAATATGTCAATACTTTAAACCTCAAGGGAATTTATTAGAAATTCATTTATTTTAAATGAATTTATGAGATTTCTCATATTGTGCTGTGGAAATGAGAAGTAAAAACACACGCTCCATACTCCATATTGAAAAGTCAAAGAAAGAAGCATACCACTTGCAAACCTAGCCTACAACCTGTGCTCGTTTTCTTTCATGATTAAACTCAACTACATTTAGATATTTAATGTCTTGTATCTATGTATTTGATCGTGTGTATGTATACAAGAGTCATAGCCATAGTTTATATGTGTTTTATTTTGTTCATCCCTTACAACTTCAACCTCAAGCATAAGCTTCATCCTTGTGAAGTAAAGTCAAGAACACCAAGAACCAACAACACCACCTTCATTCATCATCACCTTATACCTCCATTTTAACCACATAATTCCACACTCAAAACAACCTCAAAATACTCTCCAAAAATCCTCCTTAAACCTCCTCCAAAAACCTTTTTAAATCACCTCAACCATCACCACCTTGCTGTTTTTCGACATCAGAATTTTCATGTTAGAAAACAAAAAACCGAGCACAACAAAGCCAAAATACTACTAGGGAGATTTTCACCATAAATTCTTCAGGAGCTTACCTACGTCTAGAAATTTTGTGGACGATTTTGACCACGGAAAACCCCAAAGAGACGCGAGAGAGAATTGGCTATCCAGAGAGATTTCTGTTTTCGAGTTCAGAATCTTCATGTTAGTAAACAAAAAAACCGCGCACAACACAGCCAAAATACTACTAGGGAGATTTTCACCATCAATTCTTCAGAACCTTGCCTACATTAGATACATATATGGCTACCCTTTGATAACCGAACCCGAGACTTTGATTCGGAAACAAATTTCTGAAAATATTTTACATAAGATATGTTAAACAAAGTCACAAACTTTCAAAACAATCACTATGTTTTATATATCTTATCTATTGACAAATCTTTTATCTCGAATCTTCAAAAGTTCAAAACTATCAATATGATTATATCATACATGTCCTTATTTCAGCAATGATCACATAGGGGAAAATTGTTGAAAAATGTTTTTGTATGTGACCATCACTGAAATAAGACGAACTGTTTTTATTTTATCTGACAAATATTATAAGTTATTTCAGGTTGCATGGATTCATGATCAAATGGAAAATACAAAATACGCGAAAGACTGAATATGGAAAAACGGAAAAATAGCCGCATATTTAATCGTTAGAAGACAAATCAAATCAAGGGATAAATATGTCAATACTTTAAACCTCAAGGGACTTTATTTGAAATTCATTTATTTTAAATGAATTTATGAGATTTCTCATATTGTGCTGTGGAAATGAGAAGTAAAAACACACGCTCCATACTCCATATTGAAAAGTCAAAGAAAGAAGCATACCACTTGCAAACCTAGCCTACAACCTGTGCTCGTTTTCTTTCATGATTAAACTCAACTACATTTAGATATTTAATGTCTTGTATCTATGTATTTGATCGTGTGTATGTATACAAGAGTCATAGCCATAGTTTATATGTGTTTTATTTTGTTCATCCCTTACAACTTCAACCTCAAGCATAAGCTTCATCCTTGTGAAGTAAAGTCAAGAACACCAAGAACCAACAACACCACCTTCATTCATCATCACCTTATACCTCCATTTTAACCACATAATTCCACACTCAAAACAACCTCAAAATACTCTCCAAAAATCCTCCTTAAACCTCCTCCAAAAACCTTTTTAAATCACCTCAACCATCACCACCTTGTTGTTTTTCGACATCAGAATTTGCATGTTAGAAAACAAAAAACTGAGCACAACAAAGCCAAAATACTACTAGGGAGATTTTCACCGTAAATTCTTCAGGAGCTTACCTACGTTTAGAAATTTTTGTGGACGATTTTGACCACGGGAAACCCCAAAGGGACGCAAGAGAGAATTGGCTATCCAGGGAGATTTCTGTTTTCGAGTTCAGAATCTTCATGTTAGTAAACAAAAAAACCGAGCACAACACAGCCAAAATACTACTAGGGAGATTTTCACCATCAATTCTTCAGAACCTTGCCTACATTAGATACATATATGGCTACCCTTTGATAACCGAACCCGAGACTTTGATTCGGAAACAAATTTCTGAAAATATTTTACATAGGATATGTTAAACAAAGTCACAAAGTTTCAAAACAATCACTATGTTTTATATATCTTATCTATTGACAAATCTTTTATCTCGAATCTTCAAAAGTTCAAAACTATCAATATGATTATATCATACATGTCCTTATTTCAGCAATGATCACATAGGGGAAAATTGTTGAAAAATGTTTTTGTATGTGACCATCACTGAAATAAGACGAATTGTTTTTATTTTATCTGACAAATATTATCAGTTATTTCAGGTTGCATGGATTCATGATCAAATGGAAAATACAAAATACGCGAAAGACGGAATATGCAAAGACGGAAAAATAGCCGCATATTTAATCGTTTGAAGACAAATCAAATCAAGCGATAAATATGTCAATACTTTAAACCTCAAGGGAATTTATTAGAAATTCATTTATTTTAAATGAATTTATGAGATTTCTCATATTGTGCTGTGGAAATGAGAAGTAAAAACACACGCTCCATACTCCATATTGAACAGTCAAAGAAAGAAGCATACCACTTGCAAACCTAGCCTACAACCTGTGCTCGTTTTCTTTCATGATTAAACTCAACTACATTTAGATATTTAATGTCTTGTATCTATGTATTTGATCGTGTGTATGTATACAAGAGTCATAGCCATAGTTTATATGTGTTTTATTTTGTTCATCCCTTACAACTTCAACCTCAAGCATAAGCTTCATCCTTGTGAAGTAAAGTCAAGAACACCAAGAACCAACAACACCACCTTCATTCATCATCACCTTATACCTCCATTTTAACCACATAATTCCACACTCAAAACAACCTCAAAATACTCTCCAAAAATCCTCCTTAAACCTCCTCCAAAAACCTTTTTAAATCACCTCAACCATCACCACCTTGCTGTTTTTCGACATCAGAATTTTCATGTTAGAAAACAAAAAACCGAGCACAACAAAGCCAAAATACTACTAGAGAGATTTTCACCATAAATTCTTCAGGAGCTTACCTACGTCTAGAAATTTTTGTGGACGATTTTGACCACGGGAAACCCCAAAGAGACGCGAGAGAGAATTGGCTATCCAGAGAGATTTCTGTTTTCGAGTTCAGAATCTTCATGTTAGTAAACAAAAAAACCGAGCACAACACAGCCAAAATACTACTAGGGAGATTTTCACCATCAATTCTTCAGAACCTTGCCTACATTAGATACATATATGGCTACCCTTTGATAACCGAACCCGAGACTTTGATTCGGAAACAAATTTCTGAAAATATTTTACATAAGATATGTTAAACAAAGTCACAAAGTTTCAAAACAATCACTATGTTTTATATATCTTATCTATTGACAAATCTTTTATCTCGAATCTTCAAAAGTTCAAAACTATCAATATGATTATATCATACATGTCCTTATTTCAGCAATGATCACATAGGGGAAAATTGTTGAAAAATGTTTTTGTATGTGACCATCACTGAAATAAGACGAACTGTTTTTATTTTATCTGACAAATATTATCAGTTATTTCAGGTTGCATGGATTCATGATCAAATGGAAAATACAAAATACGCGAAAGACGGAATATGCAAAGACGGAAAAATAGCCGCATATTTAATCGTTTGAAGACAAATCAAATCAAGCGATAAATATGTCAATACTTTAAACATCAAGGGAATTTATTAGAAATTCATTTATTTTAAATGAATTTATGAGATTTCTCATATTGTGCTGTAGAAATGAGAAGTAAAAACACACGCTCCATACTCCATATTGAAAAGTCAAAGAAAGAAGCATACCACTTGCAAACCTAGCCTACAACCTGTGCTCGTTTTCTTTCATGATTAAACTCAACTACATTTAGATATTTAATGTCTTGTATCTATGTATTTGATCGTGTGTATGTATACAAGAGTCATAGCCATAGTTTATATGTGTTTTATTTTGTTCATCCCTTACACCTTCAACCTCAAGCATAAGCTTCATCCTTGTGAAGTAAAGTCAAGAACACCAAGAACCAACAACACCACCTTCATTCATCATCACCTTATACCTCCATTTTAACCACATAATTCCACACTCAAAACAACCTCAAAATACTCTCCAAAAATCCTCCTTAAACCTCCTCCAAAAACCTTTTTAAATCACCTCAACCATCACCACCTTGTTGTTTTTCGACATCAGAATTTGCATGTTAGAAAACAAAAAAACGAGCACAACAAAGCCAAAATACTACTAGAGAGATTTTCACCATAAATTCTTCAGGAGCTTACCTACGTCTAGAAATTTTTGTGGACGATTTTGACCACGGGAAACCCCAAAGAGACGCGAGAGAGAATTGGCTATCCAGAGAGATTTCTGTTTTCGAGTTCAGAATCTTCATGTTAGTAAACAAAAAAACCGAGCACAACACAGCCAAAATACTACTAGGGAGATTTTCACCATCAATTCTTCAGAACCTTGCCTACATTAGATACATATATGGCTACCCTTTGATAACCGAACCCGAGACTTTGATTCGGAAACAAATTTCTGAAAATATTTTACATAAGATATGTTAAACAAAGTCACAAAGTTTCAAAACAATCACTATGTTTTATATATCTTATCTATTGACAAATCTTTTATCTCGAATCTTCAAAAGTTCAAAACTATCAATATGATTATATCATACATGTCCTTATTTCAGCAATGATCACATAGGGGAAAATTGTTGAAAAATGTTTTTGTATGTGACCATCACTGAAATAAGACGAACTGTTTTTATTTTATCTGACAAATATTATCAGTTATTTCAGGTTGCATGGATTCATGATCAAATGGAAAATACAAAATACGCGAAAGACGGAATATGCAAAGACGGAAAAATAGCCGCATATTTAATCGTTTGAAGACAAATCAAATCAAGCGATAAATATGTCAATACTTTAAACATCAAGGGAATTTATTAGAAATTCATTTATTTTAAATGAATTTATGAGATTTCTCATATTGTGCTGTAGAAATGAGAAGTAAAAACACACGCTCCATACTCCATATTGAAAAGTCAAAGAAAGAAGCATACCACTTGCAAACCTAGCCTACAACCTGTGCTCGTTTTCTTTCATGATTAAACTCAACTACATTTAGATATTTAATGTCTTGTATCTATGTATTTGATCGTGTGTATGTATACAAGAGTCATAGCCATAGTTTATATGTGTTTTATTTTGTTCATCCCTTACACCTTCAACCTCAAGCATAAGCTTCATCCTTGTGAAGTAAAGTGAAGAACACCAAGAACCAACAACACCACCTTCATTCATCATCACCTTATACCTCCATTTTAACCACATAATTCCACACTCAAAACAACCTCAAAATACTCTCCAAAAATCCTCCTTAAACCTCCTCCAAAAACCTTTTTAAATCACCTCAACCATCACCACCTTGTTGTTTTTCGACATCAGAATTTGCATGTTAGAAAACAAAAAAACGAGCACAACAAAGCCAAAATACTACTAGGGAGATTTTCACCATAAATTCTTCAGGAGCTTACCTACGTCTAGAAATTTTTGTGGACGATTTTGACCACGGGAAACCCCAAAGAGACGCAAGAGAGAATTGGCTATCCAGAGAGATTTCTGTTTTCGAGTTCAGAATCTTCATGTTAGTAAACAAAAAAACCGAGCACAACACAGCAAAAATACTACTAGGGAGATTTTCACCATCAATTCTTCAGAACCTTGCCTACATTAGATACATATATGGCTACCCTTTGATAACCGAACCCGAGACTTTGATTCGGAAACAAATTTCTGAAAATATTTTACATAAGATATGTTAAACAAAGTCACAAAGTTTCAAAACAATCACTATGTTTTATATATCTTATCTATTGACAAATCTTTTATCTCGAATCTTCAAAAGTTCAAAACTATCAATATGATTATATCATACATGTCCTTATTTCAGCAATGATCACATAGGGGAAAATTGTTGAAAAATGTTTTTGTATGTGACCATCACTGAAATAAGACGAACTGTTTTTATTTTATCTGACAAATATTATCAGTTATTTCAGGTTGCATGGATTCATGATCAAATGGAAAATACAAAATACGCGAAAGACGGAATATGCAAAGACGGAAAAATAGCCGCATATTTAATCGTTTGAAGACAAATCAAATCAAGCGATAAATATGTCAATACTTTAAACCTCAAGGGAATTTATTAGAAATTCATTTATTTTAAATGAATTTATGAGATTTCTCATATTGTGCTGTGGAAATGAGAAGTAAAAACACACGCTCCATACTCCATATTGAAAAGTCAAAGAAAGAAGCATACCACTTGCAAACCTAGCCTACAACCTGTGCTCGTTTTCTTTCATGATTAAACTCAACTACATTTAGATATTTAATGTCTTGTATCTATGTATTTGATCGTGTGTATGTATACAAGAGTCATAGCCATAGTTTATATGTGTTTTATTTTGTTCATCCCTTACAACTTCAACCTCAAGCATAAGCTTCATCCTTGTGAAGTAAAGTCAAGAACACCAAGAACCAACAACACCACCTTCATTCATCATCACCTTATACCTCCATTTTCACCACATAATTCCACACTCAAAACAACCTCAAAATACTCTCCAAAAATCCTCCTTAAACCTCCTCCAAAAACCATTTTAAATCATCTCAACCATCACCACCTTGTTGTTTTTCGACATCAGAATTTGCATGTTAGAAAACAAAAAACCGAGCACAACAAAGCCAAAATACTACTAGGGAGATTTTCACCATAAATTCTTCAGGAGCTTACCTACGTCTAGAAATTTTTGTGGACGATTTTGACCACGGGAAACCCCAAAGAGACGCAAGAGAGAATTGGCTATCCAGAGAGATTTCTGTTTTCGAGTTCAGAATCTTCATGTTAGTAAACAAAAAAACCGAGCACAACACAGCCAAAATACTACTAGGGAGATTTTCACCATCAATTCTTCAGAACCTTGCCTACATTAGATACATATATGGCTACCCTTTGATAACCGAACCCGAGACTTTGATTCGGAAACAAATTTCTGAAAATATTTTACATAAGATATGTTAAACAAAGTCACAAAGTTTCAAAACAATCACTATGTTTTATATATCTTATCTATTGACAAATCTTTTATCTCGAATCTTCAAAAGTTCAAAACTATCAATATGATTATATCATACATGTCCTTATTTCAGCAATGATCACATAGGGGAAAATTGTTGAAAAATGTTTTTGTATGTGACCATCACTGAAATAAGACGAACTGTTTTTATTTTATCTGACAAATATTATCAGTTATTTCAGGTTGCATGGATTCATGATCAAATGGAAAATACAAAATACGCGAAAGACGGAATATGCAAAGACGGAAAAATAGCCGCATATTTAATCGTTTGAAGACAAATCAAATCAAGCGATAAATATGTCAATACTTTAAACCTCAAGGGAATTTATTAGAAATTAATTTATTTTAAATGAATTTATGAGATTTCTCATATTGTGCTGTGGAAATGAGAAGTAAAAACACACGCTCCATACTCCATATTGAAAAGTCAAAGAAAGAAGCATACCACTTGCAAACCTAGCCTACAACCTGTGCTCGTTTTCTTTCATGATTAAACTCAACTACATTTAGATATTTAATGTCTTGTATCTATGTATTTGATCGTGTGTATGTATACAAGAGTCATAGCCATAGTTTATATGTGTTTTATTTTGTTCATCCCTTACAACTTCAACCTCAAGCATAAGCTTCATCCTTGTGAAGTAAAGTCAAGAACACCAAGAACCAACAACACCACCTTCATTCATCATCACCTTATACCTCCATTTTCACCACATAATTCCACACTCAAAACAACCTCAAAATACTCTCCAAAAATCCTCCTTAAACCTCCTCCAAAAACCTTTTTAAATCACCTCAACCATCACCACCTTGTTGTTTTTCGACATCAGAATTTGCATGTTAGAAGACAAAAAACCGAGCACAACAAAGCCAAAATACTACTAGGGAGATTTTCACCATAAATTCTTCAGGAGCTTAACTACGTCTAAAAATTTTTGTGGACGATTTTGACCACGGGAAACACCAAAGAGACGCGAGAGAGAATTGGCTATCCAGAGAGATTTCTGTTTTCGAGTTCAGAATCTTCATGTTAGTAAACAAAAAAACCGAGCACAACACAGCCAAAATACTACTAGGGAGATTTTCACCATCAATTCTTCAGAACCTTGCCTACATTAGATACATATATGGCTACCCTTTGATAACCGAACCCGAGACTTTGATTCGGAAACAAATTTCTGAAAATATTTTACATAAGATATGTTAAACAAAGTCACAAACTTTCAAAA
Organism: Lactuca sativa; assembly: GCF_002870075.4. Classification (NCBI taxonomy): domain Eukaryota; kingdom Viridiplantae; phylum Streptophyta; class Magnoliopsida; order Asterales; family Asteraceae; genus Lactuca; species Lactuca sativa. Next base: position 101,936,263 of record NC_056628.2, read on the forward strand.
CAATCACTATGTTTTATATATCTTATCTATTGACAAATCTTTTATCTCGAATCTTCAAAAGTTCAAAACTATCAATATGATTATATCATACATGTCCTTATTTCAGCAATGATCACATAGGGGAAAATTGTTGAAAAATGTTTTTGTATGTGACCATCACTGAAATAAGACGAACTGTTTTTATTTTATCTGACAAATATTATCAGTTATTTCAGGTTGCATGGATTCATGATCAAATGGAAAATACAAAATACGCGAAAGACGGAATATGCAAAGACGGAAAAATAGCCGCATATTTAATCGTTTGAAGACAAATCAAATCAAGCGATAAATATGTCAATACTTTAAACCTCAAGGGAATTTATTAGAAATTAATTTATTTTAAATGAATTTATGAGATTTCTCATATTATGCTGTGGAAATGAGAAGTAAAAACACACGCTCCATACTCCATATTGAAAAGTCAAAGAAAGAAGCATACCACTTGCAAACCTAGCCTACAACCTGTGCTCGTTTTCTTTCATGATTAAACTCAACTACATTTAGATATTTAATGTCTTGTATCTATGTATTTGATCGTGTGTATGTATACAAGAGTCATAGCCATAGTTTATATGTGTTTTATTTTGTTCATCCCTTACAACTTCAACCTCAAGCATAAGCTTCATCCTTGTGAAGTAAAGTCAAGAACACCAAGAACCAACAACACCACCTTCATTCATCATCACCTTATACCTCCATTTTCACCACATAATTCCACACTCAAAACAACCTCAAAATACTCTCCAAAAATCCTCCTTAAACCTCCTCCAAAAACCTTTTTAAATCACCTCAACCATCACCACCTTGTTGTTTTTCGACATCAGAATTTGCATGTTAGAAGACAAAAAACCGAGCACAACAAAGCCAAAATACTACTAGGGAGATTTTCACCATAAATTCTTCAGGAGCTTAACTACGTCTAAAAATTTTTGTGGACGATTTTGACCACGGGAAACACCAAAGAGACGCGAGAGAGAATTGGCTATCCAGAGAGATTTCTGTTTTCGAGTTCAGAATCTTCATGTTAGTAAACAAAAAAACCGAGCACAACACAGCCAAAATACTACTAGGGAGATTTTCACCATCAATTCTTCAGAACCTTGCCTACATTAGATACATATATGGCTACCCTTTGATAACCGAACCCGAGACTTTGATTCGGAAACAAATTTCTGAAAATATTTTACATAAGATATGTTAAACAAAGTCACAAACTTTCAAAACAATCACTATGTTTTATATATCTTATCTATTGACAAATCTTTTATCTCGAATCTTCAAAAGTTCAAAACTATCAATATGATTATATCATACATGTCCTTATTTCAGCAATGATCACATAGGGGAAAATTGTTTAAAAATGTTTTTGTATGTGACCATCACTGAAATAAGACGAACTGTTTTTATTTTATCTGACAAATATTATCAGTTATTTCAGGTTGCATGGATTCATGATCAAATGGAAAATACAAAATACTCGAAAGACGGAATATGCAAAGACGGAAAAATAGCCGCATATTTAATCGTTTGAAGACAAATCAAATCAAGGGATAAATACGTCAATACTTTAAACCTCAAGGGACTTTATTAGAAATTCATTTATTTTAAATGAATTTATGAGATTTCTCATATTGTGCTGTGGAAATGAGAAGTAAAAACACACGCTCCATACTCCATATTGAAAAGTCAAAGAAAGAAGCATACCACTTGCAAACCTAGCCTACAGCCTGTGCTCGTTTTCTTTCATGATTAAACTCAACTACATTTAGATATTTAATGTCTTGTATCTATGTATTTGATCGTGTGTATGTATACAAGAGTCATAGCCATAGTTTATATGTGTTTTATTTTGTTCATCCCTTACAACTTCAACCTCAAGCATAAGCTTCATCCTTGTGAAGTAAAGTCAAGAACACCAAGAACCAACAACACCACCTTCATTCATCATCACCTTATACCTCCATTTTCACCACATAATTCCACACTCAAAACAACCTCAAAATACTCTCCAAAAATCCTCCTTAAACCTCCTCCAAAAACCTTTTTAAATCACCTCAACCATCACCACCTTGTTGTTTTTCGACATCAGAATTTGCATGTTAGAAGACAAAAAACCGAGCACAACAAAGCCAAAATACTACTAGGGAGATTTTCACCATAAATTCTTCAGGAGCTTAACTACGTCTAAAAATTTTTGTGGACGATTTTGACCACGGGAAACACCAAAGAGACGCGAGAGAGAATTGGCTATCCAGAGAGATTTCTGTTTTCGAGTTCAGAATCTTCATGTTAGTAAACAAAAAAACCGAGCACAACACAGCCAAAATACTACTAGGGAGATTTTCACCATCAATTCTTCAGAACCTTGCCTACATTAGATACATATATGGCTACCCTTTGATAACCGAACCCGAGACTTTGATTCGGAAACAAATTTCTGAAAATATTTTACATAAGATATGTTAAACAAAGTCACAAACTTTCAAAACAATCACTATGTTTTATATATCTTATCTATTGACAAATCTTTTATCTCGAATCTTCAAAAGTTCAAAACTATCAATATGATTATATCATACATGTCCTTATTTCAGCAATGATCACATAGGGGAAAATTGTTGAAAAATGTTTTTGTATGTGACCATCACTGAAATAAGACGAACTGTTTTTATTTTATCTGACAAATATTATCAGTTATTTCAGGTTGCATGGATTCATGATCAAATGGAAAATACAAAATACGCGAAAGACGGAATATGCAAAGACGGAAAAATAGCCGCATATTTAATCGTTTGAAGACAAATCAAATCAAGCGATAAATATGTCAATACTTTAAACCTCAAGGGAATTTATTAGAAATTAATTTATTTTAAATGAATTTATGAGATTTCTCATATTGTGCTGTGGAAATGAGAAGTAAAAACACACGCTCCATACTCCATATTGAAAAGTCAAAGAAAGAAGCATACCACTTGCAAACCTAGCCTACAACCTGTGCTCGTTTTCTTTCATGATTAAACTCAACTACATTTAGATATTTAATGTCTTGTATCTATGTATTTGATCGTGTGTATGTATACAAGAGTCATAGCCATAGTTTATATGTGTTTTATTTTGTTCATCCCTTACAACTTCAACCTCAAGCATAAGCTTCATCCTTGTGAAGTAAAGTCAAGAACACCAAGAACCAACAACACCACCTTCATTCATCATCACCTTATACCTCCATTTTCACCACATAATTCCACACTCAAAACAACCTCAAAATACTCTCCAAAAATCCTCCTTAAACCTCCTCCAAAAACCTTTTTAAATCACCTCAACCATCACCACCTTGTTGTTTTTCGACATCAGAATTTGCATGTTAGAAGACAAAAAACCGAGCACAACAAAGCCAAAATACTACTAGGGAGATTTTCACCATAAATTCTTCAGGAGCTTAACTACGTCTAAAAATTTTTGTGGACGATTTTGACCACGGGAAACACCAAAGAGACGCGAGAGAGAATTGGCTATCCAGAGAGATTTCTGTTTTCGAGTTCAGAATCTTCATGTTAGTAAACAAAAAAACCGAGCACAACACAGCCAAAATACTACTAGGGAGATTTTCACCATCAATTCTTCAGAACCTTGCCTACATTAGATACATATATGGCTACCCTTTGATAACCGAACCCGAGACTTTGATTCGGAAACAAATTTCTGAAAATATTTTACATAAGATATGTTAAACAAAGTCACAAACTTTCAAAACAATCACTATGTTTTATATATCTTATCTATTGACAAATCTTTTATCTCGAATCTTCAAAAGTTCAAAACTATCAATATGATTATATCATACATGTCCTTATTTCAGCAATGATCACATAGGGGAAAATTGTTTAAAAATGTTTTTGTATGTGACCATCACTGAAATAAGACGAACTGTTTTTATTTTATCTGACAAATATTATCAGTTATTTCAGGTTGCATGGATTCATGATCAAATGGAAAATACAAAATACTCGAAAGACGGAATATGCAAAGACGGAAAAATAGCCGCATATTTAATCGTTTGAAGACAAATCAAATCAAGGGATAAATACGTCAATACTTTAAACCTCAAGGGACTTTATTAGAAATTCATTTATTTTAAATGAATTTATGAGATTTCTCATATTGTGCTGTGGAAATGAGAAGTAAAAACACACGCTCCATACTCCATATTGAAAAGTCAAAGAAAGAAGCATACCACTTGCAAACCTAGCCTACAGCCTGTGCTCGTTTTCTTTCATGATTAAACTCAACTACATTTAGATATTTAATGTCTTGTATCTATGTATTTGATCGTGTGTATGTATACAAGAGTCATAGCCATAGTTTATATGTGTTTTATTTTGTTCATCCCTTACAACTTCAACCTCAACGATAAGCTTCATCCTTGTGAAGTAAAGTCAAGAACACCAAGAACCAACAACACCACCTTCATTCATCATCACCTTATACCTCCATTTTCACCACATAATTCCACACTCAAAACAACCTCAAAATACTCTCCAAAAATCCTCCTTAAACCTCCTCCAAAAACCTTTTTAAATCACCTCAACTATCACCACCTTGTTGTTTTTCGACATCAGAATTTGCATGTTAGAAGACAAAAAACCGAGCACAACAAAGCCAAAATACTACTAGGGAGATTTTCACCATAAATTCTTCAGGAGCTTAACTACGTCTAGAAATTTTTGTGGACGATTTTGACCACGGGAAACACCAAAGAGACGTGAGAGAGAATTGGCTATCAAGAGAGATTTCTGTTTTCGAGTTCAGAATCTTCATGTTAGTAAACAAAAAAACTGAGCACAACACAGCCAAAATACTACTAGGGAGATTTTCACCATCAATTCTTCAGAACCTTGCCTACATTAGATACATATATGGCTACCCTTTGATAACCGAACCCGAGACTTTGATTCGGAAACAAATTTCTGAAAATATTTTACATAGGATATGTTAAACAAAGTCACAAACTTTCAAAACAATCACTATGTTTTATATATCTTATCTATTGACAAATCTTTTATCTCGAATCTTCAAAAGTTCAAAACTATCAATATGATTATATCATACATGTCCTTATTTCAGCAATGATCACATAGGGGAAAATTGTTGAAAAATGTTTTTGTATGTGACCATCACTGAAATAAGACGAACTGTTTTTATTTTATCTGACAAATATTATCAGTTATTTCAGGTTGCATGGATTCATGATCAAATGGAAAATACAAAATACGCGAAAGACGGAATATGCAAAGACGGAAAAATAGCCGCATATTTAATCGTTTGAAGACAAATCAAATCAAGCGATAAATATGTCAATACTTTAAACCTCAAGGGAATTTATTAGCAATTAATTTATTTTAAATGAATTTATGAGATTTCTCATATTGTGCTGTGGAAATGAGAAGTAAAAACACACGCTCCATACTCCATATTGAAAAGTCAAAGAAAGAAGCATACCACTTGCAAACCTAGCCTACAACCTGTGCTAGTTTTCTTTCATGATTAAACTCAACTACATTTAGATATTTAATGTCTTGTATCTATGTATTTGATCGTGTGTATGTATACAAGAGTCATAGCCATAGTTTATATGTGTTTTATTTTGTTCATCCCTTACAACTTCAACCTCAAGCATAAGCTTCATCCTTGTGAAGTAAAGTCAAGAACCCCAAGAACCAACAACACCACCTTCATTCATCATCACCTTATACCTCCATTTTCACCACATACTTCCACACTCAAAACAACCTCAAAATACACTCCAAAAATCCTCCTTAAACCTCCTCCAAAAACCATTTTAAATCACCTCAACCATCACCACCTTGTTGTTTTTCGACATCAGAATTTGCATGTTACAAAACAAAAAACCGAGCACAACAAAGCCAAAATACTACTAGAGAGATTTTCACCATAAATTCTTCAGGAGCTTAACTACGTCTAGAAATTTTTGTGGACGATTTTGACCACGGGAAACACCAAAGAGACGTGAGAGAGAATTGGCTATCAAGAGAGATTTCTGTTTTCGAGTTCAGAATCTTCATGTTAGTAAACAAAAAAACTGAGCACAACACAGCCAAAATACTACTAGGGAGATTTTCACCATCAATTCTTCAGAACCTTGCCTACATTAGATACATATATGGCTACCCTTTGATAACCGAACCCGAGACTTTGATTCGGAAACAAATTTCTGAAAATATTTTACATAGGATATGTTAAACAAAGTCACAAACTTTCAAAACAATCACTATGTTTTATATATCTTATCTATTGACAAATCTTTTATCTCGAATCTTCAAAAGTTCAAAACTATCAATATGATTATATCATACATGTCCTTATTTCAGCAATGATCACATAGGGGAAAATTGTTGAAAAATGTTTTTGTATGTGACCATCACTGAAATAAGACGAACTGTTTTTATTTTATCTGACAAATATTATCAGTTATTTCAGGTTGCATGGATTCATGATCAAATGGAAAATACAAAATACGCGAAAGACGGAATATGCAAAGACGGAAAAATAGCCGCATATTTAATCGTTTGAAGACAAATCAAATCAAGCGATAAATATGTCAATACTTTAAACCTCAAGGGAATTTATTAGCAATTAATTTATTTTAAATGAATTTATGAGATTTCTCATATTGTGCTGTGGAAATGAGAAGTAAAAACACACGCTCCATACTCCATATTGAAAAGTCAAAGAAAGAAGCATACCACTTGCAAACCTAGCCTACAACCTGTGCTAGTTTTCTTTCATGATTAAACTCAACTACATTTAGATATTTAATGTCTTGTATCTATGTATTTGATCGTGTGTATGTATACAAGAGTCATAGCCATAGTTTATATGTGTTTTATTTTGTTCATCCCTTACAACTTCAACCTCAAGCATAAGCTTCATCCTTGTGAAGTAAAGTCAAGAACACCAAGAACCAACAACACCACCTTCATTCATCATCACCTTATACCTCCATTTTCACCACATAATTCCACACTCAAAACAACCTCAAAATACTCTCCAAAAATCCTCCTTAAACCTCCTCCAAAAACCTTTTTAAATCACCTCAACCATCACCACCTTGTTGTTTTTCGACATCAGAATTTGCATGTTAGAAAACAAAAAACCGAGCACAACAAAGCCAAAATACTACTAGGGAGATTTTCACCATAAATTCTTCAGGAGCTTACCTACGTCTAGAAATTTTTGTGGACGATTTTGACCATGGGAAACCCCAAAGAGACGCGAGAGAGTATTGGCTATCCAGAGAGATTTTTGTTTTCGAGTTCAGAATCTTCATGTTAGTAAACAAAAAAACTGAGCACAACACAGCCAAAATACTACTAGGGAGATTTTCACCATCAATTCTTCAGAACCTTGCCTACATTAGATACATATATGGCTACCCTTTGATAACCGAACCCGAGACTTTGATTCGGAAACAAATTTCTGAAAATATTTTACATAGGATATGTTAAACAAAGTCACAAACTTTCAAAACAATCACTATGTTTTATATATCTTATCTATTGACAAATCTTTTATCTCGAATCTTCAAAAGTTCAAAACTATCAATATGATTATATCATACATGTCCTTATTTCAGCAATGATCACATAGGGGAAAATTGTTGAAAAATGTTTTTGTATGTGACCATCACTGAAATAAGACGAACTGTTTTTATTTTATCTGACAAATATTATAAGTTATTTCAGGTTGCATGGATTCATGATCAAATGGAAAATACAAAATACGCGAAAGATGGAATATGCAAATACGGAAAAATAGCCGCATATTTAATCGTTTGAAGACAAATCAAATCAAGGGATAAATATGTCAATACTTTAAACCTCAAGGGACTTTATTAGAAATTCATTTATTTTAAATGAATTTATGAGATTTCTCATATTGTGCTGTGGAAATGAGAAGTAAAAACACACACTCCATACTCCATATTGAAAAGTCAAAGAAAGAAGCATACCACTTGCAAACCTAACTTACAACCTGTGCTCGTTTGCTTTCATGATTAAACTCAACTACATTTAGATATTTAATGTCTTGTATCTATGTATTTGATCGTGTGTATGTATACAAGAGTCATAGCCATAGTTTATATGTGTTTTATTTTGTTCATCCCTTACAACTTCAACCTCAAGCATAAGCTTCATCCTTGTGAAGTAAAGTCAAGAACACCAAGAACCAACAACACCACCTTCATTCATCATCACCTTATACCTCCATTTTAACCACATAATTCCACACTCAAAACAACCTCAAAATACTCTCCAAAAATCCTCCTCAAACCTCCTCTAAAAACCTTTTTAAATCACCTCAACCATCACCACCTTGCTGTTTTTCGACATCAGAATTTGCATGTTAGAAAACAAAAAACCGAGCACAACAAAGCCAAAATACTACTAGGGAGATTTTCACCATAAATTATTCAGGAGCTTACCTACGTCTAGAAATTTTTGTGGACGATTTTGACCATGGGAAACCCCAAAGAGACGCGAGAGAGTATTGGCTATCCAGAGAGATTTCTGTTTTCGAGTTCAGAATCTTCATGTTAGTAAACAAAAAAACTGAGCACAACACAGCCAAAATACTACTAGGGAGATTTTCACCATCAATTCTTCAGAACCTTGCCTACATTAGATACATATATGGCTACCCTTTGATAACCGAACCCGAGACTTTGATTCGGAAACAAATTTCTGAAAATATTTTACATAGGATATGTTAAACAAAGTCACAAACTTTCAAAACAATCACTATGTTTTATATATCTTATCTATTGACAAATCTTTTATCTCGAATCTTCAATAGTTCAAAACTATCAATATGATTATATCATACATGTCCTTATTTCAACAATGATCACAAAGGGGAAAATTGTTGAAAAATGTTTTTGTGTGTGACCATCACTGAAATAAGACGAACTGTTTTTATTTTATCTGACAAATATTATCAGTTATTTCAGGTTGCATGGATTGATGATCAAATGGAAAATACAAAATACGCGAAAGACTGAATATGCAAAAACGGAAAAATAGCCGCATATTTAATCGTTTGAAGACAAATCAAATCAAGGGATAAATATGTCAATACTTTAAACCTCAAGGGAATTTATTAGAAATTCATTTATTTTAAATGAATTTATGAGATTTCTCATATTGTGCTGTGGAAATGAGAAGTAAAAACACACGCTCCATACTCCATATTGAAAAGTCAAAGAAAGAAGCATACCACTTGCAAACCTAACTTACAACCTGTGCTCGTTTGCTTTCATGATTAAACTCAACTACATTTAGATATTTAATGTCTTGTATCTATGTATTTGATCGTGTGTATGTATACAAGAGTCATAGCCATAGTTTATATGTGTTTTATTTTGTTCATCCCTTACAACTTCAACCTCAAGCATAAGCTTCATCCTTGTGAAGTAAAGTCAAGAACACCAAGAACCAACAACACCACCTTCTTTCATCATCACCTTATACCTCCATTTTAACCACATAATTCCACACTCAAAGCAACCTCAAAATACTCTCCAAAAATCCTCCTCAAACCTCCTCTAAAAACCTTTTTAAATCACCTCAACCATCACCACCTTGCTGTTTTTTGACATCAGAATTTGCATGTTAGAAAACAAAAAACCGAGCACAACAAAGCCAAAATACTACTAGGGAGATTTTCACCATAAATTCTTCAGGAGCTTACCTACGTCTAGAAATTTTTGTGGACGATTTTGACCATGGGAAACCCCAAAGAGACGCGAGAGAGTATTGGCTATCCAGAGAGATTTCTGTTTTCGAGTTCAGAATCTTCATGTTAGTAAACAAAAAAACTGAGCACAACACAGCCAAAATACTACTAGGGAGATTTTCACCATCAATTCTTCAGAACCTTGCCTACATTAGATACATATATGGCTACCCTTTGATAACCGAACCCGAGACTTTGATTCGGAAACAAATTTTTGAAAATATTTTACATAGGATATGTTAAACAAAGTCACAAACTTTCAAAACAATCACTATGTTTTATATATCTTATCTATTGACAAATCTTTTATCTCGAATCTTCAATAGTTCAAAACTATCAATATGATTATATCATACATGTCCTTATTTCAACAATGATCACATAGGGGAAAATTGTTGAAAAATGTTTTTGTATGTGACCATCACTGAAATAAGACGAACTGTTTTTATTTTATCTGACAAATATTATCAGTTATTTCAGGTTGCATGGATTGATGATCAAATGGAAAATACAAAATACGCGAAAGACTGAATATGCAAAAACGGAAAAATAGCCGCATATTTAATCGTTTGAAGACAAATCAAATCAAGGGATAAATATGTCAATACTTTAAACCTCAAGGGACTTTATTAGAAATTCATTTATTTTAAATGAATTTATGAGATTTCTCATATTGTGCTGTCGAAATGAGAAGTAAAAACACACGCTCCATACTCCATATTGAAAAGTCAAAGAAAGAAGCATACCACTTGCAAACCTAGCCTACAGCCTGTGCTCGTTTTCTTTCATGATTAAACTCAACTACATTTAGATATTTAATGTCTTGTATCTATGTATTTGATCGTGTGTATGTATACAAGAGTCATAGCCATAGTTTATATGTGTTTTATTTTGTTCATCCCTTACAACTTCAACCTCAAGCATAAGCTTCATCCTTGTGAAGTAAAGTCAAGAACACCAAGAACCAACAACACCACCTTCATTCATCATCACCTTATACCTCCATTTTCACCACATAATTCCACACTCAAAACAACCTCAAAATACTCTCCAAAAATCCTCCTTAAACCTCCTCCAAAAACCTTTTTAAATCACCTCAACCATCACCACCTTGTTGTTTTTCGACATCAGAATTTGCATGTTAGAAAACAAAAAACCGAGCACAACAAAGCCAAAATACTACTAGGGAGATTTTCACCATAAATTCTTCAGGAGCTTACCTACGTCTAGAAATTTTTGTGGACGATTTTGACCATGGGAAACCCCAAAGAGACGCGAGAGAGTATTGGCTATCCAGAGAGATTTTTGTTTTCGAGTTCAGAATCTTCATGTTAGTAAACAAAAAAACTGAGCACAACACAGCCAAAATACTACTAGGGAGATTTTCACCATCAATTCTTCAGAACCTTGCCTACATTAGATACATATATGGCTACCCTTTGATAACCGAACCCGAGACTTTGATTCGGAAACAAATTTCTGAAAATATTTTACATAGGATATGTTAAACAAAGTCACAAACTTTCAAAACAATCACTATGTTTTATATATCTTATCTATTGACAAATCTTTTATCTCGAATCTTCAATAGTTCAAAACTATCAATATGATTATATCATACATGTCCTTATTTCAACAATGATCACATAGGGGAAAATTGTTGAAAAATGTTTTTGTATGTGACCATCACTGAAATAAGACGAACTGTTTTTATTTTATCTGACAAATATTATCAGTTATTTCAGGTTGCATGGATTGATGATCAAATGGAAAATACAAAATACGCGAAAGACTAAATATGCAAAAACGGAAAAATAGCCGCATAATTAATCGTTTGAAGACAAATCAAATCAAGGGATAAATATGTCAATACTTTAAACCTCAAGGGACTTTATTAGAAATTCATTTATTTTAAATGAATTTATGAGATTTCTCATATTGTGCTGTGGAAATGAGAAGTAAAAACACATGCTCCATACTCCATATTGAAAAGTCAAAGAAAGAAGCATACCACTTGCAAACCTAGCCTACAGCCTGTGCTCGTTTTCTATCATGATTAAACTCAACTACATTTAGATATTTAATGTCTTGTATCTATGTATTTGATCTTGTGTATGTATACAAGAGTCATAGCCATAGTTTATATGTGTTTTATTTTGTTCATCCCTTACAACTTCAACCTCAAGCATAAGCTTCATCCTTGTGAAGTAAAGTCAAGAACACCAAGAACCAACAACACCACCTTCATTCATCATCACCTTATACCTCCATTTTCACCACATAATTCCACACTCAAAACAACCTCAAAATACTCTCCAAAAATCCTCCTTAAACCTCCTCCAAAAACCTTTTTAAATCACCTCAACCATCACCACCTTGTTGTTTTTCGACATCAGAATTTGCATGTTAGAAAACAAAAAACCGAGCACAACAAAGCCAAAATACTACTAGGGAGATTTTCACCATAAATTCTTCAGGAGCTTACCTACGTCTAGAAATTTTTGTGGACGATTTTGACCATGGGAAACCCCAAAGAGACGCGAGAGAGTATTGGCTATCCAGAGAGATTTTTGTTTTCGAGTTCAGAATCTTCATGTTAGTAAACAAAAAAACTGAGCACAACACAGCCAAAATACTACTAGGGAGATTTTCACCATCAATTCTTCAGAACCTTGCCTACATTAGATACATATATGGCTACCCTTTGATAACCGAACCCGAGACTTTGATTCGGAAACAAATTTCTGAAAATATTTTACATAGGATATGTTAAACAAAGTCACAAACTTTCAAAACAATCACTATGTTTTATATATCTTATCTATTGACAAATCTTTTATCTCGAATCTTCAATAGTTCAAAACTATCAATATGATTATATCATACATGTCCTTATTTCAACAATGATCACATAGGGGAAAATTGTTGAAAAATGTTTTGTATGTGACCATCACTGAAATAAGACGAACTGTTTTTATTTTATCTGACAAATATTATCAGTTATTTCAGGTTGCATGGATTGATGATCAAATGGAAAATACAAAATACGCGAAAGACTGATTATGCAAAAACGGAAAAATAGCCGCATATTTAATCGTTTGAAGACAAATCAAAACAAGGGATAAATATGTCAATACTTTAAACCCCAAGGGACTTTATTAGAAATTCATTTATTTTAAATGAATTTATGAGATTTCTCATATTGTGCTGTGGAAATGAGAAGTAAAAACACACGCTCCATACTCCATATTGAAAAGTCAAAGAAAGAAGCATACCACTTGCAAACCTAGCCTACAGCCTGTGCTCGTTTTCTTTCATGATTAAACTCAACTACATTTAGATATTTAATGTCTTGTATCTATGTATTTGATCGTGTGTATGTATACAAGAGTCATAGCCATAGTTTATATGTGTTTTATTTTGTTCATACCTTACAACTTCAACCTCAAGCATAAGCTTCATCCTTGTGAAGTAAAGTCAAGAACACCAAGAACCAACAACACCACCTTCATTCATCATCACCTTATACCTCCATTTTCACCACATAATTCCACACTCAAAACAACCTCAAAATACTCTCCAAAAATCCTCCTTAAACCTCCTCCAAAAACCTTTTTAAATCACCTCAACCATCACCACCTTGTTGTTTTTCGACATCAGAATTTGCATGTTAGAAAACAAAAAACCGAGCACAACAAAGCCAAAATACTACTAGGGAGATTTTCACCATAAATTCTTCAGGAGCTTACCTACGTCTAGAAATTTTTGTGGACGATTTTGACCATGGGAAACCCCAAAGAGACGCGAGAGAGTATTGGCTATCCAGAGAGATTTCTTTTTTCGAGTTCAGAATCTTCATGTTAGTAAACAAAAAAACTGAGCACAACACAGCCAAAATACTACTAGGGAGATTTTCACCATCAATTCTTCAGAACCTTGCCTACATTAGATACATATATGGCTACCCTTTGATAACCGAACCCGAGACTTTGATTCGGAAACAAATTTCTGAAAATATTTTACATAGGATATGTTAAACAAAGTCACAAACTTTCAAAACAATCACTATGTTTTATATATCTTATCTATTGACAAATCTTTTATCTCGAATCTTCAATAGTTCAAAACTATCAATATGATTATATCATACATGTCCTTATTTCAACAATGATCACATAGGGGAAAATTGTTGAAAAATGTTTTTGTATGTGACCATCACTGAAATAAGACGAACTGTTTTTATTTTATCTGACAAATATTATCAGTTATTTCAGGTTGCATGGATTGATGATCAAATGGAAAATACAAAATACGCGAAAGACTAAATATGCAAAAACGGAAAAATAGCCGCATATTTAATCGTTTGAAGACAAATCAAATCAAGGGATAAATATGTCAATACTTTAAACCCTCAAGGGACTTTATTAGAAATTCATTTATTTTAAATGAATTTATGAGATTTCTCATATTGTGCTGTCGAAATGAGAAGTAAAAACACATGCTCCATACTCCATATTGAAAAGTCAAAGAAAGAAGCATACCACTTGCAAACCTAGCCTACAGCCTGTGCTCGTTTTCTATCATGATTAAACTCAACTACATTTAGATATTTAATGTCTTGTATCTATGTATTTGATCGTGTGTATGTATACAAGAGTCATAGCCATAGTTTATATGTGTTTTATTTTGTTCATCCCTTACAACTTCAACATCAAGCATAAGCTTCATCCTTGTGAAGTAAAGTCAAGAACACCAAGAACCAACAACACCACCTTCATTCATCATCAACTTATACCTCCATTTTCACCACATAATTCCACACTCAAAACAACCTCAAAATACTCTCCAAAAATCCTCCTTAAACCTCCTCTAAAAACCTTTTTAAATCACCTCAACCATCACCACCTTGTTGTTTTTCGACATCAGAATTTGCATGTTAGAAAACAAAAAACCGAGCACAACAAAGCCAAAATACTACTAGGGAGATTTTCACCATAAATTCTTCAGGAGCTTACCTACGTCTAGAAATTTTTGTGGACGATTTTGACCATGGGAAACCCCAAAGAGACGCGAGAGAGTATTGGCTATCCAGAGAGATTTCTGTTTTCGAGTTCAGAATCTTCATGTTAGTAAACAAAAAAACTGAGCACAACACAGCCAAAATACTACTAGGGAGATTTTCACCATCAATTCTTCAGAACCTTGCCTACATTAGATACATATATGGCTACCCTTTGATAACCGAACCCGAGACTTTGATTCGGAAACAAATTTCTGAAAATATTTTACATAAGATATGTTAAACAAAGTCACAAAGTTTCAAAACAATCACTATGTTTTATATATCTTATCTATTGACAAATCTTTTATCTCGAAACTTCAAAAGTTCAAAACTATCAATATGATTATATCATACATGTCCTTATTTCAGCAATGATCACATAGGGGAAAATTGTTGAAAAATGTTTTTGTATGTGACCATCACTGAAATAAGACGAACTGTTTTTATTTTATCTGACAAATATTATCAGTTATTTCAGGTTGCATGGATTGATGATCAAATGGAAAATACAAAATACGCGAAAGACTAAATATGCAAAAACGGAAAAATAGCCGCATATTTAATCGTTTGAAGACAAATCAAAACAAGGGATAAATATGTCAATACTTTAAACCTCAAGGGACTTTATTAGATATTCATTTATTTTAAATGAATTTATGAGATTTCTCATATTGTGCTGTGGAAATGAGAAGTAAAAACACACGCTCCATACTCCATATTGAAAAGTCAAAGAAAGAAGCATACCACTTGCAAACCTAGCCTACAGCCTGTGCTCGTTTTCTTTCATGATTAAACTCAACTACATTTAGATATTTAATGTCTTGTATCTATGTATTTCATCGTGTGTATGTATACAAGAGTCATAGCCATAGTTTATATGTGTTTTATTTTGTTCATACCTTACAACTTCAACCTCAAGCATAAGCTTCATCCTTGTGAAGTAAAGTCAAGAACACCAAGAACCAACAACACCACCTTCATTCATCATCACCTTATACCTCCATTTTCACCACATAATTCCACACTCAAAACAACCTCAAAATACTCTCCAAAAATCCTCCTTAAACCTCCTCCAAAAACCTTTTTAAATCACCTCAACCATCACCACCTTGTTGTTTTTCGACATCAGAATTTGCATGTTAGAAAACAAAAAACCGAGCACAACAAAGCCAAAATACTACTAGGGAGATTTTCACCATAAATTCTTCAGGAGCTTACCTACGTCTAGAAATTTTTGTGGACGATTTTGACCATGGGAAACCCCAAAGAGACGCGAGAGAGTATTGGCTATCCAGAGAGATTTCTGTTTTCGAGTTCAGAATCTTCATGTTAGTAAACAAAAAAACTAAGCACAACACAGCCAAAATACTACTAGGGAGATTTTCACCATCAATTCTTCAGAACCTTGCCTACATTAGATACATATATGGCTACCCTTTGATAACCGAACCCGAGACTTTGATTCGGAAACAAATTTCTGAAAATATTTTACATAGGATATGTTAAACAAAGTCACAAACTTTCAAAACAATCACTATGTTTTATATATCTTATCTATTGACAAATCTTTTATCTCGAATCTTCAATAGTTCAAAACTATCAATATGATTATATCATACATGTCCTTATTTCAACAATGATCACATAGGGGAAAATTGTTGAAAAATGTTTTTGTATGTGACCATCACTGAAATAAGACGAACTGTTTTTATTTTATCTGACAAATATTATCAGTTATTTCAGGTTGCATGGATTGATGATCAAATGGAAAATACAAAATACGCGAAAGACTAAATATGCAAAAACGGAAAAATAGCCGCATATTTAATCGTTTGAAGACAAATCAAATCAAGGGATAAATATGTCAATACTTTAAACCTCAAGGGACTTTATTAGAAATTCATTTATTTTAAATGAATTTATGAGATTTCTCATATTGTGCTGTCGAAATGAGAAGTAAAAACACATGCTCCATACTCCATATTGAAAAGTCAAAGAAAGAAGCATACCACTTGCAAACCTAGCCTACAGCCTGTGCTCGTTTTCTATCATGATTAAACTCAACTACATTTAGATATTTAATGTCTTGTATCTATGTATTTGATCGTGTGTATGTATACAAGAGTCATAGCCATAGTTTATATGTGTTTTATTTTGTTCATCCCTTACAACTTCAACCTCAAGCATAAGCTTCATCCTTGTGAAGTAAAGTCAAGAACACCAAGAACCAACAACACCACCTTCATTCATCATCAACTTATACCTCCATTTTCACCACATAATTCCACACTCAAAACAACCTCAAAATACTCTCCAAAAATCCTCCTTAAACCTCCTCCAAAAACCTTTTTAAATCACCTCAACCATCACCACCTTGTTGTTTTTCGACATCAGAATTTGCATGTTAGAAAACAAAAAACCGAGCACAACAAAGCCAAAATACTACTAGGGAGATTTTCACCATAAATTCTTCAGGAGCTTACCTACGTCTAGAAATTTTTGTGGACGATTTTGACCATGGGAAACCCCAAAGAGACGCGAGAGAGTATTGGCTATCCAGAGAGATTTCTGTTTTCGAGTTCAGAATCTTCATGTTAGTAAACAAAAAAACTAAGCACAACACAGCCAAAATACTACTAGGGAGATTTTCACCATCAATTCTTCAGAACCTTGCCTACATTAGATACATATATGGCTACCCTTTGATAACCGAACCCGAGACTTTGATTCGGAAACAAATTTCTGAAAATATTTTACATAGGATATGTTAAACAAAGTCACAAACTTTCAAAACAATCACTATGTTTTATATATCTTATCTATTGACAAATCTTTTATCTCGAATCTTCAATAGTTCAAAACTATCAATATGATTATATCATACATGTCCTTATTTCAACAATGATCACATAGGGGAAAATTGTTGAAAAATGTTTTGTATGTGACCATCACTGAAATAAGACGAACTGTTTTTATTTTATCTGACAAATATTATCAGTTATTTCAGGTTGCATGGATTGATGATCAAATGGAAAATACAAAATACGCGAAAGACTGAATATGCAAAAACGGAAAAATAGCCGCATATTTAATCGTTTGAAGACAAATTAAATCAAGGGATAAATATGTCAATACTTTAAACCTCAAGGGACTTTATTAGAAATTCATTTATTTTAAATGAATTTATGAGATTTCTCATATTGTGCTGTGGAAATGAGAAGTAAAAACACATGCTCCATACTCCATATTGAAAAGTCAAAGAAAGAAGCATACCACTTGCAAACCTAGCCTACAGCCTGTGCTCGTTTTCTTTCATGATTAAACTCAACTACATTTAGATATTTAATGTCTTGTATCTATGTATTTGATCGTGTGTATGTATATAAGAGTCATAGCCATAGTTTATATGTGTTTTATTTTGTTCATCCCTTACAACTTCAACCTCAAGCATAAGCTTCATCCTTGTGAAGTAAAGTCAAGAACACCAAGAACCAAAAACACCACCTTCATTCATCATCACCTTATACCTCCATTTTCACCACATAATTCCACACTCAAAACAACCTCAAAATACTCTCCAAAAATCCTCCTTAAACCTCCTCCAAAAACCTTTTTAAATCACCTCAACCATCACCACCTTGCTGTTTTTCGACATCAGAATTTGCATGTTAGAAAACAAAAAACGAGCACAACAAAGCCAAAATACTACTAGGGAGATTTTCACCATAAATTCTTCAGGAGCTTACCTACGTCTAGAAATTTTTGTGGACGATTTTGACCATGGGAAACCCCAAAGAGACGCGAGAGAGTATTGGCTATCCAGAGAGATTTCTGTTTTCGAGTTCAGAATCTTCATGTTAGTAAACAAAAAAACTAAGCACAACACAGCCAAAATACTACTAGGGAGATTTTCACCATCAATTCTTCAGAACCTTGCCTACATTAGATACATATATGGCTACCCTTTGATAACCGAACCCGAGACTTTGATTCGGAAACAAATTTCTGAAAATATTTTACATAGGATATGTTAAACAAAGTCACAAACTTTCAAAACAATCACTATGTTTTATATATCTTATCTATTGACAAATCTTTTATCTCGAATCTTCAATAGTTCAAAACTATCAATATGATTATATCATACATGTCCTTATTTCAACAATGATCACATAGGGGAAAATTGTTGAAAAATGTTTTTGTATGTGACCATCACTGAAATAAGACGAACTGTTTTTATTTTATCTGACAAATATTATCAGTTATTTCAGGTTGCATGGATTGATGATCAAATGGAAAATACAAAATACGCGAAAGACTAAATATGCAAAAACGGAAAAATAGCCGCATATTTAATCGTTTGAAGACAAATCAAATCAAGGGATAAATATGTCAATACTTTAAACCTCAAGGGACTTTATTAGAAATTCATTTATTTTAAATGAATTTATGAGATTTCTCATATTGTGCTGTCGAAATGAGAAGTAAAAACACATGCTCCATACTCCATATTGAAAAGTCAAAGAAAGAAGCATACCACTTGCAAACCTAGCCTACAGCCTGTGCTCGTTTTCTATCATGATTAAACTCAACTACATTTAGATATTTAATGTCTTGTATCTATGTATTTGATCGTGTGTATGTATACAAGAGTCATAGCCATAGTTTATATGTGTTTTATTTTGTTCATCCCTTACAACTTCAACCTCAAGCATAAGCTTCATCCTTGTGAAGTAAAGTCAAGAACACCAAGAACCAACAACACCACCTTCATTCATCATCAACTTATACCTCCATTTTCACCACATAATTCCACACTCAAAACAACCTCAAAATACTCTCCAAAAATCCTCCTTAAACCTCCTCCAAAAACCTTTTTAAATCACCTCAACCATCACCACCTTGTTGTTTTTCGACATCAGAATTTGCATGTTAGAAAACAAAAAACCGAGCACAACAAAGCCAAAATACTACTAGGGAGATTTTCACCATAAATTCTTCAGGAGCTTACCTACGTCTAGAAATTTTTGTGGACGATTTTGACCATGGGAAACCCCAAAGAGACGCGAGAGAGTATTGGCTATCCAGAGAGATTTCTGTTTTCGAGTTCAGAATCTTCATGTTAGTAAACAAAAAAACTGAGCACAACACAGCCAAAATACTACTAGGGAGATTTTCACCATCAATTCTTCAGAACCTTGCCTACATTAGATACATATATGGCTACCCTTTGATAACCGAACCCGAGACTTTGATTCGGAAACAAATTTATGAAAATATTTTACATAGGATATGTTAAACAAAGTCACAAACTTTCAAAACAATCACTATGTTTTATATATCTTATCTATTGACAAATCTTTTATCTCGAATCTTCAATAGTTCAAAACTATCAATATGATTATATCATACATGTCCTTATTTCAACAATGATCACATAGGGGAAAATTGTTGAAAAATGTTTTGTATGTGACCATCACTGAAATAAGACGAACTGTTTTTATTTTATCTGACAAATATTATCAGTTATTTCAGGTTGCATGGATTGATGATCAAATGGAAAATACAAAATACGCGAAAGACTGAATATGCAAAAACGGAAAAATAGCCGCATATTTAATCGTTTGAAGACAAATTAAATCAAGGGATAAATATGTCAATACTTTAAACCTCAAGGGACTTTATTAGAAATTCATTTATTTTAAATGAATTTATGAGATTTGTCATATTGTGCTGTGGAAATGAGAAGTAAAAACACATGCTCCATACTCCATATTGAAAAGTCAAAGAAAGAAGCATACCACTTGCAAACCTAGCCTACAGCCTGTGCTCGTTTTCTTTCATGATTAAACTCAACTACATTTAGATATTTAATGTCTTGTATCTATGTATTTGATCGTGTGTATGTATATAAGAGTCATAGCCATAGTTTATATGTGTTTTATTTTGTTCATCCCTTACAACTTCAACCTCAAGCATAAGCTTCATCCTTGTGAAGTAAAGTCAAGAACACCAAGAACCAAAAACACCACCTTCATTCATCATCACCTTATACCTCCATTTTCACCACATAATTCCACACTCAAAACAACCTCAAAATACTCTCCAAAAATCCTCCTTAAACCTCCTCCAAAAACCTTTTTAAATCACCTCAACCATCACCACCTTGCTGTTTTTCGACATCAGAATTTGCATGTTAGAAAACAAAAAACGAGCACAACAAAGCCAAAATACTACTAGGGAGATTTTCACCATAAATTCTTCAGGAGCTTACCTACGTCTAGAAATTTTTGTGGACGATTTTGACCATGGGAAACCCCAAAGAGACGCGAGAGAGTATTGGCTATCCAGAGAGATTTCTGTTTTCGAGTTCAGAATCTTCATGTTAGTAAACAAAAAAACTGAGCACAACACAGCCAAAATACTACTAGGGAGATTTTCACCATCAATTCTTCAGAACCTTGCCTACATTAGATACATATATGGCTACCCTTTGATAACCGAACCCGAGACTTTGATTCGGAAACAAATTTCTGAAAATATTTTACATAGGATATGTTAAACAAAGTCACAAACTTTCAAAACAATCACTATGTTTTATATATCTTATCTATTGACAAATCTTTTATCTCGAATCTTCAATAGTTCAAAACTATCAATATGATTATATCATACATGTCCTTATTTCAACAATGATCACATAGGGGAAAATTGTTGAAAAATGTTTTGTATGTGACCATCACTGAAATAAGACGAACTGTTTTTATTTTATCTGACAAATATTATCAGTTATTTCAGGTTGCATGGATTGATGATCAAATGGAAAATACAAAATACGCGAAAGACTGAATATGCAAAAACGGAAAAATAGCCGCATATTTAATCGTTTGAAGACAAATCAAATCAAGGGATAAATATGTCAATACTTTAAACCTCAAGGGACTTTATTAGAAATTCATTTATTTTAAATGAATTTATGAGATTTCTCATATTGTGCTGTGGAAATGAGAAGTAAAAACACATGCTCCATACTCCATATTGAAAAGTCAAAGAAAGAAGCATACCACTTGCAAACCTAGCCTACAGCCTGTGCTCGTTTTCTTTCATGATTAAACTCAACTACATTTAGATATTTAATGTCTTGTATCTATGTATTTGATCGTGTGTATGTATATAAGAGTCATAGCCATAGTTTATATGTGTTTTATTTTGTTCATCCCTTACAACTTCAACCTCAAGCATAAGCTTCATCCTTGTGAAGTAAAGTCAAGAACACCAAGAACCAACAACACCACCTTCATTCATCATCACCTTATACCTCCATTTTCACCACATAATTCCACACTCAAAACAACCTCAAAATACTCTCCAAAAATCCTCCTTAAACCTCCTCCAAAAACCTTTTTAAATCACCTCAACCATCACCACCTTGTTGTTTTTCGACATCAGAATTTGCATGTTAGAAAACAAAAAACCGAGGACAACAAAGCAAAAATACTACTAGGGAGATTTTCACCATAAATTCTTCAGGAGCTTACCTACGTCTAGAAATTTTTGTGGACGATTTTGACCATGGGAAACCCCAAAGAGACGCGAGAGAGTATTGGCTATCCAGAGAGATTTCTGTTTTCGAGTTCAGAATCTTCATGTTAGTAAACAAAAAAACTGAGCACAACACAGCCAAAATACTACTAGGGAGATTTTCACCATCAATTCTTCAGAACCTTGCCTAAATTAGATACATATATGGCTACCCTTTGATAACCGAACCCGAGACTTTGATTCGGAAACAAATTTCTGAAAATATTTTACATAGGATATGTTAAACAAAGTCACAAACTTTCAAAACAATCACTATGTTTTATATATCTTATCTACTGACAAATCTTTTATCTCGAATCTTCAATAGTTCAAAACTATCAATATGATTATATCATACATGTCCTTATTTCAACAATGATCACATAGGGGAAAATTGTTGAAAAATGTTTTGTATGTGACCATCACTGAAATAAGACGAACTGTTTTTATTTTATCTGACAAATATTATCAGTTATTTCAGGTTGCATGGATTGATGATCAAATGGAAAATACAAAATACGCGAAAGACTGAATATGCAAAAACGGAAAAATAGCCGCATATTTAATCGTTTGAAGACAAATCAAAACAAGGGATAAATATGTCAATACTTTAAACCTCAAGGGACTTTATTAGAAATTCATTTATTTTAAATGAATTTATGAGATTTCTCATATTGTGCTGTGGAAATGAGAAATAAAAACACACGCTCCATACTCCATATTGAAAAGTCAAAGAAAGAAGCATACCACTTGCAAACTTAGCCTACAGCCTGTGCTCGTTTTCTTTCATGATTAAACTCAACTACATTTAGATATTTAATGTCTTGTATCTATGTATTTGATCGTGTGTATGTATACAAGAGTCATAGCCATAGTTTATATGTGTTTTATTTTGTTCATCCCTTACAACTTCAACCTCAAGCATAAGCTTCATCCTTGTGAAGTAAAGTCAAGAACACCAAGAACCAACAACACCACCTTCATTCATCATCACCTTATACCTCCATTTTCACCACATAATTCCACACTCAAAACAACCTCAAAATACTCTCCAAAAATCCTCCTGAAACCTCCTCCAAAAACCTTTTTAAATCACCTCAACCATCACCACCTTGTTGTTTTTCGACATCAGAATTTGCATGTTAGAAAACAAAAAACCGAGCACAACAAAGCCAAAATACTACTAGGGAGATTTTCACCATAAATTCTTCAGGAGCTTACCTACGTCTAGAAATTTTTGTGGACGATTTTGACCATGGGAAACCCCAAAGAGACGCGAGAGAGTATTGGCTATCCAGAGAGATTTCTGTTTTCGAGTTCAGAATCTTCATGTTAGTAAACAAAAAAAAACTGAGCACAACACAGCCAAAATACTACTAGGGAGATTTTCACCATCAATTCTTCAGAACCTTGCCTACATTAAATACATATATGGCTACCCTTTGATAACCGAACCCGAGACTTTGATTCGGAAACAAATTTCTGAAAATATTTTACATAAGATATGTTAAACAAAGTCACAAACTTTCAAAACAATCACTATGTTTTATATATCTTATCTATTGACAAATCTTTTATCTCGAATCTTCAATAGTTCAAAACTATCAATATGATTATATCATACATGTCCTTATTTCAACAATGATCACATAGGGGAAAATTGTTGAAAAATGTTTTTGTATGTGACCATCACTGAAATAAGACGAACTGTCTTTATTTTATCTGACAAATATTATCAGTTATTTCAGGTTGCATGGATTGATGATCAAATGGAAAATACAAAATACGCGAAAGACTGAATATGCAAAAACGGAAAAATAGCCGCATATTTAATCGTTTGAAGACAAATCAAATCAAGGGATAAATATGTCAATACTTTAAACCTCAAGGGACTTTATTAGAAATTCATTTATTTTAAACGAATTTATGAGATTTCTCATATTGTGCTGTGGAAATGAGAAGTAAAAACACATGCTCCATACTCCATATTGAAAAGTCAAAGAAAGAAGCATACCACTTGCAAACCTAGCCTACAGCCTGTGCTCGTTTTCTTTCATGATTAAACTCAACTACATTTAGATATTTAATGTCTTGTATCTATGTATTTGATCGTGTGTATGTATATAAGAGTCATAGCCATAGTTTATATGTGTTTTATTTTGTTCATCCCTTACAACTTCAACCTCAAGCATAAGCTTCATCCTTGTGAAGTAAAGTCAAGAACACCAAGAACCAACAACACCACCTTCATTCATCATCACCTTATACCTCCATTTTCACCACATAATTCCACACTCAAAACAACCTCAAAATACTCTCCAAAAATCCTCCTTAAACCTCCTCCAAAAACCTTTTTAAATCACCTCAACCATCACCACCTTATTGTTTTTCGACATCAGAATTTGCATGTTAGAAAACAAAAAACCGAGAACAACAAAGTAAAAATACTACTAGGGAGATTTTCACCATAAATTCTTCAGGAGGTTACCTACGTCTAGAAATTTTTGTGGACGATTTTGACCATGGGAAACCCCAAAGAGACGCGAGAGAGTATTGGCTATCCAGAGAGATTTCTGTTTTCGAGTTCAGAATCTTCATGTTAGTAAACAAAAAAACTGAGCACAACACAGCCAAAATACTACTAGGGAGATTTTCACCATCAATTCTTCAGAACCTTGCCTACATTAGATACATATATGGCTACCCTTTGATAACCGAACCCGAGACTTTGATTCGGAAACAAATTTTTGAAAATATTTTACATAGGATATGTTAAACAAAGTCACAAACTTTCAAAACAATCACTATGTTTTATATATCTTATCTATTGACAAATCTTTTATCTCGAATCTTCAATAGTTCAAAACTATCAATATGATTATATCATACATGTCCTTATTTCAACAATGATCACATAGGGGAAAATTGTTGAAAAATGTTTTTGTATGTGACCATCACTGAAATAAGACGAACTGTTTTTATTTTATCTGACAAATATTATCAGTTATTTCAGGTTGCATGGATTGATGATCAAATGGAAAATACAAAATACGCGAAAGACTGAATATGCAAAAACGGAAAAATAGCCGCATATTTAATCGTTTGAAGACAAATCAAATCAAAGGATAAATATGTCAATACTTTAAACCTCAAGGGACTTTATTAGAAATTCATTTGTTTTAAATGAATTTATGAGATTTCTCATATTGTGCTGTGGAAATGAGAAGTAAAAACACATGCTCCATACTCCATATTGAAAAGTCAAAGAAAGAAGCATACCACTTGCAAACCTAGCCTACAGCCTGTGCTTGTTTTCTTTCATGATTAAACTCAACTACATTTAGATATTTAATGTCTTGTATCTATGTATTTGATCGTGTGTATGTATACAAGAGTCATAGCCATAGTTTATATGTGTTTTATTTTGTTCATCCCTTACAACTTCAACCTCAAGCATAAGCTTCATCCTTGTGAAGTAAAGTCAAGAACACCAAGAACCAACAACACCACCTTCATTCATCATCACCTTATACCTCCATTTTCACCACATAATTCCACACTCAAAACAACCTCAAAATACTCTCCAAAAATACTCCTTAAACCTCCTCCAAAAACCTTTTTAAATCACCTCAACCATCACCACCTTGTTGTTTTTCGACATCAGAATTTGCATGTTAGAAAACAAAAAACCGAGCACAACAAAGCACAAATACTACTAGGGAGATTTTCACCATAAATTCTTCAGGAGGTTACCTACGTCTAGAAATTTTTGTGGACGATTTTGACCATGGGAAACCCCAAAGAGACGCGAGAGAGTATTGGCTATCCAGAGAGATTTCTGTTTTCGAGTTCAGAATCTTCATGTTAGTAAACAAAAAAACCGAGCACAACACAGCCAAAATACTACTAGGGAGATTTTCACCATCAATTCTTCACAACCTTGCCTAAATTAGATATATATATGGCTACCCTTTGATAACCGAACCCGAGACTTTGATTCGGAAACAAATTTCTGAAAATATTTTACATAGGATATGTTAAACAAAGTCACAAACTTTCAAAACAATCACTATGTTTTATATATCTTATCTATTGACAAATCTTTTATCTCGAATCTTCAATAGTTCAAAACTATCAATATGATTATATCATACATGTCCTTATTTCAACAATGATCACATAGGGGAAAATTGTTGAAAAATGTTTTTGTATGTGACCATCACTGAAATAAGACGAACTGTTTTTATTTTATCTGACAAATATTATCAGTTATTTCAGGTTGCATGGATTGATGATCAAATGGAAAATACAAAATACGCGAAAGACTGAATATGCAAAAACGGAAAAATAGCCGCATATTTAATCGTTTGAAGACAAATCAAATCAAGGGATAAATATGTCAATACTTTAAACCTCAAGGGACTTTATTAGAAATTCATTTGTTTTAAATGAATTTATGAGATTTCTCATATTGTGCTGTGGAAATGAGAAGTAAAAACACATGCTCCATACTCCATATTGAAAAGTCAAAGAAAGAAGCATACCACTTGCAAACCTAGCCTACAGCCTGTGCTCGTTTTTTTTCATGATTAAACTCAACTACATTTAGATATTTAATGTCTTGTATCTATGTATTTGATCGTGTGTATGTATACAAGAGTCATAGCCATAGTTTATATGTGTTTTATTTTGTTCATCCCTTACAACTTCAACCTCAAGCATAAGCTTCATCCTTGTGAAGTAAAGTCAAGAACACCAAGAACCAACAACACCACCTTCATTCATCATCACCTTATACCTCCATTTTCACCACATAATTCCACACTCAAAACAACCTCAAAATACTCTCCAAAAATCCTCCTTAAACCTCCTCCAAAAACCTTTTTAAATCACCTCAACCATCACCACCTTGTTGTTTTTCGACATCAGAATTTGCATGTTAGAAAACAAAAAACCGAGCACAACAAAGCAAAAATACTACTAGGGAGATTTTCACCATAAATTCTTCAGGAGCTTACTTACGTCTAGAAATTTTTGTGGACGATTTTGACCATGGGAAACCCCAAAGAGACGCGAGAGAGTATTGGCTATCCAGAGAGATTTCTGTTTTCGAGTTCAGAATCTTCATGTTAGTAAACAAAAAAACTGAGCACAACACAGCCAAAATACTACTAGGGAGATTTTCACCATCATTTCTTCAGAACCTTGCCTAAATTAGATACATATATGGCTACCCTTTGATAACCGAACCCGAGACTTTGATTCGGAAACAAATTTCTGAAAATATTTTACATAGGATATGTTAAACAAAGTCACAAACTTTCAAAACAATCACTATGTTTTATATATCTTATCTATTGACAAATCTTTTATCTCGAATCTTCAATAGTTCAAAACTATCAATATGATTATATCATACATGTCCTTATTTCAACAATGATCACATAGGGGAAAATTGTTGAAAAATGTTTTTGTATGTGACCATCACTGAAATAAGACGAACTGTTTTTATTTTATCTGACAAATATTATCAGTTATTTCAGGTTGCATGGATTGATGATCAAATGGAAAATACAAAATACGCGAAAGACTGAATATGCAAAAACGGAAAAATAGCCGCATATTTAATCGTTTGAAGACAAATCAAATCAAGGGATAAATATGTCAATACTTTAAACCTCAAGGGACTTTATTAGAAATTCATTTATTTTAAATGAATTTATGAGATTTCTCATATTGTGCTGTGGAAATGAGAAGTAAAAACACACGCTCCATACTCCATATTGAAAAGTCAAAGAAAGAAGCATACCACTTGCAAACCTAGCCTACAGCCTGTGCTCGTTTTCTTTCATGATTAAACTCAACTACATTTAGATATTTAATGTCTTGTATCTATGTATTTGATCGTGTGTATGTATACAAGAGTCATAGCCATACTTTATATGTGTTTTATTTTGTTCATCCCTTACAACTTCAACCTCAAGCATAAGCTTCATCCTTGTGAAGTAAAGTCAAGAACACCAAGAAGCAACAACACCACCTTCATTCATCATCACCTTATACCTCCATTTTCACCACATAATTCCACACTCAAAACAACCTCAAAATACTCTCCAAAAATCCTCCTTAAACCTCCTCCAAAAAACCTTTTTAAATCACCTCAACCATCACCACCTTGTTGTTTTTCGACATCAGAATTTGCATGTTAGAAAACAAAAAACCGAGCACAACAAAGCCAAAATACTACTAGGGAGATTTTCACCATAAATTCTTCAGGAGCTTACCTACTCCTAGAAATTTTTGTGGACGATTTTGACCATGGGAAACCCCAAAGAGACGCGAGAGAGTATTGGCTATCCAGAGAGATTTCTGTTTTCGAGTTCAGAATCTTCATGTTAGTAAACAAAAAAACTGAGCACAGCACAGCCAAAATACTACTAGGGAGATTTTCACCATCAATTCTTCAGAACCTTGCCTACATTAGATACATATATGGCTACCCTTTGATAACCGAACCCGAGACTTTGATTCGGAAACAAATTTTTGAAAATATTTTACATAGGATATGTTAAACAAAGTCACAAACTTTCAAAACAATCACTATGTTTTATATATCTTATCTATTGACAAATCTTTTATCTCGAATCTTCAATAGTTCAAAACTATCAATATGATTATATCATACATGTCCTTATTTCAGCAATGATCACAGAGGGGAAAATTGTTGAAAAATGTTTTTGTATGTGACCATCACTGAAATAAGACGAACTGTTTTTATTTTATCTGACAAATATTATCAGTTATTTCAGGTTGCATGGATTGATGATCAAATGGAAAATACAAAATACGCGAAAGACTGAATATGCAAAAACGGAAAAATAGCCGCATATTTAATCGTTTGAAGACAAATCAAATCAAGGGATAAATATGTCAATACTTTAAACCTCAAGGGACTTTATTAGAAATTCATTTATTTTAAATGAATTTATGAGATTTCTCATATTGTGCTGTCGAAATGAGAAGTAAAAACACATGCTCCATACTCCATATTGAAAAGTCAAAGAAAGAAGCATACCACTTGCAAACCTAGCCTACAGCCTGTGCTCGTTTTCTTTCATGATTAAACTCAACTACATTTAGATATTTAATGTCTTGTATCTATGTATTTGATCGTGTGTATGTATACAAGAGTCATAGACATAGTTTATAGGTGTTTTATTTTGTTCATCCCTTACAACTTCAACCTCAAGCATAAGCTTCATCCTTGTGAAGTAAAGTCAAGAACACCAAGAACCAACAACACCACCTTCATTCATCATCACCTTATACCTCCATTTTCACCACATAATTCCACACTCAAAACAACCTCAAAATACTCTCCAAAAATCCTCCTTAAACCTCCTCCAAAAACCTTTTTAAATCACCTCAACCATCACCACCTTGTTGTTTTTCGACATCAGAATTTGCATGTTAGAAAACAAAAAACCGAGCACAACAAAGCAAAAATACTACTAGGGAGATTTTCACCATAAATTCTTCAGGAGCTTACCTACGTCTAGAAATTTTTGTGGACGATTTTGACCATGGGAAACCCCAAAGAGACGCGAGAGAGTATTGGCTATCCAGAGAGATTTCTGTTTTCGAGTTCAGAATCTTCATGTTAGTAAACAAAAAAACTGAGCACAACACAGCCAAAATACTACTAGGGAGATTTTCACCATCATTTCTTCAGAACCTTGCCTAAATTAGATACATATATGGCTACCCTTTGATAACCGAACCCGAGACTTTGATTCGGAAACAAATTTCTGAAAATATTTTACATAGGATATGTTAAACAAAGTCACAAACTTTCAAAACAATCACTATGTTTTATATATCTTATCTATTGACAAATCTTTTATCTCGAATCTTCAATAGTTCAAAACTATCAATATGATTATATCATACATGTCCTTATTTCAACAATGATCACATAGGGGAAAATTGTTGAAAAATGTTTTTGTATGTGACCATCACTGAAATAAGACGAACTGTTTTTATTTTATCTGACAAATATTATCAGTTATTTCAGGTTGCATGGATTGATGATCAAATGGAAAATACAAAATACGCGAAAGACTGAATATGCAAAAACGGAAAAATAGCCGCATATTTAATCGTTTGAAGACAAATCAAATCAAGGGATAAATATGTCAATACTTTAAACCTCAAGGGACTTTATTAGAAATTCATTTGTTTTAAATGAATTTATGAGATTTCTCATATTGTGCTGTGGAAATGAGAAGTAAAAACACATGCTCCATACTCCATATTGAAAAGTCAAAGAAAGAAGCATACCACTTGCAAACCTAGCCTACAGCCTGTGCTCGTTTTCTTTCATGATTAAACTCAACTACATTTAGATATTTAATGTCTTGTATCTATGTATTTGATCGTGTGTATGTATACAAGAGTCATAGCCATAGTTTATATGTGTTTTATTTTGTTCATCCCTTACAACTTCAACCTCAAGCATAAGCTTCATCCTTGTGAAGTAAAGTCAAGAACACCAAGAACCAACAACACCACCTTCATTCATCATCACCTTATACCTCCATTTTCACCACATAATTCCACACTCAAAACAACCTCAAAATACTCTCCAAAAATCCTCCTTAAACCTCCTCCAAAAACCTTTTTAAATCACCTCAACCATCACCACCTTGTTGTTTTTCGACATCAGAATTTGCATGTTAAAAAACAAAAAACCGAGCACAACAAAGCAAAAATACTACTAGGGAGATTTTCACCATAAATTCTTCAGGAGCTTACCTACGTCTAGAAATTTTTGTGGACGATTTTGACCATGGGAAACCCCAAAGAGACGCGAGAGAGTATTGGCTATCCAGAGAGATTTCTGTTTTCGAGTTCAGAATCTTCATGTTAGTAAACAAAAAAACTGAGCACAACACAGCCAAAATACTACTAGGGAGATTTTCACCATCATTTCTTCAGAACCTTGCCTAAATTAGATACATATATGGCTACCCTTTGATAACCGAACCCGAGACTTTGATTCGGAAACAAATTTCTGAAAATATTTTACATAGGATATGTTAAACAAAGTCACAAACTTTCAAAACAATCACTATGTTTTATATATCTTATCTATTGACAAATCTTTTATCTCGAATCTTCAATAGTTCAAAACTATCAATATGATTATATCATACATGTCCTTATTTCAACAATGATCACATAGGGGAAAATTGTTGAAAAATGTTTTTGTATGTGACCATCACTGAAATAAGACGAACTGTTTTTATTTTATCTGACAAATATTATCAGTTATTTCAGGTTGCATGGATTGATGATCAAATGGAAAATACAAAATACGCGAAAGACTGAATATGCAAAAACGGAAAAATAGCCGCATATTTAATCGTTTGAAGACAAATCAAATCAAGGGATAAATATGTCAATACTTTAAACCTCAAGGGACTTTATTAGAAATTCATTTATTTTAAATGAATTTATGAGATTTCTCATCTTGTGCTGTGGAAATGAGAAGTAAAAACACACGCTCCATACTCCATATTGAAAAGTCAAAGAAAGAAGCATACCACTTGCAAACCTAGCCTACAGCCTGTGCTCGTTTTCTTTCATGGTTAAACTCAACTTCATTTAGATATTTAATGTCTTGTATCTATGTATTTGATCGTGTGTATGTATACAAGAGTCATAGCCATAGTTTATATGTGTTTTATTTTGTTCATCCCTTACAACTTCAACCTCAAGCATAAGCTTCATCCTTGTGAAGTAAAGTCAAGAACACCAAGAACCAACAACACCACCTTCATTCATCATCACCTTATACCTCCATTTTCACCACATAATTCCACACTCAAAACAACCTCAAAATACTCTCCAAAAATCCTCCTTAAACCTCCTCCAAAAAACCTTTTTAAATCACCTCAACCATCACCACCTTGTTGTTTTTCGACATCAGAATTTGCATGTTAGAAAACAAAAAACCGAGCACAACAAAGCCAAAATACTACTAGGGAGATTTTCACCATAAATTCTTCAGGAGCTTACCTACTCCTAGAAATTTTTGTGGACGATTTTGACCATGGGAAACCCCAAAGAGACGCGAGAGAGTATTGGCTATCCAGAGAGATTTATGTTTTCGAGTTCAGAATCTTCATGTTAGTAAACAAAAAAACTGAGCACAGCACAGCCAAAATACTACTAGGGAGATTTTCACCATCAATTCTTCAGAACCTTGCCTACATTAGATACATATATGGCTACCCTTTGATAACCGAACCCGAGACTTTGATTCGGAAACAAATTTTTGAAAATATTTTACATAGGATATGTTAAACAAAGTCACAAACTTTCAAAACAATCACTATGTTTTATATATCTTATCTATTGACAAATCTTTTATCTCGAATCTTCAATAGTTCAAAACTATCAATATGATTATATCATACATGTCCTTATTTCAGCAATGATCACAGAGGGGAAAATTGTTGAAAAATGTTTTTGTATGTGACCATCACTGAAATAAGACGAACTGTTTTTATTTTATCTGACAAATATTATCAGTTATTTCAGGTTGCATGGATTGATGATCAAATGGAAAATACAAAATACGCGAAAGACTGAATATGCAAAAACGGAAAAATAGCCGCATATTTAATCGTTTGAAGACAAATCAAATCAAGGGATAAATATGTCAATACTTTAAACCTCAAGGGACTTTATTAGAAATTCATTTATTTTAAATGAATTTATGAGATTTCTCATATTGTGCTGTCGAAATGAGAAGTAAAAACACATGCTCCATACTCCATATTGAAAAGTCAAAGAAAGAAGCATACCACTTGCAAACCTAGCCTACAGCCTGTGCTCGTTTTCTTTCATGATTAAACTCAACTACATTTAGATATTTAATGTCTTGTATCTATGTATTTGATCGTGTGTATGTATACAAGAGTCATAGCCATAGTTTATATGTGTTTTATTTTGTTCATCCCTTACAACTTCAACCTCAAGCATAAGCTTCATCCTTGTGAAGTAAAGTCAAGAACACCAAGAACCAACAACACCACCTTCATTCATCATCACCTTATACCTCCATTTTCACCACATAATTCCACACTCAAAACAACCTCAAAATACTCTCCAAAAATCCTCCTTAAACCTCCTCCAAAAACCTTTTTAAATCACCTCAACCATCACCACCTTGTAGTTTTTCGACATCAGAATTTGCATGTTAGAAAACAAAAAACCAAGCACAACAAAGCAAAAATACTACTAGGGAGATTTTCACCATAAATTCTTCAGGAGCTTACCTACGTCTAGAAATTTTTGTGGACGATTTTGACCACGGGAAACACCAAAGAGACGCGAGAGAGAATTGGCTATCCAGAGAGATTTCTGTTTTCGAGTTCAGAATCTTCATGTTAGTAAACAAAAAAACCGAGCACAACACAACCAAAATACTACTAGGGAGATGTTCACCATCAATTCTTCATAACCTTGCCTACATTAGATACATATATGGCTACCCTTTGATAACCGAACCCGAGACTTTGATTCGGAAACAAATTTCTGAAAATATTTTACATAAGATATGTTAAACAAAGTCACAAACTTTCAAAACAATCACTATGTTTTATATATCTTATCTATTGACAAATCTTTTATCTCGAATCTTCAAAAGTTCAAAACTATCAATATGATTATATCATACATGTCCTTATTTCAGCAATGATCACATAGGGGAAAATTGTTGAAAAATGTTTTTGTATGTGACCATCACTGAAATAAGACGAACTGTTTTTATTTTATCTGAAAAATATTATCAGTTATTTCAGGTTGCATGGATTGATGATCAAATGGAAAATACAAAATACGCGAAAGACTGAATATGCAAAAACGGAAAAATAGCCGCATATTTAATCGTTTGAAGACAAATCAAATCAAGGGATAAATATGTCAATACTTTAAACCTCAAGGGACTTTATTAGAAATTCATTTATTTTAAATGAATTTATGAGATTTCTCATATTGTGCTGTGGAAATGAGAAGTAAAAACACACGCTCCATACTCCATATTGAAAAGTCAAAGAAAGAAGCATACCACTTGCAAACCTAGCCTACAGCCTGTGCTCGTTTTCTTTCATGATTAAACTCAACTACATTTAGATATTTAATGTCTTGTATCTATGTATTTGATCGTGTGTATGTATACAAGAGTCATAGCCATAGTTTATATGTGTTTTATTTTGTTCATCCCTTACAACTTCAACCTCAAGCATAAGCTTCATCCTTGTGAAGTAAAGTCAAGAACACCAAGAACCAACAACACCACCTTCATTCATCATCACCTTATACCTCTATTTTCACCACATAATTCCACACTCAAAACAACCTCAAAATACTCTCCAAAAATCCTCCTTAAACCTCCTCCAAAAAACCTTTTTAAATCACCTCAACCATCACCACCTTGTTGTTTTTCGACATCAGAATTTGCATGTTAGAAAACAAAAAACCGAGCACAACAAAGCCAAAATACTACTAGGGAGATTTTCACCATAAATTCTTCAGGAGCTTACCTACGCCTAGAAATTTTTGTGGACGATTTTGACCATGGGAAACCCCAAAGAGACGCGAGAGAGTATTGGCTATCCAGAGAGATTTCTGTTTTCGAGTTCAGAATCTTCATGTTAGTAAACAAAAAAACTGAGCACAACACAGCCAAAATACTACTAGGGAGATTTTCACCATCAATTCTTCAGAACCTTGCCTACATTAGATACATATATGGCTACCCTTTGATAACCGAACCCGAGACTTTGATTCGGAAACAAATTTTTGAAAATATTTTACATAGGATATGTTAAACAAAGTCACAAACTTTCAAAACAATCACTATGTTTTATATATCTTATCTATTGACAAATCTTTTATCTCGAATCTTCAATAGTTCAAAACTATCAATATGATTATATCATACATGTCCTTATTTCAACAATGATCACATAGGGGAAAATTGTTGAAAAATGTTTTTGTATGTGACCATCACTGAAATAAGACGAACTGTTTTTATTTTATCTGACAAATATTATCAGTTATTTCAGGTTGCATGGATTGATGATCAAATGGAAAATACAAAATACGCGAAAGACTGAATATGCAAAAACGGAAAAATAGCCGCATATTTAATCGTTTGAAGACAAATCAAATCAAGGGATAAATATGTCAATACTTTAAACCTCAAGGGACTTTATTAGAAATTCATTTATTTTAAATGAATTTATGAGATTTCTCATATTGTGCTGTCGAAATGAGAAGTAAAAACACATGCTCCATACTCCATATTGAAAAGTCAAAGAAAGAAGCATACCACTTGCAAACCTAGCCTACAGCCTGTGCTCGTTTTCTTTCATGATTAAACTCAACTACATTTAGATATTTAATGTCTTGTATCTATGTATTTGATCGTGTGTATGTATACAAGAGTCATAGCCATAGTTTATATGTGTTTTATTTTGTTCATCCCTTAGAACTTCAACCTCAAGCATAAGCTTCATCCTTGTGAAGTAAAGTCAAGAACACCAAGAACCAACAACACCACCTTCATTCATCATCACCTTATACCTCCATTTTCACCACATAATTCCACACTCAAAACAACCTCAAAATACTCTCCAAAAATCCTCCTTAAACCTCCTCCAAAAACCTTTTTAAATCACCTCAACCATCACCACCTTGTAGTTTTTCGACATCAGAATTTGCATGTTAGAAAACAAAAAACCAAGCACAACAAAGCAAAAATACTACTAGGGAGATTTTCACCATAAATTCTTCAGGAGCTTACCTACGTCTAGAAATTTTTGTGGACGATTTTGACCACGGGAAACACCAAAGAGACGCGAGAGAGAATTGGCTATCCAGAGAGATTTCTGTTTTCGAGTTCAGAATCTTCATGTTAGTAAACAAAAAAACCGAGCACAACACAACCAAAATACTACTAGGGAGATTTTCACCATCAATTCTTCATAACCTTGCCTACATTAGATACATATATGGCTACCCTTTGATAACCGAACCCGAGACTTTGATTCGGAAACAAATTTCTGAAAATATTTTACATAAGATATGTTAAACAAAGTCACAAACTTTCAAAACAATCACTATGTTTTATATATCTTATCTATTGACAAATCTTTTATCTCGAATCTTCAAAAGTTCAAAACTATCAATATGATTATATCATACATGTCCTTATTTCAGCAATGATCACATAGGGGAAAATTGTTGAAAAATGTTTTTGTATGTGACCATCACTGAAATAAGACGAACTGTTTTTATTTTATCTGACAAATATTATCAGTTATTTCAGGTTGCATGGATTGATGATCAAATGGAAAATACAAAATACGCGAAAGACTGAATATGCAAAAACGGAAAAATAGCCGCATATTTAATCGTTTGAAGACAAATCAAATCAAGGGATAAATATGTCAATACTTTAAACCTCAAGGGACTTTATTAGAAATTCATTTATTTTAAATGAATTTATGAGATTTCTCATATTGTGCTGTGGAAATGAGAAGTAAAAACACACGCTCCATACTCCATATTGAAAAGTCAAAGAAAGAAGCATACCACTTGCAAACCTAGCCTACAGCCTGTGCTCGTTTTCTTTCATGATTAAACTCAACTACATTTAGATATTTAATGTCTTGTATCTATGTATTTGATCGTGTGTATGTATACAAGAGTCATAGCCATAGTTTATATGTGTTTTATTTTGTTCATCCCTTACAACTTCAACCTCAAGCATAAGCTTCATCCTTGTGAAGTAAAGTCAAGAACACCAAGAACCAACAACACCACCTTCATTCATCATCACCTTATACCTCTATTTTCACCACATAATTCCACACTCAAAACAACCTCAAAATACTCTCCAAAAATCCTCCTTAAACCTCCTCCAAAAAACCTTTTTAAATCACCTCAACCATCACCACCTTGTTGTTTTTCGACATCAGAATTTGCATGTTAGAAAACAAAAAACCGAGCACAACAAAGCCAAAATACTACTAGGGAGATTTTCACCATAAATTCTTCAGGAGCTTACCTACGCCTAGAAATTTTTGTGGACGATTTTGACCATGGGAAACCCCAAAGAGACGCGAGAGAGTATTGGCTATCCAGAGAGATTTCTGTTTTCGAGTTCAGAATCTTCATGTTAGTAAACAAAAAAACTGAGCACAACACAGCCAAAATACTACTAGGGAGATTTTCACCATCAATTCTTCAGAACCTTGCCTACATTAGATACATATATGGCTACCCTTTGATAACCGAACCCGAGACTTTGATTCGGAAACAAATTTTTGAAAATATTTTACATAGGATATGTTAAACAAAGTCACAAACTTTCAAAACAATCACTATGTTTTATATATCTTATCTATTGACAAATCTTTTATCTCGAATCTTCAATAGTTCAAAACTATCAATATGATTATATCATACATGTCCTTATTTCAGCAATGATCACAGAGGGGAAAATTGTTGAAAAATGTTTTTGTATGTGACCATCACTGAAATAAGACGAACTGTTTTTATTTTATCTGACAAATATTATCAGTTATTTCAGGTTGCATGGATTGATGATCAAATGGAAAATACAAAATACGCGAAAGACTGAATATGCAAAAACGGAAAAATAGCCGCATATTTAATCGTTTGAAGACAAATCAAATCAAGGGATAAATATGTCAATACTTTAAACCTCAAGGGACTTTATTAGAAATTCATTTATTTTAAATGAATTTATGAGATTTCTAATATTGTGCTATGGAAATGAGAAGTAAAAACACACGCTCCATACTCCATATTGAAAAGTCAAAGAAAGAAGCATACCACTTGCAAACCTAGCCTACAGCCTGTGCTCGTTTTCTTTCATGATTAAACTCAACTACATTTAGATATTTAATGTCTTGTATCTATGTATTTGATCGTGTGTATGTATACAAGAGTCATAGCCATAGTTTATATGTGTTTTATTTTGTTCATCCCTTACAACTTCAACCTCAAGCATAAGCTTCATCCTTGTGAAGTAAAGTCAAGAACACCAAGAACCAACAACACCACCTTCATTCATCATCACCTTATACCTCCATTTTCACCACATAATTCCACACTCAAAACAACCTCAAAATACTCTCCAAAAATCCTCCTTAAACCTCCTCCAAAAAACCTTTTTAAATCACCTCAACCATCACCACCTTGTTGTTTTTCGACATCAGAATTTGCATGTTAGAAAACAAAAAACCGAGCACAACAAAGCCAAAATACTACTAGGGAGATTTTCACCATAAATTCTTCAGGAGCTACCTACGCCTAGAAATTTTTGTGGACGATTTTGACCATGGGAAACCCCAAAGAGACGCGAGAGAGTATTGGCTATCCAGAGAGATTTCTGTTTTCGAGTTCAGAATCTTCATGTTAGTAAACAAAAAAACTGAGCACAACACAGCCAAAATACTACTAGGGAGATTTTCACCATCAATTCTTCAGAACCTTGCCTACATTAGATACATATATGGCTACCCTTTGATAACCGAACCCGAGACTTTGATTCGGAAACAAATTTTTGAAAATATTTTACATAGGATATGTTAAACAAAGTCACAAACTTTCAAAACAATCACTATGTTTTATATATCTTATCTATTGACAAATCTTTTATCTCGAATCTTCAATAGTTCAAAACTATCAATATGATTATATCATACATGTCCTTATTTCAGCAATGATCACATAGGGGAAAATTGTTGAAAAATGTTTTTGTATGTGACCATCACTGAAATAAGACGAACTGTTTTTATTTTATCTGACAAATATTATCAGTTATTTCAGGTTGCATGGATTGATGATCAAATGGAAAATACAAAATACGCGAAAGACTGAATATGCAAAAACGGAAAAATAGCCGCATATTTAATCGTTTGAAGACAAATCAAATCAAGGGATAAATATGTCAATACTTTAAACCTCAAGGGACTTTATTAGAAATTCATTTATTTTAAATGAATTTATGAGATTTCTCATATTGTGCTGTCGAAATGAGAAGTAAAAACACATGCTCCATACTCCATATTGAAAAGTCAAAGAAAGAAGCATACCACTTGCAAACCTAGCCTACAGCCTGTGCTCGTTTTCTTTCATGATTAAACTCAACTACATTTAGATATTTAATGTCTTGTATCTATGTATTTGATCGTGTGTATGTATACAAGAGTCATAGCCATAGTTTATATGTGTTTTATTTTGTTCATCCCTTACAACTTCAACCTCAAGCATAAGCTTCATCCTTGTGAAGTAAAGTCAAGAACACCAAGAACCAACAACACCACCTTCATTCATCATCACCTTATACCTCCATTTTCACCACATAATTCCACACTCAAAACAACCTCAAAATACTCTCCAAAAATCCTCCTTAAACCTCCTCCAAAAACCTTTTTAAATCACCTCAACCATCACCACCTTGTTGTTTTTCGACATCAGAATTTGCATGTTAGAAAACAAAAAACCGAGCACAACAAAGCAAAAATACTACTAGGGAGATTTTCACCATAAATTCTTCAGGAGCTTACCTACGTCTAGAAATTTTTGTGGACGATTTTGACCACGGGAAACACCAAAGAGACGCGAGAGAGTATTGGCTATCCAGAGAGATTTCTGTTTTCGAGTTCAGAATCTTCATGTTAGTAAACAAAAAAACCGAGCACAACACAACCAAAATACTACTAGGGAGATTTTCACCATCAATTCTTCATAACCTTGCCTACATTAGATACATATATGGCTACCCTTTTATAACCGAACCCGAGACTTTGATTCGGAAACAAATTTCTGAAAATATTTTACATAAGATATGTTAAATAAAGTCACAAACCTTCAAAACAATCACTATGTTTTATATATCTTATCTATTGACAAATCTTTTATCTCGAATCTTCAAAAGTTCAAAACTATCAATATGATTATATCATACATGTCCTTATTTCAGCAATGATCACAGAGGGGAAAATTGTTGAAAAATGTTTTTGTATGTGACCATCACTGAAATAAGACGAACTGTTTTTATTTTATCTGACAAATATTATCAGTTATTTCAGGTTGCATGGATTGATGATCAAATGGAAAATACAAAATACGCGAAAGACTGAATATGCAAAAACGGAAAAATAGCCGCATATTTAATCGTTTGAAGACAAATCAAATCAAGGGATAAATATGTCAATACTTTAAACCTCAAGGGACTTTATTAGAAATTCATTTATTTTAAATGAATTTATGAGATTTCTCATATTGTGCTGTGGAAATGAGAAGTAAAAACACACGCTCCATACTCCATATTGAAAAGTCAAAGAAAGAAGCATACCACTTGCAAACCTAGCCTACAGCCTGTGCTCGTTTTCTTTCATGATTGAACTCAACTACATTTAGATATTTAATGTCTTGTATCTATGTATTTGATCGTGTGTATGTATACAAGAGTCATAGCCATAGTTTATATGTGTTTTATTTTGTTCATCCCTTACAACTTCAACCTCAAGCATAAGCTTCATCCTTGTGAAGTAAAGTCAAGAACACCAAGAACCAACAACACCACCTTCATTCATCATCACCTTATACCTCCATTTTCAACACATAATTCCACACTCAAAACAACCTCAAAATACTCTCCAAAAATCCTCCTTAAACCTCCTCCAAAAACCTTTTTAAATCACCTCAACCATCACCACCTTGTTGTTTTTCGACATCAGAATTTGCATGTTAGAAAACAAAAAACCGAGCACAACAAAGCCAAAATACTACTAGGGAGATTTTCACCATAAATTCTTCAGGAGCTTACCTACGTCTAGAAATTTTTGTGGACGATTTTGACCATGGGAGACCCCAAAGAGACGCGAGAGAGTATTGGCTATCCAGAGAGATTTCTGTTTTCGAGTTCAGAATCTTCATGTTAGTAAACAAAAAAACTGAGCACAACACAGCCAAAATACTACTAGGGAGATTTTCACCATCAATTCTTCAGAACCTTGCCTACATTAGATACATATATGGCTACCCTTTGATAACCGAACCGGAGACTTTGATTCGGAAACAAATTTCTGAAAATATTTTACATAAGATATGTTAAACAAAGTCACAAACTTTCAAAACAATCACTATGTTTTATATATCTTATCTATTGACAAATCTTTTATCTCGAATCTTCAAAAGTTCAAAACTATCAATATGATTATATCATACATGTCCTTATTTCAGCAATGATCACATAGGGGAAAATTGTTGAAAAATGTTTTTGTATGTGACCATCACTGAAATAAGACGAACTGTTTTTATTTTATCTGACAAATATTATAAGTTATTTCAGGTTGCATGGATTCATGATCAAATGGAAAATACAAAATACGCGAAAGACGGAATATGCAAAAACGGAAAAATAGCCGCATATTTAATCGTTTGAAGACAAATCAAATCAAGGGATAAATATGTCAATACTTTAAACCTCAAGGGACTTTATTAGAAATTCATTTATTTTAAATGAATTTATGAGATTTCTCATATTGTGCTGTGGAAATGAGAAGTAAAAACACACGCTCCATACTCCATATTGAAAAGTCAAAAAAAGAAGCATACCACTTGCAAACCTAGCTTACAACCTGTGCTCGTTTGCTTTCATGATTAAACTCAACTACATTTAGATATTTAATGTCTTGTATCTATGTATTTGATCGTGTGTATGTATACAAGAGTCATAGCCATAGTTTATATGTGTTTTATTTTGTTCATCCCTTACAACTTCAACCTCAAGCATAAGCTTCATCCTTGTGAAGTAAAGTCAAGAACACCAAGAACCAACAACACCACCTTCATTCATCATCACCTTATACCTCCATTTTAACCACATAATTCCACACTCAAAGCAACCTCAAAATACTCTCCAAAAATGCTCCTCAAACCTCCTCTAAAAACCTTTTTAAATCACCTCAACCATCACCACCTTGCTGTTTTTCGACATCAGAATTTGCATGTTAGAAAACAAAAAACCGAGCACAACAAAGCCAAAATACTACTAGGGAGATTTTCACCATAAATACTTCAGGAGCTTACCTACGTCTAGAAATTTTTGTGGACGATTTTGACCATGGGAGACCCCAAAGAGACGCGAGAGAGTATTGGCTATCCAGAGAGATTTCTGTTTTCGAGTTCAGAATCTTCATGTTAGTAAACAAAAAAACTGAGCACAACACAGCCAAAATACTACTAGGGAGATTTTCACCATCAATTCTTCAGAACCTTGCCTACATTAGATACATATATGGCTACCCTTTGATAACCGAACCCGAGACTTTGATTCGGAAACAAATTTCTGAAAATATTTTACATAGGATATGTTAAACAAAGTCACAAACTTTCAAAACAATCACTATGTTTTATATATCTTATCTATTGACAAATCTTTTATCTCGAATCTTCAATAGTTCAAAACTATCAATATGATTATATCATACTTGTCCTTATTTCAGCAATGATCACATACGGGAAAATTGTTGAAAAATGTTTTTGTATGTGACCATCACTAAAATAAGACGAACTGTTTTTATTTTATCTGACAAATATTATCAGTTATTTCAGGTTGCATGGATTGATGATCAAATGGAAAATACAAAATACGCGAAAGACTGAATATGCAAAAACGGAAAAATAGCCGCATATTTAATCGTTTGAAGACAAATCAAATCAAGGGATAAATATGTCAATACTTTAAACCTCAAGGGACTTTATTAGAAATTCATTTATTTTAAATGAATTTATGAGATTTCTCATATTGTGCTGTGGAAATGAGAAGTAAAAACACACGCTCCATACTCCATATTGAAAAGTCAAAGAAAGAAGCATACCACTTGCAAACCTAGCCTACAGGCTGTGCTCGTTTTCTTTCATGATTAAACTCAACTACATTTAGATATTTAATGTATTATATCTATGTATTTGATCGTGTGTATGTATACAAGAGTCATAGCCATAGTTTATATGTGTTTTATTTTGTTCATCCCTTACAACTTCAACCTCAAGCATAAGCTTCATCCTTGTGAAGTAAAGTCAAGAACACCAAGAACCAACA
The DNA here is from genome assembly GCF_002870075.4 of Lactuca sativa. Classification (NCBI taxonomy): domain Eukaryota; kingdom Viridiplantae; phylum Streptophyta; class Magnoliopsida; order Asterales; family Asteraceae; genus Lactuca; species Lactuca sativa. The sequence continues at coordinate 101,979,978 of NC_056628.2, forward strand.
ACACCACCTTCATTCATCATCACCTTATACCTCCATTTTCACCACATAATTCCACACTCAAAACAACCTCAAAATACACTCCAAAAATCCTCCTTAAACCTCCTCCAAAAACCTTTTTAAATCACCTCAACCATCACCACCTTGCTGTTTTTCGACATCAGAATTTGCATGTTACATAATAAAAAACCGAGCACAACAAAGCCAAAATACTACTAGGGAGATTTTCACCATAAATTCTTCAGGAGCTTACCTACGTCTAGAAATTTTTGTGGACGATTTTGACCACGGGAAACACCAAAGAGACGCGAGAGAGAATTGGCTATCCAGAGAGATTTCTGTTTTCGAGTTCAGAATCTTCATGTTAGTAAACAAAAAAACCGAGCACAACACAGCCAAAATACTACTAGGGAGATTTTCACCATCAATTCTTCAGAACCTTGCCTACATTAGATACATATATGGCTACCCTTTGATAACCGAACCCGAGACTTTGATTCGGAAACAAATTTCTGAAAATATTTTACATAAGATATGTTAAACAAAGTCACAAACTTTCAAAACAATCACTATGTTTTATATATCTTCTCTATTGACAAATCTTTTATCTCGAATCTTCAAAAGTTCAAAACTATCAATATGATTATATCATACATGTCATTATTTCAGCAATGATCACATAGGGGAAAATTGTTGAAAAATGTTTTTGTATGTGACCATCACTGAAATAAGACGAACTGTTTTTATTTTATCTGACAAATATTATAAGTTATTTCAGGTTGCATGGATTCATGATCAAATGGAAAATACAAAATACGCGAAAGACGGAATATGCAAAAACGGAAAAATAGCCGCATATTTAATCGTTTGAAGACAAATCAAATCAAGGGATAAATATGTCAATACTTTAAACCTCAAGGGACTTTAATAGAAATTCATTTATTTTAAATGAATTTATGAGATTTCTCATATTGTGCTGTGGAAATGAGAAGTAAAAACACATGCTCCATACTCCATATTGAAAAGTCAAAGAAAGAAGCATACCACTTGCAAACCTAGCTTACAACCTGTGCTCGTTTGCTTTCATGATTAAACTCAACTACATTTAGATATTTAATGTCTTGTATCTATGTATTTGATCGTGTGTATGTATACAAGAGTCATAGCCATAGTTTATATGTGTTTTATTTTGTTCATCCCTTACAACTTCAACCTCAAGCATAAGCTTCATCCTTGTGAAGTAAAGTCAAGAACACCAAGAACCAACAACACCACCTTCATTCATCATCACCTTATACCTCCATTTTAACCACATAATTCCACTCTCAAAGCAACCTCAAAATACTCTCCAAAAATCCTCCTCAAACCTCCTCTAAAAACCTTTTTAAATCACCTCAACCATCACCACCTTGCTGTTTTTCGACATCAGAATTTGCATGTTAGAAAACAAAAAACCGAGCACGACAAAGCCAAAATACTACTAGGGAGATCTTCACCATAAATTCTTCAGGAGCTTACCTACGTCTAGAAATTTTTGTGGACGATTTTGACCAGGGGAAACCCCAAAGAGACGCGAGAGAGTATTGGCTATCCAGAGAGATTTCTGTTTTCGAGTTCAGAATCTTCATGTTAGTAAACAAAAAAACGGAGCACAACACAGCCAAAATACTACTAGGGAGATTTTCACCATCAATTCTTCAGAACCTTGCCTACATTAGATACATATATGGCTACCCTTTGATAACCGAACCCGAGACTTTGATTCGGAAACAAATTTCTGAAAATATTTTACATAGGATATGTTAAACAAAGTCACAAACTTTCAAAACAATCACTATGTTTTATATATCTTATCTATTGACAAATCTTTTATCTCGAATCTTCAATAGTTCAAAACTATCAATATGATTATATCATACATGTCCTTATTTCAGCAATGATCACATAGGGGAAAATTGTTGAAAAATGTTTTTGTATGTGACCATCACTGAAATAAGACGAACTGTTTTTATTTTATCTGACAAATATTATCAATTATTTCAGGTTGAATGGATTGATGATCAAATGAAAAATACAAAATACGCGAAAGACTGAATATGCAAAAACGGAAAAATAGCCGCATATTTAATCGTTTGAAGACAAATCAAATCAAGGGATAAATATGTCAATACTTTAAACCTCAAGGGACTTTATTAGAAATTCATTTATTTTAAATGAATTTATGAGATTTCTCATATTGTGCTGTGGAAATGAGAAGTAAAAACACACGCTCCATACTCCATATTGAAAAGTCAAAGAAAGAAGCATACCACTTGCAAACCTAGCCTACAGCCTGTGCTCGTTTTCTTTCATGATTAAACTCAACTACATTTAGATATTCAATGTCTTGTATCTATGTATTTGATCGTGTGTATGTATACAAGAGTCATAGCCAAAGTTTATATGTGTTTTATTTTGTTCATCCCTTACAACTTCAACCTCAAGCATAAGCTTCATCATTGTGATGTAAAGTCAAGAACACCAAGAACCAACAACACCACCTTCATTCATCATCACCTTATACCTCCATTTTCACCACATAATTCCACACTCAAAACAACCTCAAAATACTCTCCAAAAATCCTCCTTAAACCTCCTCCAAAAACCTTTTTAAATCACCTCAACCATCACCACCTTGTTGTTTTTCGACATCAGAATTTGCATGTTAGAAAACAAAAAACCGAGCACAACAAAGCCAAAATACTACTAGGGATATTTTCACCATAAATTCTTCAGGAGCTTACCTACGTCTAGAAATTTTTGTGGACTATTTTGACCACGGGAAACACCAAAGAGACGCGAGAGAGAATTGGCTATCCAGAGAGATTTCTGTTTTCGAGTTCAGAATCTTGATGTTAGTAAACAAAAAAACCGAGCACAACACAGCCAAAATACTACTAGGGAGATTTTCACCATCAATTCTTCAGAACCTTGGCTACATTAGATACATATATGGCTACCCTTTGATAACCGAACCCGAGACTTTGATTCGGAAACAAATTTCTGAAAATATTTTACATAAGATATTTTAAACAAAGTCACAAACTTTCAAAACAATCACTATGTTTTATATATCTTATCCATTGACAAATCATTTATCTCGAATCTTCAAAAGATCAAAACTATCAATATGATTATATCATACATGTCCTTATTTCAACAATGATCACATAGGGGAAAATTGTTGAAAAATGTTTTTGTATGTGACCATCACTGAAATAAGACGAACTGTTTTTATTTTATCTGACAAATATTATCAGTTATTTCAGGTTGCATGGATTCATGATCAAATGGAAAATTCAAAATACTCGAAAGACGGAATATGCAAAGACGGAAAAATAGCCGCATATTTAATCGTTTGAAGACAAATCAAATCAAAGGATAAATATGTCAATACTTTAAACCTCAAGGGACTTTATTAGAAATTCATTTATTTTAAATGAATTTATGAGATTTCTCATATTGTGCTGTGGAAATGAGAAGTAAAAACACACGCTCCATACTCCATATTGAAAAGTCAAAGAAAGAAGCATACCACTTGCAAACCTAGCCTACAGCCTGTGCTCGTTTTCTTTCATGATTAAACTCAACTACATTTAGATATTTAATGTATTATATCTATGTATTTGATCGTGTGTATGTATACAAGGGTCATAGCCATAGTTTATATGTGTTTTATTTTGTTCATCCCTTACAACTTCAACCTCAAGCATAAGCTTCATCCTTGTGAAGTAAAGTCAAGAACACCAAGAACCAACAACACCACCTTCATTCATCATCACCTTATACCTCCATTTTCACCACATAATTCCACACTCAAAACAACCTCAAAATACTCTCCAAAAATCCTCCTTAAACCTCCTCCAAAAACCTTTTTAAATCACCTCAACCATCACCACCTTGCTGTTTTTCGACATCAGAATTTGCATGTTAGAAAACAAAAAACGAGCACAACAAAGCCAAAATACTACGAGGGAGATTTTCACCATAAATTCTTCAGGAGCTTACCTACGTCTAGAAATTTTTGTGGACGATTTTGACCATGGGAAACCCCAAAGAGACGCGAGAGAGTATTGGATATCCAGAGAGATTTCTGTTTTCGAGTTCAGAATCTTCATGTTAGTAAACAAAAAAACTGAGCACAACACAGCCAAAATACTACTAGGGAGATTTTCACCATCAATTCTTCAGAACCTTGCCTACATTAGATACATATATGGCTACCCTTTGATAACCGAACCCGAGACTTTGATTCGGAAACAAATTTCTGAAAATATTTTACATAGGATATGTTAAACAAAGTCACAAACTTTCAAAACAATCACTATGTTTTATATATCTTATCTATTGACAAATCTTTTATTTCGAATCTTCAAAAGTTCAAAACTATCAATATGATTATATCATACATGTCCTTATTTCAGCAATGATCACATAGGGGAAAATTGTTGAAAAATGTTTTTGTATGTGACCATCACTGAAATAAGACGAACTGTTTTTATTTTATTTGACAAATATTATCAGTTATTTCAGGTTGCATGGATTGATGATCAAATGGAAAATACAAAATACGCGAAAGACTGAATATGCAAAAACGGAAAAATAGCCGCATATTTAATCGTTTGAAGACAAATCAAATCAAGGGATAAATATGTCAATACTTTAAACCTCAAGGGACTTTATTAGAAATTCATTTATTTTAAATGAATTTATGAGATTTCTCATATTGTGCTGTGGAAATGAGAAGTAAAAACACACGCTCCATACTCCATATTGAAAAGTCAAAGAAAGAAGCATACCACTTGCAAACCTAGCCTACAACCTGTGCTCGTTTTCTTTCAAGATTAAAATCAACTACATTTAGATATTTAATGTCTTGTATCTATGTATTTGATCGTGTGTATGTATACAAGAGTCATAGCCATAGTTTATATGTGTTTTATTTTGTTCATCCCTTACAACTTCAACCTCAAGCATAAGCTTCATCCTTGTGAAGTAAAGTCAAGAACACCAAGAACCAACAACACCACCTTCATTCATCATCACCTTATACCTCCATTTTAACCACATAATTCCACACTCAAAACAACCTCAAAATACTCTCCAAAAATCCTCCTCAAACCTCCTCTAAAAACCTTTTTAAATCACCCCAACCATCACCACCTTGCAGTTTTTCGACATCAGAATTTGCATGTTAGAAAACAAAAAACCGAGCACAACAAAGCCAAAATACTACTAGGGAGATTTTCACCATAAATTCTTCAGGAGCTTACCTATGTCTAGAAATTTTTGTGGACGATTTTGACCATGGGAAACCCCAAAGAGACGCGAGAGAGAATTGGCTATCCAGAGAGATTTCTGTTTTCGAGTTCAGAATCTTCATGTTAGTAAACAAAAAAACTGAGCACAACACAGCCAAAATACTACTAGGGAGATTTTCACCATCAATTCTTCAGAACCTTGCCTACATTAGATACATATATGGCTACCCTTTGATAACCGAACCCGAGACTTTGATTCGGAAACAAATTTCTGAAAATATTTTACATAGGATATGTTAAACAAAGTCACAAACTTTCAAAACAATCACTATGTTTTATATATCTTATCTATTGACAAATCTTTTATTTCGAATCTTCAAAAGTTCAAAACTATCAATATGATTATATCATACATGTCCTTATTTCAGCAATGATCACATAGGGGAAAATTGTTGAAAAATGTTTTTGTATGTGACCATCACTGAAATAAGACGAACTGTTTTTATTTTATCTGACAAATATTATCAGTTATTTCAGGTTGCATGGATTGATGATCAAATGGAAAATACAAAATACGCGAAAGACTGAATATGCAAAAACGGAAAAATAGCCGCATATTTAATCGTTTGAAGACAAATCAAATCAAGGGATAAATATGTCAATACTTTAAACCTCAAGGGATTTTATTAGAAATTCATTTATTTTAAATGAATTTATGAGATTTCTCATATTGTGCTGTGGAAATGAGAAGTAAAAACACATGCTCCATACTCCATATTGAAAAGTCAAAGAAAGAAGCATACCACTTGCAAACCAAGCCTACAGCCTGTGCTCGTTTTCTTTCATGATTAAACTCAACTACATTTAGATATTTAATGTCTTGTATCTATGTATTTGATCGTGTGTATGTATACAAGAGTCATAGCCATAGTTTATATGTGTTTTATTTTGTTCATCCCTTACAACTTCAACCTCAAGCATAAGCTTCATCCTTGTGAAGTAAAGTCAAGAACACCAAGAACCAACAACACCACCTTCATTCATCATCACCTTATACCTCCATTTTCACCACATAATTCCACACTCAAAACAACCTCAAAATACTCTCCAAAAATCCTCCTTAAACCTCCTCCAAAAACCTTTTTAAATCACCTCAACCATCACCACCTTGTTGTTTTTCGACATCAGAATTTGCATGTTAGAAAACAAAAAACCGAGCACAACAAAGCCAAAATACTACTAGGGAGATTTTCACCATAACATCTTCAGGAGCTTACCTACGTCTAGAAATTTTTGTGGACGATTTTGACCACGGGAAACACCAAAGAGACGCGAGAGAGAATTGTCTATCTAGAGAGATTTCTGTTTTCGAGTTCAGAATCTTCATGTTAGTAAACAAAAAAACCGAGCACAACACAGCCAAAATACTACTAGGGAGATTTTCACCATCAATTCTTCAGAACCTTGCCTACATTAGATAAATATATGGCTACCCTTTGATAACCGAACCCGAGACTTTGATTCGGAAACAAATTTCTGAAAATATTTTACATAAGATATGTTAAACAAACTCACAAACTTTCAAAACAATCACTATGTTTTATATATCTTATCTATTGACAAATCTTTTATCTCGAATCTTCAAAAGTTAAAAACTATCAATATGATTATATCATACATGTCCTTAATCGTTTGAAGACAAATCAAATCAAGGGATAAATATGTCAATACTTTAAACCTCAAGGGACTTTATTAGAAATTCATTTATTTTAAATGAATTTATGAGATTTCTCATATTGTGCTGTGGAAATGAGAAGTAAAAACACACGCTCCATACTCCATATTGAAAAGTCAAAGAAAGAAGCATACCACTTGCAAACCTAGCCTACAACCTGTGCTCGTTTTCTTTCATGATTAAACTCAACTACATTTAGATATTTAATGTCTTGTATCTATGTATTTGATCGTGTGTATGTATACAAGAGTCATAGCCATAGTTTATATGTGTTTTATTTTGTTCATCCCTTACAACTTCAACCTCAAGCATAAGCTTCATCCTTGTGAAGTAAAGTCAAGAACACCAAGAACCAACAACACCACCTTCATTCATCATCACCTTATACCTCCATTTTAACCACATAATTCCACACTCAAAACAACCTCAAAATACTCTCCAAAAATCCTCCTCAAACCTCCTCTAAAAACCTTTTTAAATCACCTCAACCATCACCACCTTGCTGTTTTTCGACATCAGAATTTGCATGTTACAAAACAAAAAACCGAGCACAACAAAGCCAAAATACTACTAGGGAGATTTTCACCATAAATTCTTCAGGAGCTTACCTACGTCTACAAATTTTTGTGGACGATTTTGACCACGGGAAACACCAAAGAGACGCGAGAGAGAATTGGCTATCCAGAGAGATTTCTGTTTTCGAGTTCAGAATCTTCATGCTAGTGAACAAAAAAACCGAGCACAACACAGCCAAAATACTACTAGGGAGATTTTCACCATCAATTCTTCAGAACCTTGCCTACATTAGATACATATATGGCTACCCTTTGATAACCGAACCCGAGACTTTGATTCAGAAACAAATTTCTGAAAATATTTTACATAAGATATGTTAAACAAAGTCACAAACTTTCAAAACAATCACTATGTTTTATATATCTTATCTATTGACAAATCTTTTATCTCGAATCTTCAAAAGTTCAAAACTATCAATATGATTATATCATACATGTCCTTATTTCAGCAATGATCACATAGGGGAAAATTGTTGAAAAATGTTTCTGTATGTGACCATCACTGAAATAAGACGAACTGTTTTTATTTTATCTGACAAATATTATAAGTTATTTCAGGTTGCATGGATTCATGATCAAATGGAAAATACAAAATACGCGAAAGACGGAATATGCAAAAACGGAAAAATAGCCGCATATTTAATCGTTTGAAGACAAATCAAATCAAGGGATAAATATGTCAATACTTTAAACCTCAAGGGAATTTATTAGAAATTCATTTATTTTAAATGAATTTATGAGATTTCTCATATTGTGCTGTGGAAATGAGAAGTAAAAACACACGCTCCATACTCCATATTGAAAAGTCAAAGAAAGAAGCATACCACTTGCAAACCTAGCCTACAACCTGTGCTCGTTTTCTTTCATGATTAAACTCAACTACATTTAGATATTTAATGTCTTGTATCTATGTATTTGATCGTGTGTATGTATACAAGAGTCGTAGCCATAGTTTATATGTGTTTTATTTTGTTCATCCCTTACAACTTCAACCTCAAGCATAAGCTTCATCCTTGTGAAGTAAAGTCAAGAACACCAAGAACCAACAACACCACCTTCATTCATCATCACCTTATACCTCCATTTTCACCACATAATTCCACACTCAAAACAACCTCAAAATACTCTCCAAAAATCCTCCTTAAACCTCCTCCAAAAACCTTTTTAAATCACCTCAACCATCACCACCTTGTTGTTTTTCGACATCAGAATTTGCATGTTAGAAAACAAAAAACCGAGCACGACAAAGCCAAAATACTACTAGGGAGATCTTCACCATAAATTCTTCAGGAGCTTACCTACGTCTAGAAATTTTTGTGGACGATTTTGACCAGGGGAAACCCCAAAGAGACGCGAGAGAGTATTGGCTATCCAGAGAGATTTCTGTTTTCGAGTTCAGAATCTTCATGTTAGTAAACAAAAAAACGGAGCACAACACAGCCAAAATACTACTAGGGAGATTTTCACCATCAATTCTTCAGAACCTTGCCTACATTAGATACATATATGGCTACCCTTTGATAACCGAACCCGAGACTTTGATTCGGAAACAAATTTCTGAAAATATTTTACATAGGATATGTTAAACAAAGTCACAAACTTTCAAAACAATCACTATGTTTTATATATCTTATCTATTGACAAATCTTTTATCTCGAATCTTCAAAAGTTCAAAACTATCAATATGATTATATCATACATGTCTTTAATCGTTTGAAGACAAATCAAATCAAGGGATAAATATGTCAATACTTTAAACCTCAAGGGACTTTATTAGAAATTCATTTATTTTAAATGAATTTATGAGATTTCTCATATTGTGCTGTGGAAATGAGAAGTAAAAACACACGCTCCATACTCCATATTGAAAAGTCAAAGAAAGAAGCATACCACTTGCAAACCTAGCCTACAGCCTGTGCTCGTTTTCTTTCATGATTAAACTCAACTACATTTAGATATTTAATGTCTTGTATCTATGTATTTGATCGTGTGTATGTATACAAGAGTCATAGCCATAGTTTATATGTGTTTTATTTTGTTCATCCCTTACAACTTCAACCTCAAGCATAAGCTTCATCCTTGTGAAGTAAAGTCAAGAACACCAAGAACCAACAACACCACCTTCATTCATCATCACCTTATACCTCCATTTTCACCACATAATTCCACACTCAAAACAACCTCAAAATACTCTCCAAAAATGCTCCTTAAACCTCCTCCAAAAACCTTTTTAAATCACCTCTACCATCACCACCTTGTTGTTTTTCGACATCAGAATTTGCATGTTAGAAAACAAAAAACGAGCACAACAAAGCCAAAATACTACTAGGGAGATTTTCACCATAAATTCTTCAGGAGCTTACCTACGTCTAGAAATTTTTGTGGACGATTTTGACCACGGGAAACACCAAAGAGACGCGAGAGAGTATTGGCTATCCAGAGAGATTTCTGTTTTCGAGTTCAGAATCTTCATGTTAGTAAACAAAAAAACGGAGCACAACACAGCCAAAATACTACTAGGGAGATTTTCACCATCAATTCTTCAGAACCTTGCCTACATTAGATACATATATGGCTACCCTTTGATAACCGAACCCGAGACTTTGATTCGGAAACAAATTTCTGAAAATATTTTACATAAGATATGTTAAACAAAGTCACAAACTTTCAAAACAATCACTATGTTTTATATATCTTATCTATTGACAAATCTTTTATCTCGAATTTTCAAAAGTTCAAAACTATCAATATGATTATATCATACATGTCCTTATTTCAGCAATGATCACATAGGGGAAAATTGTTGAAAAATGTTTTTGTATGTGACCATCACTGAAATAAGACGAACTGTTTTTATTTTATCTGACAAATATTATCCGTTATTTCAGGTTGCATGGATTGGTGATCAAATGGAAAATACAAAATACGCGAAAGACTGAATATGGAAAAACGGAAAAATAGCCGCATATTTAATCGTTTGAAGACAAATCAAATCAAGGGATAAATATGTCAATACTTGAAACCTCAAGGGACTTTATTAGAAATTCATTTATTTTAAATGAATTTATGAGATTTCTCATATTGTGCTGTGGAAATGAGAAGTAAAAACACACGCTCCATACTCCATATTGAAAAGTCAAAGAAAGAAGCATACCACTTGCAAACCTAGCCTACAGCCTGTGCTCGTTTTCTTTCATGATTAAACTCAACTACATTTAGATATTTAATGTCTTGTATCTATGTATTTGATCGTGTGTATGTATACAAGAGTCATAGCCATAGTTTATATGTGTTTTATTTTGTTCATCCCTTACAACTTCAACCTCAAGCATAAGCTTCATCCTTGTGAAGTAAAGTCAAGAACACCAAGAACCAACAACACCACCTTCATTCATCATCACCTTATACCTCCATTTTCACCACATAATTCCACACTCAAAACAACCTCAAAATACTCTCCAAAAATGCTCCTTAAACCTCCTCCAAAAACCTTTTTAAATCACCTCAACCATCACCACCTTGATGTTTTTCGACATCAGAATTTGCATGTTAGAAAACAAAAAACCGAGCACAACAAAGCCAAAATACTACTACGGAGATTTTCACCATAAATTCTTCAGGAGCTTACCTACGTCTAGAAATTTTTGTGGACGATTTTGACCAAGGGAAACACCAAAGAGACGCGAGAGAGAATTGGCTATCCAGAGAGATTTCTGTTTTCGAGTTTAGAATCTTCATGTTAGTAAACACAAAAACCGAGCACAACACAGCCAAAATACTACTAGGGAGATTTTCACCATCAATTCTTCAGAACCTTGCCTACATTAGATACATATATGGCTACCCTTTAATAACCGAACCCGAGACTTTGATTCGGAAACAAATTTCTAAAAATATTTTACATAAGATATGTTAAACAAAGTCACAAACTTTCAAAACAATCACTATGTTTTATATATCTTATCTATTGACAAATCTTTTATCTCGAATCTTCAAAAGTTCAAAACTATCAATATGATTATATCATACATGTCCTTATTTCAGCAATGATCACATAGGGGAAAACTGTTGAAAAATGTTTTTGTATGTGACCATCACTGAAATAAGACGAACTGTTTTTATTTTATCTGACAAATATTATCAGTTATTTCAGGTTGCATGGATTGATGATCAAATGGAAAATACAAAATACGCGAAAGACTGAATATGGAAAAACGGAAAAATAGCCGCATATTTAATCGTTTGAAGACAAATGAAATCAAGGGATAAATATGTCAATACTTGAAACCTCAAGGGACTTTATTAGAAATTCATTTATTTTAAATGAATTTATGAGATTTCTCATATTGTGCTGTGGAAATGAGAAGTAAAAACACACACTCCATACTCCATATTGAAAAGTCAAAGAAAGAAGCATACCACTTGCAAACCTAGCCTACAGCCTGTGCTCGTTTTCTTTCATGATTAAACTCAACTACATTTAGATATTTAATGTCTTGTATCTATGTATTTGATCGTGTGTATGTATACAAGAGTCATAGCCATAGTTTATATGTGTTTTATTTTGTTCATCCCTTACAACTTCAACCTCAAGCATAAGCTTCATCCTTGTGAAGTAAAGTCAAGAACACCAAGAACCAACAACACCACCTTCATTCATCATCACCTTATACCTCCATTTTCACCACATAAATCCACACTCAAAACAACCTCAAAATACTCTCCAAAAATCCTCCTTAAACCTCCTCCAAAAACCTTTTTAAATCACCTCAACCATCACCACCTTGTTGTTTTTCGACATCAGAATTTGCATGTTAGAAAACAAAAAACCGACCACAACAAAGCCAAAATACTACTAGGGAGATTTTCACCATAACATCTTCAGGAGCTTACCTACGTCTAGAAATTTTTGTGGACGATTTTGACCACGGGAAACACCAAAGAGACGCGAGAGAGAATTGTCTATCCAGAGAGATTTCTGTTTTCGAGTTCAGAATCTTCATGTTAGTAAACAAAAAAACCGAGCACAACACAGCCAAAATACTACTAGGGAGATTTTCACCATCAATTCTTCAGAACCTTGCCTACATTAGATAAATATATGGCTACCCTTTGATAACCGAACCCGAGACTTTGATTCGGAAACAAATTTCTGAAAATATTTTACATAAGATATGTTAAACAAAGTCACAAACTTTCAAAACAATCACTATGTTTTATATATCTTATCTATTGACAAATCTTTTATCTCGAATCTTCAAAAGTTCAAAACTATCAATATGATTATATCATACATGTCTTTAATCGTTTGAAGACAAATCAAATCAAGGGATAAATATGTCAATACTTTAAACCTCAAGGGACTTTATTAGAAATTCATTTATTTTAAATGAATTTATGAGATTTCTCATATTGTGCTGTGGAAATGAGAAGTAAAAACACACGCTCCATACTCCATATTGAAAAGTCAAAGAAAGAAGCATACCACTTGCAAACCTAGCCTACAACCTGTGCTCGTTTTCTTTCATGATTAAACTCAACTACATTTAGATATTTAATGTCTTGTATCTATGTATTTGATCGTGTGTATGTATACAAGAGTCATAGCCATAGTTTATATGTGTTTTATTTAGTTCATCCCTTACAACTTCAACCTCAAGCATAAGCTTCATCCTTGTGAAGTAAAGTCAAGAACACCAAGAACCAACAACACCACCTTCATTCATCATCACCTTATACCTCCATTTTCACCACATAATTCCACACTCAAAACAACCTCAAAATACTCTCCAAAAATCCTCCTTAAACCTCCTCCAAAAACCTTTTTAAATCACCTCAACCATCACCACCTTGTTGTTTTTCGACATCAGAATTTGCATCTTAGAAAACAAAAAACCGAGCACAACAAAGCCAAAATACTACTAGGGAGATTTTCACCATAAATTCTTCAGGAGCTTACCTACGTCTAGAAATTTTTGTGGACGATTTTCACCATGGGAAACCCCAAAGAGACGCGAGAGAGTATTGGCTATCCAGAGAGATTTCTGTTTTCGAGTTCAGAATCTTCATGTTAGTAAACAAAAAAACGGAGCACAACACAGCCAAAATACTACTAGGGAGATTTTCACCATCAATTCTTCAGAACCTTGCCTACATTAGATACATATATGGCTACCCTTTGATAACCGAACCCGAGACTTTGATTCGGAAACAAATTTCTGAAAATATTTTACATAGGATATGTTAAACAAAGTCACAAACTTTCAAAACAATCACTATGTTTTATATATCTTATCTATTGACAAATCTTTTATCTCGAATCTTCAATAGTTCAAAACTATCAATATGATTATATCATACATGTCCTTATTTCAGCAATGATCACATAGGGGAAAATTGTTGAAAAATGTTTTTGTATGTGACCATCACTGAAATAAGACGAACTGTTTTTATTTTATCTGACAAATATTATCAGTTATTTCAGGTTGCATGGATTGATGATCAAATGGAAAATACAAAATACGCGAAAGACTGAATATGCAAAAACGGAAAAATAGCCGCATATTTAATCGTTTGAAGACAAATCAAATCAAGGGATAAATATGTCAATACTTTAAACCTCAAGGGACTTTATTAGAAATTCATTTATTTTAAATGAATTTATGAGATTTCTCATATTGTGCTGTGGAAATGAGAAGTAAAAACACACGCTCCATACTCCATATTGAAAAGTCAAAGAAAGAAGCATACCACTTGCAAACCTAGCCTACAGCCTGTGCTCGTTTTCTTTCATGATTAAACTCAACTACATTTAGATATTTAATGTCTTGTATCTATGTATTTGATCGTGTGTATGTATACAAGAGTCATAGCCATAGTTTATATGTGTTTTATTTTGTTCATCCCTTACAACTTCAACCTCAAGCATAAGCTTCATCCTTGTGAAGTAAAGTCAAGAACACCAAGAACCAACAACACCACCTTCATTCATCATCACCTTATACCTCCATTTTCACCACATAATTCCACACTCAAAACAACCTCAAAATACTCTCCAAAAATGCTCCTTAAACCTCCTCCAAAAACCTTTTTAAATCACCTCAACCATCACAACCTTATTGTTTTTCGACATCAGAATTTGCATGTTAGAAAACAAAAAACGAGCACAACAAAGCCAAAATACTACTAGGGAGATTTTCACCATAAATTCTTCAGGAGCTTACCTACGTCTAGAAATTTTTGTGGACGATTTTGACCACGGGAAACACCAAAGAGACGCGAGAGAGTATTGGCTATCCAGAGAGATTTCTGTTTTCGAGTTCAGAATCTTCATGTTAGTAAACAAAAAAACCGAGTACAACACAGCCAAAATACTACTAGGGAGATTTTCACCATCAATTCTTCAGAACCTTGCCTACATTAGATACATATATGGCTACCCTTTCATAACCGAACCCGAGACTTTGATTCGGAAACAAATTTCTGAAAATATTTTACATAAGATATGTTAAACAAAGTCACAAACTTTCAAAACAATCACTATGTTTTATATATCTTATCTATTGACAAATCTTTTATCTCGAATTTTCAAAAGTTCAAAACTATCAATATGATTATATCATACATGTCCTTATTTCAGCAATGATCACATAGGGGAAAATTATTGAAAAATGTTTTTGTATGTGACCATCACTGAAATAAGACGAACTGTTTTTATTTTATCTGACAAATATTATCAGTTATTTCAGGTTGCATGGATTGGTGATCAAATGGAAAATACAAAATACGCGAAAGACTGAATATGGAAAAACGGAAAAATAGCCGCATATTTAATCGTTTGAAGACAAATCAAATCAAGGGATAAATATGTCAATACTTGAAACCTCAAGGGACTTTATTAGAAATTCATTTATTTTAAATGAATTTATGAGATTTCTCATATTGTGCTGTGGAAATGAGAAGTAAAAACACACGCTCCATACTCCATATTGAAAAGTCAAAGAAAGAAGCATACCACTTGCAAACCTAGCCTACAGCCTGTGCTCGTTTTCTTTCATGATTAAACTCAACTACATTTAGATATTTAATGTCTTGTATCTATGTATTTGATCGTGTGTATGTATACAAGAGTCATAGCCATAGTTTATATGTGTTTTATTTTGTTCATCCCTTACAACTTCAACCTCAAGCATAAGCTTCATCCTTGTGAAGTAAAGTCAAGAACACCAAGAACCAACAACACCACCTTCATTCATCATCACCTTATACCTCCATTTTCACCACATAATTCCACACTCAAAACAACCTCAAAATACTCTCCAAAAATGCTCCTTAAACCTCCTCCAAAAACCTTTTTAAATCACCTCAACCATCACCACCTTGATGTTTTTCGACATCAGAATTTGCATGTTAGAAAACAAAAAACCGAGCACAACAAAGCCAAAATACTACTACGGAGATTTTCACCATAAATTCTTCAGGAGCTTAGCTACGTCTAGAAATTTTTGTGGACGATTTTGACCAAGGGAAACACCAAAGAGACGCGAGAGAGAATTGGCTATCCAGAGAGATTTCTGTTTTCGAGTTTAGAATCTTCATGTTAGTAAACACAAAAACCGAGCACAACACAGCCAAAATACTACTAGGGAGATTTTCACCATCAATTCTTCAGAACCTTGCCTACATTAGATACATATATGGCTACCCTTTAATAACCGAACCCGAGACTTTGATTCGGAAACAAATTTCTAAAAATATTTTACATAAGATATGTTAAACAAAGTCACAAACTTTCAAAACAATCACTATGTTTTATATATCTTATCTATTGACAAATCTTTTATCTCGAATCTTCAAAAGTTCAAAACTATCAATATGATTATATCATACATGTCCTTATTTCAGCAATGATCACATAGGGGAAAACTGTTGAAAAATGTTTTTGTATGTGACCATCACTGAAATAAGACGAACTGTTTTTATTTTATCTGACAAATATTATCAGTTATTTCAGGTTGCATGGATTGATGATCAAATGGAAAATACAAAATACGCGAAAGACTGAATATGGAAAAACGGAAAAATAGCCGCATATTTAATCGTTTGAAGACAAATGAAATCAAGGGATAAATATGTCAATACTTGAAACCTCAAGGGACTTTATTAGAAATTCATTTATTTTAAATGAATTTATGAGATTTCTCATATTGTGCTGTGGAAATGAGAAGTAAAAACACACACTCCATACTCCATATTGAAAAGTCAAAGAAAGAAGCATACCACTTGCAAACCTAGCCTACAGCCTGTGCTCGTTTTCTTTCATGATTAAACTCAACTACATTTAGATATTTAATGTCTTGTATCTATGTATTTGATCGTGTGTATGTATACAAGAGTCATAGCCATAGTTTATATGTGTTTTATTTTGTTCATCCCTTACAACTTCAACCTCAAGCATAAGCTTCATCCTTGTGAAGTAAAGTCAAGAACACCAAGAACCAACAACACCACCTTCATTCATCATCACCTTATACCTCCATTTTCACCACATAATTCCACACTCAAAACAACCTCAAAATACTCTCCAAAAATGCTCCTTAAACCTCCTCCAAAAACCTTTTTAAATCACCTCAACCATCACCACCTTGTTGTTTTTCGACATCAGAATTTGCATGTTAGAAAACAAAAAACCGAGCACAACAAAGCTAAAATACTACTAGGGAGATTTTCACCATAAATTCTTCAGGAGCTTACCTACGTCTAGAAATTTTTGTGGACGATTTTGACCACGGGAAACACCAAAGAGACGCGAGAGAGTATTGGCTATCCAGAGAGATTTCTGTTTTCGAGTTCAGAATCTTCATGTTAGTAATCAAAAAAAACCGAGCACAACACAGCCAAAATACTACTAGGGAGATTTTCACCATCAATTCTTCAGAACCTTGGCTACATTAGATACATATATGGCTACCCTTTGATAACCGAACCCGAGACTTTGATTCGGAAACAAATTTCTGAAAATATTTTACATAAGATATGTTAAACAAAGTCACAAACTTTCAAAACAATCACTATGTTTTATATATCTTATCTATTGACAAATCTTTTATCTCGAATCTTCAAAAGTTCAAAACTATCAATATGATTATATCATACATGTCCTTATTTCAGCAATGATCACATAGGGGAAAATTGTTGAAAAATGTTTTTGTATGTGACCATCACTGAAATAAGACGAACTGTTTTTATTTTATCTGACAAATATTATCAGTTATTTTAGGTTGCATGGATTGGTGATCAAATGGAAAATACAAAATACGCGAAAGACTGAATATGGAAAAACGGAAAAATAGCCGCATATTTAATAGTTTGAAGACAAATCAAATCAAGGGATAAATATGTCAATACTTGAAACCTTAAGGGACTTTATTAGAAATTCATTTATTTTAAATGAATTTATGAGATTTCTCATATTGTGCTGTGGAAATGAGAAGTAAAAACACACGCTCCATACTCCATATTGAAAAGTCAAAGAAAGAAGCATACCACTTGCAAACCTAGCCTACAGCCTGTGCTCGTTTTCTTTCATGATTAAACTCAACTACATTTAGATATTTAATGTCTTGTATCTATGTATTTGATCGTGTGTATGTATACAAGAGTCATAGCCATAGTTTATATGTGTTTTATTTTGTTCATCCCTTACAACTTCAACCTCAAGCATAAGCTTCATCCTTGTGAAGTAAAGTCAAGAACACCAAGAACCAACAACACCACCTTCATTCATCATCACCTTATACCTCCATTTTCACCACATAATTCCACACTCAAAACAACCTCAAAATACTCTCCAAAAATGCTCCTTAAACCTCCTCCAAAAACCTTTTTAAATCACCTCAACCATCATCACCTTATTGTTTTTCGACATCAGAATTTGCATGTTAGAAAATCAAAAACGAGCACAACAAAGCCAAAATACTACTAGGGAGATTTTCACCATAAATTCTTCAGGAGCTTACCTACGTTTAGAAATTTTTGTGGACGATTTTGACCACGGGAAACACCAAAGAGACGCGAGAGAGTATTGGCTATCCAGAGAGATTTCTGTTTTCGAGTTCAGAATCTTCATGTTAGTAAACAAAAAAACCGAGCACAACACAGCCAAAATACTACTAGGGAGATTTTCACCATCAATTCTTCAGAACCTTGCCTACATTAGATACATATATGGCTACCCTTTGATAACCGAACCCGAGACTTTGATTCGGAAACAAATTTCTGAAAATATTTTACATAAGATATGTTAAACAAAGTCACAAACTTTCAAAACAATCACTATGTTTTATATATCTTATCTATTGACAAATCTTTTATCTCGAATCTTCAAAAGTTCAAAACTATCAATATGATTATATCATACATGTCCTTATTTCAGCAATGATCACATAGGGGAAAATTGTTGAAAAATGTTTTTGTATGTGACCATCACTGAAATAAGACGAACTGTTTTTATTTTATCTGACAAATATTATCAGTTATTTCAGGTTGCATGGATTGGTGATCAAATGGAAAATACAAAATACGCGAAAGACTGAATATGGAAAAACGGAAAAATAGCCGCATATTTAATCGTTTGAAGACAAATCAAATCAAGGGATAAATATGTCAATACTTGAAACCTCAAGGGACTTTATTAGAAATTCATTTATTTTAAATGAATTTATGAGATTTCTCATATTGTGCTGTGGAAATGAGAAGTAAAAACACACGCTCCATACTCCATATTGAAAAGTGAAAGAAAGAAGCATACCACTTGCAAACCTAGCCTACAGCCTGTGCTCGTTTTCTTTCATGATTAAACTCAACTACATTTAGATATTTAATGTCTTGTATCTATGTATTTGATCGTGTGTATGTATACAAGAGTCATAGCCATAGTTTATATGTGTTTTATTTTGTTCATCCCGTACAACTTCAACCTCAAGCATAAGCTTCATCCTTGTGAAGTAAAGTCAAGAACACCAAGAACCAACAACACCACCTTCATTCATCATCACCTTATACCTCCATTTTCACCACATAATTCCACACTCAAAACAACCTCAAAATACTCTCCAAAAATGCTCCTTAAACCTCCTCCAAAAACCTTTTTAAATCACCTCAACCATCACCACCTTGATGTTTTTCGACATCAGAATTTGCATGTTAGAAAACAAAAAACCGAGCACAACAAAGCCAAAATACTACTAGGGAGATTTTCACCATAAATTATTCAGGAGCTTACCTACGTCTAGAAATTTTTGTGGACGATTTTGACCAAGGGAAACACCAAAGAGACGCGAGAGAGAATTGGCTACCCAGAGAGATTTCTGTTTTCGAGTTTAGAATCTTCATGTTAGTAAACACAAAAACCGAGCACAACACAGCCAAAATACTACTAGGGAGATTTTCACCATCAATTCTTCAGAACCTTGCCTACATTAGATACATATATGGCTACCCTTTAATAACCGAACCCGAGACTTTGATTCGGAAACAAATTTCTAAAAATATTTTACATAAGATATGTTAAACAAAGTCACAAACTTTCAAAACAATCACTATGTTTTATATATCTTATCTATTGACAAATCTTTTATCTCGAATCTTCAAAAGTTCAAAACTATCAATATGATTATATCATACATGTCCTTATTTCAGCAATGATCACATAGGGGAAAACTGTTGAAAAATGTTTTTGTATGTGACCATCACTGAAATAAGACGAACTGTTTTTATTTTATCTGACAAATATTATCAGTTATTTCAGGTTGCATGGATTGATGATCAAATGGAAAATACAAAATACGCGAAAGACTGAATATAGAAAAACGGAAAAATAGCCGCATATTTAATCGTTTGAAGACAAATGAAATCAAGGGATAAATATGTCAATACTTGAAACCTCAAGGGACTTTATTAGAAATTCATTTATTTTAAATGAATTTATGAGATTTCTCATATTGTGCTGTGGAAATGAGAAGTAAAAACACACGCTCCATACTCCATATTGAAAAGTCAAAGAAAGAAGCATACCACTTGCAAACCTAGCCTACAGCCTGTGCTCGTTTTCTTTCATGATTAAACTCAACTACATTTAGATATTTAATGTCTTGTATCTATGTATCTGATCGTGTGTATGTATACAAGAGTCATAGCCATAGTTTATATGTGTTTTATTTTGTTCATCCCTTACAACTTCAACCTCAAGCATAAGCTTCATCCTTGTGAAGTAAAGTCAAGAACACCAAGAACCAACAACACCACCTTCATTCATCATCACCTTATACCTCCATTTTCACCACATAATTCCACACTCAAAACAACCTCAAAATACTCTCCAAAAATGCTCCTTAAACCTCCTCCAAAAACCTTTTTAAATCACCTCAACCATCACCACCTTATTGTTTTTCGACATCAGAATTTGCATGTTAGAAAACAAAAAACGAGCACAACAAAGCCAAAATACTACTAGGGAGATTTTCACCATAAATTCTTCAGGAGCTTACCTACGTCTAGAAATTTTTGTGGACGATTTTGACCACGGGAAACACCAAAGAGACGCGAGAGAGTATTGGCTATCCAGAGAGATTTCTGTTTTTGAGTTCAGAATCTTCATGTTAGTAAACAAAAAAACCGAGTACAACACAGCCAAAATACTACTAGGGAGATTTTCACCATCAATTCTTCAGAACCTTGCCTACATTAGATACATATATGGCTACCCTTTGATAACCGAACCCGAGACTTTGATTCGGAAACAAATTTCTGAAAATATTTTACATAAGATATGTTAAACAAAGTCACAAACTTTCAAAACAATCACTATGTTTTATATATCTTATCTATTGACAAATCTTTTATCTCGAATCTTCAAAAGTTCAAAACTATCAATATGATTATATCATACATGTCCTTATTTCAGCAATGATCACATAGGGGAAAATTGTTGAAAAATGTTTTTGTATGTGACCATCACTGAAATAAGACGAACTGTTTTTATTTTATCTGACAAATATTATCAGTTATTTCAGGTTGCATGGATTGGTGATCAAATGGAAAATACAAAATACGCGAAAGACTGAATATGGAAAAACGGAAAAATAGCCGCATATTTAATCGTTTGAAGACAAATCAAATCAAGGGATAAATATGTCAATACTTGAAACCTCAAGGGACTTTATTAGAAATTCATTTATTTTAAATGAATTTATGAGATTTCTCATATTGTGCTGTGGAAATGAGAAGTAAAAACACACGCTCCATACTCCATATTGAAAAGTCAAAGAAAGAAGCATACCACTTGCAAATGTAGCCTACAGCCTGTGCTCGTTTTCTTTCATGATTAAACTCAACTACATTTAGATATTTAATGTCTTGTATCTATGTATTTGATCGTGTGTATGTATACAAGAGTCATAGCCATAGTTTATATGTGTTTTATTTTGTTCATCCCTTACAACTTCAACCTCAAGCATAAGCTTCATCCTTGTGAAGTAAAGTCAAGAACACCAAGAACCAACAACACCACCTTCATTCATCATCACCTTATACCTCCATTTTCACCACATAATTCCACACTCAAAACAACCTCAAAATACTCTCCAAAAATGCTCCTTAAACCTCCTCCAAAAACCTTTTTAAATCACCTCAACCATCACCACCTTGATGTTTTTCGACATCAGAATTTGCATGTTAGAAAACAAAAAACCGAGCACAACAAAGCCAAAATACTACTACGGAGATTTTCACCATAAATTCTTCAGGAGCTTACCTACGTCTAGAAATTTTTGTGGACGATTTTGACCAAGGGAAACACCAAAGAGACGCGAGAGAGAATTGGCTATCCAGAGAGATTTCTTTTTTCGAGTTTAGAATCTTCATGTTAGTAAACACAAAAACCGAGCACAACACAGCCAAAATACTACTAGGGAGATTTTCACCATCAATTCTTCAGAACCTTGCCTACATTAGATACATATATGGCTACCCTTTAATAACCGAACCCGAGACTTTGATTCGGAAACAAATTTCTAAAAATATTTTACATAAGATATGTTAAACAAAGTCACAAACTTTCAAAACAATCACTATGTTTTATATATCTTATCTATTGACAAATCTTTTATCTCGAATCTTCAAAAGTTCAAAACTATCAATATGATTATATCATACATGTCCTTATTTCAGCAATGATCACATAGGGGAAAACTGTTGAAAAATGTTTTTGTATGTGACCATCACTGAAATAAGACGAACTGTTTTTATTTTATCTGACAAATATTATCAGTTATTTCAGGTTGCATGGATTGATGATCAAATGGAAAATACAAAATACGCGAAAGACTGAATATGGAAAAACGGAAAAATAGCCGCATATTTAATCGTTTGAAGACAAATGAAATCAAGGGATAAATATGTCAATACTTGAAACCTCAAGGGACTTTATTAGAAATTCATTTATTTTAAATGAATTTATGAGATTTCTCATATTGTGCTGTGGAAATGAGAAGTAAAAACACACACTCCATACTCCATATTGAAAAGTCAAAGAAAGAAGCATACCACTTGCAAACCTAGCCTACAGCCTGTGCTCGTTTTCTTTCATGATTAAACTCAACTACATTTAGATATTTAATGTCTTGTATCTATGTATTTGATCGTGTGTATGTATACAAGAGTCATAGCCATAGTTTATATGTGTTTTATTTTGTTCATCCCTTACAACTTCAACCTCAAGCATAAGCTTCATCCTTGTGAAGTAAAGTCAAGAACACCAAGAACCAACAACACCACCTTCATTCATCATCACCTTATACCTCCATTTTCACCACATAATTCCACACTCAAAACAACCTCAAAATACTCTCCAAAAATGCTCCTTAAACCTCCTCCAAAAACCTTTTTAAATCACCTCAACCATCACCACCTTGTTGTTTTTCGACATCAGAATTTGCATGTTAGAAAACAAAAAACCGAGCACAACAAAGCTAAAATACTACTAGGGAGATTTTCACCATAAATTCTTCAGGAGCTTACCTACGTCTAGAAATTTTTGTGGACGATTTTGACCACGGGAAACACCAAAGAGACGCGAGAGAGTATTGGCTATCCAGAGAGATTTCTGTTTTCGAGTTCAGAATCTTCATGTTAGTAATCAAAAAAACCGAGCACAACACAGCCAAAATACTACTAGGGAGATTTTCACCATCAATTCTTCAGAACCTTGGCTACATTAGATACATATATGGCTACCCTTTGATAACCGAACCCGAGACTTTGATTCGGAAACAAATTTCTGAAAATATTTTACATAAGATATGTTAAACAAAGTCACAAACTTTCAAAACAATCACTATGTTTTATATATCTTATCTATTGACAAATCTTTTATCTCGAATCTTCAAAAGTTCAAAACTATCAATATGATTATATCATACATGTCCTTATTTCAGCAATGATCACATAGGGGAAAATTGTTGAAAAATGTTTTTGTATGTGACCATCACTGAAATAAGACGAACTGTTTTTATTTTATCTGACAAATATTATCAGTTATTTTAGGTTGCATGGATTGGTGATCAAATGGAAAATACAAAATACGCGAAAGACTGAATATGGAAAAACGGAAAAATAGCCGCATATTTAATAGTTTGAAGACAAATCAAATCAAGGGATAAATATGTCAATACTTGAAACCTTAAGGGACTTTATTAGAAATTCATTTATTTTAAATGAATTTATGAGATTTCTCATATTGTGCTGTGGAAATGAGAAGTAAAAACACACGCTCCATACTCCATATTGAAAAGTCAAAGAAAGAAGCATACCACTTGCAAACCTAGCCTACAGCCTGTGCTCGTTTTCTTTCATGATTAAACTCAACTACATTTAGATATTTAATGTCTTGTATCTATGTATTTGATCGTGTGTATGTATACAAGAGTCATAGCCATAGTTTATATGTGTTTTATTTTGTTCATCCCTTACAACTTCAACCTCAAGCATAAGCTTCATCCTTGTGAAGTAAAGTCAAGAACACCAAGAACCAACAACACCACCTTCATTCATCATCACCTTATACCTCCATTTTCACCACATAATTCCACACTCAAAACAACCTCAAAATACTCTCCAAAAATGCTCCTTAAACCTCCTCCAAAAACCTTTTTAAATCACCTCAACCATCATCACCTTATTGTTTTTCGACATCAGAATTTGCATGTTAGAAAACAAAAAACGAGCACAACAAAGCCAAAATACTACTAGGGAGATTTTCACCATAAATTCTTCAGGAGCTTACCTACGTTTAGAAATTTTTGTGGACGATTTTGACCACGGGAAACACCAAAGAGACGCGAGAGAGTATTGGCTATCCAGAGAGATTTCTGTTTTCGAGTTCAGAATCTTCATGTTAGTAAACAAAAAAACCGAGCACAACACAGCCAAAATACTACTAGGGAGATTTTCACCATCAATTCTTCAGAACCTTGCCTACATTAGATACATATATGGCTACCCTTTGATAACCGAACCCGAGACTTTGATTCGGAAACAAATTTCTGAAAATATTTTACATAAGATATGTTAAACAAAGTCACAAACTTTCAAAACAATCACTATGTTTTATATATCTTATCTATTGACAAATCTTTTATCTCGAATCTTCAAAAGTTCAAAACTATCAATATGATTATATCATACATGTCCTTATTTCAGCAATGATCACATAGGGGAAAATTGTTGAAAAATGTTTTTGTATGTGACCATCACTGAAATAAGAGGAACTGTTTTTATTTTATCTGACAAATATTATCAGTTATTTCAGGTTGCATGGATTGGTGATCAAATGGAAAATACAAAATACGCGAAAGACTGAATATGGAAAAACGGAAAAATAGCCGCATATTTAATCGTTTGAAGACAAATCAAATCAAGGGATAAATATGTCAATACTTGAAACCTCAAGGGACTTTATTAGAAATTCATTTATTTTAAATGAATTTATGAGATTTCTCATATTGTGCTGTGGAAATGAGAAGTAAAAACACACGCTCCATACTCCATATTGAAAAGTCAAAGAAAGAAGCATACCACTTACAAACCTAGCCTACAGCCTGTGCTCGTTTTCTTTCATGATTAAACTCAACTACATTTAGATATTTAATGTCTTGTATCTATGTATTTGATCGTGTGTATGTATACAAGAGTCATAGCCATAGTTTATATGTGTTTTATTTTGTTCATCCCGTACAACTTCAACCTCAAGCATAAGCTTCATCCTTGTGAAGTAAAGTCAAGAACACCAAGAACCAACAACACCACCTTCATTCATCATCACCTTATACCTCCATTTTCACCACATAATTCCACACTCAAAACAACCTCAAAATACTCTCCAAAAATGCTCCTTAAACCTCCTCCAAAAACCTTTTTAAATCACCTCAACCATCACCACCTTGATGTTTTTCGACATCAGAATTTGCATGTTAGAAAACAAAAAACCGAGCACAACAAAGCCAAAATACTACTAGGGAGATTTTCACCATAAATTCTTCAGGAGCTTACCTACGTCTAGAAATTTTTGTGGACGATTTTGACCAAGGGAAACACCAAAGAGACGCGAGAGAGAATTGGCTACCCAGAGAGATTTCTGTTTTCGAGTTTAGAATCTTCATGTTAGTAAACACAAAAACCGAGCACAACACAGCCAAAATACTACTAGGGAGATTTTCACCATCAATTCTTCAGAACCTTGCCTACATTAGATACATATATGGCTACCCTTTAATAACCGAACCCGAGACTTTGATTCGGAAACAAATTTCTAAAAATATTTTACATAAGATATGTTAAACAAAGTCACAAACTTTCAAAACAATCACTATGTTTTATATATCTTATCTATTGACAAATCTTTTATCTCGAATCTTCAAAAGTTCAAAACTATCAATATGATTATATCATACATGTCCTTATTTCAGCAATGATCACATAGGGGAAAACTGTTGAAAAATGTTTTTGTATGTGACCATCACTGAAATAAGACGAACTGTTTTTATTTTATCTGACAAATATTATCAGTTATTTCAGGTTGCATGGATTGATGATCAAATGGAAAATACAAAATACGCGAAAGACTGAATATAGAAAAACGGAAAAATAGCCGCATATTTAATCGTTTGAAGACAAATGAAATCAAGGGATAAATATGTCAATACTTGAAACCTCAAGGGACTTTATTAGAAATTCATTTATTTTAAATGAATTTATGAGATTTCTCATATTGTGCTGTGGAAATGAGAAGTAAAAACACACGCTCCATACTCCATATTGAAAAGTCAAAGAAAGAAGCATACCACTTGCAAACCTAGCCTACAGCCTGTGCTCGTTTTCTTTCATGATTAAACTCAACTACATTTAGATATTTAATGTCTTGTATCTATGTATTTGATCGTGTGTATGTATACAAGAGTCATAGCCATAGTTTATATGTGTTTTATTTTGTTCATCCCTTACAACTTCAACCTCAAGCATAAGCTTCATCCTTGTGAAGTAAAGTCAAGAACACCAAGAACCAACAACACCACCTTCATTCATCATCACCTTATACCTCCATTTTCACCACATAATTCCACACTCAAAACAACCTCAAAATACTCTCCAAAAATGCTCCTTAAACCTCCTCCAAAAACCTTTTTAAATCACCTCAACCATCATCACCTTATTCTTTTTCGACATCAGAATTTGCATGTTAGAAAACAAAAAACGAGCACAACAAAGCCAAAATACTACTAGGGAGATTTTCACCATAAATTCTTCAGGAGCTTACCTACGTTTAGAAATTTTTGTGGACGATTTTGACCACGGGAAACACCAAAGAGACGCGAGAGAGTATTGGCTATCCAGAGAGATTTCTGTTTTCGAGTTCAGAATCTTCATGTTAGTAAACAAAAAAACCGAGCACAACACAGCCAAAATACTACTAGGGAGATTTTCACCATCAATTCTTCAGAACCTTGCCTACATTAGATACATATATGGCTACCCTTTGATAACCGAACCCGAGACTTTGATTCGGAAACAAATTTCTGAAAATATTTTACATAAGATATGTTAAACAAAGTCACAAACTTTCAAAACAATCACTATGTTTTATATATCTTATCTATTGACAAATCTTTTATCTCGAATCTTCAAAAGTTCAAAACTATCAATATGATTATATCATACATGTCCTTATTTCAGCAATGATCACATAGGGGAAAATTGTTGAAAAATGTTTTTGTATGTGACCATCACTGAAATAAGACGAACTGTTTTTATTTTATCTGACAAATATTATCAGTTATTTCAGGTTGCATGGATTGGTGATCAAATGGAAAATACAAAATACGCGAAAGACTGAATATGGAAAAACGGAAAAATAGCCGCATATTTAATCGTTTGAAGACAAATCAAATCAAGGGATAAATATGTCAATACTTGAAACCTCAAGGGACTTTATTAGAAATTCATTTATTTTAAATGAATTTATGAGATTTCTCATATTGTGCTGTGGAAATGAGAAGTAAAAACACACGCTCCATACTCCATATTGAAAAGTCAAAGAAAGAAGCATACCACTTGCAAACCTAGCCTACAGCCTGTGCTCGTTTTCTTTCATGATTAAACTCAACTACATTTAGATATTTAATGTCTTGTATCTATGTATTTGATCGTGTGTATGTATACAAGAGTCATAGCCATAGTTTATATGTGTTTTAGTTTGTTCATCCCGTACAACTTCAACCTCAAGCATAAGCTTCATCCTTGTGAAGTAAAGTCAAGAACACCAAGAACCAACAACACCACCTTCATTCATCATCACCTTATACCTCCATTTTCACCACATAATTCCACACTCAAAACAACCTCAAAATACTCTCCAAAAATGCTCCTTAAACCTCCTCCAAAAACCTTTTTAAATCACCTCAACCATCACCACCTTGATGTTTTTCGACATCAGAATTTGCATGTTAGAAAACAAAAAACCGAGCACAACAAAGCCAAAATACTACTAGGGAGATTTTCACCATAAATTCTTCAGGAGCTTACCTACGTCTAGAAATTTTTGTGGACGATTTTGACCAAGGGAAACACCAAAGAGACGCGAGAGAGAATTGGCTACCCAGAGAGATTTCTGTTTTCGAGTTTAGAATCTTCATGTTAGTAAACACAAAAACCGAGCACAACACAGCCAAAATACTACTAGGGAGATTTTCACCATCAATTCTTCAGAACCTTGCCTACATTAGATACATATATGGCTACCCTTTAATAACCGAACCCGAGACTTTGATTCGGAAACAAATTTCTAAAAATATTTTACATAAGATATGTTAAACAAAGTCACAAACTTTCAAAACAATCACTATGTTTTATATATCTTATCTATTGACAAATCTTTTATCTCGAATCTTCAAAAGTTCAAAACTATCAATATGATTATATCATACATGTCCTTATTTCAGCAATGATCACATAGGGGAAAATTGTTGAAAAATGTTTTTGTATGTGACCATCACTGAAATAAGACGAACTGTTTTTATTTTATCTGACAAATATTATCAGTTATTTCAGGTTGCATGGATTGATGATCAAATGGAAAATTCAAAATACGCGAAAGACTGAATATGGAAAAACGGAAAAATAGCCGCATATTTAATCGTTTGAAGACAAATGAAATCAAGGGATAAATATGTCAATACTTGAAACCTCAAGGGACTTTATTAGAAATTCATTTATTTTAAATGAATTTATGAGATTTCTCATATTGTGCTGTGGAAATGAGAAGTAAAAACACACACTCCATACTCCATATTGAAAAGTCAAAGAAAGAAGCATACCACTTGCAAACCTAGCCTACAGCCTGTGCTCGTTTTCTTTCATGATTAAACTCAACTACATTTAGATATTTAATGTCTTGTATCTATGTATTTGATCGTGTGTATGTATACAAGAGTCATAGCCATAGTTTATATGTGTTTTATTTTGTTCATCCCTTACAACTTCAACCTCAAGCATAAGCTTCATCCTTGTGAAGTAAAGTCAAGAACACCAAGAACCAACAACACCACCTTCATTCATCATCACCTTATACCTCCATTTTCACCACATAATTCCACACTCAAAACAACCTCAAAATACTCTCCAAAAATGCTCCTTAAACCTCCTCCAAAAACCTTTTTAAATCACCTCAACCATCACCACCTTGTTGTTTTTCGACATCAGAATATGCATGTTAGAAAACAAAAAACCGAGCACAACAAAGCTAAAATACTACTAGGGAGATTTTCACCATAAATTCTTCAGGAGCTTACCTACGTCTAGAAATTTTTGTGGACGATTTTGACCACGGGAAACACCAAAGAGACGCGAGAGAGTATTGGCTATCCAGAGAGATTTCTGTTTTCGAGTTCAGAATCTTCATGTTAGTAATCAAAAAAACCGAGCACAACACAGCCAAAATACTACTAGGGAGATTTTCACCATCAATTCTTCAGAACCTTGGCTACATTAGATACATATATGGCTACCCTTTGATAACCGAACCCGAGACTTTGATTCGGAAACAAATTTCTGAAAATATTTTACATAAGATATGTTAAACAAAGTCACAAACTTTCAAAACAATCACTATGTTTTATATATCTTATCTATTGACAAATCTTTTATCTCGAATCTTCAAAAGTTCAAAACTATCAATATGATTATATCATACATGTCCTTATTTCAGCAATGATCACATAGGGGAAAATTGTTGAAAAATGTTTTTGTATGTGACCATCACTGAAATAAGACGAACTGTTTTTATTTTATCTAACAAATATTATCAGTTATTTTAGGTTGCATGGATTGGTGATCAAATGGAAAATACAAAATACGCGAAAGACTGAATATGGAAAAACGGAAAAATAGCCGCATATTTAATAGTTTGAAGACAAATCAAATCAAGGGATAAATATGTCAATACTTGAAACCTTAAGGGACTTTGTTAGAAATTCATTTGTTTTAAATGAATTTATGAGATTTCTCATATTGTGCTGTGGAAATGAGAAGTAAAAACACACGCTCCATACTCCATATTGAAAAGTCAAAGAAAGAAGCATACCACTTGCAAACCTAGCCTACAGCCTGTGCTCGTTTTCTTTCATGATTAAACTCAACTACATTTAGATATTTAATGTCTTGTATCTATGTATTTGATCGTGTGTATGTATACAAGAGTCATAGCCATAGTTTATATGTGTTTTATTTTGTTCATCCCTTACAACTTCAACCTCAAGCATAAGCTTCATCCTTGTGAAGTAAAGTCAAGAACACCAAGAACCAACAACACCACCTTCATTCATCATCACCTTATACCTCCATTTTCACCACATAATTCCACACTCAAAACAACCTCAAAATACTCTCCAAAAATGCCCCTTAAACCTCCTCCAAAAACCTTTTTAAATCACCTCAACCATCACCACCTTATTGTTTTTCGACATCAGAATTTGCATGTTAGAAAACAAAAAACGAGCACAACAAAGCCAAAATACTACTAGGGAGATTTTCACCATAAATTCTTCAGGAGCTTACCTACGTCTAGAAATTTTTGTGGACGATTTTGACCACGGGAAACACCAAAGAGACGCGAGAGAGTATTGGCTATCCAGAGAGATTTCTGTTTTCGAGTTCAGAATCTTCATGTTAGTAAACAAAAAAACCGAGCACAACACAGCCAAAATACTACTAGGGAGATTTTCACCATCAATTCTTCAGAACCTTGCCTACATTAGATACATATACGGCTACCCTTTGATAACCGAACCCGAGACTTTGATTCGGAAACAAATTTCTGAAAATATTTTACTTAAGATATGTTAAACAAAGTCACAAACTTTCAAAACAATCACTATGTTTTATATATCTTATCTATTGACAAATCTTTTATCTCGAATCTTCAAAAGTTCAAAACTATCAATATGATTATATCATACATGTCCTTATTTCAGCAATGATCAAATAGGGGAAAATTGTTGAAAAATGTTTTTGTATGTGGCCATCACTGAAATAAGACGAACTGTTTTTATTTTATCTGACAAATATTATCAGTTATTTTAGGTTGCATGGATTGGTGATCAAATGGAAAATACAAAATACGCGAAAGACTGAATATGGAAAAACGGAAAAATAGCCGCATATTTAATAGTTTGAAGACAAATCAAATCAAGGGATAAATATGTCAATACTTAAAACCTTAAGGGACTTTAATAGAAATTCATTTATTTTAAATGAATTTATGAGATTTCTCATATTGTGCTGTGGAAATGAGAAGTAAAAACACACGCTCCATACTCCATATTGAAAAGTCAAAGAAAGAAGCATACCACTTGCAAACCTAGCCTACAGCCTGTGCTCGTTTTCTTTCATGATTAAACTCAACTACATTTAGATATTTAATGTCTTGTATCTATGTATTTGATCGTGTGTATGTATACAAGAGTCATAGCCATAGTTTATATGTGTTTTATTTTGTTCATCCCTTACAACTTCAACCTCAAGCATAAGCTTCATCCTTGTGAAGTAAAGTCAAGAACACCAAGAACCAACAACACCACCTTCATTCATCATCACCTTATACCTCCATTTTCACCACATAATTCCACACTCAAAACAACCTCAAAATACTCTCCAAAAATGCTCCTTAAACCTCCTCCAAAAACCTTTTTAAATCACCTCAACCATCACCACCTTATTGTTTTTCGACATCAGAATTTGCATGTTAGAAAACAAAAAACGAGCACAACAAAGCCAAAATACTACTAGGGAGATTTTCACCATAAATTCTTCAGGAGCTTACCTACGTCTAGAAATTTTTGTGGACGATTTTGACCACGGGAAACACCAAAGAGACGCGAGAGAGTATTGGCTATCCAGAGAGATTTCTGTTTTCGAGTTCAGAATCTTCATGTTAGTAAACAAAAAAACCGAGCACAACACAGCCAAAATACTACTAGGGAGATTTTCACCATCAATTCTTCAGAACCTTGCCTACATTAGATACATATATGGCTACCCTTTGATAACCGAACCCGAGACTTTGATTCGGAAACAAATTTCTGAAAATATTTTACATAAGATATGTTAAACAAAGTCACAAACTTTCAAAACAATCACTATGTTTTATATATCTTATCTATTGACAAATCTTTTATCTCGAATCTTCAAAAGTTCAAAACTATCAATATGATTATATCATACATGTCCTTATTTCAGCAATGATCACATAGGGGAAAATTGTTGAAAAATGTTTTTGTATGTGACCATCACTGAAATAAGACGAACTGTTTTTATTTTATCTGACAAATATTATCAGTTATTTCAGGTTGCATGGATTGGTGATCAAATGGAAAATACAAAATACGCGAAAGACTGAATATGGAAAAACGGAAAAATAGCCGCATATTTAATCGTTTGAAGACAAATCAAATCAAGGGATAAATATGTCAATACTTGAAACCTCAAGGGACTTTATTAGAAATTCATTTATTTTAAATGAGTTTATGAGATTTCTCATATTGTGCTGTGGAAATGAGAAGTAAAACACACGCTCCATACTCCATATTGAAAAGTCAAAGAAAGAAGCATACCACTTGCAAACCTAGCCTACAGCCTGTGCTCGTTTTCTTTCATGATTAAACTCAACTACATTTAGATATTTAATGTCTTGTATCTATGTATTTGATCGTGTGTATGTATACAAGAGTCATAGCCATAGTTTATATGTGTTTTATTTTGTTCATCCCTTACAACTTCAACCTCAAGCATAAGCTTCATCCTTGTGAAGTAAAGTCAAGAACACCAAGAACCAACAACACCACCTTCATTCATCATCACCTTATACCTCCATTTTCACCATATAATTCCACACTCAAAACAACCTCAAAATACTCTCCAAAAATGCTCCTTAAACCTCCTCCAAAAACCTTTTTAAATCACCTCAACCATCACCACCTTGTTGTTTTTCGACATCAGAATTTGCATGTTAGAAAACAAAAAACCGAGCACAACAAAGCTAAAATACTACTAGGGAGATTTTCACCATAAATTCTTCAGGAGCTTACCTACGTCTAGAAATTTTTGTGGACGATTTTGACCACGGGAAACACCAAAGAGACGCGAGAGAGTATTGGCTATCCAGAGAGATTTCTGTTTTCGAGTTCAGAATCTTCATGTTAGTAATCAAAAAAACCGAGCACAACACAGCCAAAATACTACTAGGGAGATTTTCACCATCAATTCTTCAGAACCTTGGCTACATTAGATACATATATGGCTACCCTTTGATAACCGAACCCGAGACTTTGATTCGGAAACAAATTTCTGAAAATATTTTACATAAGATATGTTAAACAAAGTCACAAACTTTCAAAACAATCACTATGTTTTATATATCTTATCTATTGACAAATCTTTTATCTCGAATCTTCAAAAGTTCAAAACTATCAATATGATTATATCATACATGTCCTTATTTCAGCAATGATCACATAGGGGAAAATTGTTGAAAAATGTTTTTGTATGTGACCATCACTGAAATAAGACGAACTGTTTTTATTTTATCTAACAAATATTATCAGTTATTTTAGGTTGCATGGATTGGTGATCAAATGGAAAATACAAAATACGCGAAAGACTGAATATGGAAAAACGGAAAAATAGCCGCATATTTAATAGTTTGAAGACAAATCAAATCAAGGGATAAATATGTCAATACTTGAAACCTTAAGGGACTTTATTAGAAATTCATTTGTTTTAAATGAATTTATGAGATTTCTCATATTGTGCTGTGGAAATGAGAAGTAAAAACACACGCTCCATACTCCATATTGAAAAGTCAAAGAAAGAAGCATACCACTTGCAAACCTAGCCTACAGCCTGTGCTCGTTTTCTTTCATGATTAAACTCAACTACATTTAGATATTTAATGTCTTGTATCTATGTATTTGATCGTGTGTATGTATACAAGAGTCATAGCCATAGTTTATATGTGTTTTATTTTGTTCATCCCTTACAACCTCAACCTCAAGCATAAGCTTCATCCTTGTGAAGTAAAGTCAAGAACACCAAGAACCAACAACAACACCTTCATTCATCATCACCTTATACCTCCATTTTCACCACATAATTCCACACTCAAAACAACCTCAAAATACTCTCCAAAAATGCCCCTTAAACCTCCTCCAAAAACCTTTTTAAATCACCTCAACCATCACCACCTTATTGTTTTTCGACATCAGAATTTGCATGTTAGAAAACAAAAAACGAGCACAACAAAGCCAAAATACTACTAGGGAGATTTTCACCATAAATTCTTCAGGAGCTTACCTACGTCTAGAAATTTTTGTGGACGATTTTGACCACGGGAAACACCAAAGAGACGCGAGAGAGTATTGGCTATCCAGAGAGATTTCTGTTTTCGAGTTCAGAATCTTCATGTTAGTAAACAAAAAAACCGAGCACAACACAGCCAAAATACTACTAGGGAGATTTTCACCATCAATTCTTCAGAACCTTGCCTACATTAGATACATATACGGCTACCCTTTGATAACCGAACCCGAGACTTTGATTCGGAAACAAATTTCTGAAAATATTTTACTTAAGATATGTTAAACAAAGTCACAAACTTTCAAAACAATCACTATGTTTTATATATCTTATCTATTGACAAATCTTTTATCTCGAATCTTCAAAAGTTCAAAACTATCAATATGATTATATCATACATGTCCTTATTTCAGCAATGATCACATAGGGGAAAATTGTTGAAAAATGTTTTTGTATGTGGCCATCGCTGAAATAAGACGAACTGTTTTTATTTTATCTGACAAATATTATCAGTTATTTTAGGTTGCATGGATTGGTGATCAAATGGAAAATACAAAATACGCGAAAGACTGAATATGGAAAAACGGAAAAATAGCCGCATATTTAATAGTTTGAAGACAAATCAAATCAAGGGATAAATATGTCAATACTTAAAACCTTAAGGGACTTTAATAGAAATTCATTTATTTTAAATGAATTTATGAGATTTCTCATATTGTGCTGTGGAAATGAGAAGTAAAAACACACGCTCCATACTCCATATTGAAAAGTCAAAGAAAGAAGCATACCACTTGCAAACCTAGCCTACAGCCTGTGCTCGTTTTCTTTCATGATTAAACTCAACTACATTTAGATATTTAATGTCTTGTATCTATGTATTTGATCGTGTGTATGTATACAAGAGTCATAGCCATAGTTTATATGTGTTTTATTTTGTTCATCCCTTACAACTTCAACCTCAAGCATAAGCTTCATCCTTGTGAAGTAAAGTCAAGAACACCAAGAACCAACAACACCACCTTCATTCATCATCACCTTATACCTCCATTTTCACCACATAATTCCACACTCAAAACAACCTCAAAATACTCTCCAAAAATGCTCCTTAAACCTCCTCCAAAAACCTTTTTAAATCACCTCAACCATCACCACCTTATTGTTTTTCGACATCAGAATTTGCATGTTAGAAAACAAAAAACGAGCACAACAAAGCCAAAATACTACTAGGGAGATTTTCACCATAAATTCTTCAGGAGCTTACCTACGTCTAGAAATTTTTGTGGACGATTTTGACCACGGGAAACACCAAAGAGACGCGAGAGAGTATTGGCTATCCAGAGAGATTTCTGTTTTCGAGTTCAGAATCTTCATGTTAGTAAACAAAAAAACCGAGCACAACACAGCCAAAATACTACTAGGGAGATTTTCACCATCAATTCTTCAGAACCTTGCCTACATTAGATACATATATGGCTACCCTTTGATAACCGAACCCGAGACTTTGATTCGGAAACAAATTTCTGAAAATATTTTACATAAGATATGTTAAACAAAGTCACAAACTTTCAAAACAATCACTATGTTTTATATATCTTATCTATTGACAAATCTTTTATCTCGAATCTTCAAAAGTTCAAAACTATCAATATGATTATATCATACATGTCCTTATTTCAGCAATGATCACATAGGGGAAAATTGTTGAAAAATGTTTTTGTATGTGACCATCACTGAAATAAGACGAACTGTTTTTATTTTATCTGACAAATATTATCAGTTATTTCAGGTTGCATGGATTGGTGATCAAATGGAAAATACAAAATACGCGAAAGACTGAATATGGAAAAACGGAAAAATAGCCGCATATTTAATCGTTTGAAGACAAATCAAATCAAGGGATAAATATGTCAATACTTGAAACCTCAAGGGACTTTATTAGAAATTCATTTATTTTAAATGAGTTTATGAGATTTCTCATATTGTGCTGTGGAAATGAGAAGTAAAAACACACGCTCCATACTCCATATTGAAAAGTCAAAGAAAGAAGCATACCACTTGCAAACCTAGCCTACAGCCTGTGCTCGTTTTCTTTCATGATTAAACTCAACTACATTTAGATATTTAATGTCTTGTATCTATGTATTTGATCGTGTGTATGTATACAAGAGTCATAGCCATAGTTTATATGTGTTTTATTTTGTTCATCCCTTACAACTTCAACCTCAAGCATAAGCTTCATCCTTGTGAAGTAAAGTCAAGAACACCAAGAACCAACAACACCACCTTCATTCATCATCACCTTATACCTCCATTTTCACCACATAATTCCACACTCAAAACAACCTCAAAATACTCTCCAAAAATGCTCCTTAAACCTCCTCCAAAAACCTTTTTAAATCACCTCAACCATCACCACCTTGATGTTTTTCGACATCAGAATTTGCATGTTAGAAAACAAAAAACCGAGCACAACAAAGCCAAAATACTACTACGGAGATTTTCACCATAAATTCTTCAGGAGCTTACCTACGTCTAGAAATTTTTGTGGACGATTTTGACCACGGGAAACACCAAAGAGACGCGAGAGAGTATTGGCTATCCAGAGAGATTTCTGTTTTCGAGTTTAGAATCTTCATGTTAGTAATCACAAAAACCGAGCACAACACAGCCAAAATACTACTAGGGAGATTTTCACCATCAATTCTTCAGAACCTTGCCTACATTAGATACATATATGGCTACCCTTTAATAACCGAACCCGAGACTTTGATTCGGAAACAAATTTCTAAAAATATTTTACATAAGATATGTTAAACAAAGTCACAAACTTTCAAAACAATCACTATGTTTTATATATCTTATCTATTGACAAATCTTTTATCTCGAATCTTCAAAAGTTCAAAACTATCAATATGATTATATCATACATGTCCTTATTTCAGCAATGATCACATAGGGGAAAACTGTTGAAAAATGTTTTTGTATGTGACCATCACTGAAATAAGACGAACTGTTTTTATTTTATCTGACAAATATTATCAGTTATTTCAGGTTGCATGGATTGATGATCAAATGGAAAATACAAAATACGCGAAAGACTGAATATGGAAAAACGAAAAAATAGCCGCATATTTAATCATTTGAAGACAAATGAAATCAAGGGATAAATATGTCAATACTTGAAACCTCAAGGGACTTTATTAGAAATTCATTTATTTTAAATGAATTTATGAGATTTCTCATATTGTGCTGTGGAAATGAGAAGTAAAAACACACACTCCATACTCCATATTGAAAAGTCAAAGAAAGAAGCATACCACTTGCAAACCTAGCCTACAGCCTGTGCTAGTTTTCTTTCATGATTAAACTCAACTACATTTAGATATTTAATGTCTTGTATCTATGTATTTGATCGTGTGTATGTATACAAGAGTCATAGCCATAGTTTATATGTGTTTTATTTTGTTCATCCCTTACAACTTCAACCTCAAGCATAAGCTTCATCCTTGTGAAGTAAAGTCAAGAACACCAAGAACCAACAACACCACCTTCATTCATCATCACCTTATACCTCCATTTTCACCACATAATTCCACACTCAAAACAACCTCAAAATACTCTCCAAAAATGCTCCTTAAACCTCCTCCAAAAACCTTTTTAAATCACCTCAACCATCACCACCTTGTTGTTTTTCGACATCAAAATTTGCATGTTAGAAAACAAAAAACCGAGCACAACAAAGCCAAAATACTACTAGGGAGATTTTCACCATAAATTCTTCAGGAGCTTACCTACGTCTAGAAATTTTTGTGGACGATTTTGACCAAGGGAAACACCAAAGAGACGCGAGAGAGTATTGGCTATCCAGAGAGATTTCTGTTTTCGAGTTTAGAATCTTCATGTTAGTAAACACAAAAACCGAGCACAACACAGCCAAAATACTACTAGGGAGATTTTCACCATCAATTCTTCATAACCTTGCCTACATTAGATACATATATGGCTACCCTTTGATAACTGAACCCGAGACTTTGATTCGGAAACAAATTTCTAAAAATATTTTACATAAGATATGTTAAACAAAGTCACAAACTTTCAAAACAATCACTATGTTTTATATATCTTATCTATTGACAAATCTTTTATCTCGAATCTTTAAAAGTTCAAAACTATTAATATGATTATATCATACATGTCCTTATTTCAGCAATGATCACATAGGGGAAAATTGTTGAAAAATGTTTTTGTATGTGACCATCACTGAAATAAGACGAACTTTTTTTATTTTATCTGACAAATATTATCAGTTATTTCAGGTTGCATGGATTGATGATCAAATGGAAAATACAAAATACGCGAAAGACTGAATATGGAAAAACGGAAAAATAGCCGCATATTTAATCGTTTGAAGACAAATCAAATCAAGGGATAAATATGTCAATACTTGAAACCTCAAGGGACTTTATTAGAAATTCATTTATTTTAAATGAATTTATGAGATTTCTCATATTGTGCTGTGGAAATGAGAAGTAAAAACACACGCTCCATACTCCATATTGAAAAGTCAAAGAAAGAAGCATACCACTTGCAAACCTAGCCTACAGCCTGTGCTCGTTTTCTTTCATGATTAAACTCAACTACATTTAGATATTTAATGTCTTGTATCTATGTATTTGATCGTGTGTATGTATACAAGAGTCATAGCCATAGTTTATATGTGTTTTATTTTGTTCATCCCTTACAACTTCAACCTCAAGCATAAGCTTCATCCTTGTGAAGTAAAGTCAAGAACACCAAGAACCAACAACACCACCTTCATTCATCATCACCTTATACCTCCATTTTCACCACATAATTCCACACTCAAAACAACCTCAAAATACTCTCCAAAAATGCTCCTTAAACCTCCTCCAAAAACCTTTTTAAATCACCTCAACCATCACCACCTTGATGTTTTTCGACATCAGAATTTGCATGTTAGAAAACAAAAAACCGAGCACAACAAAGCCAAAATACTACTACGGAGATTTTCACCATAAATTCTTCAGGAGCTTACCTACGTCTAGAAATTTTTGTGGACGATTTTGACCAAGGGAAACACCAAAGAGACGCGAGAGAGAATTGGCTATCCAGAGAGATTTCTGTTTTCGAGTTTAGAATCTTCATGTTAGTAAACACAAAAACCGAGCACAACACAGCCAAAATACTACTAGGGAGATTTTCACCATCAATTCTTCAGAACCTTGCCTACATTAGATACATATATGGCTACCCTTTAATAACCGAACCCGAGACTTTGATTCGGAAACAAATTTCTAAAAATATTTTACATAAGATATGTTAAACAAAGTCACAAACTTTCAAAACAATCACTATGTTTTATATATCTTATCTATTGACAAATCTTTTATCTCGAATCTTCAAAAGTTCAAAACTATCAATATGATTATATCATACATGTCCTTATTTCAGCAATGATCACATAGGGGAAAACTGTTGAAAAATGTTTTTGTATGTGACCATCACTGAAATAAGACGAACTGTTTTTATTTTATCTAACAAATATTATCAGTTATTTCAGGTTGCATGGATTGATGATCAAATGGAAAATACAAAATACGCGAAAGACTGAATATGGAAAAACGGAAAAATAGCCGCATATTTAATCATTTGAAGACAAATCAAATCAAGGGATAAATATGTCAATACTTGAAACCTCAAGGGACTTTATTAGAAATTCATTTATTTTAAATGAATTTATGAGATTTCTCATATTGTGCTGTGGAAATGAGAAGTAAAAACACACACTCCATACTCCATATTGAAAAGTCAAAGAAAGAAGCATACCACTTGCAAACCTAGCCTACAGCCTGTGCTCGTTTTCTTTCATGATTAAACTCAACTACATTTAGATATTTAATGTCTTGTATCTATGTATTTGATCGTGTGTATGTATACAAGAGTCATAGCCATAGTTTATATGTGTTTTATTTTGTTCATCCCTTACAACTTCAACCTCAAGCATAAGCTTCATCCTTGTGAAGTAAAGTCAAGAACACCAAGAACCAACAACACCACCTTCATTCATCATCACCTTATACCTCCATTTTCACCACATAATTCCACACTCAAAACAACCTCAAAATACTCTCCAAAAATGCTCCTTAAACCTCCTCCAAAAACCTTTTTAAATCACCTCAACCATCACCACCTTGATGTTTTTCGACATCAGAATTTGCATGTTAGAAAACAAAAAACCGAGCACAACAAAGCCAAAATACTACTACGGAGATTTTCACCATAAATTCTTCAGGAGCTTACCTACGTCTAGAAATTTTTGTGGACGATTTTGACCAAGGGAAACACCAAAGAGACGCGAGAGAGAATTGGCTATCCAGAGAGATTTCTGTTTTCGAGTTTAGAATCTTCATGTTAGTAAACACAAAAACCGAGCACAACACAGCCAAAATACTACTAGGGAGATTTTCACCATCAATTCTTCAGAACCTTGCCTACATTAGATACATATATGGCTACCCTTTAATAACCGAACCCGAGACTTTGATTCGGAAACAAATTTCTAAAAATATTTTACATAAGATATGTTAAACAAAGTCACAAACTTTCAAAACAATCACTATGTTTTATATATCTTATCTATTGACAAATCTTTTATCTCGAATCTTCAAAAGTTCAAAACTATCAATATGATTATATCATACATGTCCTTATTTCAGCAATGATCACATAGGGGAAAACTGTTGAAAAATGTTTTTGTATGTGACCATCACTGAAATAAGACGAACTGTTTTTATTTTATCTAACAAATATTATCAGTTATTTCAGGTTGCATGGATTGATGATCAAATGGAAAATACAAAATACGCGAAAGACTGAATATGGAAAAACGGAAAAATAGCCGCATATTTAATCATTTGAAGACAAATCAAATCAAGGGATAAATATGTCAATACTTGAAACCTCAAGGGACTTTATTAGAAATTCATTTATTTTAAATGAATTTATGAGATTTCTCATATTGTGCTGTGGAAATGAGAAGTAAAAACACACACTCCATACTCCATATTGAAAAGTCAAAGAAAGAAGCATACCACTTGCAAACCTAGCCTACAGCCTGTGCTCGTTTTCTTTCATGATTAAACTCAACTACATTTAGATATTTAATGTCTTGTATCTATGTATTTGATCGTGTGTATGTATACAAGAGTCATAGCCATAGTTTATATGTGTTTTATTTTGTTCATCCCTTACAACTTCAACCTCAAGCATAAGCTTCATCCTTGTGAAGTAAAGTCAAGAACACCAAGAACCAACAACACCACCTTCATTCATCATCACCTTATACCTCCATTTTCACCACATAATTCCACACTCAAAACAACCTCAAAATACTCTCCAAAAATGCTCCTTAAACCTCCTCCAAAAACCTTTTTAAATCACCTCAACCATCACCACCTTGTTGTTTTTCGACATCAGAATTTGCATGTTAGAAAACAAAAAACCGAGCACAACAAAGCCAAAATACTACTAGGGAGATTTTCACCATAAATTCTTCAGGAGCTTACCTACGTCTAGAAATTTTTGTGGACGATTTTGACCAAGGGAAACACCAAAGAGACGCGAGAGAGTATTGGCTATCCAGAGAGATTTCTGTTTTCGAGTTTAGAATCTTCATGTTAGTAAACACAAAAACCGAGCACAACACAGCCAAAATACTACTAGGGAGATTTTCACCATCAATTCTTCAGAACCTTGCCTACATTAGATACATATATGGCTACCCTTTAATAACCGAACCCGAGACTTTGATTCGGAAACAAATTTCTAAAAATATTTTACATAAGATATGTTAAACAAAGTCACAAACTTTCAAAACAATCACTATGTTTTATATATCTTATCTATTGACAAATCTTTTATCTCGAATCTTCAAAAGTTCAAAACTATCAATATGATTATATCATACATGTCCTTATTTCAGCAATGATCACATAGGGGAAAACTGTTGAAAAATGTTTTTGTATGTGACCATCACTGAAATAAGACGAACTGTTTTTATTTTATCTAACAAATATTATCAGTTATTTCAGGTTGCATGGATTGATGATCAAATGGAAAATACAAAATACACGAAAGACTGAATATGGAAAAACGGAAAAATAGCCGCATATTTAATCATTTGAAGACAAATGAAATCAAGGGATAAATATGTCAATACTTGAAACCTCAAGGGACTTTATTAGAAATTCATTTATTTTAAATGAATTTATGAGATTTCTCATATTGTGCTGTGGAAATGAGAAGTAAAAACACACACTCCATACTCCATATTGAAAAGTCAAAGAAAGAAGCATACCACTTGCAAACCTAGCCTACAGCCTGTGCTCGTTTTCTTTCATGATTAAACTCAACTACATTTAGATATTTAATGTCTTGTATCTATGTATTTGATCGTGTGTATGTATACAAGAGTCATAGCCATAGTTTATATGTGTTTTATTTTGTTCATCCCTTACAACTTCAACCTCAAGCATAAGCTTCATCCTTGTGAAGTAAAGTCAAGAACACCAAGAACCAACAACACCACCTTCATTCATCATCACCTTATACCTACATTTTCACCACATAATTCCACACTCAAAACAACCTCAAAATACTCTCCAAAAATGCTCCTTAAACCTCCTCCAAAAACCTTTTTAAATCACCTCAACCATCACCACCTTGTTGTTTTTCGACATCAGAATTTGCATGTTAGAAAACAAAAAACCGAGCACAACAAAGCCAAAATACTACTAGGGAGATTTTCACCATAAATTCTTCAGGAGCTTACCTACGTCTAGAAATTTTTGTGGACGATTTTGACCAAGGGAAACACCAAAGAGACGCGAGAGAGTATTGGCTATCCAGAGAGATTTCTGTTTTCGAGTTTAGAATCTTCATGTTAGTAAACACAAAAACCGAGCACAACACAGCCAGAATACTACTAGGGAGATTTTCACCATCAATTCTTCATAACCTTGCCTACATTAGATACATATATGGCTACCCTTTGATAACCGAACCCGAGACTTTGATTTGGAAACAAATTTCTAAAAATATTTTACATAAGATATGTTAAACAAAGTCACAAACTTTCAAAACAATCACTATGTTTTATATATCTTATCTATTGACAAATCTTTTATCTCGAATCTTCAAAAGTTCAAAACTATTAATATGATTATATCATACATGTCCTTATTTCAGCAATGATCACATAGGGGAAAATTGTTGAAAAATGTTTTTGTATGTGACCATCACTGAAATAAGACGAACTTTTTTTATTTTATCTGACAAATATTATCAGTTATTTCAGGTTGCATGGATTGATGATCAAATGGAAAATACAAAATACGCGAAAGACTGAATATGGAAAAACGGAAAAATAGCCGCATATTTAATCGTTTGAAGACAAATCAAATCAAGGGATAAATATGTCAATACTTGAAACCTCAAGGGACTTTATTAGAAATTCATTTATTTTAAATGAATTTATGAGATTTCTCATATTGTGCTGTGGAAATGAGAAGTAAAAACACACGCTCCATACTCCATATTGAAAAGTCAAAGAAAGAAGCATACCACTTGCAAACCTAGCCTACAGCCTGTGCTCGTTTTCTTTCATGATTAAACTCAACTACATTTAGATATTTAATGTCTTGTATCTATGTATTTGATCGTGTGTATGTATACAAGAGTCATAGCCATAGTTTATATGTGTTTTATTTTGTTCATCCC
Organism: Lactuca sativa; assembly: GCF_002870075.4. Lineage (NCBI taxonomy): Eukaryota > Viridiplantae > Streptophyta > Magnoliopsida > Asterales > Asteraceae > Lactuca > Lactuca sativa. The sequence continues at coordinate 102,024,842 of NC_056628.2, forward strand.
TTACAACTTCAACCTCAAGCATAAGCTTCATCCTTGTGAAGTAAAGTCAAGAACACCAAGAACCAACAACACCACCTTCATTCATCATCACCTTATACCTCCATTTTCACCACATAATTCCACACTCAAAACAACCTCAAAATACTCTCCAAAAATGCTCCTTAAACCTCCTCCAAAAACCTTTTTAAATCACCTCAACCATCACCACCTTGATGTTTTTCGACATCAGAATTTGCATGTTAGAAAACAAAAAACCGAGCACAACAAATCCAAAATACTACTAGGGAGATTTTCACCATAAATTCTTCAGGAGCTTACCTACGTCTAGAAATTTTTGTGGACGATTTTGACCAAGGGAAACACCAAAGAGACGCGAGAGAGAATTGGCTATCCAAAGAGATTTCTGTTTTCGAGTTTAGAATCTTCATGTTAGTAAACACAAAAACCGAGCACAACACAGCCAAAATACTACTAGGGAGATTTTCACCATCAATTCTTCATAACCTTGCCTACATTAGATACATATATGGCTACCCTTTGATAACCGAACCCGAGACTTTGATTCGGAAACAAATTTCTAAAAATATTTTACATAAGATATGTTAAACAAAGTCACAAACTTTCAAAACAATCACTATGTTTTATATATCTTATCTATTGACAAATCTTTTATCTCGAATCTTCAAAAGTTCAAAACTATTAATATGATTATATCATACATGTCCTTATTTCAGCAATGATCACATAGGGGAAAATTGTTGAAAAATGTTTTTGTATGTGACCATCACTGAAATAAGACGAACTTTTTTTATTTTATCTGACAAATATTATCAGTTATTTCAGGTTGCATGGATTGATGATCAAATGGAAAATACAAAATACGCGAAAGACTGAATATGGAAAAACGGAAAAATAGCCGCATATTTAATCGTTTGAAGACAAATCAAATCAAGGGATAAATATGTCAATACTTGAAACCTCAAGGGACTTTATTAGAAATTCATTTATTTTAAATGAATTTATGAGATTTCTCATATTGTGCTGTGGAAATGAGAAGTAAAAACACACGCTCCATACTCCATATTGAAAAGTCAAAGAAAGAAGCATACCACTTGCAAACCTAGCCTACAGCCTGTGCTCGTTTTCTTTCATGATTAAACTCAACTACATTTAGATATTTAATGTCTTGTATCTATGTATTTGATCGTGTGTATGTATACAAGAGTCATAGCCATAGTTTATATGTGTTTTATTTTGTTCATCCCTTACAACTTCAACCTCAAGCATAAGCTTCATCCTTGTGAAGTAAAGTCAAGAACACCAAGAACCAACAACACCACCTTCATTCATCATCACCTTATACCTCCATTTTCACCACATAATTCCACACTCAAAACAACCTCAAAATACTCTCCAAAAATGCTCCTTAAACCTCCTCCAAAAACCTTTTTAAATCACCTCAACCATCACCACCTTGATGTTTTTCGACATCAGAATTTGCATGTTAGAAAACAAAAAACCGAGCACAACAAATCCAAAATACTACTAGGGAGATTTTCACCATAAATTCTTCAGGAGCTTACCTACGTCTAGAAATTTTTGTGGACGATTTTGACCAAGGGAAACACCAAAGAGACGCGAGAGAGAATTGGCTATCCAGAGAGATTTCTGTTTTCGAGTTTAGAATCTTCATGTTAGTAAACACAAAAACCGAGCACAACACAGCCAAAATACTACTAGGGAGATTTTCACCATCAATTCTTCAGAACCTTGCCTACATTAGATACATATATGGCTACCCTTTAATAACCGAACCCGAGACTTTGATTCGGAAACAAATTTCTAAAAATATTTTACATAAGATATGTTAAACAAAGTCACAAACTTTCAAAACAATCACTATGTTTTATATATCTTATCTATTGACAAATCTTTTATCTCGAATCTTCAAAAGTTCAAAACTATCAATATGATTATATCATACATGTCCTTATTTCAGCAATGATCACATAGGGAAAAATTGTTGAAAAATGTTTTTGTATGTGACCATCACTGAAATAAGACGAACTATTTTTATTTTATCTGACAAATATTATCAGTTATTTCAGGTTGCATGGATTGATGATCAAATGGAAAATACAAAATACGCGAAAGACTGAATATGGAAAAACGGAAAAATAGCCGCATATTTAATCGTTTGAAGACAAATGAAATCAAGGGATAAATATGTCAATACTTGAAACCTCAAGGGACTTTATTAGAAATTCATTTATTTTAAATGAATTTATGAGATTTCTCATATTGTGCTGTGGAAATGAGAAGTAAAAACACACGCTCCATACTCCATATTGAAAAATCAAAGAAAGAAGCATACCACTTGCAAACCTAGGCTACAGCCTGTGCTCGTTTTCTTTCATGATTAAACTCAACTACATTTAGATATTTAATGTCTTGTATCTATGTATTTGATCGTGTGTATGTATACAAGAGTCATAGCCATAGTTTATATGTGTTTTATTTTGTTCATCCCTTACAACTTCAACCTCAAGCATAAGCTTCATCCTTGTGAAGTAAAGTCAAGAACACCAAGAACCAACAACACCACCTTCATTCATCATCACCTTATACCTACATTTTCACCACATAATTCCACACTCAAAACAACCTCAAAATACTCTCCAAAAATGCTCCTTAAACCTCCTCCAAAAACCTTTCTAAATCACCTCAACCATCACCACCTTGTTGTTTTTCGACATCAGAATTTGCATGTTAGAAAACAAAAAACCGAGCACAACAAAGCCAAAATACTACTAGGGAGATTTTCACCATAAATTCTTCAAGAGCTTACCTACGTCTAGAAATTTTTGTGGACGATTTTGACCAAGGGAAACACCAAAGAGACGCGAGAGAGAATTGGCTATCCAGAGAGATTTCTGTTTTTGAGTTTAGAATCTTCATGTTAGTAAACACAAAAACCGAGCACAACACAGCCAAAATACTACTAGGGAGATTTTCACCATCAATTCTTCAGAACCTTGCCTACATTAGATACATATATGGCTACCCTTTGATAACCGAACCCGAGACTTTGATTCGGAAACAAATTTCTAAAAATATTTTACATAAGATATGTTAAACAAAGTCACAAACTTTCAAAACAATCACTATGTTTTATATATCTTATCTATTGACAAATCTTTTATCTCGAATCTTCAAAAGTTCAAAACTATTAATATGATTATATCATACATGTCCTTATTTCAGCAATGATCACATACGGGAAAATTGTTGAAAAATGTTTTTGTATGTGACCATCACTGAAATAAGACGAACTTTTTTTATTTTATCTGACAAATATTATCAGTTATTTCAGGTTGCATGGATTGATGATCAAATGGAAAATACAAAATACGCGAAAGACTGAATATGGAAAAACGGAAAAATAGCCGCATATTTAATCGTTTGAAGACAAATCAAATCAAGGGATAAATATGTCAATACTTGAAACCTCAAGGGACTTTATTAGAAATTCATTTATTTTAAATGAATTTATGAGATTTCTCATATTGTGCTGTGGAAATGAGAAGTAAAAACACACGCTCCATACTCCATATTGAAAAGTCAAAGAAAGAAGCATACCACTTGCAAACCTAGCCTACAGCCTGTGCTCGTTTTCTTTCATGATTAAACTCAACTACATTTAGATATTTAATGTCTTGTATCTATGTATTTGATCGTGTGTATGTATACAAGAGTCATAGCCATAGTTTATATGTGTTTTATTTTGTTCATCCCTTACAACTTCAACCTCAAGCATAAGCTTCATCCTTGTGAAGTAAAGTCAAGAACACCAAGAACCAACAACACCACCTTCATTCATCATCACCTTATACCTCCATTTTCACCACATAATTCCACACTCAAAACAACCTCAAAATACTCTCCAAAAATGCTCCTTAAACCTCCTCCAAAAACCTTTTTAAATCACCTCAACCATCATCACCTTATTCTTTTTCGACATCAGAATTTGCATGTTAGAAAACAAAAAACGAGCACAACAAAGCCAAAATACTACTAGGGAGATTTTCACCATAAATTCTTCAGGAGCTTACCTACGTTTAGAAATTTTTGTGGACGATTTTGACCACGGGAAACACCAAAGAGACGCGAGAGAGTATTGGCTATCCAGAGAGATTTCTGTTTTCGAGTTCAGAATCTTCATGTTAGTAAACAAAAAAACCGAGCACAACACAGCCAAAATACTACTAGGGAGATTTTCACCATCAATTCTTCAGAACCTTGCCTACATTAGATACATATATGGCTACCCTTTGATAACCGAACCCGAGACTTTGATTCGGAAACAAATTTCTGAAAATATTTTACATAAGATATGTTAAACAAAGTCACAAACTTTCAAAACAATCACTATGTTTTATATATCTTATCTATTGACAAATCTTTTATCTCGAATCTTCAAAAGTTCAAAACTATCAATATGATTATATCATACATGTCCTTATTTCAGCAATGATCACATAGGGGAAAATTGTTGAAAAATGTTTTTGTATGTGACCATCACTGAAATAAGACGAACTGTTTTTATTTTATCTGACAAATATTATCAGTTATTTCAGGTTGCATGGATTGATGATCAAATGGAAAATACAAAATACGCGAAAGACTGAATATGGAAAAACGGAAAAATAGCCGCATATTTAATCGTTTGAAGACAAATCAAATCAAGGGATAAATATGTCAATACTTGAAACCTCAAGGGACTTTATTAGAAATTCATTTATTTTAAATGAATTTATGAGATTTCTCATATTGTGCTGTGGAAATGAGAAGTAAAAACACACGCTCCATACTCCATATTGAAAAATCAAAGAAAGAAGCATACCACTTGCAAACCTAGCCTACAGCCTGTGCTCGTTTTCTTTCATGATTAAACTCAACTACATTTAGATATTTAATGTCTTGTATCTATGTATTTGATCGTGTGTATGTATACAAGAGTCATAGCCATAGTTTATATGTGTTTTATTTTGTTCATCCCTTACAACTTCAACCTCAAGCATAAGCTTCATCCTTGTGAAGTAAAGTCAAGAACACCAAGAACCAACAACACCACCTTCATTCATCATCACCTTATACCTACATTTTCACCACATAATTCCACACTCAAAACAACCTCAAAATACTCTCCAAAAATGCTCCTTAAACCTCCTCCAAAAACCTTTCTAAATCACCTCAACCATCACCACCTTGTTGTTTTTCGACATCAGAATTTGCATGTTAGAAAACAAAAAACCGAGCACAACAAAGCCAAAATACTACTAGGGAGATTTTCACCATAAATTCTTCAAGAGCTTACCTACGTCTAGAAATTTTTGTGGACGATTTTGACCAAGGGAAACACCAAAGAGACGCGAGAGAGAATTGGCTATCCAGAGAGATTTCTGTTTTCGAGTTTAGAATCTTCATGTTAGTAAACACAAAAACCGAGCACAACACAGCCAAAATACTACTAGGGAGATTTTCACCATCAATTCTTCAGAACCTTGCCTACATTAGATACATATATGGCTACCCTTTAATAACCGAACCCGAGACTTTGATTCGGAAACAAATTTCTAAACATATTTTACATAAGATATGTTAAACAAAGTCACAAACTTTCAAAACAATAACTATGTTTTATATATCTTATCTATTGACAAATCTTTTATCTCGAATCTTCAAAAGTTCAAAACTATTAATATGATTATATCATACATGTCCTTATTTCAGCAATGATCACATAGGGAAAAATTGTTGAAAAATGTTTTTGTATGTGACCATCACTGAAATAAGACGAACTGTTTTTATTTTATCTGACAAATATTATCAGTTATTTCAGGTTGCATGGATTGATGATCAAATGGAAAATACAAAATACGCGAAAGACTGAATTTGAAAAACGGAAAAATAGCCGCATATTTTATCGTTTGAAGGCAAATGAAATCAAGGGATAAATATGTCAATACTTGAAACCTCAAGGGACTTTATTAGAAATTCATTTATTTTAAATGAATTTATGAAATTTCTCATATTGTGCTGTGGAAATGAGAAGTAAAAACACACGCTCCATACTCCATATTGAAAAATCAAAGAAAGAAGCATACCACTTGCAAACCTAGCCTACAGCCTGTGCTCGTTTTCTTTCATGATTAAACTCTACTACATTTAGATATTTAATGTCTTGTATCTATGTATTTGATCGTGTGTATGTATACAAGAGTCATAGCCATAGTTTATATGTGTTTTATTTTGTTCATCCCTTACAACTTCAACCTCAAGCATAAGCTTCATCCATGTGAAGTAAAGTCAAGAACACCAAGAACCAACAACACCACCTTCATTCATCATCACCTTATACCTACATTTTCACCACATAATTCCACACTCAAAACAACCTCAAAATACTCTCCAAAAATGCTCCTTAAACCTCCTCCAAAAACCTTTTTAAATCACCTCAACCATCACCACCTTGTTGTTTTTCGACATCAGAATTTGCATGTTAGAAAACAAAAAACCGAGCACAACAAAGCCAAAATACTACTAGGGAGATTTTCACCATAAATTCTTCAGGAGCTTACCTACGTCTAGAAATTTTTGTGGACGATTTTGACCAAGGGAAACACCAAAGAGACGCGAGAGAGAATTGGCTATCCAGAGAGATTTCTGTTTTCGAGTTTAGAATCTTCATGTTAGTAAACACAAAAACCGAGCACAACACAGCCAAAATACTACTAGGGAGATTTTCACCATCAATTCTTCAGAACCTTGCCTACATTAGATACATATATGGCTACCCTTTAATAACCGAACCCGAGACTTTGATTCGGAAACAAATTTCTAAACATATTTTACATAAGATATGTTAAACAAAGTCACAAACTTTCAAAACAATAACTATGTTTTATATATCTTATCTATTGACAAATCTTTTATCTCGAATCTTCAAAAGTTCAAAACTATTAATATGATTATATCATACATGTCCTTATTTCAGCAATGATCACATAGGGAAAAATTGTTGAAAAATGTTTTTGTATGTGACCATCACTGAAATAAGACGAACTGTTTTTATTTTATCTGACAAATATTATCAGTTATTTCAGGTTGCATGGATTGATGATCAAATGGAAAATACAAAATACGCGAAAGACTGAATTTGAAAAACGGAAAAATAGCCGCATATTTTATCGTTTGAAGGCAAATGAAATCAAGGGATAAATATGTCAATACTTGAAACCTCAAGGGACTTTATTAGAAATTCATTTATTTTAAATGAATTTATGAAATTTCTCATATTGTGCTGTGGAAATGAGAAGTAAAAACACACGCTCCATACTCCATATTGAAAAATCAAAGAAAGAAGCATACCACTTGCAAACCTAGCCTACAGCCTGTGCTCGTTTTCTTTCATGATTAAACTCTACTACATTTAGATATTTAATGTCTTGTATCTATGTATTTGATCGTGTGTATGTATACAAGAGTCATAGCCATAGTTTATATGTGTTTTATTTTGTTCATCCCTTACAACTTCAACCTCAAGCATAAGCTTCATCCATGTGAAGTAAAGTCAAGAACACCAAGAACCAACAACACCACCTTCATTCATCATCACCTTATACCTACATTTTCACCACATAATTCCACACTCAAAACAACCTCAAAATACTCTCCAAAAATGCTCCTTAAACCTCCTCCAAAAACCTTTTTAAATCACCTCAACCATCACCACCTTGTTGTTTTTCGACATCAGAATTTGCATGTTAGAAAACAAAAAACCGAGCACAACAAAGCCAAAATACTACTAGGGAGATTTTCACCATAAATTCTTCAGGAGCTTACCTACGTCTAGAAATTTTTGTGGACGATTTTGACCAAGGGAAACACCAAAGAGACGCGAGAGAGAATTGGCTATCCAGAGAGATTTCTGTTTTCGAGTTTAGAATCTTCATGTTAGTAAACACAAAAACCGAGCACAACACAGCCAAAATACTACTAGGGAGATTTTCACCATCAATTCTTCAGAAGCTTGCCTACATTAGATATATATATGGCTACCCTTTGATAACCGAACCCGAGACTTTGATTCGGAAACAAATTTCTAAAAATATTTTACATAAGATATGTTAAACAAAGTCACAAACTTTCAAAACAATCACTATGTTTTATATATCTTATCTATTGACAAATCTTTTATCTCGAATCTTCAAAAGTTCAAAACTATCAATATGATTATATCATACATGTCCTTATTTCAGCAATGATCACAAAGGGGAAAATTGTTGAAAAATGTTTTTGTATGTGACCATCACTGAAATAAGACGAACTGTTTTTATTTTATCTGACAAATATTATCAGTTATTTCAGGTTGCATGGATTGATGATCAAATGGAAAATACAAAATACGCGAAAGACTGAATATGGAAAAACGGAAAAATAGCCGCATATTTAATCGTTAGAAGACAAATCAAATCAAGGGATAAATATGTCAATACTTGAAACCTCAAGGGACTTTCTTAGAAATTCATTTATTTTAAATGAATTTATGAGATTTCTCATATTGTGCTGTGGAAATGAGAAGTAAAAACACACGCTCCATACTCCATATTGAAAAGTCAAAGAAAGAAGCATACCACTTGCAAACCTAGCCTACAGCCTGTGCTCGTTTTCTTTCATGATTAAATTCAACTACATTTAGATATTTAATGTCTTGTATCTATGTATTTGATCGTGTGTATGTATACAAGAGTCATAGCCATAGTTTATATGTGTTTTATTTTGTTCATCCCTTACAACTTCAACCTCAAGCATAAGCTTCATCCTTGTGAAGTAAAGTCAAGAACACCAAGAACCAACAACACCACCTTCATTCATCATCACCTTATACCTCCATTTTCACCACATAATTCCACACTCAAAACAACCTCAAAATACTCTCCAAAAATCCTCCTTAAACCTCCTCCAAAAACCTTTTTAAATCACCTCAACCATCACCACCTTGTTGTTTTTCGACATCAGAATTTGCATGTTAGAAAACAAAAAACCGAGCACAACAAAGCCAAAATACTACTAGGGAGATTTTCACCATAAATTCTTCAGGAGCGTACCTACGTCTAGAAATTTTTGTAGATGATTTTGACCACGGGAAACACCAAAGAGACGCGAGAGAGAATTGGCTATCCAGAGAGAATTCTGTTTTCGAGTTTAGAATCTTCATGTTAGTAAACAAAAAAACCGAGCACAACACAGCCAAAATACTACTAGGGAGATTTTCACCATCAATTCTTCAGAAGCTTGCCTACATTAGATACATATATGGCTACCCTTTGATAACCGAACCCGAGACTTTGATTCGGAAACAAATTTCTGAAAATATTTTACATAAGATATGTTAAACAAAGTCACAAACTTTCAAAACAATCACTATGTTTTATATATCTTATCTATTGACAAATCTTTTATCTCGAATCTTCAAAAGTTCAAAACTATCAATATGATTATATCATACATGTCCTTATTTCAGCAATGATCACATAGGGGAAAATTGTTGAAAAATGTTTTTGTATGTGACCATCACTGAAATAAGACGAACTGTTTTTATTTTATCTGACAAATATTATCAGTTATTTCAGGTTGCATGGATTGATGATCAAATGGAAAATACAAAATACGCGAAAGACTGAATATGGAAAAACGGAAAAATAGCCGCATATTTAATCGTTAGAAGACAAATCAAATCAAGGGATAAATATGTTAATACTTGAAACCTCAAGGGACTTTATTAGAAATTCATTTATTTTAAATGAATTTATGAGATTTCTCATATTGTGCTGTGGAAATGAGAAGTAAAAACACACGCTCCATACTCCATATTGAAAAGTCAAAGAAAGAAGCATACCACTTGCAAACCTAGCCTACAGCCTGTGCTCGTTTTCTTTCATGATTAAACTCTACTACATTTAGATATTTAATGTCTTGTATCTATGTATTTGATCGTGTGTATGTATACAAGAGTCATAGCCATAGTTTATATGTGTTTTATTTTGTTCATCCCTTACAACTTCAACCTCAAGCATAAGCTTCATCCTTGTGAAGTAAAGTCAAGAACACCAAGAACCAACAACACCACCTTCATTCATCATCACCTTATACCTACATTTTCACCACATAATTCCACACTCAAAACAACCTCAAAATACTCTCCAAAAATGCTCCTTAAACCTCCTCCAAAAACCTTTTTAAATCACCTCAACCATCACCACCTTGATGTTTTTCGACATCAGAATTTGCATGTTAGAAAACAAAAAACCGAGCACAACAAATCCAAAATACTACTAGGGAGATTTTCACCATAAATTCTTCAGGAGCTTACCTACGTCTAGAAATTTTTGTGGACGATTTTGACCAAGGGAAACACCAAAGAGACGCGAGAGAGAATTGGCTATCCAGAGAGATTTCTGTTTTCGAGTTTAGAATCTTCATGTTAGTAAACACAAAAACCGAGCACAACACAGCCAAAATACTACTAGGGAGATTTTCACCATCAATTCTTCAGAACCTTGCCTACATTAGATACATATATGGCTACCCTTTAATAACCGAACCCGAGACTTTGATTCGGAAACAAATTTCTAAACATATTTTACATAAGATATGTTAAACAAAGTCACAAACTTTCAAAACAATCACTATGTTTTATATATCTTATCTATTGACAAATCTTTTATCTCGAATCTTCAAAAGTTCAAAACTATTAATATGATTATATGATACATGTCCTTATTTCAGCAATGATCACATAGGGAAAAATTGTTGAAAAATGTTTTTGTATGTGACCATCACTGAAATAAGACGAACTGTTTTTATTTTATCTGACAAATATTATCAGTTATTTCAGGTTGCATGGATTGATGATCAAATGGAAAATACAAAATACGCGAAAGACTGAATATGGAAAAACGGAAAAATAGCCGCATATTTTATCGTTTGAAGACAAATGAAATCAAGGGATAAATATGTCAATACTTGAAACCTCAAGGGACTTTATTAGAAATTCATTTATTTTAAATGAATTTATGAGATTTCTCATATTGTGCTGTGGAAATGAGAAGTAAAAACACACGCTCCATACTCCATATTGAAAAATCAAAGAAAGAAGCATACCACTTGCAAACCTAGCCTACAGCCTGTGCTCGTTTTCTTTCATGATTAAACTCTACTACATTTAGATATTTAATGTCTTGTATCTATGTATTTGATCGTGTGTATGTATACAAGAGTCATAGCCATAGTTTATATGTGTTTTATTTTGTTCATCCCTTACAACTTCAACCTCAAGCATAAGCTTCATCCTTGTGAAGTAAAGTCAAGAACACCAAGAACCAACAACACCACCTTCATTCATCATCACCTTATACCTACATTTTCACCACATAATTCCATACTCAAAACAACCTCAAAATACTCTCCAAAAATGCTCCTTAAACCTCCTCCAAAAACCTTTTTAAATCACCTCAACCATCACCACCTTGTTGTTTTTCGACATCAGAATTTGCATGTTAGAAAACAAAAAACCGAGCACAAAAAAGCCAAAATACTACTAGGGAGATTTTCACCATAAATTCTTCAGGAGCTTACCTACGTCTAGAAATTTTTGTGGACGATTTTGACCAAGAGAAACACCAAAGAGACGCGAGAGAGAATTGGCTATCCAGAGAGATTTCTGTTTTCGAGTTTAGAATCTTCATGTTAGTAAACACAAAAACCGAGCACAACACAGCCAAAATACTACTAGGGAGATTTTCACCATCAATTCTTCAGAAGCTTGCCTACATTAGATACATATATGGCTACCCTTTGATAACCGAACCCGAGACTTTGATTCGGAAACAAATTTCTAAAAATATTTTACATAAGATATGTTAAACAAAGTCACAAACTTTCAAAACAATCACTATGTTTTATATATCTTATCTATTGACAAATCTTTTATCTCGAATCTTCAAAAGTTCAAAACTATCAATATGATTATATCATACATGTCCTTATTTCAGCAATGATCACATAGGGGAAAATTGTTGAAAAATGTTTTTGTATGTGACCATCACTGAAATAAGACGAACTGTTTTTATTTTATCTGACAAATATTATCAGTTATTTCAGGTTGCATGGATTGATGATCAAATGGAAAATACAAAATACGCGAAAGACTGAATATGGAAAAACGGAAATATAGCCGCATATTTAATCGTTAGAAGACAAATCAAATCAAGGGATAAATATGTCAATACTTGAAACCTCAAGGGACTTTATTAGAAATTCATTTATTTTAAATGAATTTATGAGATTTCTCATATTGTGCTGTGGAAATGAGAAGTAAAAACACACGCTCCATACTCCATATTGAAAAGTCAAAGAAAGAAGCATACCACTTGCAAACCTAGCCTACAGCCTGTGCTCGTTTTCTTTCATGATTAAACTCAACTACATTTAGATATTTAATGTCTTGTATCTATGTATTTGATCGTGTGTATGTATACAAGAGTCATAGCCATAGTTTATATGTGTTTTATTTTGTTCATCCCTTACAACTTCAACCTCAAGCATAAGCTTCATCCTTGTGAAGTAAAGTCAAGAACACCAAGAACCAACAACACCACCTTCATTCATCATCACCTTATACCTACATTTTCACCACATAATTCCACACTCAAAACAACCTCAAAATACTCTCCAAAAATGCTCCTTAAACCTCCTCCAAAAACCTTTTTAAATCACCTCAACCATCACCACCTTGATGTTTTTCGACATCAGAATTTGCATGTTAGAAAACAAAAAACCGAGCACAACAAATCCAAAATACTACTAGGGAGATTTTCACCATAAATTCTTCAGGAGCTTACCTACGTCTAGAAATTTTTGTGGACGATTTTGACCAAGGGAAACACCAAAGAGACGCGAGAGAGAATTGGCTATCCAGAGAGATTTCTGTTTTCGAGTTTAGAATCTTCATGTTAGTAAACACAAAAACCGAGCACAACACAGCCAAAATACTACTAGGGAGATTTTCACCATCAATTCTTCAGAACCTTGCCTACATTAGATACATATATGGCTACCCTTTAATAACCGAACCCGAGACTTTGATTCGGAAACAAATTTCTAAACATATTTTACATAAGATATGTTAAACAAAGTCACAAACTTTCAAAACAATCACTATGTTTTATATATCTTATCTATTGACAAATCTTTTATCTCGAATCTTCAAAAGTTCAAAACTATTAATATGATTATATGATACATGTCCTTATTTCAGCAATGATCACATAGGGAAAAATTGTTGAAAAATGTTTTTGTATGTGACCATCACTGAAATAAGACGAACTGTTTTTATTTTATCTGACAAATATTATCAGTTATTTCAGGTTGCATGGATTGATGATCAAATGGAAAATACAAAATACGCGAAAGACTGAATATGGAAAAACGGAAAAATAGCCGCATATTTTATCGTTTGAAGACAAATGAAATCAAGGGATAAATATGTCAATACTTGAAACCTCAAGGGACTTTATTAGAAATTCATTTATTTTAAATGAATTTATGAGATTTCTCATATTGTGCTGTGGAAATGAGAAGTAAAAACACACGCTCCATACTCCATATTGAAAAATCAAAGAAAGAAGCATACCACTTGCAAACCTAGCCTACAGCCTGTGCTCGTTTTCTTTCATGATTAAACTCTACTACATTTAGATATTTAATGTCTTGTATCTATGTATTTGATCGTGTGTATGTATACAAGAGTCATAGCCATAGTTTATATGTGTTTTATTTTGTTCATCCCTTACAACTTCAACCTCAAGCATAAGCTTCATCCTTGTGAAGTAAAGTCAAGAACACCAAGAACCAACAACACCACCTTCATTCATCATCACCTTATACCTACATTTTCACCACATAATTCCATACTCAAAACAACCTCAAAATACTCTCCAAAAATGCTCCTTAAACCTCCTCCAAAAACCTTTTTAAATCACCTCAACCATCACCACCTTGTTGTTTTTCGACATCAGAATTTGCATGTTAGAAAACAAAAAACCGAGCACAAAAAAGCCAAAATACTACTAGGGAGATTTTCACCATAAATTCTTCAGGAGCTTACCTACGTCTAGAAATTTTTGTGGACGATTTTGACCAAGAGAAACACCAAAGAGACGCGAGAGAGAATTGGCTATCCAGAGAGATTTCTGTTTTCGAGTTTAGAATCTTCATGTTAGTAAACACAAAAACCGAGCACAACACAGCCAAAATACTACTAGGGAGATTTTCACCATCAATTCTTCAGAAGCTTGCCTACATTAGATACATATATGGCTACCCTTTGATAACCGAACCCGAGACTTTGATTCGGAAACAAATTTCTAAAAATATTTTACATAAGATATGTTAAACAAAGTCACAAACTTTCAAAACAATCACTATGTTTTATATATCTTATCTATTGACAAATCTTTTATCTCGAATCTTCAAAAGTTCAAAACTATCAATATGATTATATCATACATGTCCTTATTTCAGCAATGATCACATAGGGGAAAATTGTTGAAAAATGTTTTTGTATGTGACCATCACTGAAATAAGACGAACTGTTTTTATTTTATCTGACAAATATTATCAGTTATTTCAGGTTGCATGGATTGATGATCAAATGGAAAATACAAAATACGCGAAAGACTGAATATGGAAAAACGGAAATATAGCCGCATATTTAATCGTTAGAAGACAAATCAAATCAAGGGATAAATATGTCAATACTTGAAACCTCAAGGGACTTTATTAGAAATTCATTTATTTTAAATGAATTTATGAGATTTCTCATATTGTGCTGTGGAAATGAGAAGTAAAAACACACGCTCCATACTCCATATTGAAAAGTCAAAGAAAGAAGCATACCACTTGCAAACCTAGCCTACAGCCTGTGCTCGTTTTCTTTCATGATTAAACTCAACTACATTTAGATATTTAATGTCTTGTATCTATGTATTTGATCGTGTGTATGTATACAAGAGTCATAGCCATAGTTTATATGTGTTTTATTTTGTTCATCCCTTACAACTTCAACCTCAAGCATAAGCTTCATCCTTGTGAAGTAAAGTCAAGAACACCAAGAACCAACAACACCACCTTCATTCATCATCACCTTATACCTCCATTTTCACCACATAATTCCACACTCAAAACAACCTCAAAATACTCTCCAAAAATCCTCCTTAAACCTCCTCCAAAAACCTTTTTAAATCACCTCAACCATCACCACCTTGTTGTTTTTCGACATCAGAATTTGCATGTTAGAAAACAAAAAACCGAGCACAACAAAGCCAAAATACTACTAGGGAGATTTTCACCATAAATTCTTCAGGAGCGTACCTACGTCTAGAAATTTTTGTAGATGATTTTGACCACGGGAAACACCAAAGAGACGCGAGAGAGAATTGGCTATCCAGAGAGAATTCTGTTTTCGAGTTTAGAATCTTCATGTTAGTAAACAAAAAAACCGAGCACAACACAGCCAAAATACTACTAGGGAGATTTTCACCATCAATTCTTCAGAACCTTGCCTACATTAGATACATATATGGCTACCCTTTGATAACCGAACCCGAGACTTTGATTCGGAAACAAATTTCTGAAAATATTTTACATAAGATATGTTAAACAAAGTCACAAACTTTCAAAACAATCACTATGTTTTATATATCTTATCTATTGACAAATCTTTTATCTCGAATCTTCAAAAGTTCAAAACTATCAATATGATTATATCATACATGTCCTTATTTCAGCAATGATCACATAGGGGAAAATTGTTGAAAAATGTTTTTGTATGTGACCATCACTGAAAGAAGACGAACTGTTTTTATTTTATCTGACAAATATTATAAGTTATTTCAGGTTGCATGGATTCATGATCAAATGGAAAATACAAAATACGCGAAAGACGGAATATGCAAAAACGGAAAAATAGCCGCATATTTAATCGTTTGAAGACAAATCAAATCAAGGGATAAATATGTCAATACTTTAAACCTCAAGGGACTTTATTAGAAATTCATTTATTTTAAATGAATTTATGAGATTTCTCATATTTTGCTGTGGAAATGAGAAGTAAAAACACACGCTCCATACTCCATATTGAAAAGTCAAAGAAAGAAGCATACCACTTGCAAACCTAGCCTACAACCTGTGCTCGTTTTCTTTCATGATTAAACTCAACTACATTTAGATATTTAATGTCTTGTATCTATGTATTTGATCGTGTGTATGTATACAAGAGTCATAGCCATAGTTTATATGTGCTTTATTTTGTTCATCCCTTACAACTTCAACCTCAAGCATAATCTTCATCCTTGTGAAGTAAAGTCAAGAACACCAAGAACCAACAACACCACCTTCATTCATCATCACCTTATACCTCCATTTTAACCACATAATTCCACACTCAAAACAACCTCAAAATACTCTCCAAAAATCCTCCTCAAACCTCCTCTAAAAACCTTTTTAAATCACCTCAACCATCACCACCTTGCTGTTTTTCGACATCAGAATTTGCATGTTAGAAAACAAAAAACCAAGCACAACAAAGCCAAAATACTACTAGGGAGATTTTCACCATAAATTCTTCAGGACCTTACCTACGTCTAGAAATTTTTGTGGACGATTTTGACCAAGGGAAACCCCAAAGAGACGCGAGAGAGAATTGGCTATCCAAAGAGATTTCTGTTTTCGAGTTCAGAATCTTCATGTTAGTAAACAAAAAAACCGAGCACAACACAACCCAAATACTACTAGGGAGATTTTCACCATCAATTCTTCAGAACCTTGCCTACATTCAGAAATTTGCGTGGACGATTTTGACCACGGGAAACCCCTTAGAGACGCGAGAGAGAATTGGCTATCCAGAGAGATTTACTTCGAAAATCTACATCCATCACCACCCAAAGCTCCTTCAACTTCACCATCTTTGTTGCCTTACACCACCAAAATTACAACCTTATTCCAGCTCCTAACACCCTCCAAAAACCCACTCCAACCTCATCAAATCTTCTCGAAACACCCAATATCCGTATACAAATACATGACTCGTGTACTTTGCACTGTTTTGTAAACAATCCATTTTACATGAAAATGAACTTTTTACTACTTATCAAATACCGGATTGATTTTTGAATAAATATCGACCAGTCCTTCCAAGAGATCAAATATCGACCCGTCGTTCCACGAGTCCAGTTCAGTTA
This sequence comes from Lactuca sativa, assembly GCF_002870075.4. Lineage (NCBI taxonomy): Eukaryota > Viridiplantae > Streptophyta > Magnoliopsida > Asterales > Asteraceae > Lactuca > Lactuca sativa. The sequence goes on from NC_056628.2 coordinate 102,042,205, forward strand.
ATTTATTGACAAACCTACTTGATATATATTTATATACTTATATATTTTATTATAGCTTTATGTCATTTAAATACAGTCATTTATATTATTTATAATTTTACGTCATTTAAATACAGTCATTTATATTATTATAGCTTTCAGTCATTTATAGCTTTCATATTTATACTTATTCCGCAATTATTATTCTTTATATATATTTACATCTTATATCTTAAACTTATATATCTATCACATAGTGACTGGTAACCTAGCATTTTGTTGTCGTGATCAGATTTTTATATTTCCAACAATCGGTATCTGAGCTGATATATAAAAGGAATAATATCCAACAATTGATATCAAAGCTTGTGTGATTTACCTTGAAATTTTTGTCGAAAAACTATTGGTTATAGCGTTTATTAACCTTCAATAAGCTTTTCTTTAAAAATTTCATTTTAATATCACTTGTTCAATAATCCTTTCAAAAATTTTACAAAAAAAAAAAAGAGAAGAAAACCAAGTAAACCAAAGAGCATTGATGGCAATCCATGAATCAAGCGTGGAATACTGACCAACTTCTGATGACGAAGCTGACAATGAACAAGCACAATCAAACTTTTGCTTCGTTGCTGGTGTTGAAATACCTTCAAGAGCTCCCAACGTCATAGAACAGGTATGGTCTATGATCTCTAAACTTGGTTTTTCAAAAACAATTTTTGAGTCCCACATAACCAAAATTGAGAAAAGTCTGGAATCAGATCTCAAAACATATCATGACATAATGGTCAATAATGATATTTGCAAATCTGAGTTACAACCCTTGCAACTCAAATTTGGAGAATCAACAAGAACAAAAAGAAAATTGGAAAGAGACGTTGAAAGAAAATCAGAAGATTATAATCACGTCTTGGAACAATTAAATCAATCCCTAATTCAGAAAAGGGATTTGGAACTAAAAAATCAGTCAATCATTTCTTCTGAAACAAAAGATGTTTTAGAAATGGAAATCCTTCAGTTGAAACAAGACTTTCAAGAATCAACTGACAAATACAATGTTTTAAATTAAAAATTGACTAATTCTTTCAAACAAATCAATTCTCTTGAAACCAAGAATAAAAGACTGATATGGAATATAGATTCTATCAAAGTTGCCAGAAAACTAAGTGATGATATTTTCACCAAGGCAAACACCTTAGGAACTGGCAAAATTGATATGAATTATAGACCAGGAATTGGAAGAGAATCCTTTGAAATTGAACAAGCAAAACAGGAAAACATAACGAATTGTGAAAACTCTGAATCTACTCTACCTGATCTTTTCACATCTGTTAATGAGGAAGATTCAGATGACGAAACAGTTATCAACTATAGTCCAGATGATACTGCTTTCAGTGTTTCCAAAAAGTATTTCAAAAGAGTTGTAAATTCTGAAATAGACTCTGCAAGTTCTTTAACTCACCAAATCAAACATACCGATGGAACCACTAAACTCAAAAACTTTTTGAATGGAGAAAATTCCTCTTATGAGGATGGTAGTACTTCTATACCAACTGCTTTTCCTACAATGACTTCATCAATTGTTGGAAAAACTAGTCTGGGACAAAAATACTCCAAGAAACAACAAACAAGCAAAAAATCCATTCAAGTCACCAAAACCCCACTTATCAAGCCAAATTTTTTTGAAAACCAACCAAAGAAACCAGTTAAACCCTACGTCATACCTCATAAACAGGTTTCCAAACAAAAACCAAAACCTTTTCAAAAACCTTTTGAAAACCGCTTTCAAGATATCACTTTTAATCATTCAAGGAAGTTTCAAAAACCATCACATCAGAAAGTTTCAAACCATCATCATCAAAAAGCTTTTCAAAATCGCCCATCACATCCCAGATATGAAGAAAGCTTTTCAAACAAACCTTCACATCTAGGATATCTTTCACCAAATCACAGATCTTATCAACCCACAGGTTTTCAAAAACAAATCACATTTTGGGTAAAATTGATAGATCAAATCAAACCTCAACCACTCCATCATCATAAAGCAAACCATTACAATAATGTGAAGTCAAATGATGAAAGAAATTCATCAAGCAAAGTACCCAAAATAACAACTGACAAACCAGGACCCATTCAGATTAAGTACCTAAACTTTCTGTCTGATTGCAGGTACTTAATGCTGGAGAACCTAATGATGATACATGGTATATTGATAGTGGCTGCTCCAAGCATATGATAGGAAACTGGAACTACTTACGTGACTTCAAACCTATACAAACCAATCAAGATGGCACCTTCAGCAACAACATGAAAGCAAAAATCAAAGGTTATGGAAACATAACAAATGGTAATTTTACCATAAAGAAAGTTGCCTTCGTCGATGACCTGAAACACAACCTCATCAGTGTTTCTCAACTGTGTGATAACAATCTTTAAGTTCTCTTCACCAAACAACGAAGCTTGATCATGGACGCCAAAACCAAAGATGTTATAGTTGATTCTGACCGTGCCGGAAATATGTATCCACTTGACATGGATCTTATCTATGGTAAACCCGATATATGTCTGCTATCTAAAGCCCCAACAGATATTAGTTGGTTATGGCACCGTCACCTTTCCCATCTAAACTTTGGGTACATCAACAAATTAATCGGCGATGATCTTGTTCGAGGGCTACCACTTCTGAAGCTTGATAACGAAACTCTTTGTGCCACATGTGAAAAAGGAAAACTTTCCAAATCCACTCACAAAAGCATCTCAGAATCTAGTGTATCCGAACCACTAGAGTTGTTGCACATAGACCTTTGTGGCCCTGCCAAAACCCAAACCATACAAGGGAAGAAGTACATTCTTGTTGTCGTTGATGGTTTCTCGCGCTTTACTTGGGTCTTTTTCTTAAGACTAAAATCAGAAGCACCTGAAGAGATGATCAACTTCATCAAACAAATCGAGTTGAAGCTGAAACGACCTGTTTGAAGAATCCGAAGTGATAATGGTTTAGAGTTCAAAAACAATACTCTAGATTCATTTCTCAAAGACAAAGGAATTGAACATAACTTCTCAGCCCCCATACACTCCACAACAGAACGGTGTTGTCGAAAGAAGGAACCGAACTCTATGTGAAGCTGCAAGATCAATGCTTATCTTCGCTGATCTGCCACAATACTTCTGGGCAGAAGCAATAGCCACCGCTTGCTACACTCAAAATCGTTCCTTAATCCATAAACATCTTCATAAAACACCATATGAAGTCATTAACAACCGAAAACCAAACATCAAGTTTTTCCATATTTTTGGTTGTCGATGCTTCGTAAAGAACAATAAAGATCACCTTTCAAAATTTGAATCAAGGTCGGATGAAGGAATTTTCCTTGGTTACTCATTTTCTTCAGCTGCTTATAGAGTACTGAACAAACGTACCAGAGTAATTGAAGAAAGTACCGATGTTCATTTTGATGAATTTTATGTCAGGAAATTGGATCGTGAACATTTTGGTTCAAAAATGATTAAAAATATTTTTCAAAATCCAATTCAACAAAGACCTTCTCCTGACATAGACATTGAAATCTATCTTGATTTACTTTTTGAACAACCAAAAACTGCTTAAGATTCTAAACTTCTAACTACTTTAATTGATCCTACAGGAACACCCAGTGAAGTTATTCAACAAACAAACCAAAATGATGCAGATCAATTCGAGGGGGAACCACCAACACATACTTCCTCTTTGGAACAAACACCAAATCCTCCTTTAAATACCCAATCCCCAAATAGCCAAAGCAACCCCGATGCATCATTTATGGGGGAACCTTCAAACCTATTCCAAGATGAAACTCCTGGAGAAGAACAATGGGATACTGAAACTCCAATTATTATAGCGGAAGAGAATCGCTTAATAAAGTGGACTAGAAATCATCCAACAGACCAAATCATCGGAGATCCCAACTTAGGCATTCAGACTAGAGCCACATCCACAAATGAATGTTTATTTGGAGCCTTTTTATCCACGACTAAACCCAAAACCATACATTCTGCTATAAAAGATCCAGAATGGGTAAAAGCTATGCAAGAAGAGCTAGCAAAATTTGAAAGAAACGACGTATGGAATCTTGTTCCTACTCCACCCGATGTTACTGTTATAGGTTCAAGATGGGTATACAGAAACAAGACTGAAGATCAAGGAATCATTTGTCGAAACAAGGAACGTCTTGTAGTCAAAGGATATTCACAACAAGAAGGAATCGACTACGATGAAACATATGCTCCAGTTCCCAGAATTGAAGCAATTCGCATCTTTCTTGCATATGCTGCACATGAGAACTTCAAAGTATTCCAAATGGGCGTTAAATGTGCATTCCTACACGGAGAGATAGATCGCGAAGTATACATCCAACAACCACCAGGTTTCGAAGATCCCAAATTTCCCGATCACAGCTTTAAATTGCAAAAAGCTGTCTATGGCTTGAAACAAGCACCCCGAGCCTGGTATGCCACGTTGTCAACCTTTCTCAAAGAATCAGGTTTTAAAAGAGGTTCAATCGATCCAACCCTTTTTCGTAAAATCTTTAATAAACATCTTTTAATTGTACAAATATATGTTGATGACATTATTTTCGGTTCCACTGATGAATCTTTAAGTATTAAGTTTGCAGATTTAACGAAGAACAAATTTGAAATGAGCATGATTGGGGAGATGACTACTTTTCTCGAACTTCAAATTAAACAGTCAACTGATGGCATTTTCATCAACCAAGAGAATTATGTCAAAAACCTACTCACTCGTTTTTCAATGGAAAAATCCAATACCGCAAAAACCCCAATGGCTTTTGGATACAAAATTGATGCAGACTTAAATGGCAAACCCGTTTACCAGAAAAGATATCGTGGAATGATCGAATCACTCTTATACCTCATTGCCAGCAGACCTGACATCATGTTTTCTACATGTGTATGTGCTAGATACCAAGCAAATCCTATGGAATCCCATGTAGTTGCTATGAAACGCATCTTCAAATACCTTAAAGGCACTCCCAAACATGGCCTTTGGTATCCAGCTAAATCCGATTTTCAGCTGAACGCCTTCACCGACTCAGACTACGGAGGATGCAAGCTAAATAGGAAGAGTACATCTGGTAGCTGTCAATTCCTAGGAGGTAGACTAGTGAGTTGGACTTCAAAGAAACAGACTTGTGTATCCACTTCAACAGCAGAAGCTGAATATGTCGCTGCCGACAGCTGTTGTTCACAAGTCATATGGATGCAAACTCAACTGCGTGACTATGGCTTCAAAATCTCACAAATTCCCATATTTTGTGACTCGACCAGTGCAATTGCCATTTCTCACAATCCCGTTCACCATTCCATGACAAAGCACATCGACATTCGATATCACTTTATCAAAGACAACATTCAAAAGGGTCATATCGAACTACACTTCATCAACTCCGAAGATCAAATTGTCGATGTCTTCACTATGAAACAAAGTTTCAATACTTCCTAGGCCGTCTAGGAATGCTAAATCCAGATAACATCCATCCTTAAAATTTTACTTTTTGTTTGTACAAAAGTGTGTTTACTTTCCTTCAAAAAGAAAATTCAAAAACGTTTGAAAATTGCTTTCTTTTCAAAAATACCAAAAACATTGAAATAACCAATATTTCCAAAAACATTCAGAAAAACAAATCTTCAAAAATATAATAAAAGACTTGTTGTAATAAGCTTTTATACAACCTTGTGATTAATCGTCTTTTGACTTAATTTTCAGACGCTTATGCTCGATGAAGATTTTAAGTCATATTGATTCTCAATTGGAGTGAAGGTTCAAATCTCCTACTTTTCATAATGTATATAACTTTATTTTCTTCGACTTTATTTCATTATTGACGATTTTAAACAATCAAGGGACATAACGTTAGGAGGTTTAGATGAAAACAAAAACCCATGTGAGAATTTGTGCCTCGTCAATCTATATCACTGTGGAATTCATTTCTTGTGAGCTTAGGTGTGTCACTATTGCTTATAAGGTATATCCGATTATATCTTGTCACGATCTCATTTTTGCTTAGATATCAAAATGACCAGGGACGATACATTTATTTCTTACATAATAGACAACCTGTCTTTTATGCCACCAATCCCCACCTAGATATAAGCCACCCAAAAATGAACTCTTGAGATCCCGTGATCCATCAACAAGAAAAGACGAAACAAAAAGGATTTCAACAATCACTTATCAAAGATAAACAAAGATCTATCCACATCTAATCTTCAAAGACGAATCAAGATAAAGACAAATCAACAAGAAAGCCATATCATTCACCAAAGAAATACCAAACAAAACAAAAAAACTCTACATTTGGTATTTTCAAACAAAGTTTCAACCAAATGGTTATTTCAAAACAATCATCAAAAGATCCATTGATCTGTTTTTAGCCATTTCTCAGAAAAAGGGATATCTTAATCCTGCAAGACAGATACTCTCAAAAATCCAAATTTTCTCAAAATGTAGCAAATTCTCGATGCTAAAACAAAATATCTTTTTACAAAAATCGATATTGATCAACAAAAAGGATACCATCAAGGAAGAGCTGCAACAACAATGGATTTCCCGGGATACTGTAGCCTTCATCAATGAAAATTCTTAGTTGCAAACTGCACTATGAAAATTGCTAAACCCCTCTACATGTATTTCCCGACGGAGAGAGAGTGAAAGTTAATGGCATGAATGAAGAAACCCGCTGAGTAATGCCGAAACCAGTCTTATGTGATTGATTATCTAATAATGAGACTAAGTGACTTTCAGGAAATGCATAGCTGAACACCTCCAATATGAGTGTGAATCGTCAGAGAGAGATATCACTCATTTTTAGTGATCATTAACTTGTTCTGCTGCCAGAACAACCAAACACCCAAGTGAAGTGTGAGCTATACCTATGAGCGTTCATCTGAACCGACCTGTTAGACCACTTGTCGTTATTAATAATGCTATAAAATCTTAGAAAATTTCTTTAGATACATATATGGCTACCCTTTGATAACCGAACCCGAGACTTTCATTCGGAAACAAATTTCTAAAAATATTTTACATAAGATATGTTAAACAAAGTCACAAACTTTCAAAACAATCACTATGTTTTATATATCTTATCTATTGACAAATCTTTTATCTTGAATCTTCAAAAGTTGAAAACTATCAACATGATTATATCATACATGTCCTTATTTCAGCAACGATCACATAGGGGAAAATTGTTGAAAAATGTTTTTGTATGTGACCATCACTGAAATAAGACGAACTGTTTTTATTTTATTTGACAAATATTATCAGTTATTTCAGGTTGCATGGATTCATGATCAAATGGAAAATACAAAATACGCGAAAGACGGAATATGCAAAGACGGAAATATAGCCGCATATTTAATCGTTTGAAGACAAATCAAATCAAGGGATAAATATGTCAATACTTTAAACCTCAAGGGACTTTATTAGAAATTCATTTATTTTAAATGAATTTATGAGATTTCTCATATTGTGCTGTGGGAATAAGAAGTAAAAACACACGCTCCATACTCCATATTGAAAAGTCAAAGAAAGAAGCATACCACTTGCAAACCTAGCCTACAACCTGTGCTCGTTTTCTTTCATGATTAAACTCAACTACATTTAGATATTTAATGTCTTGTATCTATGTATTTGATCGTGTGTATGTATACAAGAGTCATAGCCATAGTTTATGTGTGTTTTATTTTGTTCATCCCTTACAACTTCAACCTCAAGCATAAGCTTCATCCTTGTGAAGTAAAGTCAAGAACACCAAGAACCAACAACACCACCTTCATTCATCATCACCTTATACCTCCATTTTAACCACATAATTCCACACTCAAAACAACCTCAAAATACTCTCCAAACATCCTCCTTAAACCTCCTCCAAAAACCTTTTTAAATCACCTCAACCATCACCACCTTGCTGTTTTTCGACATCAGAATTTGCATGTTAGAAAACAAAAAACCGAGCACAACAAAGCCAAAATACTACTAGGGAGATTTTCACCATAAATTCTTCAGGAGCTTACCTACATCTAGAATTTTTTGTGGACGATTTTGACCATGGGAAACCCCAAAGAGACGCGAGAGAGAATTGGCTATCCAGAGAGATTTCTGTTTTCGAGTTCAGAATCTTCATGTTAGTAAACAAAAGAACCGAGCACAACACAGCCAAAATACTACTAGGGAGATTTTAACCATCAATTCTTCAGAACCCTGCATACATTCAAAAAATTTCGTGGATGATTTTGACCAAGGGAAACCCCAAAGAGACGCGAGAGAGAATTGGCTATCCAGAGAGATTTACTCCGAAAATCTACATCCATCACCACCCAAAGCTCCTTCAACTTCACCATCTTTGTTGCCTTACACCACCAAAATTACAACCTTATTCCACCTCCTAACACCCTCCAAAAACCCACTCCAACCTCATCAAATCTCCTCAAAACACCCAATACCCGTATACAAATACATGACTCGTGTACTTTGCACTTTATTGTAAACAATCCATTTTACATGAAAATGAACTTTTTACTACTTATCAAATACCGGATTGATTTTTGAATAAATATTGACCAGTCCTTCCAAGAGAACAAATATCGACCAGTCGTTCCACGAGTCCAGTTCAGTCAATTTATTGACGAACCTACTTGATATATATTTATATACTTATATATTTTATTATAGCTTTATGTCATTTAAATACAGTCATTTATATTATTTAGAACTTTACGTCATTTAAACACAGTCATTTATATTATTATAGCTTTCAGTCATTTATAGTTTTCATATTTATACTTATTCCGCAATTATTATTATATATATTTACATCTTATATCTTAAACTTACAGTGACTGGTGACCGAGCCTTTTGTTGTCGTGATCAGATTTATATATTTCCAACAATCGGTATCTGAGCTGATATATAAAAGGAATAATATCCAACAGTTACAACTAGTAGTGTTAAATCAAGTGAGGTACGCCCTCCGAAAACTCATGTAATCAGAATCAACTAAGTGCACTGATATCTATGTACTCTTTTGACCAACTTAACGTTCGTACAATACCTAATTCCAATCTTCAACATTAATACATTATCTGGGTGTAGGTAGAAACAATGAGAATCTCACAACCAAAACATGTGTCGTATATGGATGTATGCATAAGTGCATATTTGCAATCATAAATGAGATCCAACTAGAGATGACCCCAGTCACTTACGACGTTGTATCTCATCGTGCAACAGAATTATGTCATCCAACGGAAATAACCAGCCCACCGGTACGAAACCAATCCTACAGATAGATGTGGCAACATTCCAAGTCGATGTAACGGCTGCAATGACCGCCATCATGGCACAACTCAACGCCAACAACCCAAATGGAAGCAATGCCGACCATTCCAACCGAGTAGCAACCAAGGAAACCAACGAGTGATGACCTACCAAGACAACCCAAACCTAGAAACAAGAAGCGAAAATTTGGGAATAAGAAGAAAGGATAGCCAACTCAAGGACCCTCGAAGAAACAACACATGATTGTTGTCCATATTGCCACAACACCTGCCACACCAACACCAGTGTGAAAATATGATGGAAGCCTCCCATAATGCAACAAATACAGCTTCCATCATAATGGAGCCTCCTGAAAGTTGCATTGCAATAGATGCAACAAGAAGGGGCACACCTCCCGCCATTGTAGGGCCCCAACCCCATGTGTCACTCAAACCTCCAACCCAAAAGTGAGCCTGGTATGCTACTTATGCGGTGAAACGGGGCACTTCAAGAGAGATTTCCAACAAAGTGAAATAACGGAGAACCAGGAGGAGTTTAACAACCGAACATGAAGGAACAGCAAGGAACTCCATCAAGATTTTTGGTATGTTTTCAAACAACAAGAATTAAGCATCAAATCTTAGCAAAAAAATTTTCATCTTATTAGCATAGTCGTAAAGGATTCCATCATTCGAACAAAACCCCACCACTTGTAGAAAAACTAGCAATCCTCACAGGCGAGCTGTGATGGATCAGTGTAAGCATTAGGGTCATACGTAATTAAGATTCTACAGACTAAGAGTGCGTGATCCTACCTTAATTCCTGTTCCTTGTCTGGTTGTGGAATTAGGACAGGGCCACTCAGTCGACTGCCTTTTCGATCTTAATTATACCTGACTTATATACGCCAAGTGATTATAGAAGAACCTTGTAAGGATTACATTATGAAATGTTCGCAGTAATAATAATAGAAACAAACCGGAAGCATCAAGGGTATATCTATATAATACTCTATCGTTAAAAAAAAATCATCTCCCTTCCAAATCGACTTAGCATTTGTTACTATAAGAAGTCCAACGTCGGTACTTGTCATAAACTAACTTGACCCTCTCTATACTAGTTTCAAGCACTATAAAGAGACCTTTCTCCTTACCAGAATGATTAACAAAACTCTTTCAACTCATAACTACAAATCCACGAACCACCTCTAGCTTCTAGGCTCGCGAGTACTTAGGTGAGAGATAACACGTTCCTTCCTAGCCCCACAATAAAGATGAGAAACAAGAAACAAAGACATCAAGGAAATCCCAGAGATATACAACCTCCCCCAGATATTCCCGAAATTCTTTCGGAAACACCACTCGTGTGTTAAGTTGAGTTGGAATCGACTCGACTCTTTGAACCATTCTAGTAACCAAACCCACGATACCACTTAGCACCAACACGAGAACATATATTATCCAATCAATAGAATGGAATAATAAGTAAGGAGATTATCAAACCAAGCCTCTAACCTCGGGAGCACCCGTCCGACTCTTGAGGAGGAAAAGCGAATTACCCATAGGAAAACTGAGCACTAAGACTCAAGTAAGAACCCAATGTCAAGGATCGATATCCCCTATTCTGAATCGACATCCCACTCACCTGACTTTAGGAATCATGCAATGGCTGACACTCCACTAATTTAGAATTTTGTATGAAGAGAACCCTCGAGGCAGCCTAGGATTCATAAGGCTAGTTGCACCGCACACAACCTTAACCTTGGTAAAAATTGTGCCAATCCTTAAGGCCTAGGAACTCTACTCCAAGAAAACCAGGAGCACAACCTTCAGAAAATCAGTCAGGATAATTCTTGTAACTCATAGCCTTCGGTTACCATAAAACTCAACATCATACCTCCCACATTCCACGTATTCAGTCTTAATAAGTATCTAACCACCAAAGCTCTAGCAATCCCACTTGACGAGATCAAGTCAAACAAGAACCCACACTCAAAGAGGAACATTTGGGAATCATAAACTAGGAAATCAAAAGATCAAGGTTAAACATTAATAGCGAAGATCCATTAGAACGCCAAGCGAGGATCTCAAAATGGGAAGATCAAAAGGAACAAAATTACACACAAATTTTCCTCAACCCTTGATATTCCTCAGAGAACTTGAATTTCGGGACAAAATTCTCTCTAACGGGGGATGATGTGACAACCGGCAAGTCTAGGTCAAACAAAGTCAACAAGTCAGCTCAGTCAACTCGATTTGTACTAATAGATTAATGTGTAAGACTATGTTTCCTGGTGAATGTTTTATAATTATAATAAAAAGTATATATAACTCTCTCTCCCAAATCTCTCAATGTATCTCAAATCTCTCCCAAATCGAAAACAACTCAAAACGGAAAGAGAAAACTCAAATAAACAAGCTCATTCCTAAATATACTATTCACGCTCGGAACCTCTCTTCCTAGTCTGGAACCTCTTGGTTCGGAACACCTCCTACTTCGGAACCTTCTAATTTGGCTTCAAAATCCCTTCACCCGGACAATCTCGCTCCGGACGCCTGCTAATCTGGAACTGCTGACTTTGGAAAGCCTCGCATCACTCCGGAAGGACCAGCTACCGAGCCATTTCGCACCTAGACCCTTCGCATCTCGGAAGAAGGCACTCCGGAATCTCTTGACCTTTTCGGACCCTTGCAGATTCAAGACTCCACTCCGGATTTTTGTCCATTTCGGACCTTTTCGCCATTTTAAGGTATTTTGACATCGAGAATTCCACCAAACTCGTATTTTCAAAACTTAGACCCCTTAAACCCCTATTTTATGCCAAATTTGAATATTTAAAACATATTTACATAAAATAATATTTAATATTTATAAAAGTATTATTTTAAATCATAAAGTGATAAGAGAGTTTGACTTTATGATTTGATGTAATCCTCCATTCCCCATGCAATTCATAGTAACCCATGAATTACCCACCAAATAACAATATCTTAAACCTTCAGATTTCCAAGCACATATCTCCCTTTATCCCTTAAAACAACAACAGTACGAGAACTTTAAACTCCACCATTTCTCTCACTTTTCTCATATTCTCTCAAATACTTCTCTAAAGAGTAAGAGCAAGGATCTTGCTAAAGGGTTAACTCCTCAAGTTCTCCTTAGAGTTTTAAGTAAGTTATTCCATTTATCTAGTATTTTATATAATTTTCAATATAAATTCACATTATTGCACCCATAATAATATGTGAGCAAAACTCTTAGGACAACATTCCTTCCAAGGAAGTTCCTCAACTCATCCAAAAGTTTAGACTTGAGATCTTCACACCATCACTCCAAACATCCCATAAATCAACTCAAGGTGAGCTTCATACCCCACTCTTTTCAAAAGTTTTCATTCTTTTTGGGGGGGATACAAATCAAATCTTGTTTAAATACTTGAATAATTGCATGTATTTGTATGTTAGGTGTTTATGTTTTTTGAAATGATATTATTTCATGTTATTACTCCATAAACTCGATATTTCACAAACCTCACGATGTTAGAACTAAGTTATCCTTGTATAAATCTACCTATTTTGTTTTATAAACATAAAACTAAGCTATTAGGTAAATATATGATGAGTTACACCAAAACGGCAATTTTTGGTAAAAATTACTTTTACCACTAAATGTTGTGCAAACTTTGAGACATAAGAAATTTCATGGATTTATATGAGATTTTAGTGAAACTAGTGAAAATATTTTAGTCACCACAAGAAGAAAGTATTTTGGGTGCAAAGATCTCCATAAAATTTTGGGTATGTCAAAACACCCTACAAAATATGGTTATTTTTCTAACATAAATGTTGCTAGTAAATCAATCATGCTATGTTACTACTATTTCAAGGGTTTTGAAACTTGAAACATTATGTCATAATTTTACACAAGGAAAACACTATTTGCATTATTTAACAAAGGGAGAAAAACTCGCGTACATTCCATTAATACTCTTGTGAGACTAGTTTTGTTTTCGTCGTACCTACCTACGTACATTGTAAGTCCTGTGTTTATAACCACAGTCCCCCGGAGGGGGAGTAGGATAATTATGTATAGATCTATACGGGGTTGACACCTCATACCTGTGCTGTTCGCTACAGTTAGACCGGCCAGTCTAGGGTGACAAATATCTGGACTGTATCTGACGCATGAAAAACATCAAGGCAGGCGTTCTCGTCATATCTGTGTGGTTATAACGACTTACATTGAGTAGGGTCCTAGTGACATTGGAATTACGTGGAAATATACACTCCATTAGTCTTATAAAATACCAAAACTATGTTTCGTATATTTTGTAAACTAACTTCACAACTTCGGCTTAGGGTTTTTAAGACCACGACATCTTTTATATAACATAAAATATTGGATTTTTTGGGAACACTTCTTTTCGAAAGCAAACAAGCGAAAACCAAGGAGCATGCATTCAACTATACACTATTTTACAAAGAGTACTCACTCTGCTAGTTTTACAAAAACCCAGAACTATGTTCATGTTTTTTGTAAATCTAATTTTACAACTCTGGTTTTAGGGTTTGAGGACCACAACATCTTAGTATACAAAAAATATAGGATTTTCCAGGAACACCCTCATTTTAGTAACAAACATAGGAAAACTAAAGAACATGCATGCAGTTATACATGATTTTGGAACGAGACTCATAAACTACTTTTTATAGAATATTTTGGATGTTTTATTTGAGTTTTACAACCAACTATGAACAAATTTATTACAATGTTTTACCTACAAAAATGCTTATGAACTCACAAACTTTTTAGTTGACGCTTTTCAAAACGACTTGAATTCTCAGCGATCTAGTACACAGGTATTCACCACGATCAAGGCTTGGCGTCGCTGCGTTATGCTAATTTTACTTTTGTTATTCGTGTTTAACTTTCGAACAATTATGTTGTAAACAGTGTAATACTCTAAATCTAAATGTATAAATGTTTGTGTTGCTACTTTTCACTTATATACAATTGTTATGATATTGTACAAGGACGTCCTCTTCCCCTGGACATTTCCGCCGTTCCGGTTCGGGGGTGTGACAACATCTCTATTTCTTCTTAGGCCCTGCAAGTCAAAACAAATGTGAAAACCACATCCTGTATCAATAACCCAAGAAATAGCATGTGATGAATCATTAGATTTAATAGTGTAAATACCTGCGTAGGATAGCTTGATCTTTCCATCCTTGATGTCTTGCAGATACTTTGGGCAGCTTTGTTTCCAATGCCCTATTTTGTGGCAGTGATGACACTCTGTATCTTTTGGGTTGGATTTGGGTTTAGCAGAACAAGCCTTGGTTCCACTAGAAGAGGTGCTGTCATGGGACTTTCCCTTATGGTGGCTCTTTGAGGGAGCCTTCCTCTTCTTACCCTTTCCTTGCCCAATAACCAAGACTGGGGCAACAGTAGGAGTAGGAGTTTGTGCAATGGACTTGTCCTTGAGGTTACTTGTGACATCCCCAAAATCACGGCCAGAAAAGACCGGTTTGTTTATGCTTTGTTTAAAAATCAGAGTTACATTTTAAATGAAAGTGTTGCGGAATTTGTCCCAAAACAAAAATATGATAAAGATTTATTAAAAGCATTTCCATAGAAATGTATTTCATTAAAAGACTCGGGATGTCATGTTCGTACAGATCAAAAGCATAAACAGTACAATATAAGCCTTACTACATTATTTCATATCTACAGGCCTATATCCGTAATCCCTCGTCCAAAACATCACATCTATGCTCATGCGCCACTACCTGTAATACATAAAACTGAGTGGGTCAGGCTTGGGAGCCTGGTGAGCACATAGGGTTTTCAACCCACAATAAATAAGTTTATTAATTTCATCAATCAACAATAACCCGATTACCCGTTCCCGTTATCCTCACTTTACGTCCCTAAACACCTATCATAAGGGACCTAGCCTAAGGATCATCATCGGGACGGACACTACTGCTAAGGGGATTCCTCAGCAATAAATGTCCTAAAGGCAACCATGTGGGGGATGGAGTACACCGATGAACACATCGTTCACAAACACCTACAGGTTGCGAGCCTGCTAGTGTTCCACTGGACTGTCTAGAAGAGTCCGTGGTCGTCATCCATACTCCGCTAGATGACAGAAACAACAACATCAACATCGAGGCCTCTCATCATTTTATCACACATCAGCTATTACATCTACCCATGTTTTACCCCAACATTTTCGTAGATATAAAATACATATACAGTTTAAATCATTGAAAACATGTATAACAATGTTCATCCAGCATAGATAGCAAGTATTCAGATAATATGCACACATAGCACGTAATTTATATAAAATACTTCATATCTATGTGTAAGCTGAAAGTAACTATGCACTCACCTGATTAGGTGGTAACTCAGCACTCGGACAGCGCTTCGATACTCTCAAAACGATATTCCTTTGATAAAACCTAGTATCGATACCACTAGGGTTTAGTTTAACGATAACCGCGACAAATTAATTAGTCCGAGTATTATTAAGCGTTAATAATACTCGATATAACTCATAATAATAGCCCAAATAATTATTTTAAGGACCTAATAACATTCCTATAATTATTTGAAAGCTATATTAAAAATTGCGTAAGCGTAGCACACTTACAGCGAATTTTATCGAGAACCGGGACTTGATTGGAGCAACGTTTCGAAACCGAAAAACTCCTTTTTCTCGGGACTCCGGGAGCCTCGGGGCTTCCCTAGGGTGCTAAGGGGCTTAACTAGGGTTTAGAGGTGTTTTGGGGTTGTAGAGAGAGAAAGAAGTTAGAGAGAGAAGTGAAAAAGGTGTGAAAAATGATGAAGTCTCGGCCCCCTTTTATAGTCCTGCGAGGCCTCGGTACGCTGGGCGTACCTCGGACCTACGCGGGGCGTAGTCGTCGGATAAGAGCGCCACCTCGGACCAGCTGGCTAGCACTCCGGAAGAGATAAGGGCGAGGGTACGCGGAGCGTACTGGCTTCGGACGCGGAGCGTACAGCGAGGGCAGGTGTCATCATCCGAAGCGCGTTCCTTCATCAGCGATAGGCGGCCCAGATGCAGCCACGTCATCAGCCTCGCAACAGACTTCGCATTTTCATACTTCAACTTTAAAAATTCATAACTTTCGCGTACGACCTCCGTTTTCGACGTTCTTTATATCCACGCGAAGGTGGGAACGTACTCTACAACTTTCGTTTAGACTTCGTCGGCTAATTTTGGCTGATTTTAAATTTTATATTATTAACGGGCCGGGACACGATTGGTCCGTTAAATCCTCATAACTTCTTTATCCGACATCCGTTTTCACCCATCTTTTTCTCATTACGCTACCCTTAACGAGATCTTCGATTCTCGTTCAGGTCGTGTCGGCTAAAAACCGCTCGATCTAATATTCGAATTTCGGGCTGTACACTGCTATTCCGAAACTTCGAAAAATCATAACTTCTTCATACGAAGTCAGATTTGGGCGTTCTTTTTATCGATGTTCTTATTTTAACATATTCTACGACTTTCGTTTGGATCACTAAGGCTAAATCTCAATCTATCGTAAATTCACTATTTACGCTTCCCGGTGTCGTGCCGGTTTTACCGTAAAACTTCGACGGGTCATAACTTCTTCGTTATAACTCGGATTTTGGCATTCTTTATATGTACGGAAACCTTGAGACATATTCTACAACTTTATGTAGAGATATCGGGATTATCTTATACTTTAATTTTGACGCTTATTTTTATTATTTATTAATTATACATTTATAATTAAATTATAAGCACATAAATACACATAATTCACATAATACTCAAATATTTCATCTTTATTACTTCAAAAAGAGTTACAAGAGTTGACCTAGACTATTACATTGACAAAAATGCTTAGCCCTGAAACCCGGGCGTTACATTACTCTCAGCAATCCTCAACAGACCTTGCAGCTTGCTCAACGTGACCTCCTCTTTGTTCATGTGGTAGGTCATGCAAAACTGGTTGAAGCAGGGTGGCAGCGAATGAATAATGATGTCAATCGCCAGCTCTTCATCTAAGTTAACATTTAACTTCAGCAGGCGGTCAACATACCTCTACATTTTCTGCAGATGAGCAATGAAAGACTCTCCGTCTCTCATCTTGGTCATGATCATCGATGTGATGATCTCGTATCTCTCCTGCCTCGCACTTTGGTAATACCATTCCACCAAGTCTTGATGCATTTCTTAGGGATAGAACTCCTTATAGAACTTTTGAAGTTTAGCAGTCATTGTCGCTAGCATGATGCAATGGACTTTTGTGGCATCACGCTCATGGGCCTCGAAGGCAGCGATCTCTTCAGAAGTAGCAGTGTTAACGTCCACCTCTTTTAGCTCCTTATCGAGGACATATTCCTTGTCCTCGTAGCGGGTGACCATTCTTATGTTACGGATCAAATCATTGAAATTGTTTCCGTCAAAGATCACCCTCCCACACAAGTTCATGAGTGAGAAAGAGTCGGAAGCGTTGTTGTTCAAGTTCGACATCTGAAAAGGAAAAGAGACAAATTTGATTAGATAAGAATCCCCAATTAAACACTCAAATGAAAAATTAGGGCTAGGACTTAACAACATTATTTTCAATTTAGAAAAGGGATGCCGTAATCTAAACATCAATTAATTTGAAGGTATGTGAATGATGATTCACTAATTTCCGCCATGAAAAACAAATTAAAATTAAGTTTTAAATGTATTGAAAACTCCTAGATCTTTTGATATTCATTGAACTTTTCAATGGCATGTTTAAATCTCGATATGCCCCTCAAGTTTGTGATTGGGATGCCGAGGATCACAAAGCGGGTGTGAATAACCATGAAAATGTACAGGGTGCCCCGAATGTTACAGTCACCTAATCAATGTGCCGGTTAACCACACACGCTCCATCGATCTATGACAAACATCGAGTCACACTTTGCCACCTTTTCTTAGAGCCAATTAGTGTGTCGATTAACCACACACGCTCTACTAACATCTTAGCAAGGGTACAAAGTGTAATCTCATGGAATTGCATCAAATTCACTTTTGCCTAAAGTAACTAAGATTGAGAATTTTATAAAGAACATTTAGTTACTTTATAAATTCATGATACTTTTAATGAGGAAATGGTTGCCCTATCCTACCCGTTCAGCTAATGACCCTATTAAGGAAGCGGTGGGTGAGAGTGAATACCCATTAAACGACCATTTTATAGGCCATCACCTTATACCCCCATTATATATCGGCTTTGTGAATGAGGCCTACTAACGGTAAGACTAGCATTTAATTTATACATATATAATAATTATTCTTATTATATTACAATAGTATAGGGTGAATTTTAAACTTGTAAAATTCTAGGGTTTGGAATTTAATAATTTCAAACTTAAACTTTTAATCTAAAAATTAAATTCCAAAACTTGACAGCAAGTTTTGAAACTTTTCAAAACATTACTAGATTAAATTGAAAAATTATTAGATAATCACATTATTAATATTTATCACACAGTTTAATCTTTTCCATACAAGATAATTCAATTCAATTTACAAATGATTAATCTTTATCTTATAAAGTTAGTAATTATCTTAAATTGACAATTATCCATTAATTTGATTTGGATATCAATCACCAAAATAAAAATCTTATTTTTAATTTGAAAAATAATTGATGGTAATTATCCAAAGCAAATCAAGGCAGAAAAACTTGTAATACAGCAAACACTTGTACTCATGTCATGACCCTCTATGGTCACATCATGAGTTCAATCAAAACAAAAAAAATGAATTTTTAAGATTTGAACAATAAACTTTGTGTCAAATACATTAGAATAAATAATCTAACCTCTTATACCACTGCTGGGTCATGAGCAAAACAACATTCCTATGGTGTTTATGCAAACCCTAATGCTTGGATCTAGTTTTTCTAAAGATTCAGGCATATTGTCCAAGACTTGCAAAAACCTAATGTAGCATACAGCAAAACTAATTGAATATCAAA
The DNA here is from genome assembly GCF_002870075.4 of Lactuca sativa. Lineage (NCBI taxonomy): Eukaryota > Viridiplantae > Streptophyta > Magnoliopsida > Asterales > Asteraceae > Lactuca > Lactuca sativa. The sequence continues at coordinate 102,061,525 of NC_056628.2, forward strand.
TAAACAAGTTAGATGATTACCTTGATTGTTGTATATAGATCTTGAAGCTTTGAGAACCTTAGCATCTCAAATGTTGTGCCTCTAATGAATCACAAACACCAAAAGCAATTGGATGAAGCAAGAGAGGGGGGGGGGGGGGAGAAGGAAATTCAACTCCAAGACTTTTAGGGTTAGGTGTGGCCAAATTCTCATGCCCAAGGAGTCTATATATAGGTGTGGGAATTAGGGTTTCAGTCATTCTCCTTATCTTATTACTTAGCCACCAAGCAACCCATAAGATAACTCTAGAATCCCTCATTTGGACAAATTCTTAAGGCCTTATCCTTAGAATTCGTCTACCCTATCCTCTAGGGTTTCCTTGCCCAACCTTATAACTATCACATAATTTCAATTCAATCCGCTTAGTTCAATTAACTTCTTTTCACCACCAAATTAATTATAATTAATTCTTGACCAATGTCAATTAAACAAATATGATTTCTTTTTTAATATATTATTCTTATAATATATTAATAAACCATAATAATATCTTTCTCTATTATTCATCTAGTCAAGTAGCTTTAGTGAAGTCAACCTAAAAGGACCATGCACAACCGTGTCAAGTACATACCAAATACAGTTATGGACTTAGACACTATTCCAACAACATTGTGGTTACATCACTTTTGGAAATGATGCAAATGGAACCATTCGAGGATATGGTGTCCTAACAAATGGAAACTTCCCAATACAAAGAGTTACCTATGTTGAAGGGATAAAACACAATCTCATTAGTGTTGGGAAACTTTTCAAGGCTGGTCACCGTGTTAAATTTGATGATGAATACAACTACATCATGACGAAAGATAGATCAAGGTCTAATTAAATCCAAGGTAATTGGAACAATGCTCCCGTTAGACATATCTTTAGTCATCGGTAAACCATAATTGTGTTTTCTATCAAAAGTTGTCTCCGAGGTAAGCTAGCTTTGGCACAGGAGGCTTGTTCACCTTAACTTTCGGTATATCAACAATCTGGTTATCGGAGAGATGAAGTGAGGATTGCCTCTTCTCAAATATGACAATGACACTTTTTGTCCTGCTTGTGAGTATGGAAAGCACACAAAAGGAATTCATTCGTTGATACTTGACTCATCCATCGCTGAACCTTTAGAGTTACTTTATATTGATCTCTATAGTCCATCAACTGTAGCAATTCTACATCACAAAAAGTACATCCATGGTTAGTCACATACAACGTGATCCGAGCTTGTGGTAACCATGGTTAGTTTATAAAAAATGTGACTATTGTTTACCCTTTAGTCGTATTAATTTATGCTTAAGTGTGATGTATGATATCATTTAGTTACTTTAATTTATGTTAACGTGTGACGTATGAATTGATTAAGTCACATAAAGAAAAAAATGTGACCATTGGTTGGGTACATAATTGTAAAAAATATCGTTGAATATTACTTATAGAGACACTTCTTTTCTAAATGATGTGGCTATTTGGTACCATTTAGTGACATACATTTACGGTAGAACGTGATGTATGAAATCATTTAGTCACATGAACAAAAACAAAACAAACAAAAATGTGTGTTGAATCATGAAGTGACCCTCAGCAGCTAAGAAGTGTATTGATAAACCGAATACTTGTTTTGTTGTTGCGGTAGAAGGTTTTGTTACGAAGACTTAGCAGATCACACTAAATACGTGTTACCTGAGTGAAGAAGGATGATAAGAAGAGTAGATTGTTTTTGTCTTTTGTACATCGAAGTGTCAGAAAATTAATGTTCACCTTTTTTGACATTTAGTGTTTGTTGAGTTCTGTCAGTCCAAGCATGGAAAGCATGGTCGCCTAACTTTGAAGTATTTTACTGTTTTTCAATTACTAGGTTTTGCTATAAATAGATGATCATATTGATCAATCAAGCAACACCACTCCCAGGCTTCCATTGTATTACTCGTTATTGAATACAATCTTCATTATCTTCATTTCTTATTTATGTTGTTCATCACTTACTAACTTGTGTTTGAATGCAACCTTGTTACAATTCAACTAATTATTATTCTTGCTTGATTATGTTTAGCTGATTAATCTTGTTGCTACATATCTCCTTATAATTCCACATATTTATTTATTGTTAAGCTTATCAAAAGATCCATTGAGATTAACTTATATTTCTACAAATCAATCTTCAAGTTCTTCTCTCAACAATGTGACCATTTGTTTTTCGTCATACATAATTGTTAAAACCTTCGTTGAACAGTACATATAGCAACACATTTTATTAAATCATATGGGTATTTCTTATCCATTTATGACATTTATTTACATTATATTGTGACATGATATCATTTAGTCACATAATTGTTGTGGCTATTTGTTATCATTGAGCTACATTTAATTTTGTGATCATAATTCTAATTAACATTCAGTCACAATTATAAATGGACGACGACAATATTAAAATATTGCAAATAGATATTATAAAAGTAAACAAGAGTAAAAGAAAATAATTTAAATCATAAATCCAAATTAAATAATATACATAAATGTTATAATCAAAGTATACCTAACATGTATACAAACATAATATGAAATATAAGTAATAAAATGAAATATACATTAATTCTTCAACCTATTTAACCCTTTTTCTTATCTTTAGCAACTCAGGTGATATGTAAGATATTTTGTGTTTTTTAGAGTTGGCAATATTACCCATCTTAATTGAAGTTGTAGTCGGTACCTGTAGTAACACAATTTGTATGGTCAAACATTAAAACAAAAATGATAAAAAGAAAAAAAAAATAACATTAAAAGATATAACATAATAAACAAACCTGTAAATGTAAGAACCAAAACCAAAAACATTACAAATCCAATGTAGTCATTATACTTGGGACGAGAATCAAAAATGTTACAAAAACTTGAAATATGGACCTCAACCAAATAACAATACAAAAACTTCAAAATAGCAGCCAATATACCATTATTCTCGTCAAATACCTACGAGCAAACAAATTTTAAGTTTTAACAATGCCAATATTAATAAAACCATATAAACACACAAACAGATCATATATATATATATATATATATATATATATATATATATATATATATATATATATATATATATATATATATATATATATATATATTAGGTGTACACCTACCCAAAGCGGCGACAACAATTATTACTGTTTCGATGAATGATGTTTTTATTCATGAAATGTTGTTTGACTGTTTTAATGATTATAAATTCCCACTGATATGTTAGAAAAATTCCATATCCAACCTTTGTTCAAACATCATTTCCAAGTTAAAAAAGAAAAAAAAAATTAATTGATGTTTCCTTCCTTAAATATTTACGTTGAATATTTTGTACAATAATTAGTTTTTGTTCATAAAAAGATGAGTGATTTGTACATAACAAATTTATGCATTAAGTTATCAAGAATGTACCTCTTAAATTTCAAGAAAAAATAAATATGCTTTATAATATAGTTTATATATATATATATATATATATATATATATATATATATATATATATATATATATATATATATATATATAGAGAGAGAGAGAGAGAGAGAGTTAGGTTCAAATGTTTTCACTATCTATTGTGTGCATGTATTATTGATTCTGGACCAATCATTTTCGTTATTTTAAAAAAATAATTAATGCATATTAAATGCTAACGATGTAATTAATACTCATTATATCTTAAACATGTAATATGGATTAATTATTTTTTCTTAAAATAACTAAAATGATTGGTCCAGAATCAATTATACATACACACAATAGATAGTGAAAACAAAATAACCTAACCCTATATATATATATATATATATATATATATATATATATATATATATATACATAGAGTCAAGATCAAATAAGAAGGAAATTTTTGGTAGGAAGGTAAGAAATTTTTTTATATGCATATTTTCTTAGAAAAATTTGAAATGAATCATTAGATGATTCAAAAGTATGATGATTTAGAATAAAAAAATTCCAAGAAAAACACCTTCATGATTCATTTTTAAGTAAATCAAGAAAAAAATTCACTTTTATGACAATTTTAGTGAATATCAACAAAATCATCATAAAAATGAATCATTGAAATGTTTTTTCGGGATTTTTTTTTTTGGTGAATCATGTTATTATTGATTCATTTGGTGATTCATTTGTTTTTTTCGCCAAAAAAATTAGTCAAAAAAAAATTTATTACCTTCCTACCAAAAAAAAATTCTTACAGGATCTATATATATATATATATATATATATATATATATATATATATATAACTATTTAAAGTAGATCATACACACAAATACACACACATGAATATGACCTATATACACACACATAAATAATAAACATATATGCATAAATTGTTTTAAGTGTATCAGCAAGTCTCAAGAATGTTGGAAATCAGGCCCTATATACACCTTTCACTACAGCAACAAACAATACAATCACAACAACACTTCATTTGAGATTTTCAGGAAAGAGAGATAAAGGGAGGAAGAAGAGATACAATTATGACTCTATACGGCTGATGCATTCTATTCTATTCTGTTTAGAAAAAACAATGGCTTTTATAGCCTACAAAACCTAAATGAACTAAATCATTGTCTATCTCACGTTTCTTCTTATCTAGTACTAAACCTATCATTCTAAAACCCAAAGTACTCGGTCCACATGACCCATTCAACCCATGACTTACTAGCTTTTATTTAATTCATTAAATAACACAAATACCTAACTAAAATAACATGCATGTCAAGACTAAACCCAACAAAGAAATCTAAAATATAAGTAAATTTGACGGATTAACTTACCACATAGTATAAGTTTAAAACCTTCATTTTATATGCTTCTTTCTTTTTAAATCTTTCAGCTTTCCATCTTAAAATAGCTCGTCTCCAGTACTCTTTCTTAATTTTAATATGTAAGTTATTCTCACCGATATACATAGACAATTGCTAACCTGTTGCAATGAAGGACAATAAGTCCCTTTCCATGTTTATAAATAAAGTAAATATCCATTAAAACATACCTAATCGTAATAAGTGTTAATATGATTCACATTCAAACACCCAATCCATTTACAAAGTCTAAAAATGCACCCTACAAAGAAAAAAAATTCAAAAAAATGATGGGAATAGAGACATTTATTGTGAAACGGTCATAATAGGTGTCAAATGTCCAAATTGAATGAAGTTCATAAGTATAAACACTCACTTTCTATCTTTCACATAACCAAGTTCATAATCTCCTTTTTAAGAGAACCAAGTAATGTAAGGACTTGATGACACAATATTTGATGCAATCAAATACATGAAACTTCATGGAATAACGATTACAAATGTAGATGAATACTTTTCTTACTCAACATAGCATTCATGCTTTACATATCCAAGATGTTCAAGTGAACCATATAGACAGAGACAAAATGGGTCATACCCTGAAAGCCATACCACAAATTACTAAGAGTATAACATAGAAGAAGTGTCCATTGATAGATTTTGAACAAATAGCTTTGTAGATATGAAGGATATAGAAGGTAAGAAGACATATGACTACCTATAGTCATAGGCTCACACCTGGTACCCCACTATTTCTTCACCTACACAAGCTCTATGAAACGTCCATAAGAACAAAAGAGCTCACAAAATTCAAATACTAAACCCCAAAATGAGAGCCATAATATATAAATTCTCTAATATCAATATAATGATAGAGTAAATTACACGAATCGTCCCTCGTGCAGGTGCCAAAAGGCACGTTCAGTCCCTTTTTTTCAAAAACTAACTCAGACCATCCATCATTAGTTTAGAAGTTATACATTTGATAGACATAAGGACATGCTAGTCTACAGCAGGAAGAAGAACATACCCATCTGCCCCAGCCCGGAATGATCTTGAAGTTCCTAAAGGACCAAATTTCCTTGTTGAAGTTTTTTGTCTTTTATTTAAATGTTCTTTTCAGTCTTTTATTTCTTTGTTCCACTCACTTTGTTAGTAGTGGGGAGGTGAGTCGTGGTTGGGAGGGCAGTGCTTGTCGCATGTCCTTTTGTCCCCATGTTATCTATTTATAACGAGGTGAACCCATGTTTCTTTTTATGCAAAGTTTAATGAAAAGTTCTTCATAAACCTAGAAGATCACCCACCTCTATAACTGTGTGCATCTATCCAAATTCCTTTCTGTGTTTCTGTTGACTGAATTTGAAGTTGAAGGTATCATTTGGTATTAAAGGATTGAGATCTAATGGGAGGAGCTTCCAAATAAGCAGTTGTTGTGAAGAAGGTAAAAGAAGAAGTGCATGGGGATAATGTAGGTCCATCTTCAATCTCATGGAACCGATATCCAAGAGATGAAGCTTAGGATAGACAATCTTCTTCAAGGCCAGGACCAAACGAACCAGACACAGGATGAGTTGAAGTCCACCATGGACAAGGTGTTGGAAAGATTGGAGAGTTTAGCTGGGGTTTCAACTGGGAGGGGCAATTCAACCATTCATCCATCAGGTATCGTGACTCTTTATGGTCCTTCAATGAAAAAAAACAAGGGAACAAATAGCTCAGTGGTCGTCAGCTCAGGACCTAAGGGGTCGGGAACAAGCGTTGGTGATGAGAGTAAATCTCTTGACCGTTTAGATCTTTCACAAGTATGTTGATAATGAACAAACAATTCAATCACAATACGATTATGAACACAATATGGAATCAATATGAAGCTTATGATTCAAATATAGTCATGACTCAGCAGAGCTCGATAAAGAACTTCCACTGTAGAGGCGAGCTAGGGTTTACAATACTTTGATAAGAAAATAATAAAAGCGTTACCTACTAAGGATGCATGCATGCACCTTAAATACTAAAACCCTAGAATAAAACAATTCACGGTTGGACAGGCCCAAACCGGCTACAAAACTGGGCTAATAGGAATGAGCCCAAGACCCAACATTATAATCCCAACAATCTCTCCCTTTGCGTCAATTGGGGCGAGACCTTCACTTTGGTTATGTGACCTTGACTTGCTTCACGACCTTGAATAATCGAGGAATAATGGCAAGAAGCGTCTGCCGAAACTGAATGTACCAGCAAAGCATATCAGTAAACAAATTCTTGTCAGCTTCACTGTTCTGATTACACCTATGGATGATCTCCAAAATATGCTCCAAGCAGGCAGTAGAGAACAGGTGTTTGTCAATAAGAGCGAGCATGCATTTTTGACCTTCGCCCCTAACGAACATCACAATATGAAACTTGGTGTCAGTCTTGCCCTTGACCATCGTGTTTACATTGCCAGCCCTACCAATTGCTTTGAAAGTAGTACGCTTAAGAATGGCAGCTGCAACCTCTTGATCGATTTTTGCTACTTCATGAATGTAGCAAACAAGCATTCGCTTGATATGATCAATAATCGGCTGATACTCCCGAGGGTTGCATAGTAGAATATTATTGAGAAGTATCCAGTCGTGTGGGTTTAAATTTGGAAAGTCAGCTAGGGAAATAGTATGGACCGAGCTATTTGAGCCTCGGGTCACTTTGAATTTGAAATTGATGAATTTCCCAGCTGAAGAGTGCTTCAATACCCTGACCGTTGTGATTTTCTTCAAGCTCCAGGTCAGGTATTGTGGTTGAGCAAATTCCAAATAAAACTCCAACAGATCCCGATCAACCTTCGGGTCTGGAGAAGGAACGACAGCAGTAGAGGCGAAGCAGTGAAAGATAAATGCCTTTCGGTTGATCGACATGTCAAACTGAGCGTCCTTTGAGTTCTCAAGACTGAACGACAAAACCGGTTCAATCCAATGAGTGTCGGTTCATCAATGACTTCCCTCTGGAGTGATTCCATAGTCCACTCGGGAAACATTGACTTCTTTTTATCAAGAAGTTCATTCTCTTTTATTTCCTTCTCCAATCGATCCATATTCTCCCGAAGCTCTTGCTCAGAAGGCTTGTATTTTGGATCAGGCTTGGAAGGAGCTCCTGTAACTATATCATCCTCTTCATCTTCATCATCTTCGCCAATGATCTTCTTTTTCTTTTGACCTGTACTGGCCGAAGCTTCATTATCCTTCGGTCCAGTAGTAACTTTTGGTTCTGGAGGAGGTGGAGGTTGTGTTTTGTCAAGATTACCTCCTTGGGATTTCATTTCTCCCCCTTGTTCGGAAGAACGGCAATGTCCGAAACACCTTCAATGCGACTGAGAATATCCAAGGCTGGAAGTAGTTTCTCAGCCAAGTGACGGCGAATGGAGATCGTTAAGATTGAGTCATGAGCATCTAGAAGATGAAGTAGGATTGAATAGACATCACCAACAGAACTGTGAATAACTTCTCTTTCAAATTTAAGTCATTGAGCTCTTGAGTTGCAGTACGGAGCTTTAGGTTCTGAAGTTTGAGCTGAGAGGTTCGCTTGTCCAACTCATCCATAATTTTGTTTTTAACTGCTAGCTTTGCCTCAAGAGTAGTTAACCGCTCATCAACTTTGGTATGAAGCTCTGTGTTAGCAGCTTCAATAGCGGTAAGAACCACACCAAGTTAGGAGAGTTCGGCCTCCAGAGAGCGTTTAAGAGAATCAACTAAAGTAGTCACGGTGTTTGCATTTTTCTGTGCAGCAGCTTGAAGGGAGTCTAGAAAGATTTGAGATTCTGAGATTAGTTTTTCGACTTTTGCGGTCGCTTCCTTGCAGTCTTTAGTAGATTCGTCCACTACAAGCAAAGCCTTTTGACATTGAGAAGTGGAGGCATCAATGGCCTTCGTTGCATTAGAGATAGAGGTGTCATGTTCCTTGAATGCAGAAGAGAAGAAAGCCTTGAGAGCAGCTTCTGAGTAAGGATTAGAAGAGGAAGAGGAAAGTAGCTGATCAAGCTTATCAGTCACAGCCTTTAGATGTTGCTTGGTGATAGGAGCATCATCATCGAAATCGCTCTGAACACGATATGGACTGAAGTAAGTGGAATCAAACTCCAAGTCCTCACCTCCAACAACAGTGTTGGTTTCGGTTGAAGGTGTGGGGGATAATGATTTGGTTGTTTCTGGGATTGAAGACCGAACCCCCATATCAGATATGTTGGTTTGAACTCCAGTGGTGGTTGTTGTGGTTGCTTCAGTGAAGACAGGAGTGGGAATGGGAATAGTAGATAAAGGTTGGGATGTAATAACTGGGAAGGTTGCTGGTAATGAAATGGGAATCGAGGCAGGTGGAGAAGAAGGAACTGGGGAGCGAATAGATACCTCGGGTGTGGGTGATCTTGGCGGAGTATCACAACATACCGAAGCCTCCTTGTCAGAGCTTTCGCTCTCTGATTCTGTAGGAGTGGAAGGTTTGTTACCGAGAGGAACATACTCAGAATCTAAATCACTAGAGGAATGAAGAATGAGTCTCTTGGCTGGCTTTTTAAGCTTCTTCTGCTTAGGTTGTGAAGGAGCAGGTTTGTCTGACTTTTGCTTCTTTGGTGTTTGCCCCTTAGCTGGTTTAATGACTCTCACGTCTTTCTGTTTTTTCTGGTTTCTTTCCCCTCTTTGAAGGCTTGTCTGCTTCCTCGATAGGGCGAATCATCGCAGGAGTGAGTTCCCTTGGGCCTGAAGAAGGAAGCTTCTTGTATTCTTGAATGACGTTGCTTTCCTCAGACACACATGCATATATAGCTTCTGGAATCGATCAAATGAAGAAATACTTAGAAGGATCTGTGACGATGATCTTCATTGTGTGAAATGTTGTGATGGATGAAAGAAGGGAGTCCGTCATGATTCGAACGTGAAGACGATCCATTGCCCACTTTGTGATAATGGACCAGTACCTACCACATGAAATCTCAGAATGTCGAGAAGAAGAGTATAAACTATGAACCAGTTGTTGCCTTATGACTGCCCCAAAGTCCAGAGTAACACCATTGTACAACCCATAAAGCATGGTCATAAATGACTTGCTTGCTCCATCTGATCCAGCGCTACGCTCTGAGAGACCCTTGAAAAGAAGAGTAAAGAGGTCATTCCATTGTGGGGGAAGGCAAGACTTCTTAAATTTGGTGACAGTGGTTAGGGTTTCAGTGTACCCCATTTGGTAGAACATGGAGAACAGTTGACCAGTAGAAATGGAGTCAGGGTTTACCAAAGTGGGTTCAAGAGCAAGACCAATTAGGGCATAGAAGCGATTCTTGGAAATCGAGGTCTTCTTGTTTTGAATATCAAAGTGAATCCTCTCAGCAACCTTGTCATAATAAGCGATTGAATAGATGTGAGAGAGGAAAGTCATGGGAAGCACTTCCACCTTCGTAAGAGCATCGAAAAGGGGAGAGTATTTGTAACAGCCCAAAATCTCAGGTATTATTAAATTATGTTTTTGGGTGGTTTAAGAGGGGACTCGGCGAGTTGGAGCCTAGACTCGCCGAGTAGGATCGCAGACTTGGTCGCGGGATCGCGACTGGACTCGACGAGTCCAGGTATGGACTCGGCGAGTCGACGCTGTTTAGCGGAAACCCTAACCGTTCAGGTTTGGGACGTATAAAAGGGACTCATTGGCCGTCATTGTTCGTTTTAGCCTTCTGAGAAGAACCCTAAATCGATTTAGTGCAGCTGGAGCAAGGATCTTAGGCCATTGTTGGTTATAGAAGAGTGGTTGTGCAAGGAAGAGGAAGGATTGGCTAAAGGAGCAGCAAGGGGTCACATTCTGAGGATTGGGAATACAGAGAATACATCATCCAGGTAAGAATTCGTGTATGCTCTGCTATATTGATGTATTTATGAAATTAGGGTTTATAGAACCCATTTAGTGATTAGATGAAGTAGTGCCTTGTTACCCAACGACTATAATCTTGTAGTAGGACCTTTAGAGGTCCAGAAGGTCCCATGCATGTGTATTTCGGGATGAGACCTATCTCAGGAAGCAGTTACTCGTCTGCATGGCATGGACTCGCCGAGTTGTTCTTCAGACTCGGCGAGTAGCTTGAAGATTTACTGGGACTCGCCGAGTTGTTCATCAGACTCGACGAGTGGAGTCGGGGTGGCCCCGCGATTCTTCCAGGAGTAACTCGTCGGGTCGAGGAGGGTACTCGACGAGTAGATAAGGAATCTCAGAAAGTTGGAGGACGTCTAGACTCGCCGAGTCGCCATGGTACTCGCCGAGTCCGGTCGAGTTGACAGTTGACCGTTGACCAGAGTTGACCTAAGTCTGACTTCTTAGGGATAGTCACACTTAGAAGAGATAAGTATTAATGAGTTATGTAATGTTATAGGGAGGTTGTAGCTCGTCGGTTGTGCACGAGTCATTTCAGGAGTTGCTAGCTTTCAGCATATACGAGGTGAGTCTTCTCACTATACTGTACCCGGAAGGGTTTGACTGTGTGACCGGAAGGTCGGATATGTTATGTGATATGTATGCTATATGTGGTAAGTTAATTGTTATATGTGCTATGTATGATATGTGGGCCGGAAGGCAATATGTTATGGGCCGGAAGGCGATTATGTTATGGGCCGGAAGGCGTTGTATTGAGGACCGGAAGGTCAGGGCCTGGAAAGGCGTATGTGTGTAAGGGTATATTGGGGGAACTCACTAAGCATTTATGCTTACAGTTGTTGTGCATGTATTTCAGGTACTAGCGAGGACCGTGGGAAGGCGCCGGCATGATCGATACACACTGAAGATTGTTTTTATGATCTTGGGATTTTGAATAATTGTATTGACTGAATAATTAAACTATTTATGCCTTGTTCTTAATTGTATTGACTGCCCCAAAGTCCAGAGTAACACCATTGTACAACCCATAAAGCATGGTCATAAATGACTTGCTTGCTCCATCTGATCCAGCGCTACGCTCTGAGAGACCCTTGAAAAGAAGAGTAAAGAGGTCATTCCATTGTGGGGGAAGGCAAGACTTCTTAAATTTGGTGACAGTGGTTAGGGTTTCAGTGTACCCCATTTGGTAGAACATGGAGAACAGTTGACCAGTAGAAATGGAGTCAGGGTTTACCAAAGTGGGTTCATGAGCAAGACCAATTAGGGCATAGAAGCGATTCTTGGAAATCGAGGTCTTCTTGTTTTGAATATCAAAGTGAATCCTCTCAGCAACCTTGTCATAATAAGCGATTGAATAGATGTGAGAGAGGAAAGTCATGGGAAGCACTTCCACCTTCGTAAGAGCATCGAAAAGGGGAGAGTATTTGAGGCATTCGACAATGTACATCATGTAGGGTTCATAGACGAAGGGTGTAAGGTCAATGATGAGGTTTTGTTATGGCTTAATGGTGAGAAGGTTGGAATGAACAGAGGTGTCTTGAACAGAAGATGATTATGCCATTGATGAAGCTTGAGAAGAAGATGATGAACAGTGAGAGAGATCGCCTTTTTCTGTGAGAGGATTTTTGAGTGATAAAAAAGTAAAGCGGAGCGTGAGAAATCCTTTTATACGTGAGAGTAGGAGAGATAAATATTCGGCTGAGATCTTGTCTTTTAGTGAAACCGTTCCTGATGCGATGGGGAGTGGACAGTTGGCAACCCTGATGATGACGCAGGAGAGAGAAAAGACGTTTCACTTTTTATGCGCCTTTCCATAGAAAGTACCTTTTTCAAATTGTAGAAACGATTGGATAATTGCTGACTCATCCAAGTGCTTTATCCGAAACGTCACCCACATAATTTACATGAACCATCGTCACCTTTATCTTAACGATCACCATAATACTTTTAGAACCCAAGCTGTAAAAATTAGCTCATATTAAATAGAACCAGACTTTTGGAAAATCAAATATTTTCGTGCATAGAGTGTGAATGATAAAGAAATAAATCAAAGTTTTTGGGATATTGTGATGTCGTATATGACATGAAATAATAGATCTCGGGCATGAATCTCTTCATTTCAATTCAAGAGAGACTTCAAAGTGTCTGGGTGGTTTCCTGTTAGAATACAATCAAGTGTCTGTTAAGAGGTAATGAAAGGCATCTTTTAGATATAAGGCTTGTAAGGGTGGCTTTCGCTTCAATTCAAGTTTCAGTACTTAACATAAGACCAAAAGAGAATGAAGTACTTGTGAGACCAATGTGGCCTATTGAACAAGTAGGTTTGATATGTATTTAGTAACATATTGAAACTGAGAAATCTCAATATATATATATATATATATATATATATATATATATAACTGGATCCTTGGGGAAGAAAAGTCGTGGTGACAGACATTTTCAGAAGGATCGCTCAAAATAAAAGGAGATTTCATTTGTGAGAGCGAGATCATGGTAATGGTTCACCATCAATGCATTAAGGGTTTTGAATTGTGGGTTTCACTTAGTACGTAGTGACACGAAGCTAAGATCATTAACATAGAATTTTGTGTAACCATAAACCTTAGTGGTAAGTGCTGAGAGTCTCAAGGGTTACATTAGTGAGATGAAGTGTAATGAAGAAAAATGATATAGCTGGTGTAAGAAGCAAATGTACCTCTGCTATAAAAGAAGGACCAAGCAGAAAACTCTAAAATCAATATGAGAAGAGTAAGGTAGCTCATGATTAGAGTGAAAGTAACAGCCTAGTTTGGGAAAACATGATTTGTATATATCACATTATTAAGGCTTCACTCAAAATATGTAGAGGCTTTGGTCAACATGAAGCAACATGCATCTAGGGACACTTAACTAATTCATAGAAAAGAATTTATACCTGCTTGAGCTTCACCATCGAGAGTAGCATTTATACAAAGAAAAGCATGAGAGAAATGAAATAAAAGGAAAGATATTTTTGTATTTTGTGGAAAATTTTTAATAAAACAAAAAGAAAAATATTTTTGGATTTTATGAAAAGAATAAAAAAATGAAAAGAAAAACATAAAAAAGAGTATGGAAAAGAGTATACAAAAGAATACAATAAAAATCCATTTTAATAAAAAAGAAGTGAACGAGTTCAGAAGGATCGAACCCGAAATAGACTCAGCGTTCGATTCATTTCGGTTCTCGGGTGAACCGAACCTGAAATAGACCGAGCATTCGTAGTATTTCGCTTCTTACCTTTTGTGAAGCGCAGGCGATTTTGGTACTGATTCTACTTCCATCATTCCTAGGCCTTGTAAGATCTTGTTGAAACTTGCTTCAGGTAAAGCCTTAGTGAATATATCTGCTAGTTGATCAGTGGTTCTAACGAAATGAATTTCTACGTTACCATCTTCCACATGATCTTTGATGAAGTGATACCGCAGTACTATGTGTTTTATCTTCGAGTGTTGAACTGGGTTATGACAAATCCTAATTGCACTTTCAGAGTCTCAATATAGTGGGATTTTCTTCATGATCAGCCCATAGTCCCTAAGTTGACTCTGTATCCAAACAACCTGAGATGTGCATAAGGCGGTGGCTGTAACAACCCGAAGTTGTTCATCGCCGAAAACCCATTCTACCCGTATAACTCGTCGGAGATCGAAATGTCCCGATATCGTTTTTGGGTTTAGTTAACTAAAATTATATGTTTATTATCATTCAATGAGGGTCCAAATCATTTAGGAACTCATGAATTTAGCCCAAAACATTTATTTCATAAGTTTTAGAAATATCCTCGTCGGATGACGGAAACTCAATTGGGTGCGACCTAAAGCTTCGTTTAAGGCCGGTATCAGGTAGAATTCCACCGTGTCCAAGTTTTAGGAACTATATAAAAGTGTTTAACCTCTCATTTGAAGCTTTTTCCTTCTCTCTCTACTCTCTCTCTAACCTCTCTCCTAAATCCAAAGATTAAGGGTCCAAAACTCAATTTTAAGGCCTCAAATCCTTAAGGTACCTTCCTAGCCTTAATCTATAGCATATTTGGCTTCCAAATTTGACATTTAATCATGAAATAGGACAACATATGTGAGTTTACAGCCCAGGAGGCTACCTAGGCCGTAAACACCAATTTGAAGGGTTTTTAGCCCTTAAACTCCTTCCTAAACTCATTTGGACTTTAGATATGGCTAAGGGACTTCAAGATATGGACTTAGAACATTTAAAACTTTGATTTTGAGTCATTTGAAGGAGTTTACGGCCAAGGCATAAGCTTGGGCCGTAAACTCATGTAAATGGGGTTTTTTCATGCCCTTAAACCCTTCCAAATCACTTCTAAGGCTTAGATATGAATTATAGAACCTTGTTTTTAGCATTTGGACACTTGAAACATAACTTTTGAGGGACTTATGTGAGTTTACAGCCAAGGTGAGTGCTTGGGCCGTAAACTCCCCAAAACAAGGCATAAATTCAATTCTAAGGTGTTAGAAAGCCATCCAAAACCACCAAAAGCCTTGGAATAAATCAAAGGACCAACCAAAAATAGTTTAAGGGACTTAAACACATCATTTGTAGGATTTCTAAGAGTTTACAGCCAAGGCTTGTTCTTGGGCCGTAAACTCCATAATTCATGGTGTTAGAATGCTAACTAAACACCCCTAAAGCCTTTAGATGAATTTTAGAAGCACTTCTATGCAAGTTTTAGACCTTGAAACACCTTGTAGCACCCTATAGAAGAGTTTACGGCCATGAGAGGGGTCTCATGGGCCGTAAACTCCATAAAACCCTCAAATGTCCCATACAAACTCATGTTAGGCCTTGGAATAATTCTATTAATCACATGTGATTTGTTTTAGCAACATTTAACACCATTTTCATGAGGATTAAGGAGTTTACGGCCAGGAGCCTATGCTAGGCCGTAAACTCCCATAAATTAATCATTTTGGTGATTTAAATCCATTCCAAGTCCCTAAACCAAGTCTAGAAATTATCCCCTAAGTGTTAGAAGTCAATTAGCACCATAAACCACACCCACCATGAGTTTACGGCCGTAAACTCATGGGGAATGGGTGTTTTAGACCAAAAACTCATATATTAGTTTACTCATGGGGAGTAAACTCAAGTCCCAAGTCCCTAGTGTCATTTCACGTCCTTAAACGCCACCCGGGTCCCTCCAAACACTCGTATCGGAGTGTTTTCGCGACTTGAAGCAAGTGTCCCTAACATATAAATAAACTAAGTCCTAATTAGATACAAATGTGTATCTTTACATTATAATTAGGAACCTCGTGTATATACAAGCCTCGGGTCAACTCTTAGCGTTCAAATCGACACACTTCTCGTCTGGTGAGTTCATACCCCTACGCCTTTTTCCGTGTTTTTCAATGTTTTCAGGGGGGGAATACAAGCAAAACTATAACTGTTTTTGAATTATAACATCGATGTATTTCAAATAATATCTGGCAAACTTATAAACTCTTTTACTCCTTATGTATTATGTTGAGCATAAGGAATGATTTATCGATTCAACTAAATGGATTTTAGTTAAGAAAATAATCAAACTAATCAAATTATTATGGGAATAATTTGGGGTTCTATGTTTCTCTTTATATCATGTACTGATATCTGTATTAAGTTATTAGATAAACTATGTCTGATTCAGTTTATCTCCGTATCATTCGAATGTTTTGCCAGATAGATTCATTGTATATATCTATTTTCACTGTATCATGTCTTAAAATCTTTGTATGTCTATTATCGTATGACAATTCTGTGAATAGTTTAATACTAGTTTGTGAGATAGTCACTACCCTTTATGGATGATCAAGTAAATCCTCTCCGGAAGTGTAACCAGAGTCTCCTGGAGGGAGAGCGAGGAATTTGTGAATAGATCTATTCGGGACTGACAATCCCACACCTTAACTGCTAGCTACAGTTAGGCGGGCACGCTTGGGGTGACAAATTCTGTATATCATTCGACATCTGACTAACGTCAAGGAGGTCTCGTTGTCATATCAGCATGGTTACCCGACTCACAATACGTATTAATATAAACTTATTCACAGCTAGGATTTGTTTAGAATCTAAATCTGTTCGGGATGGTAATCCCATGGTCTTGTATCTATATCTCGTTCGGGATGGTAATCCCATGGTTTTATGTCTATATCTCGTTCGGGATGATAATCCCATGATCTTGTGTCTATATCTCGTTCGGGATGGTAATCCCATGGTTTTGAAACTAAATCCTATACGGGATGATAATCCCATGATTTTATCAATCTATCATATATCTAGTTTCGGGATAGTGATCCCATGGTTTATCAAGCTATCTTATATCTATTTTCGGGATAGTGATCCCATGGTCTTTATCGAATTATCTATAAACTGGTTCGGGATGTTAGTCCCAAGGTTTTCAAAATACTTTCTATCTACAGTTCGTCTAAATTATAGTTTTGTATATTAAACTATACTATGTGTTATTCAATCAATCTTACATTTAGGAAAATATGGGATTTTCCTGGGGTTAACTTATATCTGTGTCAGAACTGTAACGAAAGATAACTTAACTACTTTACATAAGAAAATATGGGATTTTCTTGGATATCAAACCTTTTCAGAAAACTAAAGGAAACCGATACATTTTCACAAAACAAAACCGCTTATGAACTCACCAGCTTTATGCTGATTTTCAAACTGTTTGTATTCTCAGGTCCAAGTTAGACAGGTACTCGGCGATATCTTTTGGTGAAGACGGAGTGCTCCGAAGACTCGTCTCTTTTGTTCATATGATATATGTATAACTTTTGTACAATTTACTTTTGAACCAAATGTAAACTTTCATATAAATGTAATGTAATGGTTGTTTACTGTGATTACTATGTACATTGGATTTGATACTCAACGTGGAGTCAACCCCGGGAACGTTTCCGCCTTTGGTTTTCGGGGTGTGACAGTGGCTATGTATTCAGCTTCAGCCGTGGAGAGAGAAACACAGGTTTTATTCTTTGATTGCCAGCTAACCAATTTACCATCAAGAAATTGGAATCCTCTAGTAGTGCTTTTACGATCCAATCCACAACCACCTAAGTCAGCATCTGAGAATGCTTGGACAAAGAAACCTGAGTTGGCTGGATACCATAGACCGAGAGAGGAAGTTCACTTCAGATAGCGAAAGATGTTTTTCACGGCTAGCATGTGAGGTTCGCATGGGTTAGCTTGGAATCGGGCACAATAGCAGACTGAGAACATGATGTATGGCCTGCTGGCGGTGAGATACATCAGTGACCCAATCATCTGACGATAAAGCGTCATGTCAGCAGTTGGCTTTTCCAAAGATGGTGTGAGCTTAGTTCCAAAAGCCATGGACTTTCACTCTGGAGTCTCCCATCATGCCAAACTTGGCAAGCAATGTCTTTGTATATGCGTCCTGATTGATAAAAATGCCTTCGGGTCCCTGTCTAATATTTAAGCTAAGGAAAAAGTTAACTGGACCCATTGAGCTCATCTCAAATTTAGTTTCCATCAACTTCCTGAATTAGGCTTTTAAGTTTGGATTCGTGGAGCCGAAGATGATGTCATCAACATAAACTTGGACTATCATAACGTGGTTACCCTCTCTCTTACGAAAGAAGGTTGGGTCAACCGAACCTTGTTTAAATTTGGACATTTTTAAGAAGCGAGTAAGAGTTTCAGACCATGCTCTGGGAGCCTGCTTCAGGCCATATACTGCTTTGTCTAGAATGTAATAATGATCTGGATGCTTCTCGTTCATGAAGCCTGGCGGTTGCTCAACGTACACATTTTCTTCAAGTTCTCTGTAGAGAAAGGCACACTTTACGTCCATTTGATAGACTTCAAAATTTTTGTGTGCAGCATAAGCAATAAAGATTCGAACTGACTCTAATCTTGCAACTAAAGCGAAGGTCTCTTCATAATCTATACCTTCCTCTTGGCAGTCTCCTTTTACGACCAACCGGGCCTTGTTATGATTCACATTCCCCTCCTTATCCATCTTATTTCTAAATACCCATTTGAGACTGACAACCGAAGCATCCTTTGGAGTTGGAATTAGACACCATACTTTGTTTCTTTCAAACTCGTTCAGCTCGTCTTGCATGGCTTGAACCCAATCAGAATGGTCAAGAGCTGAATTCACGGTTTTCGGTTCAACTTTGGATACAAAAGAGTTGAACATGCAAAATTCTACTTTAGAGAATAGTGCAGCTTGTTTCGCTTTGATCTGTGATCGAGTTAATACCTTTTATGAAGATTCCCTAATGATTTGACTTTGAGGATGGTCTTTGGTCCATTTAATGAGAGGAAGGTAATTTGGATCACAAGAGGGATCCAGTTCTGCATTGACTTCTTCTTCCAATTCTGATTGTGTATCATCATCATTGACATTTGTATTCTCCCCCTCGAATGATGACACCATTTCAATTTCTGGATCAGAACGTTCCCCTTCGTTTGGACTTTCGGTTGAGCTAGATGATTGCAACGATGAATTCTCCCCCTGAATTGATGAATGATGATCATTTGGTAGAGACAAACCCTCCCCTGGATAGAAGAACAGTCACCAGAAGGTTCGCTTGAGTCAGGCCTTTCGTTTGCCTTTGGTTGTTCAGCTGTCATCTTCTGTGCAACATCGTCAATAATTTGCTTCAAACTGTCGACTTTGTTATCTTCAACCTTAGATTCAGAATTGATAGCTTTCTCAGGTTCATCAAAGAGAAGCATATATTGCTCAAAAAGATTTGAGATAGGCACGGTGAATTGACTAGACTTTGGAAAGATTTCATGCATTGCACCTTCAGGTGTCTTCAACTTCTTGACATAATTGTCATCAAAAGTGACATAGTATGTCTCTTCAATCTTCTTTGAGCATTTATTTAGAACTCTATATGCCTTAGAGTGCAACGAGTAGCCCAAAAAGATCCCTTCATCGGCCTTAGCATCAAACTTGTTTTGATTCTCCTTTGAGTTGAAGACGAAGCATCTTGAACCGAACACGTGATAGAACTTCACATTAGGCTTGTGGTTGTTCAAGATCTCGTAAGGAGTGATAGAGAATCGCTTGTTTAGATATGATCTATTCTGAGTGTAACATGCAACAGCAATAGGATCAGCCCAGAAATATAAAGGCAAGGAAGCGCAGCTTAGCATAGTTCGAGTCGCTTCCCACAGAGATCGATTTCGCCTTTCGACGATTCCATTCTGCTGTGGAGTATATGGAGCAGAGAAATTATGAGTCGTTCCCTTCTCAGCCAGAAAATCTTTGAAATCCTTGTTCTTGAATTCCAAGCCATTGTCACTTCTTACGTTACGAACCACTTTTCACAGTTGAACCTCTACTTGCTTTATGAAGAGCTTGACCTTAGGAGTTGCCTCTAATTTTTGCTTCAAGAGAAATACCCATGTGAAGCGAGAGAACTCATCAGCTATGACAAGAATGTACTTGTTCCCACCAATGATTTCAATAGAGGATGGACCACATAGATCGATATCTAACCGCTCCAATGGTTCTATCACCTTTGTGTTGATAATAGAAGGATGAATTTGTCAACTTTGCTTTCCCATTTCACAAGTTGCACATAGATGTTCTTTGTCAAATTTGAGAACTGGAAGACCTCGAACGTGATCTCCCAGTACTAGCTTGTTGATATCTTTGAAATTGAGATGAGAGTGCCTTCGATGCCATAACCAGCTTTCATCTAAGTGTGCCTTCGTTAGCAAGTAAACTGCTGGTTTCCCTCGAATTGGATTGAGATTTAAAGGGTACATTTCTCCCTTTCGCATCGACTTTAGCAGAATATTATTTGACTTCTTTTCGACAATCTCTGAGCCATCTTCATCAAAGGATACCTTCAATCTGGTCCTAACTACTAGTTGTGATACACTTATGAGGTTGTACTGCAATCCTTCAATGTATGCGACCTTTCTGATTGAGAAATCACCATTTGTAATCATTCCATAGCCTTTGATAGTTCCAAACGAATTGTTGTCGTACTTCACTATTCCACCATCCTTGAGAGACCAAAACTCTCTCAGTTCTTTCCTTCGTCCTGTCATGTGATGCAAGCAGCCACTATCAATGTACCATTCTTCATCAAACTGCTCGTCACGAATAACCTGCAAAATATCAAGTAGATTTAGGAACCCAAAGTTTCTTAGGTCCTTGTGAACCTTTTACAGGACAGGGAATAGTAAGAGAAACATCAACCATATAAGTTCTTTTTATTAGAGTTGTTTCATCTTTTCTTTTTATTGTAAAAACTTTGATTTTGTTTGACTTAGATTCATTTGATTTAGACATAGGATTTGAAATTTTGACGTCTGCATGCTTTTGGATCTCTTTCAAGCATCTGTTGTCTTTTGGAAAGAGCTTTCCTTTACCCTTTGAATCTTTTGAAGAATAAGAATTAGAATTAAAATGAGAAGAATAGGGTTTAGAAGCAATATTAGATCGTCGATTATTGCTCTTCCTTGGTTGAGAACGGGAACATTCTTCCCTTCGGTTCTTCTGATTGAGCCTGGTACTGAACCCATCCTTTCGACTGCTATTATGTTGAGGACCGAAACCTTTCTTTCGGTTGCTTACCTTCTGAGGACCGAAACCCTCCTTTCGGTTGCTTTCATGGCGAGGACCAAAACCTTCCTTTCGGTTGCTTTCATGCCGAGGACTGAAGCTTTCCTTTCGGTTGCTTTCATGCCAAGGACCGAAACCTTCCTTTCGGTTGCTTTCATACCAAGGAGCGAATCTTTCCTTTCAGTTACTTCTTGGTTCTCCTCGTGACTTATGTGTCTTTTCATACCTTACGTAATGAGGATTCTGAGATCACCAAAACTATTTTCTTTCTGAGAGATTCTTCTTGTTTCTCAGATTACGTTCGTGTTTTCGTTCTGCCACCTGTTTTGGATTTTTATGAATATTGGCCTTTTTCCTCGGTACTAGAGCATGGCTTTCGCTCTTTGAAGAACACGTCTCACTGGACGTTAACACTGGTTCGCCCGAAGATGTTTTGGTACCACTTATGCTTGGTACATCATATCTTGTAGGTTCATTAAGTGGTTCAGGCACATACCTACCCTTCACTCTCCATGAGGTTTTCTGAGATAGGCCTTTTGTTTCATCAACGTTATCTATTGGTGCTGACCAGAAGAACTCATCACATTCATTTGCATTATCTTCCTCTACCATTGTTGTCAGTTCTGCTGTTTGTTGAGGTGTGACCCCCTGAACTGTGTAGAATTGATTTGGAGTGGTTTGAACCTTTTGATATACAACAGCTTTTGCCTTGAGGATTTTGGTTTTGTCTGTCGATGAGCGAGCGAACTCAACGGAGTTTTCAGAGATAAAATTTTTATTAGGTTTGGGTTCGCTTTTGACAAATTCAGAACAGTCCACCACGTCCTCTATAGAGATTTCACTCATGTCATCATCCTCATTAAGTTCAAATGCATTTTCAACATCAATTTTATTTTCTAAACTTAATTTGGCATTCAACGAGTCAAATTTCTATACAGTTTCGGTTCTTAGTTTCAATTTATCATTTTCATCCAACAGATTTTTGAGCATGTCCTATGGTCTTTTGACTTTATGTAGGACTCTATTTTGTCAAGACTAATTTTGTAGGCAGGAGAGATTTCGTCAGAAGATACAACATTTTCACAGTTGTAAGCTTCAGCGTCGACTTCATCCTCCTTTAACTCAAGGAAGGGTAAAATCATGCGATGTATCTTCTTTCCTATTTCACAATCGAGATGTAACTGAGTGATATTAAAATATAGTCTTTTTGCACTCAAACAAAAAATGTTTCGTTGTTTTAAAAGCTTAAGATTGTCTCGTTACAAATAGATTGACTCACCCCTAGACCTAATTAATTCTTTCTCCTTCTGCTCAATCCAGATCCTCCTCTCCTCACTCTTCGACGATATCCTGCTAATTTGATCAGTCAGGTTAGAGTTTGTGACACGAGTTTGGGTAAGACTACTACTTAAACTAGAAAATTTAGATTTTAAGCTATTCGGTTCCTTTTCATAGTTAGTAAGAGGAATTTTTAGAGAAGTAAGAATATTTTGAACCTTCTTGATCAACTCATCACATTCGTTGATCTGTGCACTAACAGGTTTTGCAGTGAAACACCTGTCCTCTCACTCCTTCTCATCTTCCAGCCCACCATCTGATGTGTATCCTTTCATCTATGATACACCTTCTGTCACCATCAAACATCTTCCCGTAACATTTTCTTCTTTCACCAGCATAGCCTTGCCATGAGTCGGCTTTCTCACTTCTTCGTCCTCTGAATCTGTGGACCACACCTGCACTCCATCAAATTCATCATTGTCACATGTATCCTGTACAATCAAAGCATTCATGGTGTTATTGTTAGCTGCCGATTTCCTTTTCTTGATCTCCTCCAATCGTCTCAGGAGGTTCGCTTCCTCATCATCTTCATCAACCTTTTCAGCCTTTTTCTTCAGCATGCAGTCTTTGGCAAAGTGATTCTTGCCTCCACAATAATGGCAATCAAGACCTGAGTCACCACCAATCTTCGACTCCTTCTTGGATTCTTCTGACTTTGAACCCATCTTCGGTTCCTCCTTCACTTTTTCGGAACTATAACTTCCCTGCCAGTTTCGGCTCTTGTTGGCTGGGAACTTTCTTTTGATAAACTTTCTAGGATTGGAAACCATCAGGGAATACTCTTCACCAGTTAGATCATAGTCAGCAAAATCCAATTCTTCTTCTTCTTCAACAACACCTTTTCCTTTTGAAATAAGAGCTAACGACCCCAAACTAGAAACCACGTTTGTTTCCTTTGACACCACACTTTCATGGGACTTCAGAATTCCCACCAGTTTCTCCAGAGAGTATGATTTGAACTATTCGTGTGCATTCATTGTGGACACAACTTCCATCCATTCGGGTCTAAGACCGTTCATGAAGGTAACCTTCTGCTCAATAACCTTCCTTTCGATCCCATGCTTTATCATGTTACTAAGAAGATGATTAAACCTATCAAAAGCCTGAATGAGTTTCTCTTTGGGCTTCTATTTGAAATCACCAAATTCAGAAAGCAGCAAGGTTTGAATCGAATGTTCCAGATCTTCATCAGTAGAATACAATTCTTTTAACTTATCCCATATCTCTTTTGCTGTAGCACATGAACTCACCAATCGAAACGTGTCCGATTGTAAAGCAAACCTAATCATTCTTAAGGCTTTGATGTTGCACTGAAACTTCTCTTTCTCGTCTTGAGGAATGTCTTTCACATCATTCACGAGTTGATTGTACTCGTTTTCAGTTTTGACAATCTTTAAAGTGCTTGAATGAGCAAATGGACCAACTGTGATTGCTTCCAAGATCAAGTACCCAGTATCCTCTGAGCCGATTACATACTCTTCGAAGTGGTGCATCCATACTTCATAATCCTAAGTGTATAAGATTGGAATTCTTGTTGTAGATCCAATACTGTTGGAGACGTTGATTGGATTGGATTGAGAATCGTCCATAGACATTGTGAGGTTTTATAGATAACTTGTTTAAGATCAGACTTGTAATTTATCGCTAGGGCAAGATCGATAATTAATGAGATACGCCAATTTGGAATGACGGCTCAATTAATATCAATCAATGCGGAAAAACCCTAATAATTTCTTCAACAGAAGAGATGTGTATGAATTACACAGCCTCCTGCTCCGATACTAATTGATGAGAATAAATCTCTTGATCGTTTAGATCTTTCGCAGATATGTTGATAAAGAACAAACAATTCAATCACAATACGATTATGAAAACAATATGGAATCAATATGAAGCTTATGATTCAAATGTAGTCACGCCTTAGCAGAGCTCGATAAAGAACTTTCACTGTAGAGGCGAGCTAGGGTTTACAACACTTTGATAAGAAAATAATAAAAGCGTTACCTACTAAGGATGTATACATGCACCTTAAATACTAAAACCCTAGAATAAAATAATGCACGATTGGACAGGCCCAAACCGGCTATAAAACTGGGCTAATAGGAAGGAGCCTAAGACGCAACATTATAATCCCAACAGGTGGCACTCAAGGCGGCACCAGCGGAAATGGAATCGTGTTTGGGTCTTTTTTTCAGCCAAACAACAGAAACGGCGGAGGAAGATACGAATATAGACATTGGAAAATCGACATACCATAGTTCGATGGGGGGTGGAACTGGATGGATGGATTCTTCAGGCGGAGCGTCACTTCGCTATTTACCAACTCCTGGATGAAGAAAAAATAATTGCGGCTGTTGTCAGCCTCAGTGGGAATGCTCTCGCTTGGTATCGATAGACTAACCAACGAGTTCACTTGAATATGTGGGAGGAGGTTAAGGAGATGTTCCTTAAGAGGTTTTGCCCAATCCACGATGGCGACCTGTATGTGCATTGGGCTGCCTTAAGGCAAACGGGAACGGCTGAAGAGTATATTAAGAGATTCATCGAGCTATCTGCTCCGTTAGAAGGGGTGACGGAACGGGTTGCCCTGGGTAACTTCCTTGATGGGCTGCAAGATGACATTAAGATTGAGCTAAGGCTTTGGACTCCCACAGATTTGGGTCGAGCAATTGATTTAGCCCAACAAATAGAGGAAAGGAACGAATCTCTATTTGCCAGCAGGCTCGGATCTCTAGGAAAACGGAGCCCCCAAACGAGTAGAAGAATAATTAGCAGAAACCCTACTCATGCCCTTACTTTCTCCCAACCTGAAAAAAAAAAACAGAGGGTAACTCGCGCTCACAACATTCTCTCACAGAGGCTCAAATATAAGACAAATAGAGTCGTGAGGTCTTCTACCGTTACGATGAACAATGGTTTAAAGGTCATGTGTGCGGATCACAAGTCAATGTAATTCTTGTGGATGAAGATGAACCTTAGGCGAAGTCAAACCCCGATCAATTAGATCCATCAACCCTTGTGTCTACTGAGGTTAGCCCCAAAATTGAAGTATCGTTCAACTCAATGGCGGGATTATCATCTCCCAAAACAATGAAGGTGATGGGAGAGATTGGCGCACAGCTGGTGGTGGCTTTAATAGACTAGAGAGCTACCCACATCCCACAACTTCATCTCTTCTTAGCTAGTTTCGACTTTGGGCTTTCCAATCAATTTCACTGAACCCTACGGGGTAAGGATGGGAATCAGGGATAGTCAGAAGGGGTATGGGATCTATAAGGGGGTGGTTCTCCATCTTAAGTAGTCGGATATCACAGAAGATTTCCTTACCTTAAGGTTGGGTAGTTCGGACGTAATCCTAGGGATGCAATGGCTGGAGACCCTTGGGCTAACAAAGACCATTTAGAAGGAACAAACAATACAGTTCGAAGTTGATGGAAGAGTGACAAGAATTGAAGGAGACAAGTATCTTGGAAAGTCAATGATATCCCTGAAGGCTATGGCGAGAACCTTAGGAAAAGAGGCTACCGGAATCCTGGTGGAATTCAGCAACATCAATATGAACGAAGAATAAGCAACTCCCATTCCCCTTTTCTTACAAAACATAATTGGTTAGTTTGAATGTCTTTTCCGGGAACCTACCGGCCTACCACCTCCTAAGGCATTGGAGCACCAAATCATTCTCAAAGAGGGCACAACCCCTATCAACGCCCGACCCTATCGATACCCTCACTATTAGAAAAATGAAATTGAACGAATGATCAGGGAGATGCTCCAAGCCAAAGTGATCCAACCAAGTAGCAGCCCCTACTCCAGTCCAGTCATCCTTGTCAAGAAAAATATGGCACCTAGAGATTTTGTATCGATTACCGAGCTCTGAATCGAGCGACAGTCCCCAACAAATTCCCCATCAAGTTGATTGATGAGTTGTTGGACGAGCTTAATGTGTCGACTGTTTTTAGCAAGTTGGACCTAAATTCCGAGTATCACCAAATCCGAGTCCGAGTGGAGGATGTCCCTAAAATTGCTTATGGATGATGGGCATTAAGAATTCCGCATGATGTTGTTTGGCCTTACGAATGCTCTGGCCACTTTTAGACCCTCATGAATGATGTCTTTCGTCATACCTTCGAAAATTCATCGTTGTCTTCTTCGACGATATTCTTATTTACAGTCCCATGGAGGAATCACACTGAGACCATGTGTCGATAGCCCTAGAGAAATTGAATGAACATCAGTTGGTGGTCAACTTCAAAAAATGTGAATTTAGAAAGCAAATATTATCATACTTGGGGCACGAAATCTTGTCTGAAGGGGTATCGGTTGAGGCTAACAAGGTCCAAGCGATGCAAGATTAGCCCACCCCGAGAAACCTTAAGGGGCTGAGGGGATTCTTGGGTCTTACGGGCTACTCTAAAAAGATTATGAAAGGGTACGCCAACATCGCCAAGCCCCTAACTGAGCAGCTGAAGAAAGATAGATTTTGGTGGAATGGTGAGGCAGATGAAACTTTCCAACTCCTAAAGAAGGTTATGACTACAGTTTCAGTCTTGGCCATTCCCAATTTTAACAAAACTTTCATCATGGAGACGGATGCCTCAGGGCATGGTTTAGGAGCAATCGTAATGCAGGAACAATGCCCGGTGGCTTACTACATCACCACTCTAGGACCCCAAGCTCAGCTGAAGTCAATATACGAAAAAGAGCTTAGGGCTATAGTGATGGTGGTCCTCAAATGGCGGCCATACCTCATGGGGAAGCATTTTGTAGTTAGTACAGACCAATTAAGTCTCAAGTACATACTTGAATAACAGTGATCGAGAGTGACTACCAAAAATGGATATCGAAACTCATGGTGTTTGACTTCGAGATCCAATACCGACCGGGAGCCAGCAACCGGTTATCAACGCCCTATCACCGAAAAAAATTCTAGTCACCTGTAACAACATTAACATGGGAGTTTGGTAATTTTGGGACCAACTAAAGGTAGAAATCACTCAAGATGAGTTTATACAGAGGGTCAAAACAAAACAGAGGTGGAAAGAAACGCCAACTCACATAAGGGTTTCTCCATCTATTAGGGAAATCTTTTATACAAGGGCGTGTTAGTCATTCCCTCTTCTACTCCTTTACCGCCATAGATTATGCTTGTTTTCATGACTCTCCGAACGGAGGGCATGTGGGAGAAACGAAAACATACTTGCGGTTAGCTGCAGAATTATTTTGGCAAGGGATGAGATCCTCTATTGGAGAGTATGTCAAGAGTTGCAAGGTCTGCCTGACTCACAAAACTCTTAATGCATCCACGGATGGCCTATTGCAACCCATCCCCATTCCCACACAAACTTATGATGAAGTCACAATGGAGTTCATCGAAGGTCTCCGAAGAACAAGAGGGTGGGACACCATATGGGTGGTAGTGGACAGGTGAACAAAATATGCCCATTTTCATCCCTTTAAAATACCCCTTCACGGCAGCAAAGGTGGCGAATGATTTCATTAAACAAGTGGTGCAACTTCGTGGGTTTCCTTTGTCCATCATTAGTGACCTGGATCGAATTTTTCTAAGCCAATTTTGGAAGGAACTGTTTCGCCTCCATGGGGTGCAACTGAAGCGGAGTACGGCCTACCACCCCAAACGGATGGGCAGTCAGAGGTGGTGAATTATTACCTAGAAACATACCTGAGATGTTTTTGTTCAGAAAAACCCAAGAGTTGGTCATATTGGTTGTCTTGGGCTAAGTTGTGGTATAACATCTCACACCACTCCGCCATATATTGCATCGCATTTAAAGCCCTCTATAGGTAGAACCCCCCAACCCTCATCAGGTATGAAGGTCAATAAACCAACATGGATGAAATTGACCAACTACTAGAGGATCGAGATGCAATCTCGGATGATCTTCGCATGATCTTTCTTAGAGCTCAACAAAAAATGGCAATTCAAGCTAACAAGCACAGGTGAAATGTGGAGTACCAAGAGGGGGATTTAGTCTTCCTCAAACTAAGGCCATACAGACAGCAAATCTTAGCAAAGCGGAAGTATGAAAAGCTATCCCCCAGATACTATGGGCCATATCGTATATCTCAAAAGATTGGTAAAGTGGCATACAAGCTTGATCTTCCCCCAACTGTCAACATTCACCATGTTTTCCTTGTTTCCCAACTGCATGCAGTTCATGGAACCCCCTGTCAACAATGATCTGCCACCCCAACTCAATGAAGACTTGGAATTGATCATGTAACCCTGGTTACTGTGAGGAGTAAGAGCAAAGAAAGGGCCAGAATAGGGCAAGGATGTCCTAATTTAGTGGAAGGGATTCACAGAAGGAGAAGCTTCGTGGGAAGATTATGACAAAATGATCTTGGAATTTCCTGAATTCAACCTTGAGGGCAAGGTCCAAGTTTGGGAGGCAGGTATTGATAGATACAAGGACATGCTAGTCTATAGCGTGAAGAAGAACAGACCCATCCACCCCAGCCCAGAATGATCTTGAAGTTCCTTAAGGACCAAATTTCCTTATTGAAGTTTTTTGTCTTTTCTTTAAATGTTCTTTTTAGTATGTTATTTCTTTGTTCCGCCCACTTTCTTAGTAGTGGGGAGGTGTGTCATGGATGGGAGGGCAGTGCTTGTCGCCTGTCCTTTTGTCCCCAGCTTATCTATTTATAGTGAGGTGAATCCATGTGTCTTTTTATGCAAAGTTTAATGAAAAGTTCTTCATGAACCTGGGAGAGCACCCACCTCTATAATTGTGGGCACCTATCCAAATTTCTTTCTGTGTTTCTTTTATGTGAATCTGAAGTTGAAGGTATCAACGTTTCATCCCTCCGGACATAAAAAGGCCCTTTTACCCTTATTTATTTATTTTTTGATTTCTTTTCTATCTATTTGTTATTTATTAATTTTTTTATTATCGAAAAATATTATAATTTCCTTTTAAAAAAGAAAGAGTAAATCAGTTATTCACTACATCTCCTATCCATCATCACCACCCACACCAGTTGACTCCAACTCCGACGACATCTCAGGCCATTGCATCTTTAGCATTGTTCCCCCTCTCACGTAGAAGAACACCACTTCAGATCTAGGGTTTCGTATATAGGAGATCGACCCTAGGCAGCACACAACCCACCCAATATGTCGAGGTATAGAGAAACCAAACATATACACCACGCAAATCTGGAACCAGCTTTTAGATCTAAATGACTACTATAATGACGGTGTTTTTTTTTCACATCATGTCAGATCCAATGAACGGAAGTAATAGTTACTGGAACCCTACTCAACGACGACGGCGAGATTTGAGATGATGAAGGTGAAGTTTTGAAACCAAATAATGTGATGTTGATTATCCGACCTGGCGACAACGTTAGTGAGAGTTGGATCGGTACCAGATCTTACAGATAAACAATTACGAGGATTGATACAATGTTAAGAATCGACTAGAGAAATATGGAGATACTGAATCATGATAAACAACAACCATAGCCTATCGAATACCCTCTTCCGACGAGGGTTTTGTCATCCATTGCAGAGTATGGATAAAAAATGAAGGAGGTGGAAGAGATGCCATTTGATCGGATTATTATTGTGGTACTCTTGCAGCTACTGGTTCTAGGTAGAAGAAGACGACCGTGACTCGTCGTCGAAGTCGGTAAATTCAAAGGGGGGGGGGGGGGAATAGATCATGCCTGAGTGCTCTGTTTATTTATGATTTCCATTTATGTGTGTTTTGTATTACAATTATGGTGGTCAGTGACGGTAGTCAAGTGGGTTTCTGGTAGTATTCCATTTTCCGGTGGTGGTGAAAATTTTTCGATGGTGGTGTTTAATTGTTCTCAAGCATATATATATATATATATATATATATATATATATATATATATATATATATATATATATATATATATATATATATATATATATATTAGGTTTAATGTTTTGAAAGGTTAGATGGACCCACAAATTTAATTAAACAATTTTTTATTAATTAAAAGTAACCAGAAATATAAAAACTAAATCAAAAATAAATTGAAATTTTCATTATAGTCATTAAATGTCTCGAAAGGGATGAGGCATGCAATACTAAACTAACGTGGATGAAACGTGCAACTTTTAACGAAATGAGGGACGGTCCGAGTTAATTTTTGAAAATATGGACTGAACGTGTCTTTTGACACTTACACAAGGGACGATTTGTTTACTTTACTCGTAGTGATACTATTACTAAAAGGCATCAACAACAAAAGAAATCGTTTACGATTGTTATCGTGCATCACAATTTTTAAATACCCTAACCTTAGGAATCAGCTGAGAAGGCGTGAAACACTGGAAATGTAACATGGAAATCCAAGTAAATCCCACTTTCCAAGTAACAAAACGCAAATAGAATCGACCATTGGATCAGATTAAAAAGGCGTGAACCAAAATAGACAATTTATATAAAAACTTGTATCCAACAAATTTACTTTAAATTGAAACTTAAAATAATAAAAAATAATAAATTATAAACATTTACTGGAATCGAATACCTAATAAGCTTGAACTTTCAAAATAGCGAAGTATCAACCAAATCGTACCTAAAGGATATGAGCAACTTAATCAACCAAATCTACGATGCTGAAATTGAATCTGCAAAGGGAGTGCGAGGAATTTAAATAGTAGAAAATAAAGATCTAGATACTAAAGATTTTCCAAAACCCATACCCAACTCAAATAACCTAGATAACTAATTAGGGAAATTCACTAACCAGTGTATGAAAAGCAGCCTATTTTGTAAACATTATGGACGAATCTGGATATGAGTTGTCCCATCACCAACTTCCAGCTTTCTGTTCTACATGAACTCATCGAACGAAACTAGTAAATGAAACGTTAGGTTTTGTCGTTCCTCTTCTTCGCAAATAAGAAAAGTTAGGGAAGTATAATAGAGAGCAGATGGGTGGCGTTGGTTAGAACGGCGGAAGGATGCCATTCAAAATAGGCCTTTGATATCGTTTTATGTGGTGACATGGCTTCAAGCGGTTACACCGAAAAGATAGCGGAGTACGCGGGGTATCAACAAGGTGTTTTGCCAGAATAAGCAGGTAAAATGTTTTCAATAAGCGGGTAAAATCAAGATTTTTAGATTAATAATCAAAATTTTTTAGAATATAAAAGTTTGACGTATTGAACTTTTGGTAAGAGTGAATTCTTTCTTGTTCTACCATTTTTTATTATTGTTAGTTCCATATATAATGCAAACACAAAATCTTTATTTCATTCTATTGTGATTACTATTATTTAATGTGTATGTTCAAATATTTGATTATTAGTAAAAAAACTAATATATATATATATATATATATATATATATATATATATATATAAACCAATCGTTATGTTTGATATTTTATTGATGCTTGCGTAGGCGTGAAAAGAGAAATGAGTCTTCTACTAGAATATGCTTAGTCTATAAGTTTTCCCAGTGCCAATCGTTATGTTTGATATTTTATTGATGCTTGCGTAGGCGTGAAAAGAGAAATGAGTCTTCTACTAGAATATGCTTAGTCTATAAGTTTTCCCGGTGTGCTTCTCGAGGAATGGTTAGATTTTACTTCCAAGTGTTAGGTAGGATCCAAGAATTGATTGAATTCTCGAGTACGAACTGGATAGCTAAAAAGAACCATATAGGTTCATGCCTTCAAGGATGTTGGACTTATCCTCGATGCATAGGAGTTGTTGCACAAGGAATTCACTAGGTTGAGTAGTCGTTAAAAGGATCGCCGAGTGCTTTCGTGTAGAAGAAGGATGGAGCACTCAGATTCTATATCAAATTTAGATAATTTAGGTTAGCTTGCGGTCTGGATTTAGTTATCCTATGCCATGGATTGAAAGATGTAGGATCAATGTTAGAGGGGAGTGTGTTTTCCTTCGTATGATCTTTTTGTGCAATCACTTGATGTGTGTATAGGTAAAATAAGGAATGCCCAGAAGGAAATTTTTAAGATGGACTATGTCCATTAAAATATGTGGTAATACCTTCCAAGGTTTGCTAATGTATCAGTGATATACATAAGATTGGTGGATCAAGTCGTTGATCCATGTTCGATTAGTAGGTCTTGGTTTTGTCGTCAGCATCTAAGATTATTTTAGGATCCTTGACAAGGATTCGCAAAGTTTTTGGTAAGGGAGCGTCTCTTCGTCAGATATTCTAAGCGTTGCCTTGGTTGCGAGGGGCTTCGTTTCAATGCGTATCACCAACTGGTTTGGTATCATGCTTATGCCAGCTAGAGTTCTGAAGTCTCCTTATGGAAATAAGAGTTGTTGTAGGTCAATAGGGTATTGTCAGAGATCTGTTCAGGCTTTTCAAGTTTTTTGGTGCATGACTTCGGTTGGTGTGATAGAGAACACATAGGATAGTAGGAGACCACTGAAATTTTTCCTAGGCATGTTTGTTCAGTTAAGGGTTATTTTAGATTCATTGATCGTCGAGTGAGTACCATATGGGTTCCATGTAATCTGAATGAGATAGCCTAAGAACTCCTGATCCATGTATACTTCATGGTTCTTATCTGATATATTGCTTTCTAATAGGAACAAGCGTTCGAATGTTTATCCTTGCTGACTACGTGCGACTATGAATTCGTCTGGTGATGCGTTAGTGTTATATTAAACTTCGGGGTAGACTATGTGTTTTGACTAGTATATATCTTTCTTTGTTTTATTATTAGATAAATATCAAGGAAATGATGATTGGGTTCCTTCAGGTTGGTGGGATGACGGTCGTAAGCCTACAGGCCTGTCGAGTTGTTAGTCGTGAGTCTTCATGTAACGTCCCAAAAATCCGTACCAAAAAATTTCCTTTAAATCATTACCAAATCCATATTCATAAAAACATATCATAAGTTATAACATAAATTCAGAGTATTATTTCCAAAACATATTTTCATTATCAGAGTAAAACATCCCAGGCTGACAAATCAATGGTGTGTGCCATGCGATCACCCCGAGCTCTTCCCTCCGCTACCGGAAGTACCTAAAACCAAAACTAAAAACTGTAAGCACGAAGCTTAGTGAGTTCCCCCCAACCTCCCACATACCTTGCATAAACACATACTACACATACTGGGCCACGCCCGCTATTCCGGGCCTCGCCCGCTACTTCGGGCCTCGCCCACTACAACGGCCCCGCTGCTCCAGGCCCCGCCTGGCATCGAGCCCCGCTCGGATACAGATCTATTTCTTTTAGGCCCCGCCCGCTAACCACATATTACAAAATAGCATATAACACATAATTGAACATACCCTACTGTATTCTTGTCCTAAGGCCTTGCCTATCTTGGGCCTCGCCCCTATCATGTTACTAGCGAGTCATGGAACCCCGTCCAAGCTCCTACTGTAATTGAGATACGGGCCCCCACCCATACTCGCTCCATACCTATCTCGGGCCTCGCCCCTGATCTGCTACTGATGAGATAAGGAACACCATCCATACTCTGATATTGGTGAGATACGGGACCTCGCTCACACTCACCTCCCTACCAAGCACATACATGCATCACACAAACAAGTATACTTTATCATGCAAACCATTCATTGGGCACCCGCCCGACATTGGACCTCGGTCCTATATATCATACAAGCAAATAGTGCCTAGGGCTAACCCCCGGGTCCTCCTACTCATAATTACATGGGCAGGCATTATGGTCGTAGACCCATCCACACAAAGGGAAACGCACCTGCACTGCTGAACTTTTGCTGATAACCCTCTGACTGCTAACTGACAATTCTCTGAACCACTGCTCCACTAGCTCCCCGAGCTACCAATATCAATATACATAACACTTAGATCCAAACAGAACTCTAGAAGCCAACTAAGTCCACTCTTGTCAAGGTTAAAGTCCTACTCAAAGTCAAACTTCTTGACTGACTCCACTCGCTGAGTCAACCTGTTGACTCGACAAGTCCTTATGCTCTGAAACTCTCACAATACACCTCAACTCGCCGAGTCACCCCGCCGACTTGTCGAGTTCAAGGATCTCTGAGTCCCATCCTGTCCAACTCACTGATTCACCACTCAACTCATCGATCTAAATCTTAACCAGAAAAGGTTGAGGTTCTGCGATCCAACTCGTCGAGTCCAAGAACAGACTCGCCGAGTTCATGGCAATATTCAACAGACTCGCCGAGTTGTTCTTCCAACACGTCGAGTTCCTGCCTATCTTCATCCAACTCGCCAAGTCCACCCATGTGACTTGCCGAGTAGCTTCAGTTCTTAATTCATACAGTGGATTTTAGGGCCATGTAGGGGCTCCATCTTGTAGATCCACTCTTCCAAAGTCTATTCCTCACGTAAACTTGCAAACTTTACGTGAAACCAAGGAGCTATAGGCTTAAAACACTCTAGGGCTAGGGTTTGGAGCAAACATGCTTGACCAACACACCAAAAACTGATACTTTATGGATCTTTGGGCCAAGACCCACCTAGATCTGAAGTAGCAACCTCATATCTGGACTTGTAACTCGAAAAGGCTCCTTATCATACCAAAATGGCCCCAAAACATCATCCATGAGAAGACCTAGAAGAAACAAAGGCAAGGTGACAGATTGTTACCTTCAAACTGATGCTCACAACAAAAGGGTTGGATCCTCCAGCTCCTTAGTGGTCAAATACTCCAAATCTTCCTCTTGCAAAAGCCCAAACTCACTTTCTTCCTTCTCTCACTCAACTTAGGTTTTGGAATCGTGTATAGCAGCTTCTGGCCGACAAGGGGAACTAAGGAGAGGACATAAGGTCCTTTAAATAGGGTGCAAACCCTCGGATTAGGGCTTTCCTCGATCAGACCAGACTCGTCGAGTCCACTTGCCGACTCGTCGATTCGGTCACTTATTCCATAACCCGGATCCCGCTCCAACTCGTCGAGTTCACCTATGGACTCGACGAGTTGACCCCTTGACTTAGGGTTTTCCTTTCCTTTCTTAGTCTTTCTGATTCTGGGTATTACAACTCTCCCCCACTTAAACTAAACTTCGTCCTCGAAGTTTCTCTACGGCAAATCGCCCTGCAATCTACTTTCAACACTATGCTTGATAGACCTAACACCCGCTGACTACCTTCGCTGGCCTTCCGCCCGGTTATTCTGACTAACATTAATCCTTGCGGATAATATTCTCGAGTTAACCCTAACCCTGACCATCCTGGAAACACAACTTACTTAACTGACAATCCTTCCGGTACTCCCTGAGTACTTATGTTGGACATCCTAGGGGTTCATCCCCTTTTCCTTGTGCGTATTCTGGCCTCCCCAAGGCAACGTTCCATAACCAAATACCTCCCTTATCGCTGTGAAGGACTTATCCTTCACCGAATCCATTACTCTTGCTACTTCCAGTGCGGTCAGTACTGCCAGTACCCACTGGATACTTCTTACTACTATAGCTTAGTGCTGAGCACCCATCACGGCGAATGGTTCAGATAATCCTTCAAGTAAATGATTCATCCCTACAACGGTTAGACTCAAACAAGAGTTGCGCAACAGATTCAAACCCTTCCCTCTGAGATTATCCAACCCTGCTGTGAGATTCATAGCACTCCCCGATCAAATAGTTGTCTTGCACCATAGCCTTCTTACCATCACTGCCACTGACTGAAAATTTCTGCTGCCCCTTATCCGCCTTTCGGATGAACCGAGACCACCCTGGTCCCTACTAATCTATTAATATCTGGATTACCGGACTCCCACCGGTCGCTAGACCCATCGTAATCTCTCAGTCGCTCCCAGCAACTTCCAAAGAAACTTCGGCCACCTAATACTGCTCCATCTACCCTGTCGCTCTGGCGCTACAAGTTCTGGGATCCTTGATCCCCTAAATTGACCCTAAGGTCCTTACCAGGTCCCACCTGTGCTACTAAAACTCATGGGCCTCGCCTATGGGTCTCACCCGACTATACTACCGAGCAACCCTGCTCTCAGGTCTTACCTATACTGCTACTCACCTACGAGCCTTGCCTACGGGTCTCACCCAACTACATCCTGGAGCGGCCTCTCCCAAGGTCTCACCTTTCTAGGGCTATGCAGGCTAGTTCCATACTATTCTCATCAACCATCCATTCCTGATCCTTACCTTGATCACTAGGAGGTAAAGGCCTCGCCCAAACTCCGCTAACTAAGCTGCTAGGGAATGCTATGGCTTACCCGTAGTCTTACAACACCTTCCGCCACTGGCTCGCTGCTGGAAAAATGTTGCGGCTCTCCCTCTGCTCTACCATGCTCTACATGCTGTCTTTGCCACTGACTATTAACACGTAAGCATCCCATGCTAAACGTTCTCAAAATCGTCATTCTGACTCGCTCGAGTCCTGCAGGCGATCCTCCATCCTGAAATTCCAACCAATCACTAACTATCTCGATTACATGAACTCTCTGTAGGGAAGTTTCTCAAACTCCCAACCCTGAACTCATCAATCAATCCATCTCTATGCTACTTCTTTTCCTTCTCAGAGGTCGTGTACTCATCCTGGATCTGCATGCTCTTGCCCCTATACTCTCGGAGGGTTCTCCCCCACTTTGATCCTGCCTACCTCACTGCTCAATGCTTGAGAAGAATTCCCAATCTTCTCTGCTATATCGCAATCAATCTGCTGAGGAACCGAGCATGCCATAGCTAGGGATCTAACCGATCCATCACTCAATACCACCTTTCTGAATCCAGCGGGTCACTACTGAGTTCCACACAAGCATGCTATAGTTACTACATCCTAAGTAACTTGCTTCCATAGGGCACCACCACCTAAATACCTTTTTATTATCCAAGGTATGCAGATAGCATATAACTAAATCACAAGCAAGCCGCGCAATTCTAAAATAATTATACCAATAACAATGCAGAACCATAAAAATATAATCATGAATAAAGAAAACAGAAAACGGAAGACACACACCTGCAACGTTCGGAGTTGCTCGCATCTCCATGGTAGTCATCTGAAAAGCCCTGCCTCCGATCGCAGGCA
Organism: Lactuca sativa; assembly: GCF_002870075.4. NCBI lineage: Eukaryota > Viridiplantae > Streptophyta > Magnoliopsida > Asterales > Asteraceae > Lactuca > Lactuca sativa. Next base: position 102,099,192 of record NC_056628.2, read on the forward strand.
CCTCTGCTCCGCCCTGACGGCCGTTTGTGATCCTCAGAGTTGCAGGGGCAGGTGATATCACCCGTCTTGTCGAAAGCAAACTGGGGCACTGGGCCTTCTTGTGGCATCACTGACTGTAGTGAAAACATATCAGGTATGAGCCTTGTGTGGTGGTAGCAGTACAATCCCTACTAAGATGACCAGTCTGGCCGCACTTGAAGCATCCCGAATCTCCACCACTACCACTCCTACACGCACCCTCGTGCGTCTTGTCGTACCTCCCGCATCGGCCGCGGCTCTGGTAATCCCTCGATCTCGAATCTGACCCCTTGGGCCTATTGCCCGAACCTGAGGCTACCTGAACCTCATCCGACTTCCTCTTCCGGATCTGTTCCAAATCGATCTCCCTCTCTCTAGCTCGTGTAATCATATCCTCCAACGTTTTACAGTTGGACCCGCTCACAAACTGTCTGATGTCATCCCTCAACATCTCGTGGTATCAGGCCTTCTTCATCTCCTCATCTGCGACATACTGCGTAACAAGAAGGGCCGTCTCCTTGAACTTGGCGGTGATCTCCGCCACAGTCTCAATAGTCTGCGTCAAATCCAGAAACTCCCGTGCCAACTGTTGCACCTCAATAATCAATGAAAACTCAGCCTTGAACCTGGCTGATAAATCGCTCCATGTCATTGCGTCCAACGCGGCATCATCGCCAATGGGATGTCCAACCTCCTCCCACCAATCCCTCGCTCTGTCCTTCAGGAGACAGGAGGCGAGTCTGACCTTGTCCCCCTTGGGACACCGGCTCGTACAGAATGCGTTGGCGACATCGGCCAACCACCTGCTGCTAGCGATCGGGTCCCTAGCCCCATGATAATCTGGTGCTCCGCATGCTCTAAACTCTCGGAATGTCATAGTATGTGCTCCCATCAAAGCCATCATCTCAGTATGGAAGGCTCCCAGCCTCTCATCCAAGATCTCCAGTATACCCTCCTTGACCGTGCCAAAGATCACAGGAGTCTGATCTAGGATACTGCGCGTAACCTCAGCAGATATCAGCTCCCTCATCCGCTCCTCGAGCTGATCGGCTCCTGAACCCGAGCCTGATCCCTCTCTGGTGCCTGATGCGCCCACTAGTCTCTCACGCAATGTCACCATGCTGAAAACACATCACCATAACTATCAGGATACTCATCACTGCTGAGGGATCATACACACACTACAAGTTTCCCGGTCTCATCTTAGCCTTTCCCGAATTGAGTACGGATCCTCTGCTTTCAGTAGTACGGGGCCATACTACCTTCCATATCTATCCGTACTTTCCTCAAGAACCGCTTCGACTCCACCAGGTCCCTTTTTCTACTACTACAGCTCCCATCACTATCTCATCCTAAGCTTACCCTAGGGAAACCTCTAACTCCACCCAAACCAGTCCTCAGCTGCTGAAGGCCTCTTTGCGATGCCAATTAACCATCACCTGAATACCATCACATGTGACCAGGCTCAAATAATCCTTCGAGTAAAAGACTTGTCCCTAAAATGGTTAGACTCAAACAAGAGTTGCGCAATAGGGCCAAATCCAGCACTCTAAGATTATTTAACCCTGATCACATGTGACGTGACGTATTCACCTAATGGCTAACTCCCATCACTCAGAATCCCATAATGCACAAAGCAAGCAGCATTCAGACAAGGGAAAATCTAACCATAACATACTCAAGCAATCATAATCTCATATTAAGAATATGTACTAGCATGCAGCATAATCTCATAAACTCAGGCATAACCTAAACATGCTATCCTACTATTGTCTACCCAGTACTATCATGCAGCTCAAAAGCACATATAATAGGCACATAAGGCATCCTCCCTAGATCCTTAGTCCTAATCTAGCATGCTGTTCTACTAACCGATAATCATAACATAAACTTGTATGGGTATTTTGGGGTACTTACTTGAGTCCGGCTGATTGCATGCACCACACCCTTTTCTCTTATCAAAGTTCTTTTCTTTCTGAATTCTTTTCGCTTTTCTAAAACTGTTTCATTTCTCAAAACTCTTTTTACAAAACTGACTTTTCATTTTGAAAGATTTTATACCAATCCCTTAGTTTGAGTTCAGACACACCCAAAAGTATGTCCGAATCCCTCACACCAAGGCTCTGATACCAACTTGTAACGTCCCAAAAATCCGTACCAAAAAATTTTCTTTAAATCATTACCAAAGGCATATTCATAAAAACATATCATAAGTCATAACATAAATTCAGAGTATCATTTCCAAAACATATTTTCATTATCAGAGTAAAACATCCCAGGCTGACTAATCAATGATGGGTGCCATGCGATCACCCCGAGCTCTTCTTTCCGCTACCGGAAGTACCTGAAACCAAAACTGAAAAGCGTAAGCACGAAGCTTAGTGAGTTCCCCCAACCTACCACATACCCTACATAAACACATACTGCACATACGGGGCCACGCCCGCTACAACGGCCCCACCGCTCCAGGCCCCGCCTGGCTTCGAGCCCCGCTCGGATACAAATCTGTTTCTTTTAGGCCCCGCCTGTCACTGGGCCTCGCCCGCTAACCACATATTACAAAATAGCATATAACAAATAATTAAACATACTCTACTGTATTCTTGTCCTAAGGCCTCGCCTGTCTTAGGCCTCGCCCTTGTCCTGTTACTAGCGAGTCATGGAAACCCGTCCAAGCTCCTACTGTAAGTGAGATACGGGCCCCCTCCCACACTCACTCCATACCTATCTCGGGCCTCGCCCCTGATCTGCTACTGATGAGATATGGAACACCGTCCATACTCTGATATTGGTGAGATACGGGACCTCGCCCACACTCACCTCCCTACCAAGCACATACATGCATCACACAAACAAGTATACTTTATCATGCAAACCATTCATTGGGCACCCGCCCGACATTGGACCTCGGTCCTATATATCATACAAGCAAATAGTGCCTAGGGCTAACCCCCGGGTCCTCCTACTCATAATTACATGGGCCGGCATTATGGTCGTAGACCCATCCACACAAAGGGAAACGCACCTGCACTGCTGAACTTTTGCTGATAACCCTCTGACTGCTAACCGACAATTCTCTGAACCACAGCTCTACTAGCTCCCCGAGCTACCAATATCAATATACATAACACTTAGATCCAAACAGAACTCTAGAAGCCAACTAAGTCCACTCTTGTCAAAGTCAAAGTCCTGGTCAAAGTCAAACTTCTTGACTTACTCCACTCGTCGAGTCGTCAATCCTCGGCAACGGGTAACGGTTCTTGACTGTGAGCTTGTTCAACTCCCGGTAATCAATGCACATCCGGTGTGAACCATCCTTCTTCTTGACAAAAAGGATAGGCGCTCCCCACGGCGAGCTGCTCGGCCGAATAAACCCCTTTCCCAGCAGCTCCTGAAGCTACGAGGATAACTCTTGCATCTCTGGAGGTGCAAGCCGATAAGGCACCTTAGCGATAGGCGCGGCCCCCGGGACCAAATCGATACTGAACTCCACTTGTCTCACAGGAGGTACACCCGGCAACTCCTCTGGAAATACATCCGGGAACTCACGCACTATCGGAACCTCCTCAACTGACCTTGGCCTCTCGGAATCCACCCGCGTATCCATCACATACGCCACAAAACCCTTACAGCCCTGCTGTAGACACTGCCTCACCCTAGCGGCCGAACAAAACGCTGATCCATAACGTGTACCCTCGCCGTACACCGTAAGAACTCCCCCACTAGGGTCTCGTATGGTCACCAGCTGTCGCTTGCAGTCAATAACCGCACCGAATCTGCTTAACCAGTCCATGCCCACAATGACACAGACATCACCCATCGCAATAGGAACCAAATCAATCAGGAACTCAACACCGAAAATCTCGAACACGCACCCCCAGAGAACCTCCGTGGCATATATCACCCTCTCGTCAGCGATGGAAACTCTCAGAGGCCGACTCAATGCCTCACGACTAACACTGATATGCTGACTAAAAGCTAAAGATACAAAAGACCAACTCGCACCTGAGTCAAATAACACCAAGGCAGGTACAGAATTCACAAGAAAAGTACTTACGCATAACATAATATAAGCATAATATCTCAACCTCAAAATAAATACACAAAAGAATACATACCAGCCACGACATCGAGCGTTGCGCGAACCTCCTCCGCGGTCAACTGAAAGGCTCTCCCTCGTGCCCTCGGCGCCTCGGCCTTCATTGGCCGATTCTCGGTAGGTCTGATGGCGGTAGGGGCAGATCCCTGAGCTGATCCCCGTAACTGCGGACACTCCGCCTTCTGGTGTCCGGTCTGGTTGCAGTGAAAACACACTGCAAACCCCTTGGGGCAGTCCTTGGCCATATGCCCCTCCTTGCCACATTTGTAGCAAGATCCAGCTCTACATACTCCATCATGACCCTTGCCACACTTTCCACAAGTGCGGCCCTTCTGGCTCCCCGATTTGGGATCAGCGGGCTTTGCCCGCTTGGCTGTCGGTTGGGACTGTGCCGGTCGCCGATCCCTCCCCTGGGACTCCACCTCCTCCCTGGCCTGAGTCTCTAGCTCAATCTCCCTCTTCCGGGCATTTGCCTGAAGCTCAGAAAATGTTCGGTACGAGGAGTTCGCCACGAACTCCCGAATGTCTCGCCTCAAAATACTCAAATATCGGCTCATACGTGCCTGCTCAGTGGACACGTGCTCAGGGCAGAACATCGCCCTCTCGTGGAACATCCTGGTAATCACCGTAACAGACTCAGTACCCTGCTTGAGGGTCAGAAACTCCTGGGCCAAACGCTCCCTCTCCACCTGGGGAACGTACTCGTCTCGGAACATGGCAGTGAACCTCTCCCAGGTCACTGCCGTAAGCTCAGCAGGCGTAAAGTGCGCCGTCACAAACTTCCACCAGTCCTTCGCTCCCAAGCGAAGCTGGTTCAGCGCGAACCGAAATCTCAAATGCTCAGGAGATGAGCAAGTGAAGAAACACCCCTCTATGTCAGAAATCCATCTCATAGCTGCCACCGGGTCCTGGGTCCCATCAAACTCCGGCGGTTTTGTGTTGCTGAACTCTCGGAACAGCAACGCATCACCACCCTGCGGCCTCGCGGCAGCAATAGCTATGGTGGCCGCTGCAACAGCAGCCTCAGAAAGAGCAGCATAACGCTTGTCGAAAGTCTCAATCAACGTGGTCTTAATAGACCCGAACATCTCTGGTATCTCTGCCATGATGGCCGCAGCCACCTCCTCATGGATGATCTGGCGGATCTCCTCATCACTGGCCCCACTGCTCTCAGGCATAAGACGTGTCCTCACCATGATCTACCTTTGAAATACAACATACAATAAATTAGAAACCATTCGAGCATACTCACACTCGACAACTCATTCCTCCTTGATCCTTGGCATTCCAAAGATTCTTACTTGGGCTGTACACCGCCCCGGTGCTTTCAGTAGTGCGGGCCCAATACTACTGTCCGCAGCGTATCAGAATACACCCCAAGTCCTCCTCTTCGGATCCCAAATTCCAAGTACTCTATTATGCATAATCCACTCTCTAACAGATCTCTCATAAGCCCCTCGCTGCTACCTACTCACTCTCAAGCATCTCATAGTAGCTCACCTCTCCCTAAGCTAAGGCATCACAAATCAGGCCACTCTAGTCCTAATAGGAGTACCTAGCCTACTCTAGCATGAGAATACATCATATCAATATCAATATCACATAACATGAGGGTATTTTGGGAAATCACCGTTCGGGCGCGGACTGATCGTACACACAACTCTGCTCTGTGTTTTTCCAAAAATCTTTTACTCCTTTTGAAAATACTTCTAATATCAATATCACATAACATGAGGGTATTTTGGGAAATCACCGTTCGGGCGCGGACTGATCGTACACACAACTCTGCTCTGTGTTTTTCCAAAAATCTTTTACTCCTTTTGAAAATACTTCTCAAATCCTCAGTTTGAGTTCAAATACGCCCGAAGGTGTACTCGAATCCCTCAAACCAAGGCTCTGATACCATTTGTAACATCCCCCTCTAGCACGTATCACAATATTGTCCGCTTTGGGCCACTCGGCACGAGGACTTCCCAGGGGGTCACCCATCCTGGTACTACTCCCGCCCGAGCACGCTTAACTGCAGAGTTCTTATAGGATCTGCTGCCCTCATGGCTTTAAAACGCGTTGTGACAAGGAAGGTATCCACACCCCTTATAAGGAGATGTTTCGTTCTCCTTCCAAGCCGATGTAGGATCAGGTGCAACCCACCTTACCTGTCGAACACATCGACCCGTGCCCTAGCTCTGATACCAACTTGTAACACCGTAAATTTAAACAATTTTTCACATTTTATAAAAACACAAATCATTTAACATTCATAAAAACATCAATGTTTGAAACTCAATCCATGCCATATAAAAATCCCAAAATCTGATAACATAAAAATCCCGTGTGTGTGTACTGATCAAGCTGGCGCCTTCCCACGGTCATCACTAGTACCTGAAACAAATAACACCAACACTATAAGCACAAAGCTTAGTGAGTTCCCCAAAATACCACACGTAACACATATTAGCCACTCGAGCTTATAACTCTGTGGGTCCGTGGACCCTACTCTGTGAACCCTCTGGTTCTATCTCTGTGAACCTTCCGGTTCCAACTCTATAAACATGCACAACATAAATCACATAGAAATAATGCAGTACAACACATAACATACATATAGCATACAAATACTCTGTCACATAACTCTGATTACCTACTCAAGGTAAAGTATAGTGAGAAGACTCACCTCGCGTATCTCGATAACTCGCAAATCCCGGAAATCACTTGCGCTCGATCCCCCGAACTATAATCCTCCTATAACACAATATATCTCTAATTAACACTTTCACAACTAAGGTTGACTAACCCTATCAAGTCAACACTGGTCAACTCTAGTCAATGGTCAACGGTTAACTTTGACCGGACTCGGCGAGTGCACTAGAGCGACTCGGCAAGTCTATACGTGTTCACTGACTCCCTCGGATCCTCTCTTGACACGTCAAGTACTTCCCTACTCGACGAGTTCCACCTGTCATGAATCGCGGGGCCACCACGACTCAACTCGCCGAGTCTCAAGAACAACTCGGCGAGTTCAGGCTTGACTCAGCCCCCTATTGACTCTCCCTGACTCACTGGGTCATCCCCCAACCCGGCAAGTCTACTCGCTAAACAATTTACGTGAAACCCCAACCCTACTCGCCGAGTCTCAAGAACAACTCGGCGAGTTCATGCCATGCACAAACTCTATTGACCTTCTAAGGTCAGATCTGCTTTCCCAAACCATATATTTGGCCTTCCCAAGCATGAATGTCACGTAAAGTTCGAAACTTGATGCTTGTACAACCCCCACAAGGCATCAAAAGGAGATTTGGTCCCAAAAATGACAACCTAGGTCCAATAACTCCATAATAACCCAAAAAGCTCCAAGGGTTAAGGTCTCTGGACCTCTTTGAGTCCAGATCCAAGGCACAAACTCGAAGAGGGACCATTTGCTTCACATAATCACTCTCCAAAGGGGGTTAGAAAACCCTAACTCTAAAGATCAACCCTAAAACTGAAGGAGGTTCGAACTATTACCTCAAAATGAAGCCTCTGGACTCTGGATCTGCTGGAATCTCACCTCCTCCTTGCTCTTGCCACCTTCTTCTTGCTAAACAAGGAATACAAAGGCCCAAAAGTGACTTCCTCTCTCCCAAAACGAATTAACTCTCTTAGGGTTCTCTCAAGGGACTGGTAGCCGCAATGGGAGGCTATAAGTGCCCTTAAATAGGCTCCAAACCCGGGGAATTAGGGTTTCATTAAACAGCGTGGACTCACCGAGCCCACTTTTGGACTCGTCGAGTCCAAACACGAACCCGTGCCCATAGCCGCAATCATACTCGGCGAGTTTGAGCTCCAACTCACCGAGTCTCCTCACAAATCACCAAAATTATAAGAATGAATAGTACCTGGGAATCCGGGCTGTTACACTATACTTTAAAGAACACAATATATATTGTTCTTGTATCATCTCCCATTCATATATAAGTCTACATGAATCCTAAACAAAATAAATAGTTATTTTGTCAAAATATATGTTTAAAAACTAAAATAACATGTGAAGTTTATTTTAAAACAGGTTGATGCTTGTACTCTTTTTCATAATATGATTTTCATATATGAAAAACATAAAAAATTATTACTTTTATAATTTGACAAATTAAAACATGATTACTTTTATATATTTAGACAAAATTTTCGTATAACAAAAATTAATCATTTAAAGATCATAATGAAATAGAGAATCAATTAATTGGTTGGTATACTATTTTTATTTTTATAAGGTGGTAACCTCGTTATGTCTAATTTAAAAACTTATATTATAATAGAACTTATATATATATATATATATATATATATATATATATATATATATATATATGATAAATACAAAATTAATTAATATATTGTTTTTATTCTATTTTTATTCCTCAAATAAATAAATACGATTATAATGTTTAAATTATTTTAAAATAAGCTAAATAAGTAATCAGATTTACATAATAACTATATAAGTTTTAGGATTAAGACAATTAATAATAGATTATGGTTTAACTTCTGTATTATTAACGTAATTGTATATAAAAAGGAACAGTTTTGGGTTTTAAATGATTTTATAGAATGATTATTTAAAATCAATCATTCAAACCTTATTATTGTAAAACAGAAACGCTACTGCCAAATTAGCTATTAGATATTTCACAAAGAAAAGACAACACTCTCCTATTTGTAGGTATTACAGTTATTTATCTTTTGTACATGTTAAGGTAGTAAAATCAACAGGGGAACCTAACAATTTACGATGTACCTAAATAATCAAATGCATGGCAACTCGATAACATTAATTGAAAATGTTCAAGGTTTAATGTTTGATGTTTGATGTACAATTTGAGAATTGATTCAAGAGTTGCTACAGTTCAAAGTTCATTGCCTGTTTTGGAGGATTACTCAAAGTACATTTCTAATCTCAATGGGGGTCACTAATATGGTTGATTATCTGATCTTGGTTGATGGGATGTGTTCTTCTCAATCATGAAATCAGTGTGGATAGTCCGTAGACCATGTGTTGGGTAACATCTAAGTGAAGCATTTTGACACATTTAGAACAACATAAATCCATTACCTTACATGTGAGAGTTAAGTAGGGCCAATCAACTGTTACAGGAAGACCTTATTATAGTAAATTAAAAACATTAGGTTCTATATGCAACATTGTTTTGTATTTTGATCACATTCTTTTTGGTAAAAAATCCTTCAAAGGTTTCCTGGTAATGATCATTAGAAAGTACAAAACATGTCAAATAACTTTTTAGATTTATTACATCTTGAAGTTATTTCATATGTTATTTTGAGAACATCTAAATGGTGTGTATCTACTAAAATGAATAAAGATTTTAAATAAATTGGGTTAGTCAAAACTGGGTTTTTCTTTTTCTTGTTTGGGTTGTCATATTAGGATTTTATCCTTTTCCAAAAGGATTTCTCCACATATGTTCATCAAGGTAGACATTCAAGGAATCTACTTGCAGTTAAAGAATTCCAAAAAAAAGTTATTTTTAAAAGTACGATGCTATTAATGAATTTTTTGCAAAGTTCAATGCTATTAATGAAATTTGCTTCCAAAACACTGTCCTACAAATGAGCTTCAATGTAGGAAAAAATTAAACATTTCAATATCATCTAAAAATAATCCAAAATAATATATTTTTTTAAGTACAATGCCATTAATGAACTTTTTTTTTTTGCAAATTTCAATACTAAAAACAAATTTCCCTAGAAAATTGTCATATTAATGACCTACTAATTAACATTTAAATTTATATATTACATAAATGGTTCACTTGTGAACAAAAGTACATAAATGGTCCATATTTGAAATGTTTTTTTACATAAAAGGTTTATATGTGAAAGAAAATGAAATTTACTTTTCATTAACAAAATGTTTTTAAAAAAATCCTATTAATGAGCTCTAATGTACAAAAAAAATAAAATTTTTCTAGATTAGCCAAAAAGAATACCAAAAAGTCATTTTTTGAAACTATGATGCTATTGATGAACTTTTTTGCAAAGTTTAATGCTATTAATGAATTTTTTTTTCTAAAAAACAATCCTTTAAATGAGCTTCAATATACAAAAAAATGTAACTTTCCATATAAACTAAAAATAATCCAACAAAATTATTTTTTAAGAGTACGATGCTATACATGAACTTTTTTTTGAAGTTTAATACTAAAAACAATTTTTCTTTCAAGAAAAGGTCCTAATATAAGGTTGAAAGAGCATATTCTAAAATACTTATTGATCTACATGAGCAAGAATTAAACGTTTCCCAATAAGGCATATAAATCATCCTCCTTATATAATAAATTTCAAAGCCCCACAATATGAAATCCTCTGAGTAGCAGCATTCCAGAACTTAAACCATAATGGATAATCAAAATGAAGAGAAGCTGCAAAAAAAAAATTGTCACCATCTTATACATGTATTAGAGATTATTAGGGTGTTAGATAGTGTATTAACTTGCAATTAAATATAATTTTCTAAGAAAACTTAGTATGAGAAACTAACCAAGGTGATCAACGGCCGAAGGAGACATTATAACTAAAACATAAACAAAGAAATATTAGTGATAAAAAGGGAAACTTTAAGGAGAAAACATACAAATTTAAACCATGAAAGATAACAAAATCCACACGTTTATTTTTAAAGTAATTTAAACCGGTATATTTATAAAGTAATTTAAAAAAAAAGCAATTTAAACCAGGCCGTAATTTTATCCCTATACTGTTCCCTTAAGCATTTCATCGAACAGGTAGTAGACAGATAGATCAAACAAAATTTCCAAATATCCAAATCAAGGTCTCAAATCCTAACACATCCAAACAAACGAAAAAAATCAGATTTGTGATTTTAACAACCAAAAGCGAAGGACATGGCATACCTTGTGTATGAGTCCATCGTTTATAATTGGATTGCTCAACTTATTTAACACTTCGTCAAAAGTATGAAGAAAATTGGGAATCCCATAGAAAGGTCCGATTCAAATTTCAAAATAACACAACTGCGACAATTAATTTTCAGACCACAAAATTTGATACCCTCATAGCATAAAAATTAAAATATATTTTACTTACATTCAGAAGAACCCAAATTAGTTTGACCATTTCTGTTGTTCGTTAACTCCAATTTCGACATACAAGAAATCCAAAAAATCAAGCAACTTGAGTAACAATCATTTTCATGTGTCGAAACTTTAGCGCAACTATCGATGAAGAGTACAAATAGCAGTTATCAAGAAATAAGCATATATGAGATAACTAAGAAGCTGTCAGGTGGAATTTGAGTTACTTGCTTTCTTACTTTTCCCTGACATGATTATAATTCCAGTCGTTCCACTAAAAATCTAAATTTTTAAGTAAAAATCAAAACAACCTGCTCTATGTGTATTTTTGAGAGAATGGAGAATGGAGATGGTCAATAGCCTAATAAAAGAAATCATCAATGGTTTATGGAGATTTACAAAGCGGAAGCATACCTATCGGTTTTAAATATGGAGAAATCCCTGATTTCGTGCATACTTAATGGAATTTAAATTTCGTTTATGATTTTTTAGAATAATTTATGGTTACGTAAAAGATTGATTGGGATTAACGAATTGAAAACGGTCTTTGACTCTTACAATTCCAGACACCCTAAAATCTTAAATTTAGATCAAATAAATTATGATGACATACTGAATAAGCATAATCAAAAGGTGGTAATTATGTTGTAGACATAGAAGATAATAAACAATTTATATTATAAGGACCATTATACCCTTGCATGTAAAAGTCAAAAATATCCGTTTGTACTCTTTAATAGAGTACAATATTTAAAGAGTTATCAAATTACCATTGATCCTAGACATGACTACACCTTGTAGCCATCATCTGTACATCATTTAAACAAAATACAAAAAATGTTATCTACTCTCATAAGTGAAGATCAATTTTGCCACATGTCAATCTCTCATAAATTTTGACACTTGTCATTTTATGGTATTTTTGAAATAAATAATATCCACATGTCAATTTCTAGGTTTTTTTATTTTTAAAATTAAAAAAGCCACATAATACATATCCCCTATCCTAATAAATAAGTAGAATAAGGCCACGTGTCACTCTCCCAGCCCCCTAAATTGTGTTTTCCCGCTTCTTTTCTTCATCTACATTTATGATTCTGCCCCCCGAAAATTTCTGCACAGATCAAATCAAATCCAATACATTCAAGAAACGGAAATATAGATGAAAGATTTGCAAATAATAATTGAAAATAATATGCAGAAATAATAATTTTAAATTTCAAATTCATTCATATCCAATCCAATAAAATATGGAAGATTGTTTAGTATAATAGGAAGCTAATTAATATCCAGTCAATAAATCCCAAAAAATCAGCACCAAATAAATGCATACCGAGATATATACCACTTTTCATTCTTTACGCTTCTATTTTCTTTACCATTCTGCTTCGGAGAAAACTTAACAAACAGTAGGCTTCACCATTCGGCTTCAGAGAAAGCTTAACAAACGGTATGCTTCTTCAGTTGATAACATAGTTGGTAACATAAATTATTCAATCCTTGATTTTCTGATCATTTGCTGCATATTCATCCTCCAGGACAAGAACAACTACACAAGGTTAGCAATCTGAATTCATTCATTTGTAAAAATTCGATAACAGATATTACACAAGGTTAGATTTTCCATACGATATTGCCCCTATTCGATTCTTTTGTTGTTTTTTTCTTATGCATAAATCAGATTGTCTTTGTAAGTATCGATGAATAATTCAGTTCGACTTTCACAACATTCATCGATACTTACAAAGATGTATACATTTAGTATTGAAGTTTATAAAACATCGATTTTTAACTGTTTTTCCAAGAAACAAAAATTTAGTTTTTAGTTATACCAGCAAGTTTTATAACATCCCTTCTTATTTTGTTTCAAACAAAATACATAACTAACAATTAATAGCAACATACAAATTTTATTTTATGTTATTTCTATTCCTTTTGATTGTGTTTGCTGTTGTGTGTTACAATATCAAACTATTCTGATTTTTGAATTGGTACTGGGGATTAGTATTTCTGTAATTCCAGTTTGTATCGGTCCAGGGGTATAACGGTCCTTTTATAATAAGGGCATAGTGGTTGTATTTTTAGGGATTGTTTTTTGGTCCATCTTACTTTACATTTATGTGTTTATCGTTTCTTATATTTTTTTTCCCTGTTTATCAACCACTTAACCCCATATCGTATTTCTATGATGAATCAATAAATTAATGGTACCTGAGAAAGCCAAGAGAACTTGGAAGAGACCGGTGAAGAATGTAGCAGTGAAAGCCAACTTATGGTTTAGAACTCCCAAGTACAACATATATCAATGGCGACAAGAAGCTTGAATCTGATTCTGATCATATTTTCATATTTAAATAGTAAGTAATATTATGTTTTTCAAACATTTTTTTATAAAACTGTAATATCATTTCAAATATATTAAATTAAAATTTAGCAAAAAGGTTTAAATGGTTATCATTTATCATTATTTTGTTTAATATTCTAAAACTGGTAAAAAAACATTAATAAAATGTATAGAAATAGTAAACTTGGTTATAAGTTGAAGGATTCGGTAACTCCGGTTGTTTTTCCTCCGACTTCATCATCAACCTTTTGAAAGCAATTAGTAAAGGTTTTCTCCCACTGAACCTAGATTGTGTTATTCATAGTTCCTTTAACCAATTCTTGCTTCATGACATTGATCTCTTCTAACTTATGCAATATCAAATAGCATGCTCACAACAGTAATTGGCAGCTAAATCAACAAACATGATCTAATTTACATCCCAACCTAAGTATGTATTAACTCGGATTCACGAATATTTTGTAATCTGAAAAAATATGGCATGCAAATTGAGGTTTTAAGTTGTCAAGTTCACTTAATTAAACTTATCTCTGGTCAAACTCATTAATCTTATCAATATATCCATCGGTACCTCTTATTACAATGAAGTTTTTTTTTCGATTGATAACAACATTAATCTCCACATGGATGATGTTAAGGGGCACCTTGTGTTTAACTAATTCAGTCTTACATGAAGAAACTACAAAGACGGGGAGGCTTCTTACCTAAATTCCAGCCGGCAGGTGACAGCTTCAATTGAAAGATGGGATGGGTTCTGGCTTCAGCTTCCTATATAGTTGGTTTCTGAATGAAATTGCCAAGGTGGACTGGCTCGTGGCGGAGAGGAAGTCGAAGCCGTCGGAGGTGACGTTGATGAGTGATGACACCGACGACGACGAGTCAACGAGAGAAGCAAATTGGTGACCTAATTTCGTGTTTTCTCTTTCCCAGTATAGTCCCGACTCATTTTTAATAACAAGTACTCACTTTACATAAACTACCCTATACTATGGACCAATATTGATTTTTGTCTTTATTTTTTGAAAACCAAATTACTAAAAGGGCTAAAATGTGTTTTATGATGGTTGTAGTTAGATTTTATACAATTTTATTTCTTATAATATCTTTTATTTAACCATTATATAGAATGTGATTCTATATTTAAACCATTTTACATGCTAATTTAATTAACCATTATACATTTACATACATAATTTCTATCTATCTTTAAGAATAATATTTTGCAAATCTATGATTAGTTTTTTGTTTTTTAAAGTTTCAATATTGATAACCCTAAAAATTGTAATAAAATCATCAAGGATTGTGATAAGTTTTTTATATTCAATCATTTACTATAACTGATTAATAATTAATTATGATTTTTTCTTATAAAAAATTATTTATTTTTATAACCGTGATTCTCACAGGTTATAACCTAGTAACTATATAAGTAAGTATTAAATGTAATAAATATGATCTTAAATTGCAATAAATATGTTTTTTTCTTCCTTATTTTAAAATTAATTTTAAAAAATACTTAATGTTTACATTTTGATATTTAATTTTTTTTAATTAACCCATGTAATACATGGGTTTCACACCTAGTAAATAAATACACTATAGTTATGATATCTCTTCAAGGGTAGATATGATTATTGAAATTAATGCCAACAAAAATCTTCAATATTCAAGTGGCTCTAAATACAACTACCCTCCAGTTTTGTGGCCCTTGACTTCACCCTACTCCTAAGCAGAAACGGTGCTCAAATACTCTAAAAAACCTGAAAGATTAAAATATACACACAAAAAGATGAAAATGGTAAAATGAACTTTCAAATATAATAACAATATTTTATAGACAATACTACAAACAAGCTAGAAACATGTAAATAGAGACGAAAGAACATCAAAATTAGATTAACACCATACACTCATTTAGTCTTATCTTTCTTCTTCCCTTATAGGAGTTTATAAAACATTTTCTATTTTGTGATGGATTTCTGAATTACTTTTTTGAGATATGTTAGGTTGCAAAAAATGGAACAACAAAGAAATTGAATGGATATGTAATCATAAATCAAGATAATAGAATGAGTAATTCCCTTCCAGAAACATGTTTGTGAGGCAGAATGGAACATAATGAAAATTTCATACGATTCTTATGTTATATATTGCAATTTAAAGTATAAAGATAATCCTACACATATATTTGTTTAGTTATTATTATGTAATTAAAAATTATTTATATTGCAACTTTTATACTAATATCTTCTCTTATTACTGAGAAAATCTTGATACTCGCAATGTTCCCAACCCTATTTTCAAGAGTGTAGGGTGTACCCATTTATCCTTGATAAAGTAAACTCAATAAGAAGATTCAAACAAGTTAAACGAAAGAATAACGTTGTGCAAGGTTCTTACTATACTTCTCGACATGCCCAGACAACGCAAGTTAAACAAAAAAAATCTGCTAATTAACCAAAATTAATCAATCCCAAACATTTTCCAATAAGATTTATCGATGCAATCTATTTACATGATATACTAAAACTTTTTCTTTTCTTTGCTATTGAGTCTAAAGATGTTTTTTTATAGTATTAAAAAAGGATCGGTGAATAACTTATTTCTAAGAGCCCAATTTGTATTTTTATAAAAAGATGTTTTCTTACAATAAATCAAAACACATATCACCACTGGGTTTTGTTGAGTTGTAGAATATGTGGATCACTCACTGGTATAAGTGTTTGATTCCATCTCCAAATCCAGGAAGGGATCAAATAGGTAAAACATTATAGAGATTAAGTCGAGTATATCTTCCATTCACGACCTAGTAAGCCACAAAAAAATCATTGACTAAATTCATATACAAAAATGTAAAAATAAAAAATAAAATCGACATACAAATTCACTACCTAGTGGACATATCTTCCAAATCGAAACAATGGATGAGAGGTAGTGGAGCTGTTGTGTCCATCCTTTTGCTCTCCAGATACCTATAACTTAAAAAATCAAAATCAACAATATAGATCATAAGAACAAAAATCGAAGTAGATTCATAAAACATAACCATTATGGATTTAAACTTAAATCGAAAGATTTTATAGATTGAAACTTCATAGTTAAAACAAAATAAAAGAAACATAATCTAAAACGTACCTAAAATCGATCTAAACTATGATCAAATTAAAATATAATCCAAAGAAATTTATTTCTATATCATTCATTCTTCTTCCATGATGTTCGAACACACGAATGATCCACACAGATCGAAGCCCACATATATTCTATTTCTTCTTTCCCCAATTTTCTTCTCCACTGCAAAATTTAGGTTAGATAAATTATGTAAAGAAATGAGGGGGAGAGCGTAGGAGTACTGGTAATGATGGGTGAGCGGGATATTTTTTTCATTTTATTTTTTGTGAGAATTAATTGTCATTAATAGAATCCCTAATTTAATGCATTTTATTTTTGTTAAATTTAATTATTATTAATAGAATTCATAATTTAATTCACTTTATTTTTGTGAGATTTAATTGTCATTAATAAAATTCCTAATTTAATTCATTATATTTTTGGTGATATTTAATTGTAATTCCTAATTTAAAACGTAACATATGTTTTATAAAAATTGTGAACAAAATTAAATGGTTGACAAAGATGGTGTCAGCAAATAATCCAAATGTGAAAAATATAGGATTGAAATGTAATTAATGGTCTTGACTTTTTCAGTTTAGAATTAAAAGTTTCTTTTAATAATATTTAGAGATTCCACTTAAAATTTTAATGTAATAACTAAAAATAAATATAATAATAAATAAATATCAATTTCATTAATCGATTTACCTTTTTATTTTAAAACTCCCAAATTAAGGCTTATTAGTTTATTTTGTTTAATTATTTAAATTTAAATAATAAAAAAATCAATTTTAATAATTTATTTTTTTTATTTTTTCATAACTTTAAAGTTATTAAATATTTAGATTTTAATATTTAATTTTTTTTTAATTAATCTATGTAATAGATGTGTTTTCCACCAAATATTAATATAATTTAATCTTAAAAAATAAACATATTGCACAAAGAGGAGGTATTCATATAATTTAATCGTAAAAAATAAACATACTGCACAAAGAGGAGGAGCTAGGAGATCAAAAATCACATGTTTTTTGACATTGGGTTTTCCCTTTCTTTATCGTAATTTCTGCATCTCTCTCTCAATATCCAGCTTCCCTCACAGAATCGCCAGACCAATACATCATTTTTAACCACTCTGCACTCGTTTTCTCCCCATCCATGAGCGTTTAGGAAAAATTCATTCTTTCTTCCTCCGTTTCCTTGCACACAATTGACAAAGAAATGGGTTCTTTAATTGATCTTAATCTCTACCCTGATCCTCCTAACACCACAACTATCGCCACCGGCTACGCCGACACTGCTGCAATCTCGATCATCCCAAAAGTTGAACCCAAACTGGAACCTCTCGATGAATCAGCTGATGTCCCACCAGAATCCAACTCTAACCCTATTTTGGGCCTCATTTCACAGCCGACCACAGCACTAGTCGAACATTCCGAAGTAGACGAAAACAATGTCTATTCAGAATACAATAGGATATCGGAGATGTTTCGAACGGCATTTGCTAAGGACATGGAGACGTACGACGAAATTCAAGCCACGGATCCCGACGCGCAAGCAATCGTGCCGGTTCCCGAAGAAAACCAACTTTCTACCGTCATTGTGCCGTCTCGCCGGAAGAATCCATCACGGTCGTCGGAATTGGTTAGAGTTACAAACCTTGGAATCGAGGACGAGAGGTACTTTCGAGACGTGGTAAGGAAAACGAGGATGATTTATGATTCTCTTAGGGTATTAGTCGTTATGGAAGACGATAAACGTAGGTCTTTCGGAATCGTCTCTACTCCCCGCGCCCGAGGCGATCTGAAAGCTTCTGCGGTGATGAAAGACCGAGGCCTATGGTTGAATCGAGACAAGCGGATTGTTGGGGAGATTCCTGGGGTTCACGTTGGCGATGTATTCTTTTTCAGAATGGAATTATGCGTTGTCGGGATGCACGGCCAAGTACAAGCAGGAATTGATTATTTAACATCGAATCAAAGCTCGAATAGGGAACCGATTGCTACCAGTGTGATTGTTTCCGGTGGGTATGAAGATGATGAAGATGCTGGCGATGTTATTGTCTACACTGGTCATGGCGGACAAGATAAGAATAACAAGCAAGTCGTTCATCAGAAATTGGAAGGTGGGAATCTTGCGATGGAAAGAAGCATGCATTATGGAATCGAGGTAAGAGTAATCCGTGGGTTTAAGTATGAAGGTAGTCCCAGTGGGAAAGTTTACGTTTATGATGGACTGTATAAAATCATCGAAGCTTGGTTTGATGTGGGTAAATCTGGTTTTGGAGTGTACAAGTTCAAGCTTGTTAGAATGGAAAACCAAACTGAAATGGGTAGTGCACTTCTTAAACTTGCAGAGAATCTTAGGACAAAACCTTTAGAGGTTAGGCCTGTTGGATATATTAGCTTTGATATATCAATGAAGAAAGAAAACATCCCAGTGTTTCTATTCAATGACATTGATAGCAATCACGAACCAATGTACTATGACTACTTAAAGACAACTGTTTTCCCCCCTTTTGTGTATCATAACGTAGGAGGTGGGTGCATGTGCGTCTCCGGATGTTCAAAAGATTGTTTTTGTGCTCAGAAGAATGGTGGTGAGTTTGCTTATGATTCAAATGGTCTTCTTGTGAGAGGGAAGCCGCTGATATTCGAATGTGGACCTTTCTGCCGTTGTCCTCCTAATTGTCAAAACCGTGTAAGCCAAAAGGGTGTGAGAAACCGTTTTGAAGTTTTTAGATCAAGGGAAACCGGTTGGGGAGTTAGATCATTGGATTTGATACAAGCGGGTTCTTTTATTTGTGAATATAGTGGGGTTGTTCTTACAAGAGAGCAAGCACAACTTTTTACCATGAATGGTGATAGTTTAATTTATCCGAATCGATTCAGTGAGAGATGGGCAGAATGGGGTGATTTGAGTCAAAT
This sequence comes from Lactuca sativa, assembly GCF_002870075.4. Classification (NCBI taxonomy): domain Eukaryota; kingdom Viridiplantae; phylum Streptophyta; class Magnoliopsida; order Asterales; family Asteraceae; genus Lactuca; species Lactuca sativa. The sequence continues at coordinate 102,118,782 of NC_056628.2, forward strand.
ATTTTCTGATTATGTAAAACCATCATACCCTTGTGTCCCTCCTTTGGATTTTGCGATGGATGTTTCAAGAATGAGGAATCTTGCGTGTTATATGAGTCACAGTTCGTCTCCAAATGTGTTGGTGCAGTTGGTGTTGTATGATCACTCGAATCTTGCGTTTCCTCATCTTATGCTTTTTGCTATGGAGAATATTCCTCCATTACGGGAGTTTAGTATTGATTATGGACAGGCTGATGAGTGGATGGGGAAGCTATCCATTACTAATTAAATCAATTCTCATCCTCTATTCTCATTTTTGGTTTTTGGTTTTTTTATTTTTATTTTTATCTTGCAGACTCTTGGATGCATCATGTTCTGAGGTAACTAGATTCTCACATTATGGAAAGTTTTTCCTTTTTTTTCTTTTTTGTTTTGGTCTGAGCTCTTTAAATGCAAGAAATAACAATCTACTTTCATCTATTTGTTTATTTTTCTACTTACATTTTTTTCTTATTACAGCACTGTACTTTGTAAAATCGACCCATGTATAGCAATGTCATCCAGATATAAAGCAATTTTCACTGCTATAATTGGGAAGATTTTTCAAAGTACAATGTTAAAATTTGGTAGGTTCTTCTAAGTACAATTCCTTAATAAGGAAAATATTGAAAATAAAATGGCGTTTCAGAAAGAAATAAAAGTAGGATACTGCAATATACAAATAACTTGAACGTACATTGCTGTTTCTTGCATTTAACGTTATCATTTATCATTTATGTCACCATCATGTTTGATCATCTTGATTTGGCTATTTCCTACCCTGTTAATGGAATATTTTTATTTTTCCCATCTAATCAGTATAATATATGTGCAATTGGCAGTATTCAAGGTGTTACTTTTTTAGCGTATTAGTTTGTTGACATTAAACCTGTATATACTACAAACATTGTTGTATAATATATATAAATTATTGCATATCATATGAAACTTGCCATTGGATAAGGATTAACAGGTATATGCTAATTTTCACATGAACTTTGTTGCTTCTTGTTAGGTACAAGGTGTAGAAGCCGTAAATATGTTGTGTCAAAAGATTTGCAACGTTTTCAATGCTGTGATTCAGAAAAGGCTTCATCAATTTTGTGTCCTGTTGTCAAATTGTGAGCAATGTTCAAAATCTGATGGGAATAATATATTCAGACATTTTCAGAGATAAAGTAGGTGTATGCAATTGCTGACAAGTTTAGATACATGTATGTAGAATGTAGTATGTTTTATTGTAGACTTTCATATGTTAGGATCAGCAATCTTAGTCGTTTAATGTGATAATATTAGCGTGTATATATTAAGTTCCTATTTATTACAATTTTAGTAGAGCAACTGTATCCGGCATCTTCAAATGAGTTGTTTCTGGTCTATATTTTTTCATTTGAGGAGGGATTGCTTAAGCTTGATTTCTTCTTGTATTGACATTATTCCATTTATCATCTTTCTGTTTGTAATTTTGGGTCTGTTTGATAAAATTGTGTTAATTAGTGGTTTAGGTGATTTATAAGGTCTTTGGGGCAAACAAGACAATATAAATGGGGAAAAATGTTATTTTTGTCCCACCCAAAATGTTAACAAACTCAGCTCTTCATCCCTCATTTATATACAAGATAACAATGCCTTCCTTACAGACCAAGGGATAAGTGTTTTTCAAAATAATAATAATAAATTGTAAAAAAAAATTTATTACTGTTTTTGGGTATCTATAGTTTGTACAGGATAAGTTATTGTTTAGACAATGATAATGTTTGTTACTTTGTTTGAATAAATACCCTTCCATCTGTCATCACAGTAAGGTCAATGCACGGGGAACCCAACTAAGTAATCCTCACGTGAATCCACTAACGGGAACTACTTTTGCAATTAATCTTGCCTTTTTCTTTATTCAGGTTTCATAATTTATTTTAATTGTTGATTGAATCTTACTCAAACGCTTCATAGAAGCTCATCAACTCCATTAAATCTTGTCTGAAAGCCCCACAACTGTCTTGATCACTTTTCAACCACCACTATACATATGCATATACATCTTTCATCTATTTCATATCTTTTTCCATTCAATGTTGCACACCGAGCCATCTTTCTGCATTTATGCAGATGAAGACGGATGTCTTCAAAATGAGAAAAGGGATTTAGAGACGAAAAGTTCAAAAAAATCGGACAGTAGTGGTGAATTCTCTTTTGCAGAGAGAAGTATGGGATTGATTGTGGAGGATGAAGAATCAAATGGATTTAAAAATGAAGAGATTCAACCACCGAGTCCTAAAATGTATCTTGCTACAGGGTTTGGAATCGATGGTATAGGTGGCACTGAGTTTACACCAACCTTGTTCGATGACGAGTACTATAAGATGATTGTTGATCAAGATCCTTACAATCCTCTCGCCTTGAGGAAGTGCGCCCAATTTTTACAGGTGAGAAGTCATCATTCTCTTTCTTTCTTTCATTTCCCAAAATTTTCACCAGATTGTAAGCTTTTGAGTATGATTAATGATTACAGTCCAGGGGTGATCTTACTGGAGCTGAGGATTACTTCTTGCGTGCTACACTTGAAGACCCTAATGATGGTCAAACTCTGATGCAGTATGCTAAGTTTGTCTTGGAGGTTCATGGTGACCAGGATAAAGCCTTGAGTTACTTTGAGAAAGCTGCTCTTGTTGCTCATGGAGACTGGTATCCACTTATGACTCCACAACCTCAAATTTCATTTCTATATATACAGGACAAGGTCATACTGTGTTTGGCATACACTAGACTATGCCTGGGACTATACTAATTGGACAAAAAGTACATATTTTTGTTTGGAAATGATTAAAATAACCCCATAAAGCTTTATCCAATCCCAATGTCCATGTAACATGTAACAAACATAATCTCAATATCATGTCTAAGCATATGCCATTGAAGAGCTTAATTGAAAATGGGTATGTATTTTTTTTTGTTTCAGTAATATTCTTGCAGCATATGCTAGCTTTCTGTGGGAAATAGATGAAGAGTGCGAGCATGGTGGTGCTGTTTCTGTAGGTGCAGAGCCTGTGTTGTAGTTGCTCTGGCCCCATGCTAGAGTGTTGTTATTTGTGTTTTTGTACTAATCGTTTCGATGGGTACTTATTGCTGTTGTAATATGAGAATAATTATATATAATTCATATTGGTCTATATTTAATCATTTCGTAACCAAATACATGCTCAAATGTTGGATTTTTTCAGAGATTATGTAATCACCCGTAACATCTACTCTACTTAAAAACTGAACCAAGTTACCTTTCTTTCAAATGGTCGATATATAAGCTCATTGTTTTACAATACAGATGTGCCAATATTAAAAACAAAACCAAAGCGTATCTATATTACAGTATGAGCATCGGTTAGTTGAGTGTCAATAAACCTTTAATGATAAAAAATAAAAATAACAAAAAACCGTTGCACACATCTAATCATTTCCATGACCATGAGCTGTTTTTCTTCTCGAGTTCATAAGACTTCTTGCACTTGACATGCGTGTTTTGACTCAGCTTATGATTCTTCGATTCTGAACGTTCTGTTTTTGTTTTGTTTTTGGTTCTGAGCATCAAATCATTCTCTGCCCACATACCAACAATTAGTCTGATTGTGCATGCATATAACAACAATAGAACATGTCCTGATTATACAATAATTTGAACAAAATTGGGTTAAATACGGATAATATATAAGTACCTGGACTCGATAAAACAGCTCGCGGTGGCAGGATAGAACTTGGCTTAATTACCTCTGCAATTTTCTTGTTCACCTTATTATTTGGTTTATTTCCCCCTGCAACTTTTCTGTCGACCATCGCAGCTGCTTTTGATGATGATATATTGGCATCTGATTCAGCATATAGAAAATTAGATATACTCTATGGCTAAGGTTTGATTATGTAAATTAAAATCGTTAGATAGATGCCTGAAGTGGAGATGTGATGAGACTTGAGAACCCTCGGTGGTGTGTAAGTGTAACCATCTTTATGTTGAGGGGAATTGGATGGAGACTGGAAATCCTTCAAATAAATTCTCTGAAACTCTTGTGGATCTTCTTCTTCTTGTCTCACCTTCACCTTCGGATACACTTTGAAAAATTCATAACAAAAATCAATAGACGTATAGAAGAATACATAACGTATTGATATAAAATTAAAGAAGCAAATAAATGAACAAAAACTTACTTGGGGATTTGATTTTGTAGGATTCCGGGTAACTTGGGATCATCCAAAGTACACAACAAGTCCTTAAACGAAGAACGGAAATGAGATTTCTAGATACAAGTCCTTAAGAAGTATAACAGAAGAAAAGAAGAAGAAAAAACGATTTCAATAAGAAAATCGTGCAAAGAAGGTCAACATCAGTGGCGGTCAACGCAAAGATTAATTGTGTTCGTGTTGTGGCTCTTATGAACGCTGGTGGGCCAAATATATACACTTTCTCTAGAATCTTCGTCACCTCATTTCTAGCTTTTTAGTTCGGTCAACGTTTCTGTTTATTATGTTTCACAGTTTTAGCTTTCTAAAGCATCAATTTCCGACCACACGATTGATATAGAAAGCAGAAAGAAATGAATAAAAAATACAAACCCAAATCTTACCTGATACGACTAGAGATAAATTCATGGCTCTCGGCACGCCGGTAAAACAATGCATTTGATGATCGTGATGATGATGATAGGCTATTGGGAAAAGTGTTAATGTGATTAAATGCTTCCCAACTCCGGTCGAAAAGATGAGATCACGGCAACACTTTTGATCTCGTCAAGGAAAATCTAACGCCTCCCGGCAGTGACTTCGAGAAATCAGCGGAAGTCGCTGGTTTCACCGTTCTGCTATGTTTATGGGGATTTCAGTTTCATGGTTCTTAAATGTATCCATGATTCCATAACCACGAGTTTGTTTTTTTTTTCCTGTTATATATATATATATATATATATATATATATATATATATATATATATATATATATATATATATATATATATATATATATATATATATATATATATATTAAAAAAGAACAAAAAATATGTCAAACAAACATTATACCTGAACTCCTAAATTTTTCTTTAAAACTCTAAAACGAACCCAAATGCATCTTGATCTAAAATGAACTCAATGCATCTTGATCTTTAGCCGAAGTAATAATAAAGCATAAAAGTTGTAGTAGGCGCGGATGAGTGAAACAAATTATATTTGAATCAATCAATGTAAAGAAAGCAAGAAATAACACATAGATCTAAACAAGATCTATTTTCAGCTCAATTAGTTGTTCGGAACAATACAAAGAGATTTCGAGTACATGTGAATATGTGAGAAAGTTCTTCCTCTAATCCCTAAGTGCTTACCATATTTATAGGGTACTCACGGACCGAAAAATACAAGGGTTAGACATTACATGCGAAACTCTAATGCGCCTTGTAAATAGATAACGATAATGAAAGTCCTTAAACTTTCGCTACTTACAGACACTACTTTTGATTCTCACAACAACTTTCCACTCTACATTCTCCCCATTTGTGAGACCAGTCGAAACTTCAAGTCAATGTCTTCATTGTCTGTAGAAACTCCTTCTTTATCTCCATATACCAAAGAATGATTTTTTGAATCTCCACCTTGTCTTCATTATCGTTCTTCCTGCAATTATTGATACGGAACAAAATATTCAAAAAATGAGAGTTTGTGTACCTCTCATTATGATTCGCTTGAAAAAGGAACTTGTCGGTCTTCCTCTTTTGTTCATCCCTTGGAAAACAACCCCAAAGAGTTTATGGATGATTTCTCCATCTTCAAATTTCTCTATATTCATCTTCCCCTTTAACAGAGCTTTTGGCACTTTCGATGATTTGTTGATTGTCATGGCTAATTCAATATATGTGACAGCCAAATAATCATAGAAGCAATCAATGAAGGCCTTGATGTGATCATAACCAATGATAAAAGCATTCTGATATTCCTAGCAACTTGTGAAGAATCCACTTCACACAAGATCTTAGAAACTATGATGAGATCGTTAAGATTCATCAACAAAAAATCTATAATTGTGAACTCAAAAGCCACATTATTTGCTCGCACCACAGAATATCGAAAATTCTACATCAACCCTTGAAAAAGCACATCTGGGACAATCGAAATGACCTTTACAATCTTCACTAGTGACCAAACTTCTTCTTCACTTTTACCCAGAACAACATGAAAGCGAATTTTCAACCTTTTGTATTCATCCTTGTCTTCGAAACTCTCAGCAAGTTTGAATTGGTTGAAAGCAAACATCAGATGATTTATAGGAAAATTAGGCTGACTGAAGTTGGTATTTTCGATGTCATAACTTCTCTTATGTCTCTTCATAAATTCCTCCACATTATCGAGCACAACAATCTCGATAGTTTCATAACACCAAGCCTTGTTGGTACCACCCTTGTTCAAGCTTGGAGGATCATTCACCCTTTGATTCAAAATGTTATTCACTTGCCTTTACCTTTCAATTTAATTTCCTGCAATCTCTTCTTCTCTTCAGGGGAAGGTTCCACTTGGATACTTTTCCCTTTATCTTTGGGATTGATTGTTGGTGTTGGATTGACAATCGCAGAACTCGAACCTCCTTTCATAAATCGAAATTCCTCTCTTTTGCAATTTTGACAAGTCAACATTGACTTGAGGAGAATTTTTGTCGTCGTTGTTGTTACAATCGGTTTCATTGGAATCGACGTGTCACACCCCCAAACCAGATGACAGAAACGTCCGAGGGTGGAGCGGGAACACAATATCACAATAATTAAATACATTAAAACACAAGTACATAAACAACCATCATACCATATGATTAGATAAGTTACATGAACCGAATGTTAATTGATATCAAAATACATTACAAGTTTTTGCATGTTATCAAATAAAGTAGTTCTCGTACAAATATTACAAAGTTCAAGCAACGATATTTGGTGTATTGTCTTCAAAAGTGGTTCCACTGATACGAGCTTAATTATTTCCTGAGATTACATGCCATTTTAAAAGTCAACATAAAGTTGGTGAGTTCATAAGAGTTTAGTTGTAGAAAAATCCGATGTTTTTCCTTATGTCAACCTTGTAAAAAGTTTTGTATTGATACGCCTTCAGCATAAAAGAAGAATGTATGAGTGTAGGATGTATTCAAAAGTATTTATAAAATAGAAGTTCCTATAACTTCTAAACTTATAAAAAATGTGGCTTGTCATGTGATTTTATTACCCAAAATCAAGTGTATAACTAAATAGCCATACTTATAAAAGTAGTGTATAAGTAATTAAGCATACTTATAAATGTAGTTTATAAGTATAACTATTATAAATGTAGTGTACTAGAATTTCACTATTCGATGTTACAATAAGCCATTATAATCGAGTTATCAGTTGTAATGCTGCCCTCCACAACGCTTCTTCGTAAGTCGTGAAAATATTAAGACAAATGTCACCATTGACATGTCCGTCGTGGTTATAGCTAGAAACCATATGTGGGGGTTGTCAATCCCATATAGATCTATACACAAATTTCCCGCTTATTGAAGATTTAACGATTATAAGGCCGAGAATTAATGTATTGGTTGAAGAAATGTCTCACATAACCCGTCGAAAGTATGTTATTCTAGCTGTATTTTTTTTTTTTGTAAAAATGTCTCACATTATCAAAGTGTTATGTTGGTTACCCAATGTGTAATAGTATTATCCAATGGATAATGATGTTATCCAAGGAATAATGGTTTTATAAAATGTGTAATCACAAAGTTTTAAATCTTTCAAATCTAGATTTTTGGTAAAACTGTCAGTTTGAAGTTTTCCGGTATGTAATAGTATTATCCATCACACAATAGGTCTAGACTTAGAAACCTATGCATATAAAAGAGTAAAACTTGTGTACTTCATTTGGAATCCGCATATATATATATATATATATATATATATATATATATATATATATATATATATATATATATATATATATATATATATATATATATATATATACTTAATAAGCATTTAGCATCAAATGTTGAATTTTAAGAGGTACCACCCTTAAAGCATTATATGTAACAAATTGATGCATTTCAGAAAAATTATATATTATCCAATCAAATGCTGAATAAGTCAAATACTATAGTTTTCCTTATCTCTCGCATGTTTTTGACTTGGTCAATTAATCATTGCATGAAATCCCGACAAAAATCTGTCAATGTCGGTCATTTTCCCCTATATCAGGCGCTATTGGTCTCCTTTGTTGAACTATTCATCCCTATCTCAAATTACAGATTCAATTCCATTTTGCATTCAGATAGCCTCTCTCTAAAACCCTACACTCAAAAACACCATCTTTGTTTCTCTCGGTCTCCACCGCAGCCGGTAAACCCTTCAATCGTCCCGCCGCAACCACTACACCCTTCAATCATCACACCAGGTATACCGTCATCTATGTTTAACTATCTCATATTTAGTTGTGGATTTCTATCTGGAAGTTGAATTGGTCAAAATTGAACAATATTTAATTTGAATATGTAGTATCTCGTCTCAATAGACTCATTCAATCCATTGAATAGGTCAACACTAAATATGCTTTATATTGCATCTACTCTCTTAAATTCGTTAACGATTGATGCTACCTTTTATCTCTCTCTTTAATTGTATGAGTGTATTTTTTTTGTTTAAAGGTCCCGAATATTTCCCTATCTGGCACAATTATGTATTGAAATCGAGTAATCTTCATGGTATGTATTCCCCTCCATTCAAAATACTTGTAAGTATTTTTGGAATTTCCTATTTCTCCATTCGCCAGCAGGTTTGTGACTTTGTGATCTGGAGCAACCTCCCATCTCCCAAGTGAAGGACATGGCCAAAGAAACCCTTAAAACATTGCAGATTTGGTACATGGCGTTTTTTTATATATTATTATTTGCGTTAGATTCATGTTCTGTTCTTTTTAATTATTGCAGATATATTCATCTTTACATTTTTATAGTTACAATTCAATCAAAATGTTTTGATTTTTCATTTGAAATGAACACCTAGAGTTGAACGGGTAAGTATATTTCCTTTATTTTCTTATAATTTACTTCTTTTTTGCTGTTGATTACTAATGCTTTTTGTATTTCGTTTCCCTCATTTGAAACTTTGTACTTTTGGTTTCTTATTGTTTTATGTCTTCATTTTCCCAGAATGAAAATGAAGATGTAGAATCTGTACATGTGTTATTGAGTTTGATTTTCTTTATTTTCTTCATTTGCATAATATTTGATCAGCTTCCAATTTGATGAAGTAGTCGCACAATAACCTCAGCTTAAACAGGTTAGTGGGTGATAAACCTCAGATTGATCTCATAAATGCTTAGCTATTAATTTTTTTTTAATATTTTTTATTTTTATTTCTTATAGAATGTAGAGATGGAGATTAACTCTTGACATTTAGTTTGACTAATATATGAAATATTCACAATATCAGGTGTACTAAACTGTTTTCTTTAATCGAATTGGTTTTTTAAAAGAGGTGATTCATAGTTTCATTAAATTTTTGAAATTTTGTGATGTATTTTGGTGTCAATGTTCTTAAGAGACCTATGGTAATAGATATTTTTATGGTGGCTAATGTATATTATGTTTGCTTGAATAGGTTATGTACACATAATGGTGGTTCTAATACATGAATAGGTATGTTTCCATCTGTTTATAAAATTTTTATTTCATTTCTTATTTGTGCAGGTGTAGTTAAAGGATTGGTAGATTATTATGGACAAGTCTATTGTTGATCAAGTGTCCTTATGGAGGATAAGGTATTCAATAATAAATGATCATGATTATTCTAGACGTGATTTGAAGAGAATATGTGATTTAGGTTTTATTTATAACGAATGCATGATTGAACACAAAAAACAAGTGGCTTAAAGAGAATGTTTTTGAATGCCAGATATGGGTTTGGTTTTGCTTTAGGTTTACGTTTGGTGACTTTACTCAATTTTAGCTTAAAGACTAGATATGAGTTTGGGAGTTTAAGGTAAGATCTAAGTTTTTTTTCCTTATTTTGGAATTTTATGGTCAGATTTGTAGATATCTACACATACCAAATCTATAAAAAAAAATCGATTAAATCTTTTGTTTTTCTTCCAATAATCCCGTTTCCGACTCTTTTATTCATATTGTGCATGTTATTGTTTTAGCCTAATGGAACCAAGTTTAAGAAAACACCAATGTTTCAGTATTATTTGGTTACTTACTTTCTAATGTTTGAGTACGTTTCAGATCTATGTTGTATATATGTGAAGCTAATAAAAAGATGAACATATTTATCAACTCTTAGATGGAATAAGAAATCTCTATGTTGATTTTAGTATGTTCTGATCATGGGTTTGTGCATAATTATTGGATCATTTTGGGGTACTAATCGTTAGAATGAGATAATTCGTCTCTCTGTAAAATACAATTATGTTGAAGCCAACCAAAGGTTTTGACCGAGCTGAAGTTTACACATCAAATATGATGTATTGAGAAGTTTTACGTGATATTTAAAAATACATTTGTATATGGATATTATTGATATATTTTTGAATGATAATGGAAATTATAGACATGAACCTTGGGTGTAGTATGGTCTTGAATGTTCAAAAAAAATGTGGAAGATTTGCTCCTTGCCTTAGCTATTGGGACCTTTGTTTGATTAGGTACACAAAAAGGCCTAAAGAGACTCTATTCAACTTATGGGAGGCTTGGAATATCACATTGCATATATGCTGAAATACAACATGTTTCTGAAAGATAACTATCATAACTCTTCATTTTTTATTCATACTGATTTCATTTCTGATAGCATGACTTTTATTGCTAACTGTTTAAATATAGTAAACTATATGCGCAAAAAAAAAAACTATTCGCCTTTAGAAACTAATTTCCGAAACAAACTATTTACACCCGTCGCTTAGCGGGTAAACGACTAGTATACATATATATATATATATATATATATATATATATATATATATATATATATATATATATATATATATACACACACACACACACACACACACACACACATATATATATATATATATATATATATATATATATATATATATATATATATAAGACATAATCATGTATGATGTAGTATTACCCAAAGGTTAAAGGTTTTGTCCAACATATATTAAATCTACACTTAAAACTTAGCTAGCAGACATATAAAAGAATAAAACTTGTGTACTTTATTTGAAATCCGAATACATGTATATATACTTTCATAACTAAGACATAATCATGTATGATGTAGTATTATGCAAAGGTTAAAAGTTTTGTCCAACATATATTAGATCTAAGACTTTTGTGTAAAGTTGTTGATCAAAATGTAATTTGTTAGCATGACATGTAATCTCCCCCGAAAGAGTGAAATGAGTAAAACTAGTATAAAAGGGGGTATGAACTCACTTGTTATGTTATTTTCCAAAGGTTAAACGAACTTGAAGATGGTGCTCATTGGCTTCGATCTTAGTATTCTTGAGCTTTCCTTCCAAGATCTTGAGTCGTGATGGTTGTGTGGACAAGTGATTAAGCTTGGAATAAAAAATTAGAGAATGATGGTGGTGGCGGCGCAACTTTAGGCCAAGAGAGGGAGGATGGAGATGTGAGCCCTAGGTTGAATGGGGAATGGGGGGTCGGTTTTAGGGGTATGGAGGCATGGTTGATTGATTTCTTTTATTAAAAAGGTATCAGAAGACATAATCATATGGTCTTGTAATGCTTTTGCTTTATTTTATTGGGTTTGACTTTTTTTTATATATTAAAATAAGGATGGTTATATATATATATATATATATATATATATATATATAGGTGTTTGCATGTATTTATAACTCTAATAAATTTTATAAAAATACACTAATTCTTATTCTTAGAGAAAGTGTCATAAAAGTTGGTTACCATAATAGTTTTTTTTTATGATTTTCAGAGGTTGGTGATATGGAATTTAGTATAGTTCATTTATACTTATTACGACCTTAAACACTAAAGGTCATTTGTATGTTGTATTTCCATATACCTTGTATGACGTTGTACTGTTATAACACGATAAATCATTCATCGATCATCTATTTTGTCACATATGTATTGTAGTGTTAAATGTACCGACCTACATACAATTTGAAATTTGAATGGGAAATGTACTTTCATTGAAACGTATTCTAATATATCATAATAGTTGTGAGGGATATATTTTTACCTTAATTATGGTTGACTTCTGTTGACCAAAATTGACGGGTGTCACATGACGTAGGAATTTGCATGGACAAAATTCCCACAACTACCCTTTTAGCTTCGTCGGATCCTTTGGATGAACCAACACCCCTTTCTCCCTCTTGTGAGACATGCACATGATGTGGAGCATTCATTGGTAGGCGAAGAATCAAATTGAGTTAGGAGCCAACTCAGTCTTGAAACTTGCCTCAATAGACGAAACATGGCTCATGAAATCCAATAAGAGAATTCTCAATCTTTATAAACACTTGGACGTCTACTTCCTTCTTCTCTGATAAACCCTGGGAATAATCTTTATTGAAGGTACGAAGATCTTCAATCATTGTTCGAATGGCCTAAATCAATGTTTCAACACTTCCTTTCACATGTCCATAATATTTATCCAAATGTGCAACTTCTTGATCAAACTTATTTGTAATCTCAGTAAGCTAGAACTTAATGGATTGTGTAACGCCCCAAAAATACGATCCAAAAATTTCATTTTTAATTTAATAAAATAGTATTCCAAAACATTATCCATACATCCCAAAGGAAATAAAAGTATCAAACATCATATCAATTAGAGTAATATCTTAAAAGCGAAAACCATATGTTGTGTGCGATGCAGTCATCCCGAGCTCTTCCACTTGGAACCGGAAGTACCTGAAAGATAAACTAAAAACCTTAAGCACAAAGCTTAGTGAGTTCCCCAAGATACCGCATACCAAACACAAAACACATAACGACCCTACCGTAACTCATATAACAGGCCCCACCCAATGAGTATAACGGATCCCGCCCTAACTCGCATAACGGTCCCCGCCCAATGAGTATAACGGGGCCCGCCATAACTCGCATAACGGGCCATGCCCACATACAAATCATATCAAATAATAGCATACAAGATAATCATCGGGCCCCGCCCAATAAGCATACAAGCACATACACATAGTGTCACACAAACAATGAGTATTCTAACATATCAAATCATGGGTTGAAATAGGTGCCTTTGACCCGCTATACATGGTGAGGAAACTCACCTCGCTGCTGAACCTCACTGAAAATCCCTAGCTGCTGTCCTGACGAATCCCCAAGCTAACAATACAAAATAGCACCCAATTAACACTTGGGTTCCAATCCATATCCAAAAATCCATACTTGGGGTAAAATGACCATTTTACCCCTAACCTAGTTTGAACCAAGACCAAGGCCCAAAATCACAACCCAAAAAGACCCAAAACCAAAAGATACTCCAAGGCCCACTTGTCGCCCAATTTTCCAAATTGGGCCCAAACCCTATATGGACCTTATCCTAAGGCCCACTAATTTTCTCTACTCCATACTCTTAGCCTAATGCTTGATTTCAGATGGCCCACTAAGGTCCAAAAGAATGACCCAACCGAAGCCCAAAAACTATGAAGCCCAACAGACTGAGTATGCGGGGCGTACTCAGCTGTACGCTAAGCGTACTCGCTGCTTGGCTTGTACGCTGCACGTACTGACTTGTACGCCTAACATACTCATCCATTAAGCCAAATTTTTTCTATTAAGCTCTTAATGCTTAAGTCCAAAGGTCCAAACCACAGATCTAAGTCCCAAAAAGTGTCTACAACCATAAAGTTGCTGACTTGGTGACTTTGCATGCCCCAAAAAGTCGCAACTTCGAAATTTAGCATTCTACTTCCATTAAATGAACTCAAACTCATGCATGGGGTATTCTAAGCCCTAAAGATGTCAACTTTATGAATCTAGGACCATAGAAACACTAAGAGTGGAAACTCTAAGCTCTTGGAGTGGTATCAAACCACTAAATCTCATCCATGGGACCAAGAAGGGTCCAAAACATTAAATAAGGAAGATCTAAGCTTCTAAAGAACAAGATCAAAACTTTATATCTTAAACAAGCTAGTAATGGAGCAGATAAACTAGATCCACAAGCTCTTCCTTGATCCACCACCTTGCACCAATCTTATCCTTCTTGAAAATGGATCAAAATACACCAAAATGGACACTATTAGCTAAAAATGCAAGAGAGAGACTTAAGGTTTTGAGTATAAAACTAGGAGGACAGAGGAGGCTGAGAAATGAGGGTTTCATGGTCCATAATGATGTTTATTTAGTCTCCAACCCCGAGAATTAGGGTTTCTAAATGACCCACGTACGACCCGCTTACATACACATACGCCCAACATAAGTGTCCGAAGTTTCGATCCCTCCTCGCATGAGTACTCTAAGCATATCGTGTAGTACACCCTGCATACTCACTTTACAGCTTGTACGCCAAGTGTACCTTGTGGTATGCCCCATGTACAACACAAGGAATAAAATGGATTAATTAAATTATACAAAGGGAAAAAGAGAAACTTACCTGGATTCAAGTGTTACTATTCTCCCCCAATTGAATCAGACTTCGTCCTCGAAGTCCGCTGTCCCGAACAAATCCGGATAGTGCTCTCTCATCTCATCCTCGGGCTCCCAAGTCCACTTTTATCCCTTGCAGTGCTGCCACTACACCTTCACTAGGCCGACAATCTTGTTCCTCAAGGTCTTCGTCTGCCAATCTAAGATTGCCACCGGTCTATCAGTATAGTTCAAGCGGTCATCCACCTGCATATTCTCCGATGGTACCATTGCGGTATCATCCACTAAACACTTTTGCAGCTGAGAGACATGAAACGTGTTATGAATCTGACTGAGCTTGGCTGGAAAATCTAAACGATAAGCAACCTGACCCACCCGAGCCAAAACTGTGAAGAGAGCAATATACATGGGCCAGCTTGCCCTGCTTCCTGAATTAGATGACACCTTTCCAAGGTGACACCTTCAGGAGGACCATATCCCCTACGTGGAACTCTAAGTCTGACCAGCACCTATCGACATAACTTTTCTACTGACCCTGAGCTGTTTGGAGCCTGCTCCAAACTTGCTGAATGAACTCAGTGGTCTTGAGTACCACCTCAGTACTCCCCATAACCCACTGATCGACCTCATCCCAATAAATATGGGTCCTGCATTTCCTCCTATAGAGCATCTCAAAAGGAGGTCGATCGATGCTGGCATGATAAAAGTTGTTATACGAAAATTATGCTAACGAAAGATACATATCCTAACTCCCACCAAAATCCTGTTGGGTTTTAAGCATTCTAACACTCCTATGGTGTACATGCAACCCTAAATACCTTGGATCTATGTTTTCTCTATTATACATGAAAATATCAATTTCCAAGGTATTGTTCTAACTAGCATAATATAAAGTACATATAATATAAAATCTAGTAGAATTACATACCTCCATGTTGGTGCTTGATTCCATGTAGCTCGAGAGCCTAGTGCCCCAAATGTGACACCTCAAATGGTTCACACAACACCATGTGCACTTGGAATAACCATGAGATAAAGTAGAACACTTCATGAATCGGTTTGCCCTCCACACACACCTAGTGGCCGATTTCTCACATCAATAAGATGCTTATATAGTTGTTACAATTAGGGTTGGCTTTCCATTTCCTTGGATCCATGGGTTCAAATACACCATTAATAAACATTTCCCACATCCAACTAGGTCTAAATCTCCCTTTCTAAAAGGCCCTAAACCTTATGATAATCGGTCTTCGGGTCGCAGCCACGAATTAGGAAACGATTCGGGACAGGGTGTTACAACTCTCTGCCACTTAAATTGGATTTCGTCCTCAAAATCACTCCTTTATCACCCACCTGGGAACAAAACACTCTGGCCTATACCATAACTGACAACAACATTAATCCTTTTACTGACGTACCAATGCTACTACTGAATCTGAAGCCTAAACTTGTGTAATCTCCATGCATGTTGACCCAAATACAGAGACTTCAGCATAACCGGATCGCCTCAACCCAAAATACCATCACATAAACCATGACTTGCTGATGAAAACATTTGATACAACAAGACCATGATGACTCTTAATGTGAGCCCCATCCATTAACTGCTGCAAAGAAGCACACACAATGCCAACATGATCTACAAATTCCTAGTTATAAAACTGAACTTCTAGCGAGAACCACAAGGCTGGGGACTCTCAACTACAATCATGAACCCAGCTCAAAAAATCTGCCACTAGAGACCGGGAACCCATCAGATCTAAACTTCAAACCCGTATTCCAGAACTAATATCCAACCATTCATTGAATCCACCCCTTACCTTTGAGTATGATCGCTACCAAACACGCGAAAAAGGACTTACACGTACCCATTGCAAATTTTCCACATTTCAAATCCATAATATGAACCAAAAGTTGTTAATGAGCCATTGACTACCTGACACGCCATTTCCAACCATTACTCCTACGAGCAAAGATGAGAAATCCAAGAATTTTCACATTTGCCTCCAATCCTTATCAACTGAGGTGTACCTCAACCTTGTAAATCACTTAGACATTCACCAAGAACTTTATAATTCGAGACTCCATGCCCGATACCTAATCTTGATAATCGAACCCCTAATAACAGCTTGAGAACACATGGGACTTATAACGCAAACATTTCGTTGAGACTTTTCGTTGCACGAATGATACTCCCAACAACCCTTAATTGCTCCCATTATCCAAACCAGCTGATTTATGAGTCTCCTGACTTCCATCAACGTGTCAACACCGAAAGCACCACAAGCAGAAGAAATGAACAATCGTGATCACTAGGCCCACAACCTATGTTTGGAATACCCCTACAAGGTCATCAGCATAGGTCTAGATTGCCTCCGAGCCCACAACATGGGTCTGAAATGCCCTACACGGCCCTAAGCCCATGTCTAGAATGCTCCCGATATTACACCGATCTTGTCGAAATTACATCATTCACCCAGCACCCAAGGCCTAAAGATACTCACCTCATTCCATCGCCTTGTAGGGACCTAAACAACATCCTTCTCAACGCCAACTGAACACAACAATGTCGTAATCTTACCACACACAATTCCGTTTACAGAACAAGCTACTACCAAAGCAAAAACCTACGAAAACATGGTCTCACACGAACCGAGAATAGGACAACGGTCGAACTCTTGATCCAATTTGAAGGCTATAACCCAAAAGAACCATGCACATAATTTGAACCAAGTGCTCTAATGATATCTTGCCCAGCTCACATATGCCCCTCTCAACAATATATGAATTTACCATAATACACATCCTCATGATCAGTCGAAGCAAGATCACATACTTGATTTAGACTGAACAAGTTCCATTAATACGAAACTAGCTCGAGAAGACTTCCAAGGTGATTCTGAATGCTACCAAAACCTGAGCCTGCTATGAACCTAAATTACACTCCACCATTGAGGGTAAACATACCCAAAGACCAAACGAACATAGAACATACTGAACTTGATGATAGGTTGACCCGTCCATCGAACTTCCACTATCACAACTTGAACTTTCGGAGAACCTCTACTACATGATGAATGAAAAGACCAACGATCGAGATTGAATTGACAACTAACCCAATAACCCAATACACCGTTTGCACAATACCCCTATGAAACATTCTTCCAACACAAAAACTCAAAAATATCAATGATCCTCCAGGAAGAATACCTAGTTCTCCCCTACTTAGGGTTCGAACTACCACCCACTAGTGTTGCGAACAAACCATATCTTAAACCGGTTTAACTAGGTACAACCACCCCTGACTCTTGGAGTGTAAAATATACGCATGATGATCTTCCAGATAAGGATCAAACAAATCCTCATAGAATCCTAAATTTCAGCTGAAGACCTCTAAAATTTTCCAATCATGCAAATGCCTAAGCAAATATTGACATACGATCCAAACATACCCTCCTTGCCTGCAATCCCAACAATCAATCAGGTACCTAACTAGCCTATAACCCAAGAACATGATCACTTGATCGCATCACAAGGCATCCATACCATATCCATCCACCTGCACACTTCCATGCTAACATATTGCCGCCAAAAACCACCGCCAATAGACCCCATGTTGGGTTTACATCCCAGCTCTGACAGTCACAATCCTGCTCACTCCTTCTCCGCACTTGGAAAACTGAAAGGGCATAATCCTCTGTTGCATATAGCGACAACCCAATCCATCAATCCACCACTCAACTTCTAGTTGCAATCCCTAAGTCGATCATAACAGTTGTTTCTTTCTTGAGTCCTACAACTCAATGCATGGCCTTGAGCAAAATCCTCGAGGCCTCAAAACCCACAAACTCATCAAGCTCTGAACCAATCAACCCAAACCGTTATCTCCACGGGGGCTTAAAACATTTACCAGACCCATCCTTATGCATGAGCATCCATAACCAAAAGATCGACAGATTCGGAGCCACTTCCACGAATCATGGTATCAAACAATGCTATATACCCCAACGAGCCCTTAGAAACCCCAAAATTTTCCTTGATTCGAGTATGGATCATGTGCTTCCAGTAGTACGGGCCCAATCCTACCTTCCACACGTATCCATACATTCCTTAAGAATCATCTCGTGTCCTCTAAGACCTATTCATAAAATACTCCTGAAACCTGCTCAACAGCGAAACTACACTAAAATACTCCCTAGGTTCTCTTAAGATTCCTCACCTCCCCTGCCGTCAGTTGTTGAGGGGCTCCGATCACTTCCATCCAACCACTTCACGGATACAATTACACGCAACAAAACTTAAATAATCTTTCGACTAAAGGACCCAACCCTACAATGGTTAGACTCAAACGAGAGTTGTGCAATAGGGCCAAATCCTTCTTTCTAGGATTAGTTAACCTCCATAACAGGTAACTTAATGTGTTCATTTGATAGTTAGCTCCCATAAATGTGAGTTCCAAAAAGCACAAAGAAAGCAACATTCGAGCAGTAGAGTCGACTGGCACTAGGACACAATAAAAATCAGGCAAATCCTCATACGAAATTCTCGATCTCTAAATCCCAGCATCTCGGATACACCTTCTCCCTGTCCTCACTCTCCCAAGAGTGGCTAATAATCCTCATGCTAACCCCCCGTATACTGCACCCACTCATGAAACTTCCATCGACCCTGTAGCACTCGTGTATGCTAATCATACATAACACCGGATCCTATAGACGGTCGAATACTTGATTCTACCCTAAGCCCTTCATCAAACAAGAATATGAAATAAGGATAAACCAAACATTCTCAAGCTATAGAATCTTAGCTATCTATAACTATGCTGGATACACTAAGCAACTACAGTAATGATGTCAATTACATACAAGGAAGACCCTAGGCTATCAAGCATCATATAATTAGGCAATTTTATCATGCAATTCCTGAAGATACATAGCCTATCACTATCATGTTGTTCTAACATATCATAATATCAAGTAACAGTGTGGTAATTTGGGGTCTACTTACTATCTCCTGTTGATCGTACACATCACATCCTCTTTTGGTTATTTTGAAAACAACTTTGAAAATTATTTATTTATTTATTTTAGCAAACCCTTACTTTGAAAATCATTTTAAAACCCCTTTTCCTTAGTTTGAGACTGGATTCACATGAGTATTCCTCCAATTCACTCAAACCAAGGCTCTGATACCAACTTGTAACATCCTTATAAATCACAACCAATTTAAACTTTTCAAAACAACCCATTTGCTAATAAAAGTGTTCAGAAAAATATTGTCTCCAAAACATGATTTAAAATCAGATTCTCATGAGATCCAATCTGTTATAAAACCAATGATGTGTACGGTCACGCCTTCGCCTTGCTACGGTCCTCTGAAGAACCTAAAACCAAAAACAAAATTGTAAGCACGAAGCTTAGTGAGTTCCCCCAAGGTACCAACACATAAACATATAACATATACAAACAATAGCATGTACTAGGTCCACAGCTAAAAGATTGGATTACCCCTGAGCCCACAGTACAATTATGGCTTGCCTATCAGGCTCACACCTCATATCTGGGATGCTCTTGATCCCCCAACATAAGTTTGGCATGTCGTCGGGGCCTACAACTTATGTCTGGCTCGCTCCCTGACCCAATCAGTCATCAGATGGGAATACCAATGTTCAACCCTTAGTACGAGTCAGGCATACCAACCGGTCCTCAGCTCATATCTTGAATGCTACTGAGCCCTAATTATGAGTCTGGCATGCCCCACCCGGCCCTCAGCTCTTATTTGGAATGATATTGAGCTTGCAGTATGAGTCTGGCATGGCCTACCCGACCCTCAGCTCATATCTGGAATTCTCCAGGGTTTGTTGGTTACAACACAAAGTAGTACAACTCAACCCGACACAATATGTCAACATATAACAAATAACAACCATATACAGATAATCATGCCGATGTAATCATAGGTAGTCCTACAAATCTAGCAGACTAGCATATCGGTTCCTAACATGATCAAGCATATATATTCCATACCCGGCATATCAATGATTAGCATAATACCAAACCAATGGGTCGGACTTGGTGCCTTCGACCCGTAAGTATAGTGAGGAAAACCCACCTCACAGACTGACGAATAGATGAACAAAAAACTGCTCCAACACCAGCTCTACAAGTCTTCCTGAATACCAGAGGTAGACCAAAACCCAATCAATATATTACAAAATACCCAAAAAACCCTTTTGGTCAAACTTGGTTAAGGGTCAAGGTCAAACGAGTCAGCTGAGCAGAACCACTTCAAACACAAAGCGTTCAAGCCCTTGAGCAGAATCACAAACTTGAACCAGAACGTGCTGCATTCCTCCCACTTACGCTGGGTGTTATCGTTGAATCCTCAAACTTTCTATAAAGGGTTTAACACCTTAAGTCCTTTCGTCCAAACACAGATCTAGGTCCAATATGTCACTGAGGGTGATAAAGTTTTCAACTTTATGACCTTGTATGTCCATTAAGTGCTTAAAGTCAAATTTCTAACCTTTTAATCCATTAAGACCATCTAATGCATGCATGGGTGGAACACAACACCCGAGATTACATTTTTATTCTATTAATATCAAAATAATGGATAAAGTTTCCAACTTTATCCATTAGAATGTTCCAAGAAATCAAGATCTATTCTTTTAAGTTAAAAAGGGGACCAAAAATGCATCTTCTCAAATCAATCCATTTAGTCTAAATTTCTAACTTCCAGCACTGATTTCAAGGGACTTCTTAAGTCATAAAGTTTCCAACTTTATGACTTAGCATAACTCAAAGAGACTCAAATAAAAACCCCAAGTCCCAAACTTCATCAAATGACTACCAAATCATGCATGGAAGGTTTATACTCATCAATATCAAAACTTTACGATTCCATAACCCCAATAAGGGCCAAATATGAAGCTCAAAGGTTCTGGAGTAACTTCTACACACTAGAACCACCACAAAGGGACCAAAATCATAAGAAAGTGCCACCTAGATAGGTCTACATGAAAGGTTAGACTTTATACCTCTAGAAGATAGATCTAGATGAACAAAGCATATATCCAAAAGCTCCAAGTCAAGCAATGACTCTTCAAGAAGTTCCTTCTTCCTCTTCAAGCACCAAAAACATACATAAATCAATATGAAGCTCAAGAATCACTCAAATGGGGGCTAGGGTTTCGTTCTTAGGGTTAGAGAGGATGGAGGATGAAGAATGGAAGAGGTTGGCCCGCGCCATTTTCCTTTGAACGCCATGCGTTCCCACCTGGTACGCCCTGCGTACCCGGTTTGGTCCAAAACCCTTCTAACTTCAAATGATCATAACTTTTGCATCCTTTATCCAATTTTGACGTTCTTTATATCCACGGAAAGGTAACAAGAAGCCCTACACTCCTATCAACTTATTTTTTCCCTAAATCCAATCGAATGCAAATCAAAAAATTCATTAAATGCCTGAACCAACGCCTCTACCAATACCTTTGGGCTCTAAAGCAGAAACTGAACACTTTCATCACATAACCAACATTTCCCACATGCAACTGGGTCTAAATCTCCCATTCTCAAAGGCGTTAAACCTTATGATAACCAGTCTTCGGGTCACATCCCCGAATTAGGAAACGATTCGAGATAGGGTGTTACAATTGTTATACAAACCAAATACATCAAAGTGTATCACTACGTCATATAATATCAGATTAAATCCCAAAATGTGGAAAAAGGTGGTGTGTGCTTTGCAATCATCCCGAGCTCTTCCCTTTTGATCCTGATGTACCTGAAACAAAAAGTGAAAACCATAACCACAAAGCTTAGTGAGTTCCCCAGAATACCACATGTCATACATAAATGAACATAAAATGGGCCCCTACCAATGAGTATAACGGGCCCCGACCACACTCGCATAACGGACCCCGTCCACTGTATATAACGGGCCCCGCCCAAACTCGCATAACCGGCCCCGCCCACTGCGTATAACGGGCCCCGCCGAAACTCATATAACGGGCCCCGCCCACATACAAATCTTAAAAGCATAACAAATATTAGCATACAGAATAACCATCAGGCCCCACCCAGTAAGCATACAAGCATATACACATACAAGAGTCACACAAACATCTAGTATTCTAGCATATTAGATTATGGGCCGACATTGGTGCCTTAGACCCGCTAAACATGGTGAGGAAACTCACCTCGAACTATTGAATCCCACTGATAGAACTCTAGTTGTTGGCCCTCTAAAATCCCCGTGCAATCAACAAAATAACATCCAATTAATAATTGGATCCTGACTCATACTAAGAGTCCAACTAGGGTAAAAGACCTTTTTCCCCTTTCCCTAACTTGACCCAAGGCCAAGGCCGAAACCCACTGACCAAAAAAACTAATGTCCAAAGTAATTACTCAAAACCCAAATATGGCCCAGTTTTCTAAATTGGGCCCAAGTCCATTCGTGGGCCTCCAACCAAGGGTCCACTAAAATATCATCAGCCCAACATAATATTTTGATAGCCCAACAAGGCCCCAATCATATAAAGTCCAACCATGGCCCAACACCTAAAGCACCAAAAGCTTTGAAGCCTAGTGCTGACTACGTGGGGCGTACTCAGCTCGTACGCTTAACATACTCGCTTTGGGGCTTGTACGCGTGGCGTACCAGCTTGTACGCCTAACGTACTCCTCAGCTTGGCTAACTTCTGACATTTAGCCCTTAATCGATTAAGACTTCAATCCCATAATCAGTTTTGACTTCCCTAAGGTGGTTTATCATGTAAAGGTGCCAAATTTACGTGCATGCAAGGCTTAATGGGGCTCTATAGCTCAAATGAGCTTAATAAATGACTTAAAAAATTCATAAGACCAAAACCACAATAAAGTTTGCACCTTTATGTTGGGTTTTGAGCATTCTGACACTCCTGTGGTGTACATGCAACCCTATATACCTTGGATCTATGTTTTCTCTATTATACATGCAAATATCAATTTTTCCAAGGTATCATCCTAACTAGCATATTATGGAGTATATACAATATAAAATATAGTTGACTGTCATACCTTTTGTTGTAGCTTGATTCCTTGGAACTTAAAGAGCTTAGTGCCCCAAGTGTTGCACCTCAAATGGTTCACACAACACCACCAACAATTGGAATAACTTGAGAGAAGATTTTTACACTCAAAATCATCTAGCCCTCATGTGTCAATCACTAGTCACTCCTTAGTGCCAATTTCATGAGCTATGAGGCTTCTTATATAGTGTGCACATTAGGGTTACACAATGTAACTCATGACTTTCCATATTCCTCATGATGCATGGGTTTTAACCTCCATGGAGTATCCATGGGTCACCACATGGGTTTAGCCTAACATGAAGAACTATGGATTATAAGCCCACTTTATAAGAATGAATGATTTACCAAACAAATCCCCATTTATTTAATTAGTCTCTTTTGATCAAAAAATTAATTCAAACTAATAATTTATCAATACTAATTAAATAATATGATTTCATATTAATATATTAGAACTTATAATATATTAATAAATCATAAATATCATATTCCCACAAAAGTCTATCCAAGTTGTTCTGATGCCAAGCAACCCAAATGGACCATGCTACTCTCGGCTCAAGTATATACCAATAATAGTTATGGGCTTAGACACCTAATCCAACAGTCTCCCACTTGGATAAGTATAATAACTATTATTGCAAGCATGACTCCAACCTGACTAGCAATCATAGCTCTTAAAGCCGTTGTCGAACTCTGATCTAGTCAATGACGTGTCCATTAGATAAGGGATCATATAATCATCCATTATGGATATCATGTGAACTGAGATATGGATTATAATCACTCTCTTTGTCCATCTATTGTTTCGTGATTTTCGATTTATGATGACCGACTAATTGAACAAATCAAATCAGTCTAGGCTTGGCCAAGCACTTAGGAGTGTCATCACTAAGTCATCGAGGGGCCCACTAATATCGCTTTTATCCACATGGGGTAAAAGGAACGGATAAACTTCGACCCAAATGCTCGCTTTTACGTACTCATCAAATTACACACACCGATATGTTTTATGACATCCAAGTTATTGGTGTGTTTATATATGTCAATGTGCAACCGACTTGCAACTACAACTCACATGTCTCCGTGTTAAGAATATGAGATATTATCGTCTCATGATCACTTGTGATAAAATCCATGAAGTGATTCAAATGAGCGTGGGTTGAATCCAATACTCGAATCTTATTCCAGGAGTATTGATGAACACTGCAGCCATATTGTCCATGAAAAACTACAGACCCATTCATGACAGTCTTGCCTCAATACCTACTTCCAAAGTATGATCGACTGTGGATGGTTTGAATAATCTACTTATTCGGGAAATCAAAACATGCAAAGTGAAACACAAGAATAATAATAATCCTATATGACCCCAAAACTTTTGAGTCATATTGATTACTCATTATTCATTGTATAATGTTTCGAATAATCAACTTAATACTTGGATTAAAACACTAGTTATGCCATGATCCAAGCATGCACACTATGTTTGTCTAAACAATAGTTATGTCATGCACCAAGCATGCACACTACTTTTGTCTCTTGTCCTTACTTTGTGAAATAGATCAATTGAAAAACATTTCAATGATGCTCAATTCACCATTCCAAATCCTTATTGCAAGTGTAAGAATTCCAAATTCTTGTCACTGCCAAAATGTGTTAGATTCTAAACTATCATGCAATGATTCTTTTGTAATGTCTAGGTACCAAAAGTCATAGAGACTTGACCAATGATATTACAAAATATTCCTCTAGATATTGTTACAGGACAATTCCAAGGAAATGAAGTCTCAAATTCAAAATACATTCCTTTGAACATCCATCTTGCATAAAAGTTTCTAACTTTCTCATCTATTCTTTAGCTCCCAATATGAAACATTCCATATTTTACATACGACAACTCATTATTAATAGACTCCAGTCTATTCACAATAATGTCAATATGGTTGATCCATTACTATACTTCCAACTGTCCTTTAAGCGACCAATCTTTCGAGAACCTTAGATTGTCGTTAACAGTTGTTTAACCACGTTAGTCATATCCGGTTCTATTCCTTTTTCCCTCTTAATGCCCTAGGAATTTGGAAAACACTAGCTTGGACATGTAATCAGAAATCAGTTAGACTTCTAGAAATCAATACTTAATGACTTTCATTACCAAAGTTCAGATTTCTTATATGAGATGCTTTCATAAGATTTTATCTAGGCTGCTCAAACTCATACACCTTTCCTTAGATAGCTTACATGTGTGTCTAAACAATTTTAGAACTTACAACAATAAGTCTCAAATGTTTAGACCCTTTGTCATTTCTCACAATTCAAATTATAAAGAGGGATGTCGTAATCATAATTGAATTGGAGAATGCAAATATCATAATTCTATCTCCTTAAAATCTACTTAGCGAAAGCGTTTCCTCACAATATTTTCATGAAGCAGAGAGAAACCTTATGAAACTTAAATTTTATGGTGTATGTGTTCCTATCTATGTGAATTTGTCAAAACCATAATCACAAGACAAGATTAGTGACAAATCCAAGCTCATATGTACTGAACTTGTTCAATCTTAATTTCTTGCCACCTGGCAGCACAAAGGGCCTACTGTAACATCCCAAATTTTGAGTCCAAAAATTTCTTTTAAAAAATATTACTAATTCATATTGTTAAGTCATTCAACATACAAAAAGGGTTTATATGACAAATCATAGTTTCATTTCCAAAACACTTGCGTAATTATCAGAGTAAACATCCCAGGCTAACTTGCCATGGTGTGTGCACTGCAATCCTCCCGAGCTCCTCTTCTGAAAACTGAATACATGAAACCAAAACTGAAAACCATAAGCACGAAGCTTAGTGAGTTCCCCAACCTACCGCATACCATACATATCTACTAATCCATACATGTCATACATAATACTGAACACATAACCACATACTGGGCTCCCGCCCGCTGCATTGGGCCTCGCCCGCTATCAGACCCCGTTCGTCACTAGGCCCCGCCTGGCTTCAAGCCCCGCTCGGTGTACAGATTTGTTTTCCTTAGGCCTCGCCTATCTTCGGGCCCCGCCCGCTAACATATACTAGCATACCATCATATCACAACACATAACTAACATACTCTACTGGATTACTGAACTAAGGCCTCGCCTATCTTGGGCCTTGCCCCTGTCCTACTACTGATGAATCATGGAACCCCATCCATGCTCCTACTGACAGTGAGATACGGGCACAACCCACACTCACTAACTTCCTTACTTGGGCCTCACCCCTGCCCTACTGCTAATGAGGTATGGAACACCTTCCACACTCTGCTATTGGCGAGATACGAGACCTCGCCCACACTCACCTCCCTACCAGGCACATACATGTATCACACGGACAATAAGTATAACTATCATACAAACCATTCCTTGGGCACCAGCCTGCTAACATTGGACCTTAAACCCAAATGTCATATTAGCATATCGTGCCTAGGGCTAACCCCCGGGTCTTCCTACTCATAACTACATGGGCCGGCATTGTGGCCGTAGACCCACTCACACAAAGGGAAACTCACCTGCACTGTTGAATTTTGCTGATAACCTCTGGCTGCTATCCGACAACTCTCTGAACCGCTGCTCCACTAGTTGCCCGAGTTACTATTATCAATATAACACTTAGCTCCAAACTGAACTCTAGAAGTCAAACTAAGTCAACTCTGGTCAAAGTCAACCTTCCAGTTGACTCGACTCGCCGAGTCAACTCATAGACTCACCAAGTTCCTAAACCCAGAAACTCTCCAAATACGACTCAACTCGCCGAGTCACCCTAAGACTCGTCAAGTTCAACGATCTTTGAGTCCCATCCTGTCCAACTCGTTGAGTCACCACTCAACTCACTGATCTGCGTCTTAACCAGAAAAGGTTGAGGTTCTACGACCAGACTCGCCGAGTCCAAGGCAACCTTTAACAAACTCACCGAGTTGTTCTTCCAACTCGCTGAGCCCATGCTCATGTTCATAAAACTCGCCGAGTACACCCATGTGACTCGCCGAGTCTCTTCAGATCTCAAACCATACAATGGCTTTTCAATCCATGCAGGGGCTCCAATCCATAGATCCACACTCCTACAGTCTAACCCCCACGTAAAGTTGCAAACTTACGTGAAACCAAGGAGCTAAAGGCCCAAAACACTCTAGGGCTAGGGTTTAAGACAAATAGGCTTCACCAACAACATATTGACATAAACTTTATGACCTTCTGGATCATCATAAGTCTAGATCTGAGGTAGCAACCTCAGATCTAGGCCTCTAACTCGACATAGATCTCAATCATGCCCAAAATGCCCTAAATCTCAAACATAAGATAGATCTAATTGCAATAAAGCCAAAGCAACAACTTATTACCTCCAATATATGCTCCAACTGAAGTAGATCCCAGATCTACACCACTCCTTTGCAGCAAGCCTCTTGATCTTCAAGCCCCTTTCCACCAAAATCACTTATTTAGGCTCTAAATGGCTTCCAAGGGCTCTCACTCACGATTTAGGGTTTCTGGATCTCAAAAGGGTGGTAAAGAGGCTGGGAAAGGGATGTAAGGTTCTTTAAATAGGGCACAACCCCCGGGATTAGGGTTTTTCTTACCCAGACCAGACTCGTCGAGTCCACTAGCCGACTCGCCGAGTCGGTCACTTACTCTATGCCCCGGATCTCGCTTCGACTCGTTGAGTTTCTCCTTGGCCTCAACGAGTTGACTCTTGACTTAGAGTTTTTCCTTTCTTTTCTTGGTCTTTCTTATTCTGGGCGTTACACCTATCATTGCTTCATATTTGTTATGAAAACAATTGAGAACTCATAGAACTCACATGCATAGTGAACTTTAACTGGAATGGACACATAAATAAGAATATGTTAACACGATAGGTTACAAACCTCAAGTCGCGTGCTAGTGTTTGACAATAGGTTTATTCTTCATTAGTTCTTGATACTTGTCAAGATCTTTAAGACTCCCACTGAACTCTTGACATATAAGATTCACTTTGTCAAGAAACATTCCATGACAAACAAATATTCTTGAGTTAGTGCGGATTCTTATCAAGAAAGACACTTCTCACAATTGGTCTTAGTTGGTCTTTGTTTTATCAAAAAAAAACATCACAACTTACCAATTTAAAATGTACAAGAGTAGAAAACATTTAACTCTACATTTAATAAGTGTTATAAACCTTTCTTAAGATTATGTCACTCAAGTTACAATCTTGGAGTATGACTCTAAAACTTGATTTTGGAACGAAGTATGTATCATTTTATTGTTTTAACCATTTCAGCAATTCATGATTCCTCTTCTTAGCCACAAGAATTCCCTAAGATGTCCTTAGAGGCTCATTTGTGATATGGTTTCCCACAACCATTAAGATGATCATAAAACACGATACTGAAGTACTCTCCCATCTTTTCAGATTGGAGAAACTTATATCTTTCTGCCTAATTTGATTATTCCCATTCGTTCTGCCATACATTGAAACTTTTACAATGTTTCAGAATTATACTTAAACTTGTAAGTATAACCATATTTACTAAACTTTAGTAAATCATGAAGAATAGTCTTATTGTTCTTTGCGGTGGACCTTGACCAGTGCACAAAAATGTGTACTCAATCCCTTATTCCTTCACTTGACTCACATATACATGCGATCAAGGAATTAGTCTTAATTTCCTAAAGACAAAAGTTCTCATTTATCACACACTACAAGTTGCATGATTCCAAGATTTTATCCAATTGAGACGTGGGTGATGAGAATCTTTCCTTATTTGGCAAATTCTCTACACTACCACAAATGAAAGAATCAAATTCATATTGCTAACATAGAAATACACAAACATCAATTTTTACAAATTCCATTGCAAGGAGATATAATAAAAAGAAAACAAAATTTTATTTATTTATCAAAATCCGGAAAAACTTTTCCTTACAATGTAATTGCAAGTGAAAACTATGTTTCTAAATATTTCTAAGTAATCTATCATAACTCTTAAGCAGCAGCTCAAGAATCTGATCAGTGAACCATGCGATTGAAATCCATTTCTTCACGATTAGATTTAGCATGCTCTTACTCTTAAGCTTCCTCTCTATTCTTCGATTCTAAAAAACATCAAGATGTGACCTAGTCACTTCATGTATTAAGAATCTCCAAATAGGAACTTAATAGAGTTATAGAATAAACTTACCTGAAGTATAGTCAAGATCTGACTTTACCATCCTTGTGGTCTTTCAGGTAAATATGGCAGCTTCGCAACCAATGCCCCTTCTCTTGGCAACAGAAACATATGGACTCTTTGGGAATAGCATATGGGATAATCTTAGACTTAGCCCTTCTCTTTACCATTTGGTCAACACTATGACCGATCCCTTTCCATTGGGAAGAGAAAGCTTTTCTAGACTTTCAATGTTGCCATTGTCAATGTCCATGGAAGTTTAGGGAGTAGATCTTCGAATCAAATTTGCTTTTACCAGTGCACCAAATCATTGTTGATTCAGCAGCAACGAGCAAATAGGTAAGATCAATAAGGTTCATGTCGTGGTCTCCCATATAGTAGTCCTTAGAGAACCCAATATATGAATTAGGAAGTGACTGAAGAACCCAGTCAACAGCCAACTTCCTTGAGACTTCGACAACCTAACCTCCCAGCTTGTCAATGTGTGACTTTATCTCCAAGATGTAACACCGCCGATTTCAAAATAATTTTTCACAATATTAAAAAACATTTCTCATTTAATTTCATAAAACATTAAGTTTCAAATTCCAATATGTATCATACAAATCCCAAGATCACATAAATATATCAAAGTCCCCTGTGTGTGTACAGATCAAGCCGGCGCCTTCTCACGGTCATCGCTAGTACCTGAAACAACAACACTAACACTGTAAGCACGAAGCTTAGTGAGTTCCCCAAAATACCACACATAGAACACATATTAGCCACTCAAGGCTATAACTCTATGGGTCCGTGCACCCAACTCTGTGAACCCTCAGGTTCTAACTCTAGGAACCTTCCGGTTCCAACTCTGAAATCATGCACAGCATAAATCACATAGAAATAATGCAGTACAACACATAGCATACATGTAACATACTTACACTAACACATAGCTCTGATTACCTACTCAAGGTAAAGTATAGTGAGAAGACTCACCTCGCGTGTCTCGGTATCTCACGAATCCTGGAAATCCCTCGTGCTCGATCCTCCGAGCTCTAATCCTCCTATAACATCACATGACTCTTATTAAAACTTTTTATCTCTAAGGTTGACTATCCCTATGAATTCAACACAGGTCAACGGTCAACGGTCAACTTTGACCGGACTCGGCGAGTGCACACGGCAACTCGGCGAGTCTAGACGTTCTCACCAACTCTCTAGGATTCCCTTTCTACACGTCGAGTACCCCCCCCCCCCCCCAGACTCGACGAGTTTCACCTGGCAGAAATCGCGGGGCCACCCCGACTCAACTCGCCGAGTCTCAAGAACGACTCGGCGAGTCCCAGCTCGACTCAGTCCACTTGACAACCCTCTCTAACTCGCCCTGACTCACTGAGTCAACCCATGACTCGACTGGACCACTTACTGTCCGGTCCAAGGCAATCTTCAAGCTACTCGCCGAGTCTGCTCATCGGACTCGGCCAGTCCATGCCATGCAATCACTCAAACTTGCTTCTAAGGTCAGATCTATTCCAACAATTCATAGATCTGGCCTTCCTAGACTGATTCACCATGTAAAGCCCCAGACTTGGTGCATAAACAACCTCTATATGACCATATATGAAGAATTATCAACAAATCTCACTGCTCAAGGTCATAACCTCCATTGTTCTCTATAAAGCTTGATGAATGAGGCTCTCTGGACCTCTATGGATCCAGATCCGAAGTCTCATCACTAGCAAGGGACTATTTGGCCATCCAATCAACTCAACAAAGTCACAAGAAACCCTAAAATCAATTATACTTCACAAAACAGGAGATGAGCCGAAACCATACCTTTAGATTGAAGGGATAAGCTTCAAATCCACCGAATAGCAGTCTCCTTTGCCTCCTCTTGGCTAGAACCTCCCTCTTCTTTGCTAAACAGCACACAAGTGTCAAGAAATGCTTCCTCTCTATCTCAAATCGCTAAAGCACTCTAGGGTTTCTCTCTATGGACTGTTGGGTGCAAATGACGGCCATAAGGCCCTTTAAATAGGTCCCAAACCCGAGAAATTTAGGGTTTCATTAAACAGCGTGGACTCGCCGAGTCCATATCCTGGACTCGCCGAGTCCAGACGAATCCCTCGTCCAGAATCGCGACCCTACTCGGCGAGTCTGAGCTCCAACTCGCCGCGTCCCCTCTCAAAACACCAAAAAAATCAAAACAATAATATACCTGGAAATCCGGGCTGTTACAACTCTCCCCCACTAGAACTAGACTTCGCCCTCGAAGTCTCGCTCTGAAAATAGCTCCGGATGCTGCTCCCGCATCTCGCGCTCCGGCTCCCAGGTCATCTCTGATCCCTTCCGGTGTTGCCACTGAACCAACACCAGAGGTACCTCCTTGTTCCTCAGAACCTTGATCTTCCGATCTCTGATGGCTACTGGTCTCTCGGCATAATTCAGGCTCGCATCCACCTGAATATCCTCTAATGGAACTACTGCCGACTCATCGGCAATACATTTCCTCAATTGTGACACATGAAAAGTGTTGTGGATTTGCCCCAACTCTGCTGGCAATTCCAAACGATAGGCTACCCGGCCTACCCTCGCAATCACGCGAAATGGCCCAATATACCGGGGCCCCAACTTGCCCCTCTTCCTGAATCGAATCACTCCTTTCCAAGGAGAGACCTACAGGAGAACGAAGTCGCCGACCTGAAACTCAAGCTCGGACCGGCGTCTGTCTGCATAACTCTTCTGTCGGCTCTGGGCGGTCAATAACCTCTGTCTGACCTGCTGAATCTGCTCTGTCGTCTGAAGCACGATCTCTGTACTGCCCATCACTCTCTGCCCAACCTCTCCCCAGCAAATGGGGGTCCGACACCTCCTACCATACAACAGCTCAAAGGGTGGCATACCAATGCTCGAATGATGGCTGTTGTTGTAGGAAAACTCTGCCAAGGTTAAATACGCATCCCAGCTACCCCCGAAATCCAACACACATGCTCGAAGCATGTCCTCAAGCGTCTGAATCGTCCGCTCACTCTGACCGTCTGTCTGGGGATGATATGCAGTACTAAAATGCAATCTAGTACCCAACTCCTCATGAAATTTCTTCCAGAATCTGGAAGTGAAGCGCACATTACGGTCTGAAACAATCGAGATCGGCACCCCATGCCGAGATACCACTTCTCTCACATATAATTCTGCCAACTTCTCCGCTGAAGAACTCTCACTGATGGCAAAAAAGTGAGCGCTCTTCGTCAACCTATCCACAATCACCCAAATTGCATCAACTCCTCTGGCAGTCCTCGTCAATTTGGTGATGAAATCCATAGTGATATGTTCCCACTTCCATTCGGGAACCTCCAATGGCTGCAATTTGCCATGCGGTCTCTGGTGCTCGGCCTTAACCCTACGGCAGGTCAAGCACCTCTCAACGAACCATGCGACGTCCCTCTTCATACAGGGCCACCAATACTCTTTACTCAAATCCATATACATCTTCGTAGCCCCCGGATGGATCGAAAATTTCGACCGATGAGCCTCCTCCATCAAGGAAGTGCGCGTACCACCCACAAACGGTACCCAAATCCGACCCTGAAAAGTCATAAGCCCTCGACCATCCGTAACGAACTCTAAAACCAAACCAACGACCCGTTCCCTCTTCTGCATCTCCGGCTGCACAGCCTCGGCCTGTGCCCCACGAATGGCATCCAATACCGGAGCTATCATGGTCAATCTCAAACATACATTTCGCAACGGGGTGCTCTCCGCCCTGCGGCTCAACGCATCGGCCACCACATTGGCCTTGCCCGGGTGGTACAGGATCTCACAATCATAATCCTTGACCACATCTAACCACCTCCTCTGACGCATATTTAGATTGGGCTGATCCATCAAGTACTTCAAGCTCTTATGGTCTGTGTATATCGTACACCGAACCCCATATAAGTAGTGACGCCAAATCTTGAGGGCGAACACTACTGCTCCTAACTCTAGATCATGTGTGGGATATCTCGTCTCATGAGGCTTCAGCTGCCTCGATGCATATGCTATCACATGACCCCTCTGCATCAACACCGCACCCAACCCCAAAATCGATGCATCACAATATACTACAAAATCCTCCATCCCTTCCGGGAGAGCTAATACCGGGGCTTCGCACAACCTCTGGCGAAGTGTCTCAAAGGAGGTCTGCTGCTCGGGACCCCATGAGAATGCAACACCCTTCCGGGTCAATCTGGTGAGCGGCACTGCGATCTTGGAGAAATCCTTGATAAATCTCCGATAATACCCTGCTAATCCAAGGAAGCTCCTGATCTCAGAGGGTGACTTTGGCACCTCCCAACTCATCACTGCCTCAACCTTGGCCGGATCGACCAGAATCCCTTCCTGGTTAACGAGATGTCCTAGGAACTGGACCTCCCGTAACCAGAAATCACACTTGGAGAACTTTTCATAAAGCTTCTCGGATCTCAGTACCCCAAGGACCTCCCTCAAATGCTCCTCATGCTGCTCTCTCGATCTCGAATACACCAGAATATCATCGATAAATACAATCACCGACCGATCCAACATCGGCCTGCATACCCTGTTCATGAGATCCATGAACACCGCCGGGGCATTGGTGAGCCCAAAAGGCATCACCACAAACTCATAATGCCCATATCGCGTCCTGAATGCTGTCTTCTGGACGTCCTCATCCCGCACTCTCACCTGATGATATCCCGACCTCAAGTCGATTTTGGAAAACCAAGATGCTCCCTGCAACTGATCAAATAAATCGTCGATCCTCGGCAACGGGTAACGGTTCTTGACCGTCAGCTTGTTCAACTCCCGGTAATCAATACACATCCGGTGTGAACCATCCTTCTTCTTGACGAACAGAATAGGTGCTCCCCACGGCGAGCTGCTCGGCCGAATGAATCCCTTTCCCAACAACTCCTGAAGCTGCGAGGATAACTCTCGCATCTCTGGAGGTGCAAGACGATAAGGCACCTTAGCTATAGGTGCGGCCCCCGGAACCAAATCAATACCAAACTCCACTTGCCTCACAGGAGGTACTCCCGGCAGCTCCTCGGGAAAGACATCTGGAAACTCACGCACCACCGGTACCTCCTCAACTGAACTCGGTCTCTCGGAAGTCGCCCGCGTATCCAACACATACGCCACAAAACCCTTACAGCCCTGCTGTAGACACTGCCTCGCCCTAGCGGCTGAACAAAAGGCTGATCCCGAACAGGTACCCTCGCCGTACACCGAAAGAACTCCCCCACTAGGGTCTCGTATAGTCACCAGCTGACGCTCACAGTCGATAACGGCGCCGAATCGGCTCAACCAGTCCATGCCCACAATGACACAAACATCACCCATCGCAATAGGAATCAGATCAATCGGAAACTCAACCCCGAAAATCTCTAACACACATCCCCGGAAAACCTCCGTGGCACAAATCACTCTATCATCAGCTATAGAAACTCTCAGAGGCCGACTCAATGCCTCACGACTAACACTGATATGCTGACCAAAGGCCAAAGATACAAAAGACCGACTCGCACCCGAGTCAAATAACACTAAAGCAGGTACGGAATTCACAAGAAAGGTACCTACGCATAACATAATATAAGCATAACATCTCAATATCAAAATAAATACACGAAAGGAAACATACCAGCCACAACATCGGGCGCAGCGCGGACCTCCTCCGCAGTCAGCTGGAAGGCTCTCCCTCGAGCTCTCGGCGTCTCGGCCTTCACAGGCCGACTCTCTGTAGCTCTGATGGCGGCAGGAGCAGACCCCTGAGATGCTCCGCGCAACTGCGGACACTCGGCCTTCCGGTGTCCGGTCTGGTTGCAGTGAAAACACACTGCAAACCCCTTGGGGCAGTCCTTGGCCATGTGCCCCTCCTTGCCACATTTGTAGCAAGACCCCGCTCGGCAAACTCCGTCATGACCCTTGCCGCACTTTCCGCAAGTGCGGCCCTTCTGGCTCCCTGGTCGGGGATCAGCAGGCTTGGCCCGCTTGGCAGCCGGCTGCGACTGTGCCGGTCGTCGATCCCTCCCCTGAGACTCCGCCTCCTCCCTGGCCTGAGTCTCAAGCTCAATCTCCCTCTTCCGGGCATTTGCCTGAAGCTCGGCAAATGTCCGGTACGAGGAGTTCGCAACGAACTCCCGAATATCCCGCCTCAAGATGCTCAAGTAGCGGCTCATACGTGCCTGCTCAGTGGACACGTACTCAGGGCAGAACATCGCCCTCTCGTGGAAAATCCTCGTGATCGCTGTAACAGACTCAGTACCCTGCTTGAGGGTCAGAAACTCCTGTGCCAAACGCTCCCTCTCCACCTGGGGAACGTACTCATCCCAAAACATGGTGGTGAACCTCTCCCAGGTCACCGCAGAAAGCTCAGCAGGCGTATAATGCGCCGTCACAAACTTCCACCAGTCCTTCGCTCCCAAGCGAAGCTGGTTCAGCGCGAACCGAACCTTCAAATGCTCAGGAGACGAGCAAGTGAAGAAACACCCCTCAATATCAGATATCCACCTCATAACTGCCACCGAATCCTGAGTACCATCAAACTCTGGTGGTTTTGTGTTGCTGAACTCACGGAACAGCAACGCATCCCCACCCTGCGGCCTCGCAGCAGCAATCGCTGCGGTAGCCGCTGCAGCAGCAGCCTCAGAAAGAGCGGCATAACGCTCATCAAACGTCTCAATCAATGTGGTCTTTATAGACCCAAACATCTCCGGTATCTCTGCCCTGATGGCCGCAGCCACCTCCTCCTGAATGATCCGGCGGATCTCCTCCTCATTGGAACCACTGCTCTCGGGCATCAAACGTGTCCTCACCATGATCTACCTCTGAAATACAACATACGATAAATTAGAATCCACACGAGTATGCTCACACTCGTCAACTCTTTCCTCCTTGATTCTTGGCATTCCAAAGATTCTGACTTGGGCTGCACACCGCTCCGGTGCTTCCAGTAGTACGGGCCCAATACTATTGTCCGCACCGCACCAGAATACACTCCAAGTCCTTCTCTTTGGATCCCAGGTCTCAAGTACTCTATTATGCATAGACCACTCTCTCTAACAGATCTCTCATAAGACCCTCGCTGCTACCTACTCACTCTCAAGCATCTCATAGCAGCTCACCTCTCCCTAGGCTAAGGCATCACAAATCAGGCCACTCTAGTCCTAATAGCAATACCTAGCCTACTCTAGCATGCGGATACATCATATCAATATCAATATCACATAATATATAAAGGTATTTTGGGAAATCACCGTTCGGGCGCTGACTGATCGTACACACATCTCTTGCTCTGCGTTTTGCAAAAATCTTTTACTCTTTTTGAAAATACATCTCAAATCCTCAGTTTGAGTTCAAATACGCCCGAAGGTGTACTCGAATCGAATCCCTCAAACCAAGGCTCTGATACCAACTTGTAACACCGCCGATTTCAAAATAATTTTTCACAATATAAAAAAACATTTCTCATTTAATTTCATAAAACATTAAGTTTCAAATTCCAATATGTATCATACAAATCCCAAGATCACATAAATATATCAAAGTCCCCTGTGTGTGTACAGATCAAGCCGGCGCTTTCCCACGGTCATCGCTAGTACCTGAAACAACAACACTAACACTGTAAGCACGAAGCTTAGTGAGTTCCCCAAAATACCACACATAGAACACATATTAGCCACTCAAGGCTATAACTCTATGGGTCCGTGCACCCAACTCTGTGAACCCTCAGGTTCTAACTCTAGGAACCTTCCGGTTCCAACTCTGAAATCATGCACAGCATAAATCACATAGAAATAATGCAGTACAACACATAGCATACACGTAACATACTTACACTAACACATAGCTCTGATTACCTACTCAAGGTAAAGTATAGTGAGAAGACTCACCTCGCGTGTCTCGGTATCTCACGAATCCTGGAAATCCCTCGTGCTCGATCCTCCGAGCTCTAATCCTCCTATAACATCACATGACTCTTATTAACACTTTTTATCTCTAAGGTTGACTATCCCTAAGAATTCAACACAGGTCAACGGTCAACGGTCAACTTTGACCGGACTCGGCGAGTGCACACGGCAACTCGGCGAGTCTAGACGTTCTCACCAACTCTCTAGGATTCCCTTTCTACACGTCGAGTACCCCCCCCCCCCAGACTCGACGAGTTTCACCTGGCAGAAATCGCGGGGCCACCCCGACTCAACTCGCCGAGTCTCAAGAACGACTCGGCGAGTCCCAGCTCGACTCAGTCCACTTGACAACCCTCTCTAACTCGCCCTGACTCACTGAGTCAACCCATGACTCGACTGGACCACTTACTGTCCGGTCCAAGGCAATCTTCAAGCTACTCGCCGAGTCTGCTCATCGGACTCGGCGAGTCCATGCCATGCAATCACTCAAACTTGCTTCTAAGGTCAGATCTATTCCAACAATTCATAGATCTGGCCTTCCTAGACTGATTCACCACGTAAAGCCCCAGACTTGGTGCATAAACAACCTCTATATGACCATATATGAAGAATTATCAACAAATCTCACTACTCAAGGTCATAACCTCCATTGTTCTCTATAAAGCTTGATGAATGAGGCTCTCTGGACCTCTATGGATCCAGATCCGAAGTCTCATCACTAGCAAGGGACTATTTGGCCATCCAATCAACTCAACAAAGTCACAAGAAACCCTAAAATCAATTATACTTCACAAAACAGGAGATGAGCCGAAACCATACCTTTAGATTGAAGGGATAAGCTTCAAATCCACCGAATAGCAGTCTCCTTTGCCTCCTCTTGGCTAGAACCTCCCTCTTCTTTGCTAAACAGCACACAAATGTCAAGAAATGCTTCCTCTCTATCTCAAATCGCTAAAGCACTCTAGGGTTTCTCTCTATGGGCTGTTGGGTGCAAATGACGGCCATAAGGCCCTTTAAATAGGTCCCAAACCCGAGAAATTTAGGGTTTCATTAAACAGCGTGGACTCGCCGAGTCCATATCCTGGACTCGCCGAGTCCAGACGAATCCCGCGTCCAGAATCGCGACCCTACTCGGCGAGTCTGAGCTCCAACTCGCCGAGTCCCCTCTCAAAACACCAAAAAAAATCAAAACAATAATATACCTGGAAATTCGGGTTGTTACACAAGACATGTGCACACACAGACCTTCCATCTCAATGTTTTCTAGCCAATAGGGTTTTGAGTGACCTAGAACTTATGGGTTATGGAGAATTATTGGAGGAGATGAAGTAAGTGAAGTATGACTTCCATGATCCAACTGTGGAACATCATCTTCAAGAGGAAATATTATTCCAAAAGATTGGGGAAGACCATAGTTGTCTGAACTAGACACCTACAATGGGAGAAATTCAAGTTAGTTGATTTAAGTCCTTACTATAACACCCAAATGAAATACTAAGGCTAGGACCCCACATAATATTTTACAATTTAGAAGAGGGATGCCGTAATCCAAACTGCAAAATATTTGAAGGTGGGTAAATGACGATTTACCAATTTCCACCATGAAAAACAAAAAACAATTTTAGGTTTTAAGTGAATTGAAACTCCTAGATCTTTTGAGATTCATTGAACTACTCAGTGGCATATTTAAATCTCGATTGTGCCCTTCAAGTTTGTGAATAGGATGCCAAGGATCACAAACAAGGTGTGAATAACCATTCAAATTAGCTTGGTACATCCAATGTTACAACCACCTAATCAATGTGCTGGTTAACCATACATGCTCCATTGATCTATAATTAACATCAAGATACCCTTTGCCACGCACTGTCAGTCCCGATTAGTGTGTCGGTTAATCACACACGCTCTACTAACGGCTTAACATGGTGCAAAGTGCAATTTCATGGGTTAGCAACATATTCACATTTTCCTAAGTAACTAAGATTTGGGAATTTATAAGTTTTTAGTTACTTTATATTTATCATTATACTTTTAATGAAGGGAGAATTAGAGTCATATCCTACCTGTTCGGCTAACGACCCTCCACCAATCAAGGAAGCGGTGGGTGAGAGTGGACACCCATTAAACTGCCATTTTATAGGCAATAACCTTATAACCCCCCCCCCCCCCTTATAGACCGGCTTCGTGAATGAGGCCTACTAACGGTAAGACTAACTTTGATCTTATACATACATACATACATATATATATATACATATATATATATATATATATATGTATATATAGTAAACGTATAATATTATAATAGTGTAAGGGTTGAATTTTCAACTTTTAAAATTCTAGGGTTTGGAATTAAATGTTTCAAAAGTTAGACTTTTACATTCACAAATTCCAAAACTTGAGGGCAAGTTTTGAACAATGCAAACACTTTTTGGAATCCATAACATATGAGTTTAATATAGGTTTAAATGAAAAGACTCTTGAAAATCCATAACTTGAGGACAAGTTATGGAGTCCATAAAACCATTTATGAAAAAGGACTCTTCATTTTCTATAACCTATGAGTTTTAATGACTTTTAAAAGGAAGACTTTTCACTTTTCCATAACTTAAGGACAAGTTATGGATTTCATCAAAAAACATTTAGATCAAAATTGTAACATACAAACAACAATCAATTTGTCTATGATCTAA
This sequence comes from Lactuca sativa, assembly GCF_002870075.4. Taxonomy (NCBI): domain Eukaryota; kingdom Viridiplantae; phylum Streptophyta; class Magnoliopsida; order Asterales; family Asteraceae; genus Lactuca; species Lactuca sativa. The sequence continues at coordinate 102,159,281 of NC_056628.2, forward strand.
ATTAAACTCATAAGCACAAGACAATTCATATCAAACAAATTTCATGTAATTAGCTTAACCATATAAACTAATACAAAACATGAAACTTTGACAATTATCTTTTAAATTGGATAAGCATGATCATTACCACATCAAAAACAGGGTTATAAGTTCAAAAACTGCTTAGGGCAATGATCCTAGTCCAATTCTAGCCAAAAACATCGAAAAACTGCATTCTGGAGCACCAACTCGTCGAGTATATGAACCAACTCAGAAATTTGGATGAATTTGTACTTGGACTCGGCGAGTCTACTGTCCAGAACAGCATAAAATCAATTTTTAAATCATTTCCAAGCAAGTAGCATCAAGTATAATTGAAAACAACCAGGCTCTTATACCACTGTTGGGTTTTGACATTCTAACACTCCTATGGTGTACATGCAATCCTATATACCTTGGATCTATGTTTTCTCTATTACACATGCAAATATCAATTTTTCCAAGGTATCATCCTAACTAGCATATTATGGAGTATATACAATATAAAATATAGTTGAATGACATACCTTTTGTTGTAGCTTGATTCCTTGGACCTTAAATAGCTTAGTGCCCTAAGTGTTACACCTCAAATGGTTCACACAACACCACCAACAATCGGAATAACTTGATAGAAGATTATTTACACTCAAAATCGGCTAGCCCTCATGTGTCTATCACTAGTCACTCATTAGTGCCAATTTCATGAGATATGAGGCTTCTTATATATTGTGCACATTAGGGTTACACCATGTAACTCATGAATTTCCACATTCCTCATGATCCATGGATTTTAATCTCCATGGAGTATCCTGTTGGATTAGTGTCTAAGTCCATAACTATTTTGGTATGTACTTGACCCGATGGTGCATGGTCCTTTTGGGTTGCCTTCACCAAAGCAACTTGATTGGAGAAATAAATAAAGAGAGAGAGAGGTTATTATGATTTATTAATATGTTATAAGAATAATATATTAAAGGAGAAATAATATTTGTTTAATTAATATTGGTCAATAATTAATTAAGAACTAATTTTGTGATCAAGTGTAATTAATTAAACTAGAGGGGCTGAATTGTAATTATGTGATAGTTACAAAATAAGGTAAGGATTATCTTAAATATAGCGTGAACGAATTTAAGGTGATAATGCCTTAGAATTCGACTAGGATAAGGATTTCTAAGACTTATCTTATGGTTGCTTGGTGGGTAAGCAACTAGATAAGGATAGGGACTAAAACCCTAATCTTTACACCTATATAAACCCCCTAAGGCTCATGAATTCGTCCAAACCTTCCCAAGAAGTCCTAGAGACGAATTCTAACACCTCTACTCTCTCTTTATACCTTCTCCACTTGCTTATGGTGTTTGTGAACCATTAGAGGAGTGACACTTGTGACTCTAAGCCTTCCAAAGTCAATTCAAGGAGGAATTGGGATTGTTATTGCTACATAACAATCAAGGTAATATCATAAACCTAATTATATGTTAATATTGATTTCCATATGCTAGAATAAGGGTTTATAGTCTTGGATTCAAAGCATGTACAATAGAGAAACCTAGATTCAAGCATTAGGGTTTGTATGAGCACATAAGATGTCTTATGACCAAAACCCATCAGTGGTATCAGAGCCTAGCTTGGTTTCAATTGTATTGATGCATTGTATATCTAAAAAACTCGATTTTTGGTGTTTTGGAGGCTGAACTCGCCGATTCCATAGCTGAACTCGCCGAGTCCAAGGTGACTCGACGAGTCCAGGCTTGACTCGACGAGTCAACTCGTCAGATAGAGCTTATCTCGGGATTTCTTGCTGTTTTTGCATTGGGATAGTTACCTTATCATGTTAGATCAATATTAATCCGATTATATGATATATTTGACAATATTTTTGATCTAATTGAAGATATTTATCAATTAATAAGATAATTGTTTCCTTATGTGATAATTGATTAATTATTTTGAGTAAATTGATAAATTGTTTTGCTAGAAATCATTAAATAAATCAAATATGGATAATTATGTGATTAATTGTTAATTTAGATTATTTGTTATTTGATCCTTGATGTTATGAAAAGTTTCACATTTTTCCCTTTAGGTTTTATAGTTTAAATTTGAACCCCAAAAGTTTTGTTGTTTTGAAAATTAAATAGTTGAAACCCTAATGTTTTGAAAAAATGTTTCAAAACTTGCCCTCAAGTTTTGGAATTTAAAAGTTGATTAAATGTTTAATTAGGAATGTTAAATTCAGTCTTACCGTTAGTAGGCCTCATTCACGAAGCTAGTCTATAAGGGGTGTTTAAGGAAATTGCCTATAAAATGGCGATTGAATGGGTATCCACTCTTACCCACCACACTCTTGACTAGTGGAGGGTCGTTAGCCGAACGGGTAGGATAGGACGAAACCTTCCATTATAAGTATAATAAAGTATAAAAGTAACTAAATGTTTTCATAATTCGATCATTCGTGCATACTTCCTTGCTTAAATTCTAATTTCGGGACAAAATTCCTTCTAACGGGGGGATGATGTGACAACCCGATATTTCGAGACAATGTAATGTAAAACCAATCAAATTTAGGTCAAAATATAACTTTCCTAAAATCTTATTTGGGTTAAATAAAGTAGTAGGAATCGTATCAAGGTTTTCGTACATATAAAGAACCCTAAAATTCGAGTTATAACGAAGAAGTTATGACCAACCGAAGATTCTCGGCAAAACCGGCAACACCGATTAAACGAAAAACGCGAAGTTTCAATACAATAGTTTTTAGCCTTAAGTATCTAAATGAAAGTTATAGATAACCTCAAACCATGAGCATACATAAAAAGAACGTCCAAATCTGACTTCGTATGAGGAAGTTATGATTTTTCCAAGATTCGGGTATAGCAGTAGACAGCTAAAAACTCGAAATAGAGCTCGAAATACTTTTGACCAAAACAACCTAAATTAGAATCTAAGGTCTCAACATTAGTAGCGCAACGATGACAAGTCTGACGAAAACGGACATCGGATGAAGAAGTTATAGATTTTTAACGGAATTATCGCGTCCCGGCCCGTTAAAAATAAATAATTAAAAATCAATCAGAATTTGCCAATGAAGTCTAAACGAGAGTTGTAGATCATGTTTTTAGATACGCGTGCATATAAAGAACGTCGAAAACGGAGCTCGTACGCGAAAGTTATGGATTTTACAAGTTCGAGGTCCGAAATCCGAGGCTGTCAGGCTTGCCACGACGTGGCACAAGCTTGCCGCGACCCGGCAAGTGACTGAGGGCGTCCAATCAATGGAAGAGGATAAGTTTGACTCCCCACGACGTGGCCATCAAACTTATTTACATTACCTTTCAAACTTATTTACAACTGTGTTTCAATCAAATGTTTCCTTATACTCAAAACTGTTTTATCATACTTATGCCTTCAAATTGTTTTATAGATCGACATCAAGTTGATCTTTTCTTAAAATAATATTTATGTTTCAAATGTCTTACAAAATTTATTTATGCTTTTATATTATAAATTGCATGCCTCTATATGTATAGTTATATAAGAAATGTTTAAAAGACTTAGGAAGGCTATCCACCCTATTTCTTTTTCGCGCCTTGAGATGTGGTCTGGTGGGATATTGGGTATTCGTCCGAAAGTCGTTTAAATATTAGTTATATATCATGTGTACATATATAGTCATAAAAGGTCTTTCCAGTTCATCCCATGCCCTTAGTTAGTAAGGGTATACCTCCATGACCACACGTACCAGTTAGACTGCTAGTAAACTACCATATGGGTAGTTTAGGAAGATACTAGAACCGTTACTAGAACGCGATATCATACAATGAGTCAGTTCATTCATGAGTCAATACTTTCTATAACATTACATATACAACTATACTAGGAAGAGAACATATACAACTATACTAGAACGAGAAACATTACCCTTACATTAATACGTTAACAATTGTGATCCACTGTATTGGAGCATGCCTTAAATGTCATGGCCCGAGTAGTAGCCAGAATTCTCTTGGAGGGAGAGCGTTGAGTTTGCGTATAGATCTATACTGGATTGACAATCCTACACCTTGCTGCTAGCTACAGTCGGACCTGCAGGTCTGCGGGTGCCAAACGTCATTCCGTTATTACGACCGTTCTTTATGTCGTTGTTATCAGTCGATAGTATGGTGCAATTATCACATTATACTTTAATATAAATCCGGTTTAAGGTAGTTAGTACAGCAGTAGTTCCTATAATACAAAATTACAGTACTACAATGATTTATCCATTACATTTTTAGTGATAACCTCACTTAAACTTTAATGTACAAACTATATTTTGTTAAAAGATAGTTACACTTGGGAAATTACACACTTTTACATCAAACGAGCATACAAAACAGTTAAGCCTTGGTAGAAGGCTACTTTAATAGAAAATATAGGTTTTTCTGAGAGATTCAAACTTTTTCAAATACTTACAATTCATATACACTTTCAAATTCTTACAATACATAGACTTACAAATTCTTACATACAAATTAAGACACTAAATTCTTATGATCTCACCAGCTTCAAAGCTGATACTCGCTTTCAAAATTACTTGTATCCTCAGGTCATCATAGACAGGTACCGATGCAAGGAGAAAGGAAGATGGAGCTTGTTCAAGACTTATCTTTCATTTTGATTTATGCTTTAGTGTTTATCAAAATTTAACAGAATACAATTGTATAATAATTATTTTATTAATGCAATGGATGATTTTGTTGCTTGTTTACTACTTTACATTGTTGTTGATATTATACATGACGTCCTCCGCCCCAGAACGTTTCCGCCGTTCTCGGTTTTGGGGTGTGACACCAATGTACGCCCAGCGTAACCCATGTACGCCCAGCATACATGGTTTGAACCCGCGATAAATCTCCAGCTAGTACGCCAAGCATACTCTACCCCGCGTACTAGCCATAAGGACCAAAATGCGATGTTTTAAAATAATAAGGGTTAAATGGAAACATACTAAATTCATGTGTTACAATATTGATTCATATTTTAAGGATGGAGACTTGGACTTAATGGAGTTTGTTGAGAAAGATCCATTGTTGGTCATTTTGAGACTTAAATACTAGATCTTGGTTATTTGGACCATCCTAAGGGATAAAATTAGAAACTATATCCATTATAGAGCTATGAGGAACCAGAACTGAGAATTAGAACGTTTACTTTATGTATTAAGAGCTTAATGAGAATTTTTGGGAGCTAATCGAATACATTGGGCGTGCGATGGGAGTACGCATGGCGTACTGGTTTAGACCCCGTTTTTTGAGAAGGGCATCTTTACGCCATGCGTAGAGATATAGTATGTAGGGCGTACTCAGCCTGTGTTGACTTTGTGGGTTTTGACTTTGACCTTTGACCATGGACTTAACCAAGTTTGACTTAAGGGTATTTTGGGTAATTTGAATAGTAGCTTGAGATTAGGTCCTTGTTTATTGTATAGGTGACATGTAGAGACATCATTTGGAGCAGTGATCAATCCAATTATCTTTCAGACTGTAAGGTGAGTTTTCCTCACTGCACTTGTGGGTTGAAGGAACCAATACTATCCCACTTCGTTATGTATCCTGGTATATAGGATGTTGTTATGCTGTAGTGATCTGTTTAGATTTGTATGATTATCTATTTGTTGGTTATATGTTTATCTATTTCATATGTCGACATAGTGTGGCTTGGGTTGAGGCAATACTGCTCTATACAGAAGCCATCAAACCTGAGAGCAAGGCAGACATAAGTTGAGGACCGAAAAGGCAAGCCATACTTATGATGTGGGCTCGGGAGCAAGCCATACATAGGTTGAGGGACGGAAAGACAAGTTAGACTTATGATGTGGGATCGGGGGCAATCCAGACATGAGTTGTGGGCTAGGTGGGCAATCCAGACTCGTACTTTGGGCTCAGAGGTAATCCAATACAATGACTGTGGACCCCATATGCATGTTGTTATATGTTGTGTGGTGGTATTTTGGAGGAAATCACTAAGCTTTGGCTTATAGTTTTATTTCATGGTTCAAGGTACATCAGATGATCGGGGAAAGGCGAATGCGTGATTGTACCCATTATCCTTGGATATTTTATTAATAAATGATTTTGGGATACTCTAATTGATGAATAGCTTTTGGAACAATGTTTTGAATGATTTATGGACTATCAAAATGGTTTTAAAAATGAAAATTTTCCTTGATTTTTAGGATGTTACAAATCTATACAGGTTTATCTAGCTAAATGTTTTCTCCAATCCACCCCTACCTTGGATAAAATCATAGTGAATTGTAGAATCATCATAAATGCTTAAGGTTTGAATCATTGGAAATGTGTCTCTGTGTGTGTGCGTGTCTAGTTTCCTTCATCTTTAGACCGCTCAACCTGGTTATAACCCCTTATGGGGTGAAATGTTCAAACTTAGCAGACTGGTTCAACTAGTTGATTGATTGCAATTTTCAACATGGAAAAATCATAAAAAACTATAAAAAATAATAATAATAAATAAATAAATAAATAAATAAATAATTGTTGTATGAGCACGTACTTCATGTCCCTGAAAAGCTAGAAGATTATACTTTAACCTTATCTTGAAACTTCTCTAAGAAGGTGAGTCTAAGAAAGGTACAACAGACCAAAGACAAACCATTGTATAGAAATATAACCAAAATAAAGTACTAAACAAGTATTATTATTAAGAGTGTGACCCGCTAAGTAACTAGTGGTACTTTATGTAGGTTGACGAGAGCTTAGTTACCTACTAGTCCACATTCCAATAGTTTTGATAGCTATCTTTAGATTTCACTTCTCTATTTGTGATGCCTGTGTTACGTAGTTATATGATATGTATACTTTTTCCTTATGGTTAATCTAAAACTATAATTGGACTATAGCATTATGATGATTGATGTGAGACTATAATCAAAGCTATATCATTCTGATGAACTGATAATTTGTATGCTGGATGTATTATGTGTTTGATGATTGATGAATGGTATGCTTCGTGATGTGTGGTGTGATGTATGGATGTAATATTCTCATTAAGTTTTATACTTATCCGTTGTTTACTATCATTTTCATGACCCTTCGAGGTAGATAAGAGAAAAAACGATTTGATTACAGTAGTGTCCACATTGACTTTAGTTAAAAGGATTTTATTATACCTACATTTTATTACTTTGATTTTAATGTTTAAGACTTCTTCTACGTTGTTTACTCTTTTATTGTTAATTGACTTTTAGTATTTTTATAAAGATTTTATGATTGTTATTTATTTCAAAAATGTATTACTTTTTAGAAGAAAAAATGGGACATTATAAAACCGTTTTTGCAAAACATCGTGCTACAACGCCCAAATGCAAACCTAGTTAACTAACAAAAAATAATAATAATAACTTAGAAAGGACAAATAAAATATAAATTATTATTTGTTTCAAATTTTTACGTATTCTAAAAGGTTTATAATTCATTTTGTGATTCTATATTAAATGGATATATAATATTAGAAAAAACCAATTAATAAATTTTTTTTGAGTATACAAATCATTACATTTGTATTTAATAGAATCATACCAAAAAATATTGTAAAAGTAAAAGGATTATTGCAACTCAAACCCATAGGTAAAGTCTTGAAATGTGAATTAAAGAAAAAGAGAAACGATAAAGTAGCAAAATTTGTCTTTGAAAATCTTTTCCAGCTTTGAAAACTGTAATCTGCACCATAATAGACAAATTGAAGAAATCGAAAGGGCGATATTCGAGACCACAAAAAGACACAAAGTACCACATGTCGTTGTTGCTACATCTAATTTAATAATCATAAACTTTAACTTTAAAAAAACAAGTTAAAATTCACAGTACTCTTTCCCTCATCTTTTTCCACCATTGACAAACATTCATTCTTACAATATACATCCTTGATTCTGTTCTGGATGAAATTCCTAAATATTCATATTAAATCAACATTTTTTTTCTTATAAATCTAACAAAAACAAATCTTGCTTCTACTTCTTCTGCACCAAGAAAACATCTTCGCCTCATGGATTTGAAAAAGACCAAGGAAAGAACCCATTTCAAAAATTGGATCTTCACTTCTTCAATTCAATAATCTGTTAACAAAATTAAACCAGATTCAAACACTATTCAATCACAAATATTTCTTGATTCAAATTTGTCTTACTTACCATCATCCTTCTTCATTGCCTTTCTAGCAATCAACAAAAGTACTATCAAAAACCCAACTCCGGCAGCCCCTCCCAAGATGATCGCCGCCGTTTTCCCAGTATTTGACCCTGCAACACCAAACCCACATCACAAAATTTACCAATTTCAACATAAATTCGCAAACTCTTGATTTGAAAAACATACCTGATGAAGAAGATGAAGACGATGGCGATGAAAATGAAGAAGACGATGTTGGTTTGTTGGGTTTTGGGGTTCCATTAGGGTAATAGTTATAGCTAATGAAGCATCTATGAAGATAGATTTGACCTGAGATTGAGCTTCCACACTCGACTTGAGCCCTCTGCACAGCACTTTTCACACAACTCCCACAATCGGAAGTCCCTAAATCACCCTGACATTGCCCCAAAACATACATAGATTCATAACTTGTGGTGTAAAATCCACCATTTCCGGTTCCAATAACACTTTCCAAAGACGAGAATGCTGAATCTCTTCTTTCTTGAAACCCATTTCCACCGGCATTTGTTTTCCCACAAGTCTTGTAAAGCATTTCCATTCCTGAGATTTGAGAAAACCCAGAAACTTCATAAAGCATATAACACCCCAGAAGCTGGATTCTTGCAGCCACCGTCTTCCCACAAAGCTTATCCATCAAGATTGGGAGTCTGCTGACGCAAGTGTAGCAATCGACATTACTCAGATCTCCTCTACACTGAAAAAGACCAGAAACCGATGCTTGTCCACTACCACTTGTTGTCTTGTAGAACTTGGATTTTGAGGATTGTTGTAAAAGTGTCCCGAAAATGGCAGAGAGGGCAGAGGAGTAAACGCCAGTTGGATCTGATAGAGGTTGGTTTGCACATCCTTTGTAAACTAAGTTTGAGTTATCTGGTGCAGACGTAACCAGAGGGAGGACGAAGACCAAAAACAAGAACAAAGAGAGAAAGAGTAAGGTTTTCATTGATAAATGTGAAGACATCTGAGATGTTTTTTTTTTCTTTTTTATGTCTATGAAATCATGGTTTTTGATTTCTAGATAGATTTGAAAGATGGAAAGTGGTGATGATGGTGAGAAAGATTAGGGTTTGGGTTGTGGCCTACCTTAACAGGGTGTGAGGAGGTGCATCTGTGACTGAATGAGCAGTGTTTGTTTCAAGTAAGATGCGTACACTGTATGTATATAATAATAATGGAGTCCAATTTATTTTTGTAATATATTATTACTCGCAATTAGTTTTAATAAGCTTTATCAAGATTAATCCAAAGTATTTACGTACTAACAATAGTACTTTTAGTAATAAGTTATTCAGATGTATAATAAAATTTAGCCCAAGAGTGTCTAAGTATGCCAGGGAAACATACAACATACATATACTACAAACGAGGATATGTATACAAAGTCAATTTGAATTACAAACGTGGTGGTTTGTAATATAATTAGACAAGTGTGAGGGATATAATTAGTTTAGTATTAGATTGAACTAATATGTAGTACAGTAGTAGATATGTTGCTTATATTTAATTTAAATAAAAAGTATTTGGTTACATCAAGCTTTTAATCCACAAATAATACATAGTTCTAATATGTAGTAGATGATTTTCAACTTTTGATTATCTGTCATTTAAAGAAAGATAGATAGTTCTCATATTAATTTTCATGTCGTTAAAAAAAGGTTTCTTATGTTAAAAAAAGTTTTATATATTTATCAAAAACGTCTCAGTGACATTTTTTACTTCAGGACTTATATATATTGATAACAAAGTTTCTTTTACTTAAGGACATGTGAAATGAAAGATAATAATAACTTAACTAACTATGGTTTCAAAACTGTTGAATATAAGTATAACTTTTATTATTTAATCACCCTATTAATTAGACTTTATTCATTTAATACTATTTCGAGTAATCAACTAAACACTTGAATTAAACATCAGTTATGTCATGTTATAAACACGCAGAATATGTCTCTTTATGGTCCTTCATTCGTATTGCTAACAAAACCTAACCGTTAGGGTTAACTCAACACATATAATGATTAAAGATGTGTGAATGAACACATAACTTTACATTACTCAAATAGTTAAATGTTATAATCTAATGAACAATAGAGACAAAATACGATTAGATTTATTATTATAAAAGAAAAGTACAATTACAATAAAAAGAAAGACAATATAAATAAGAAAGCTAATTAGTTTAAATTTAGCTAAGTGCAAACATGGGGCTCAAACCAAAAAGGGCATAATAGATTAACTAGGCTAACATCCCTTGAAACTCATAATGCAACAACAATAAGCATTGAGAGTGTGTGAGACAAAAAATGAAATCTATGAGCAGACAATGTCTTCGTAAACATATTTGCAAAATGCAATGTGGATTAAACAAGAGGTAGAGAAATAGTCTCATTCTGAAGGTGATAACGAGTGAAATGATAACCAATTTCAATATGTTTCGTCCGCTCATAGAATACCGAATTCTTGGCAATCATTATCACACTCTCTGTAACACCCGTTCCAAGAACGGTTCATTTTTTACCCTAATATATTTAAGATTGATATTTTTGGTATGTACGTTGTGCATACTAGGGGTGTATGCATGGCGTACTCGCGCATGAGAAGAACGGGAATCGCATGTGTACGTCGGGTGTACTCAGCAGGTATGACGCGCGTATGCTGTTCAGACCAAAACCCTAGTTTTGAGGATTTGTACCGTATATATTCTCCTTATGGCCCCAGTACCTTCACCCTCATCAACCTCCACCTAAAAATCGTCCTTCTAGCTAACCATAAGTGTGAAGAGTGCATCTTTGAGCTAATTTGTGTGTTTTGGTGGTGTCCTTGAAGAAGAAGAAGAAGGTGGTAGAAAGACATTGGAGCTTGGAAGAAGCTTGGATCTGGAATTCTCACATTGCTAGCAACCTTTTGGAGGTAAAAAGCTCCTACTTTGATCATCTTTTCTTATGGATCTAGTTGTCTCTTCATTTAGGGCATTTTTGGTCCCAACCTTTGCAAGTCTTGAGCATGGCATGCTCTTGACCAAACAAGTCATCTTTTTACACCCAATGAGGGGTCTTGAGTCATAAAAATGAGATCTTGATGCTTGGTTCTTCCCTACGCATGCTCTAGAAGGTCTTTAGGTGTTAAGAAGTTAAGTTTGTTGGTATTAAGCACTTAAAGGGCATGCAAAGTCTTAAAGTTGGAAACTTTATAACTCTCAGTGGTATTTTGGCCTTGGTTATGCAATTAGATGTAAAAAGTCAAAGTATTAAGCTCTCAAGTGGTTAAGAAGGAAACTTGTGCGTACGATGGGCATACCGAATGGTACGTTTCGCGTACGCAAGTTAAGCCCTGATGCCTCGAACCATGAGTACGCCCCATGTACATCCAAAGTACGCCCCGTGTACGAGGCCTGAGTTGACTTGGTTGGGTTAAATCGATGGATTTTGCTAATTTTGACCAGTTTTGACAAAGGGTATTTTGCGTATTTTGAGCTGTTAATTGAGATTAGGTCCTTAGTTTTGGTTAGGTAATCGTTGAACCAATTTTTCGGAACATAGATTTGTTCAGCTTGCATTCCGACTGAGATGTGAGTTTTCCTCACTGTACTTGCGGGTCGAATGCACCAATGTTGACCCAACAAATTATGTATCCTGTTATAAGATGTTGCTATGTTGTAGTGATTTGTTAAGATTTGCATGTTTATCTGTTGTTGGTATATGTTTATCTATTATGCATATGTCGGCATAGTATGGTTGGGTTTAGGTTGTACTGCTTTGTACGGTAGCCAACAAACCCGGGAGCAATCCAAACATAAGTTGTAGGCCCCGAGGGAAAGCCAGACTTATGTTGTGGGCTCGGGAGCAATCCAGATATGAGTTGAATACCCAATAGGCATGACAGACTCATAATGTGGGCTCAGGGTAATCCAGTCTTTTAGCTGTGGACCCAGTATATGTTGTTATATGTATGTGTGTCTTGGTACTTTGGGGGAACTCACTAAGTTTTGGCTTACAATTTTTAGTTTATCATTTCAGGTATTTCTAAGGATCATGGGAAAGCAAAAGGTTTGATCGTACACAGCTTCTTGTTTTATGTCAATGGGTCTTAGGAAAACTCAAAGGAGGACCACAAGCTCGGGGCTCGACGAAAGAGAAGGTATCGGCATTAAGAAAATGGGCTTAGCTGTTAAAGAGGCATTCATTTTTTCATGAATATTTGTAGTTGAGTCTACTAAAAGAGGGACCAACTCATCGTAGTGATTAGAGGATACCTCTGATCGTTCACCTCTAATGTGATACGTTCCCTCCCAGTTTGATCAAGGATCAGTCGGCTAGAGAACAGGGCTATTCTTCTTCCGAGGAGACAAAGTATTCCCTTGTACTGACTGAAGGGATGCGGTCTAGTTAAATACGATATGGGGAGATATGGATACAACTAATGTCGATAAGGAAAGGAGGGAACGAGCTCTTTCCGTCAACTCATAGTAGAACATTCCTTCCGTAACACAAGACCTATTTTCTTTTGTAACAACCAAGGATGAGTTTGAAATAATGCTTTTGAAACAATGACTCTTTTTGTAAACAAGGTTGATTAACAGTCGATTTGGAAAATTTTAAATTTCTTCGAGTTTTGGAGTGTTACACTCTTGTTATCGCAATGCAGAGGGGTCGGCTAAGTTCAATGAGTCTCACAAATGTCATCTTAAATTCCTCAGCCATATTGTTATGCCAAAGGGGATCATTATAGTTCATAGAGACAATGTACATTTGCAAAAAAAAAAAGGAAAAAGGAAAATGATGGGGAGTAACATGAATAGACAAAATTTGGAAGGTTGGTGGTTATTGGATTACGAGTAGGCCTTGATGGCATAGATGGTGAGGGATCCTGATTAGCACTAGATGGGGGAATTGTAGCAGCGAGTAGGGGATCAGGAGCTGGAGACTTGTTTGAATCCATGGAAGCATCAAATAAACATCATCACTAAAAAGATCAACAATTTGAAGTTCCGACTGAGTAATGTCGTAGGATTAACATTAATGTTATAGAATGTAATGTTCTCCAAAAAGGTGACATGTCAAGTAACATAAAATTTCTGATTCGTCAGGTCGCAAAATCGATATCCTTTTTAAATAATATCGAACCCCACGAATAGACATAGAGTCTATTTTGGAGGCAAATTGTCCCTCTCTGCGTGAGGTAGTAAAACAAAACAAGTACACCCAAAGCCTTGTAATAAATAATAATCATGAAGCTTTCCATATAATTTTTTATAGGGAGACATTACAGAGTTGTGTGTAGTGTGGATACAATTGATAACAGAGGCAACGATAGACCTAAGAGGATAGTAACAAGGATTGTGCATTTTCAACAAGGTGAAGATGTTTTCTTTATGAAATACCGTTTTGTTGAGGAGTATATGTACCATTTCGTATCTACAAGAAGCCATCTTAACCAAACAATCTCACAAATGTCAAAATCCATAACTCAAAACTCAAATTTTATAAGCGGTAGAGAGACAACATCCTGTTTCGTGCACTTCCATGAAATCAATTAATATCCAAGAAAAATGCAATAGCTAGTAGTGGACCTACGATCATAAAATCGATATCCCAATCGGCATCACTATAACATTGTAGCTCAAGATAGGACGTGGAAGGAAACGCGAGGCTGTAGAACTGAGTACCACGAAGATATCTCAAAATACGAAGAACGGCTTACCACATGAACTGCATGAACAATATGCAACCTAATGAAAGTAAGGTAAACCAAACTCTATACAATGGTATGATAAAGGGAACACTGTCAGTTGGAGAAAACTTAACATTGCTCTCTAGAGGTGTATCAACTGTTCGGTTATCTGAGAGCCATGCACCTTCAAATAAATCTGATATATACTTCGTCTGAGATAAAGATAACCCTATAGAGATTGAGCAACTTCAATCCCCAAGAAATAACACAGTAAGCTCAAGTCTTTCATAGCAAAATGGTAAGCCAAATTACGCTTCAAAGACTCTATACAATCATGAACATCACTAGTAATAATCATGTCAACAACAAATAAGGAAAGAAGAATTCGACTTACACCTTTACAGCTAACAAATAAAGTTCAATCATAACTACTAGGATGAAAACCAATAAAAGTAATTACCGTAGAAAATTTCTCAAACCAAGCACGAGGGGCTTGTTGAGACCATACAATGCTTTCTAAAGCCGAAAAATTTCACCAGGCTAGAGAGAAATACCTAGGAGGAGACATGTAAACCTCCTCATGAAGATCACCATTCTAGAATCCATCTGATGAATCTTCCATTGTCGAACAAAAGAAGCAACAATTAGAGTGTAAACAGTCATCATTTTTGCAACTAAAGCAAAGGTATCCTCATAATCCATACCATACTTTTGCAAATATCCTTTTGAAACAAGTATGGATTTATAGCCTTTAACGGACTCATCAGACTTGGTTTTGATCTTGTATACCCACCAACAACAGATGGTGTGCTTTCTATGGGAAGCAGAACCAAATCCCATATATGAGTCTTATAAAGAGTTGTAAATTCCTCAGCCATATCATTATGCCAAAGGGGATCAATATAGTTCATAGAGACAATGCACATTTGCAAAAAAAAAAAAAACAAAAAAAAAGTAAAATGATGGGGAGTAACATGAATAGATAAAATTTGGAAGGTTGGTGGTTATTGGTTTACGAGTAGGCCTTGATGGCATAGATGGTGAGGGATCCTGATTAGCACTAGATGGGGGATCTGTAGCAGCAAGTAGGGGATCAGGAGTTGGAGACTTTTCTGAATCCATGGAAGCATCAAAGAAACATCCTCACTAAAAAGATCAACAATTTGAAGTTCCAACTGAGTCATATCGTAGGATTAACATGAATGTTATAGAATGTAATGTTCTCCAAAAAGGTGACATACCAAGTAACATAAAATTTCTGATTCGTCAGGTCGCAACACTGATATCCTTTTTAAATAATATTGAACCCCACGAATAGACATAGAGTCGATTTTGGAGGCAACTTGTCCCTCTCTGCATGAGGTCGTAAAACAAAACAAGTACACCTAAATCCTTGTAATGAAGAATAATCATGAAGCTTTCCATATAGTTTTTTACAGGGAGACATTCCAGAGTTGTGTGTAGTGGGGATACGATTGATAACAGAGGGAACGATAACAACAACTTTTCCGTAAAAAATACTAGGGACCTAAGAGGATAGTAACAAGGAATGTGCATTGACGATGTTTTCTTTATGCAATAACATTTTGTTGAGGAGTATATGTACATGAAGACCGATGCACTGTGCCATCAGGTGCAAGTAACTAAATAAAATCATTCGAGATATATTCTCCTCATAAATCACACCTGAAGCATTTTATAGCAGTAAAGTTTGAAGTCTTGACTAGGGCTTTGTATTCTTTATATATAGTGAAAACATCATACATGCACTTTATAAGATAGACCCATGTATAACGACTATAACCATTTATAAAAGAAACATAGTAAGTGAAGCCTCCTTTAGAGGAAACCAGTAAGGAACCCTACACATCATAATACACAAGATCAAAAAGTGAAACATAATGAGTGGCACTTTTATTAAACACTAGAGTAGAAATTTTTTCCAGTTTACAACCACAACAGTCAGAAATATCATGACCATTCAAAAATACCTAACACACCAATAGTGGTTTAAAAACTATAAACATGAAGCTGACACATGTCCCAAACGAGAATGCCAAAGATAAAAGCCAGAAGATGAATAAGTCAAATGAAAAGAAGACAAATCGACATTAGTTTGAGTTCATCCAAAACATATACTTCTCCTATCTTACAATCTTTCCCAATTATCCTCTAGGAGCAAGAATCAAGTATACAGCAAATAGAATCAGAAACGAAAACTTAATAACTAGATTTACACAACTAACCAATTGAAGCAAGATTTAAAGCAAGTGTGGGCATATAATAGACATCAATAAAGATATATAAGGAGTGACAACATAACCAATAGCTTTTGTAAATATAGGTGTAGCACTAGCACATATGGCAGCAATGGGTGATCCATGAGATAAAGAAACAAAGAATGACAAATAAGGTGACACATGATAAGATGCACCAGAATCCAAGATCCATAAAGATGAAGAAATACATTAAAGTATTGGCTGAGGAAAGACTTATAGGAGACGTAGATGCAGACATGGTGGAATAGTTGTAAGCAAGGAACTATCTGAACTGCTCAAGAACTTGAGGATCCAATGCATAAGATGACGTAGTGGTAATATGAACAGTAGTTTATATTGAAGGGTTTTTTTGTTGCATAAATATATAGTTCTTCACAAAAAAACGGCAATGGAAGCTTTAAAATTTCTTATAAATTTCGAGTATGACAACAAAACAAACCATCAATGATCCTTTTAAAGAGTTTAGAAAGATGTTACAACAACCATAGGGTGTTTAGGAATAACAACCTTTGATGCCTTTGGACCCTCTTGGATCAGGGGTGTTGAAGTAGATGGCAAGAAAAAGAAGCTTGATCTTCTCTACAAGTAATCCACCAACAATAATAATGTACTCAAAATGCTAGTTTTCTCTTGTATGACTTTTTTCTTTAAGCCTTAAGTGCTTCAACAATTAAGCACTAAAAGGAAGATACAAAGTGTACACCAAAAGACAGGTAACAACTTCAAAGTGAAGAGAGCTTCTAGCTTTTATGCTCTCAGTTTTGTGCAAGAAAGGGAGAAGAAAGAAGACCAAAAGAACTTACAATTTCTCCATGTATAAGACCCTCTATATATTGCCCATGCAAGTATGGCCTCTTGAATATAATATTCTAGGGTTACGGGCTACATACTAGAGGTATGGGTAACAAGATGATCCATCCCTTTTCATTATTCGGCCATAAGGCCTAAAGAGGACAAAAATGCTCGCTGGTCTCTTGACTATGGTAGAGTAAGCCTTTGATTTAATCATGGTTAACAAAAGTGTCAAAAACTTTGCACATGACTTATTATATGATACCTTATCAAATAAAGACTATATTTTTTTCTTCTTACAATATTGTTTTCATAGAACAATTTTTTTTTCTATAATTAGATACAAGAGTTGAATTTATTTATTAATATAAAATACTTAAGAAAAATTCAATAAGTACAAACTTGATTAAGGTGTGACCGTGTGACCCTATAGTATCATATGTATAACATGCCAAAAATCATGACCAAAAATTTCATTTTTAATTATTAAATAAACCATAGTTATCAACATCATTCCATCCAAAAACATGAGTCATAATATCAATCAGAGTATGATATCAAAATACATGTCAATATATCAGAGTAAAACATCTCATGCTAAACATAATGGTGCGTGCACTACAGTAATCCAGAGCTCTTCCCTTTGCTACCAGAAGTACCTGAAACCAAAATTGAAAACTATAAACATGAAGCTTAGTAAGTCTCCCCAAACTACCACATACCATACACATAATCACATAATAACTAATCATGTGCCTTGCCCGCTTCATCGGGCCCTGCCCGGCATCGGACAATGTTCGGCATCGGGCCCCGCCTGACATCGACCAAAGCTCGATATACATATAAACATAACAACAAATGAACATAAATAATCACATAACAATAACATATAAACATTCCTTGGGCCCATCCCGGCATCAGACCGAAATCCGAAAGCATACAAACATTCCTCGGGCATTGCTCGTCATCAGAACGAGATCCAGAAACATACAAAACAGACCAATGCAAGAATCACGAAGACATCAAGCATACAAACATTCCTTAGGCACCGTCGGGCATCGGATCGAAACCTGGAAACTTATAAGCCTACATCGGGAATTGCCCGACATTAGACCTTAGCCCGGAACATACTAGCATACATATACGGGCCAACGTTGGTGCCTTCGACCTGTTCATACAGGAGGGTACTTACCTCACTATCGGATGATAGCTGAAATGTCTCTTCCCGGAATTAGCTCTACTCGCTCCCTGAACCAAACAACCCCTTAGATACCATTCCATAATCATAACCCTTAAGGGTCAACTCTGGTCAATTCAAAGTCAAAACTTTGGTCAAAGTCAACATTCCAAGTTAACTCAACTCCCCGAGTTGGCCCTTCAACTCCCCGAGTTCCATAAATCATAAAACCCTGAAATCGTAATTTAACTCATCGAGTTCCTCCTATCAATAGAATCGGGACTTTCCAAATCAACTCGTCGAGTCCGTCCTTGAACTCGTCGAGTCCTTCCTCTTAACAGAATCGGGACACTTCGACTCAACACGCCGAGTTCCTCTATGAACAAATCGAGCTCTTCAGTCTGTCAAGCCTTCTTAATGCATTGAGCCATTATTCTTCGAATCTGAGTCCCATATTCCAGATCTGGGCCGAATAGACATCTAGGAGGGTAAAGCCTCTAGGACACTCCAACTTTACCCATTAAAACCTATCCTAGAAGAAATGAGCTCTAACCTTAACTCAAAATGGCTTAGATCCAACTCCAAAATCCATAAAAACTTCAAGATAGACCATGAGGTCATAGATCTAGACTCCAGGGACGATTTGGTCACGTAAAGTTCCTATCTTTACTTGCATGCATGACCTACTTGGCTCAAAAGGCCAAACAGATAGTATAAAGGTTGCATGGGGCTTCCATGGCCATAAAGTTGGCAACTTTATGCCATGAAAACCCTTCATGGTCCTAGATCTGAAGTATTCCCCACTTGGGACATTCAAATCCCAAGGACTATGTCATCTGGACCAAAACTAGCAAAATAACCCCATAAAGGAGATCTAAGCAACTACAAGGAAAGGTTTAAGCTTTATACTAGCAAAATGTCGTGGATGAGGCAAGGATTTTGGATCTATATGCTTATTCTTATGTCTTTAAACTCTTCCTTCTTCCAACAGCTTCAAATACACACCAAAACTCTCAAAAATAGCTCACAAACACTCAAATGGCTTTAGGGTTTTCGATATTTAGGGTTTGGGACTTGGAGGCTGGAAATGAGGCCAACATGAAGGGTTTAAGACGGTTAAATATAGTGCAAACCCTAGAAATTAGGGTTTCCTTCCAGCCGGTCTAGTCGTCGAGTTAAGGCCTCTCAACTCGTCAAGTAGGTTACTTAAATCACGCGGTCCTGACATTCTCTACTCGACGAGTTTGGGGATTCCAACTTGTCGATTTGCTCTGTAAAAATGTATAAATTATAAGTTAAATGCGTACCAGGAACCAAGCGTTACAATTCTCCCCCACTTGTCTTAGACTTCATCCTCGAAGTATGTTGCCTCAAATAACTCTAGGTAATGCTCTATCATCTCATCATCGGGCTCCTGAGTCCACTCTAACCCCTTGCGGTGCATCCACTGCATGTTCACTAATTGTACAACCTTGTTCCTCAAGGTTTTCGTCTTGCGATCTAGAATCGTCACTGGCATCTAAATGTATTTCAAGCTATCATCTACGTGGATATCCTCTAGAGGCACAACTGCAGAATTATCCACCAAACACTTCCGTAGCTGGGAGACATGAAAAGTGTTGTGGATCTGGTTGAGCTTTGTTGGAAGATCCAAACGATAGGCCACACGTCCCACCCGATCCGTAACTCTAAAAGGAGCGATGTACCTGGGGCCCAACTTGCCCCTCTTCCTGAACTGGATGACACCTTTCCAAGGTGACACCTTTAGGAGGACCATATCCCCTACCTGAAACTCCAAGTCTGAACGGTGCTTGTCGGCATAGCTTTTATGCCAACTCTGAGTAGTCTGAAGCCTGCTCTAGACCTGCTGGATCTTCTCTGTGGTCTTAAGTACCACCTCACTACTCCCCATGACTCTCTGACCGACCTCGCCCTAATAGATTGGGGTCCTACAATTTCTCCTGCAGAGTATCTCAAAGGGAGGTTGATCTATGATGGCATGATAACTGTTGTTATACGAAAATTCCGCTAACGGACGATGCATATACCAACTACAGCCGAAATCCAATACACATGCACGCAGCATATCCTCGAGATTCTGGATCGTCCTCTCAGTCTGCCCATCAGTATGAGGGTTAAAAGTTGTGCTGAAGTGATGACAAGTACCCATCTCGTCATGAAACCGCTTCCAAAACCTAGAAGTGAAGCAGACATCTCGGTCTGACAAAACCCACACCGACACTCCATGATATGCCACCACCTCGCGTACATAGATCTCGGCTAGCTTCTCAACCGTTATACTCTCCTGGATCGGGATGAAATGAGCACTCTTGGTCAACCATCCACGATGACCCAAATCGAATCTACTCCACGTGCGGTCCTAGGAAGCTTTGTGATGAAATCCATATTGATATCTTCCCATTTCCACCAGAGAATATCCAACAGCTGCACCTTGCAACCAGAACTCACACTTGGAGAACTTTGTGAAAAGTCTTTCCCTCCTCAGTGTCTCCAACACCTCTCTTAGATGCTCCTCATGTTGCTCCTAAGTCTTAGAATAAACCAAGATTTCATCGATAAAAACTATCACACACCGATCTAGCATCGGTCTACACACTCGGTTCATGAGATCCATGAACCCGGCAGGAGCATTGGTGAGCCCAAACGGCATCACCACGAACTCATGGTGACCATAGAGAGTATGAAAGGCTGTCTTCTTCACATCATCGTATGTGAATCGCATCTGGTGATAACCCGATCGCAGATCAATCTTGGAGAACCAAGATGCATCCTAAAGTCGGTCAAATATGTCATCAATCCTCGGGAGCATATAATAGTTCTTCAGTGTTACCTTATTCAGCTCTCGATAATCTATACACATCCGATGTGACCCGTCTTTCTTCTTCACAAACAGGATCGAGGCTCCTCATGGCGAAATGCTCAGCCTGATAAATCCCTTGTCTAACAACTCCAGTAGCTGTGTAGACAACTCCCGCATCTCGGTAGGAGCCAACATATATGGTGCCTTGGCTATCGGAGCCGCACCAAGGACTAGGTGAATCCTGAACTCCACCTGCCTCTCCGCAGGTATCCCATCCAAACCCTTTGGGAACACATCCAGTGTTAGGGGTGTCAGACCCAACAAATAATAGGGGTACGGTATACTCCTAAGTAACACTACTCTATTGCACTAAAAAGTAGTACAAGGCAAGTAGGGTCGATCCACAGAGACACGGGACAATCAGTCTATACCCTTTTTGCGTAAGGTACTTGTTCACAAAAGATGAAAGAAAAAGGGGGGGTTTGATTGCAATGATTAGACAAATAAAGTAAAATCACAAGTAATTGGCTGAATGAGTAAATTAAATTCAGATATTATAAAGATTCCAACTTCATGTATGACAGTTCAACAATGTGAATCCAAGATGACAAGACTTTTGTTTCATTCTATCTAAGTTGGTACTTGAAAGTGTTAACAAGCTCTAACACTTTCCATTCACCACAATAATTAACCAAAACAAGCTCTTTGATTAATCCTAACCTTACTAACCTAATCTAAACAAGCTCTTAGAATTAGATTGGAAGATTGCATGAAGCTTTATGTGAATGTTCCCAACAACACCCAATACTACTCATAAGCTCGGGAGTGTAAAAGTGTATGAATAAGATTTACACTAAATTCATTCAATAGAGATCAATTTAATGCTTGTTACTTGTTCAATTTCACAAAACAATCACGGATTTTGTAAAAGAGATAACTGGAATGACCTAACCCTAATTCAAATGGCCAATAAGAATCACAATTAGAATCAAACATTCGATTGAAGCAAAATCAAATTCATTAGATAGAAATTAAGAACAAACATCTAGTCATATGATTAGATTCACAACTAGAAAGTCAAAACATGAGTTGGAGAAATTAGAGTTCTAGCCACACATGACTAGAACAAAACCAGAAATCTAAAAGACGAAATCAAGAATTAAAATGCTTACAAATACGAAATCAAAATGTTTCCAAATGTTTAACGGACAATCCTTGCTAAAAACTTCAACTCCTTCTCCTAAAAAAATGTTTTTTCTCTGCTCTGCTTACCCCCAAAATGACCTCATTCCTAAAATAAGAAAAGAGGAAAAACTGCCAAAAAGACAGTTTTCAAGTCGAACATGCCCCATGTCGAAATAGAGCAAATCAACACGGGTCGTGTTGAGTGTAAACCAACCCTTCAATTCTCGATTCCAAATTTGAAGTATGATGCTCAAAAATGCCCAGATAGCCCAACACGCCCCGTGTCCATATAGGCTAAATGAACACGGGTCGTGTTCATCGAAGTCAGAAAATAAGTGTTTGATAGTCAAACACGCCCCGTGTTTGATTCTAAGGCAAACCCAACATGTCCCGTGTTTCCCTCTGGATGCTCGTCCAAACTTGATTTTTCTAATTCTTCCGATTCTCGCCCAATCGTCCCGTAATCTTCATCAACGCTCCCTAGCACCTCCAAAAGCACGCCCCAACCTCCGGTTCACCTGAAAATGACATGAAAGAGTGCAAATAAGGTTGTTCAAGAAATTAACCTAGATATGCTAAAATGCAATAAAAACAACGAAATTATTCTAAGGATATACATAGAAAAATGGCTAAAAGTAGTGCAAAAAGTTGCACAAGATGCACCCAACAGATCTCCGCAAGCTTAGACCTTTCTTGTCCTCAAGAAAGAACAAGAAACGGACAAAACAGGACGATTTCTGGATGACAAAAAGAAACTTAAAACGAAAAGGGGGTGAAGGATCCTAAAGGTTAAGAATGAATGCATGCAATCTAATGCCATGAAAATTTATGGTATGTACAAAATGCACTTGAGAAACAAAATGAAGCAAAAGAAAAGAAGATTAAGAACAAACACAAAATATGTACTTTTGTAACTAAATAAAGGTACGATCAGACTTTACATCAATAAGGCTTCGATCATTGATACCTTGGCAACCATCCTGTTTCCTTCCACCTATCACAGACTCTCAATGTAAGGAAGACCCGAAACGGTGTAACCCAATAATCCAACCAAAGTTTTGTTTAATCTTTATACCTTACTAAGCTTTATGGGCGAAAATAACATAGTCCCGATTTCATGTCCTTAAGACTAGATGGCCAAGAATCAGAATCGACGCATCCTTAAGAACCCGTCACGGCGAATCAGCTTTCGCTGAAACAGTGAGCCCACCCGAAGGGGCCCAACTCCTGTGCTTTCACTTTTTCGAGAGCCACAAGTATCATATCACACAGTTCTTCATTCGCCAGATTTGACTTGAATTGGCTTTTGATTTGATTGAACTTTGATTTGTACTTCGTTTTGAATTTGGATTCTTCAATCTTCATTTTTGGAATTTCTTTAGATTTCTTCGTTTTCACATTTGAGAATCTACTTTGGGTACTAGATATGAAAGTTGTACCCTTCCTTCTTTCTTGACTGTGTGGGTCTGATACTTAAGCTCTCTGTTACCGCGGGGGTAACGCATGTCAACGAATAGGTTCGTGTTCTGTGGGTTCAGAGTTGCCGATAAAGATTCTTTTTAAACATTCAAAAGCAAATCATCCTAAAGCTGTTATTACCGCCCAAAAAACATTTCAATATAATTTTTTTTATTATCTGAGGCTAGGGTCTCGAATTACGGTGTTTGGGTCCCCTAGTTATGACAGCTGATTCTACGCTTCCGGTAACTATCCGGTCGCCTCGGAATTCTTTCATTTCATGGAGCAATTGTATGTAAAGAGTGTCATCATCTCGTACATTTTTGTTTTTAAGAACAAATTCAAGGAAAATGAAAATAAGAAAATAAAACAGAAAATGAAGTAAGAATTTTGAAAATAAGAAAATGCATGCGTGAGAATGAGTGAACCTAATATACAAGTCTACCCCTCCCTAAGCTTAACGATAAGCATTGTCCCCGATGCTCGGAGAGTGGGGAACAACCTAAAATGGAGGTGGAGGAGGGGGATAGTAGCTGGGGTTGTGGGTCCAAGCCCAGAAATCCTCCTCCTGTTTGCGCTGACGCTCTTGATCCCGAGCGTACTGAGTGGTGAAGGTGGAAAAATTATGGGTCAGGCTTGCAATATCTTGCTGGTAGGTGTTGAGGCGGGTATGGATTGACTGGAATACATCCATATACTGCTGATGATAAGGTGGGGGTGCAGCAAAATGGGATGAGCTGGCACCACCGGTGGGAGAAGCACGGTGGGGCTCCTCCTCCTCTTCATCATCATCACCATCTTCCGCGTTGTCTTCACTTTGCTCATCTACCTCGGTGGAGTATGAGTGGGGGAAGATGTATGGAATGATTTGCCAATCGGTCATGTGAATGGGATTTCGGAAGTCAAGAATGCCTTTATTTTCTGGTGTGATGAGGAGCTTTGGATCATGATTTTGACCCACGGTCTAATGGTGTATGCCATCGCTTGCCGAACGGAAGAGTCGCATGGACTCAAGGACAGTAGTTGTGAGATAAGGCTCACCCGGCAGTGGCTGATGGGGAACGGGGTATGGGGCTCAGATTTGGGCGTTCTTGGCGAGCATGCTGACAATATCCCCGCAAACAATTTTTCCCGATCGGGATGCGCTCAGGCGGATGAGCTTGTGGCACACAAACCAACCATAATGAGGAATGAGGTTATTCTCGGGATGGGTCATTGCATAGAGGATTTTGAGCTCTAGCACGCTGATGGTGCTTCGCTCCTCTCTAGGGGCGACGAGCGAATCAATGATTCGATGGGCTACCTTCATCACGGGATGGATAAGTGATGAGGCTTTGGCAGCGCTAGAGACATATGGGTGTTGTTGGGTGAGTTGAGTCCACCATGTTAAGTCAAAGTATCCTTGAATTGGGTCGGTGGGGCCAAATGTGTTTTATGTTGGGGCCCCCACAATGGCATTGATTTGATCCAAAGAGATCTCATAGTCTTGATGTTGGAATAGTGTCTAAGGCTGCAACTATATTAGGCAAGTATTTGACTCGATTGTGCATGGTCCTTTTGGGTTGCCTTCACCATAGCAACTTGACAGGATGATTTATTATGAGAGAATAAATATTATTAATATATAAGGAATAATAATATTGTTATTTGATTAATATAAGTCATAAAATTAATTAGAGTTAATTTGGTGACTTAAAGAGATTAATTAAATAAGAGGGTATAAATTGTCAATTGTTTGATAGTTACACTTTGGGCTGTAAATCCTTCTTGGATAGGGTTGGACGATTTCTAGGGCTTGGGATAAGCCACAAATCGTCCAAGGGATTATCATGGAAAGGATTTGGATTTATTTGAGTAAAGATTATCCAACTAGGGTTTAAGGGTGAAACCCTAGGAGCCTTACAAGTATAAATAGACCCCTAGGGCAAGGGAAATCTGCACCTCTGCTAAAGCAAAGAAACCCTGGCCGATTTCTATTCCCTCTCCTCTCTCTCAAATCATCCTCTTGCTAGTTGGTGTTTGTAAGCCATTAGAGGAGTGACATTTGTGACTCTAAAGCTCCAAGAACAAGAAGATCAAACAAGTGTTTCAAGGTAAGCTTCTAGCTCTGATTTTGTATTGTTCTTATACACTATTAGATGTTAGAAGTCTTGGATCCAATGCATGTTTAATTAGAGAAACCTAGATCCAAGAATTAGGGTTTGCATGTGCACATAGGAATGTTCATATGGCCAAAAACCAATCAGTGGTATCAGAGCCTATATTGGTTTCTATTAAATTGATGCTTGATTGTTTGTTTCTTACTTGCAAAATTCGAATTTTGTGTTTCTATGTCATGAACTCGACGAGTCCCATGGTGGACTCGACGAGTTGGCCTGACTCGATGAGTCCAGTTGGGAACTTGGCGAGTCCGAGCGTCAGGAAGGGCCAAATCAAGTTTTTTGATATTTATCTTATGGAAACTTGCCTTTATCATATTAGATCAACCCTAATCCGATTTTTTGATATATATGACTATAATCTTGATCTAATTAAAGATATTTATCAATTAATAAAATATTTAATTTCCTTATGTGATAATTAATTAATTATTTTGATTAAATTGGTAAATTATTTTGCAAGAAATCATTAAATAAATCAAATATGGATAATTATGGAATTAATTGTTAATTAAGATTATTTGTTATTTGATCCTCCATGTTTTAAATGTTTAAAACTTGCCCTCAAGTTTTGAAATTTATGTTTTGTGATTAAAAGTTTTAATTTAGACAATTTAAATTTCAAACCCTAGAATTTTACAAGTTTAAAATACAACCCTATACTAATATAATATTACAAGATTAATATATATATATATATATATATATATATATATATGTATGTATGTATAACTAAAATGCTAGTCTTATCGTTAGTAGGCTTCATTCACGAAGCCGATCTATAAGGTGGGTATAAGGTTGCGGCCTATAAAATGGCGCTTAATGGGTGTACACTCACACCCACCGCTTGCTTGATCGGTGGATGGTCGTTAGCCGAACGGGTAGGATAGGGCAACCTCATCCTCTCATTAAAAGTATAATATGAAATACAAAGTAACTACATGTTTTTCAAAAATTTCCCAATCTTAGTTACTTTAGGAAAAGTGAATTGATGCAATCCCATGAAATTACACTTTGCACCTTGCTAAGAAGTTAGTGGAGCGTGTGTGGTTTACCGGCACACTAATTGGTTCTAAGCGAAGGTGGCAAAGGGTGATTCATTTTTTATCATAGTTCGATGGAGCGTGTGTGGTTTACCGGCACATCGAATAGGTGATCGTTACAATGAAGGCACCATGTGAATTTGCATGGTAATTCACACCCGCTTTGTGATCCTCGGTATCCTAGTCACAAACAAGAGGGGCATATCGAGATTTAAACATGCCATTGAAAAGTTTCAATGAATCTCATCTAAACCTAGGAATTCTCAAATACATTTAGAACTTAAAGTTAGGTTTTCATGGTGGAGAATTAGTGAATCGTCATTCACTTACCTTCAAATTGTTTGCATGTTAGATTACGGCATCCCTTTTCTAATATGTAAATATTGTTGTTGGATCCTAGCCCTAATTTTCTTATTGGGTGATAATTAGGGATTCTTATTATAATCTATCTTTGTCCTTTCTATTTGTAGATGTCGAACGCAAACAACACTGTTGCTAGTTCATTCACATTGATGAGCCTTTGTCAAAAGGTCACTTTCGATGGGACGAACTTTAGCGAATGGATAAGATACATTTGCATTATTCCTCGCTATGAGGACAAAGAGTATGTCCTCGATGAGAGGCTCAAGAAAATCAACCCTGAAATCGCTACTCCGGCTGAGATGACCGCTTTTGAAACTCACGAGCGTGATGCAACGAAGGTACATTGCATCATGATAGCCACTATGAACTCCGAATTCCAAAAGTCCTATGAGGACATGTACCCATACGAGATGCACCAAGACTTGTTGGAGAGATACCACCAAAACGTGAGACAAGAGTGGTATGAGATTTTCACTAACATGATTTCTGCTAAAATGGGTCATGGAGAGTCTCTTACCGTGCACCTGCAAAAGATGCAAAGGTATGTCGACCGTCTTCGCAAGTTGAATGTTGACTTTGGGGAAGACTTGGCGATCGACATGGTGCTTCACTCTTTGCCTCCAAGTTACAATCAATTTAGGATGACCTACCACATGAACAAAGAAGAGGTCACCCTAAGCAAGTTCCAAGGTCTCTTGAGGGTCGCTGAGAGCAACTTCAAGGACAAGTCTGTTGCACCAACTCCCAATCAACCCGCTGCTCCTGTTTTGGCTATTAGACAAGGAAGGGGAAAGAAGAGGAAGGCTTCATCTAAGAACCATCGCAAGGTTAAGTCCCGATATGGTGCCTCTTCTAGTGGGACCAAAGTTGATCCTGCTAAACCCTGCCCTAACCCAAAGGAGGCAGAGTGCCACCACTGCCACAAGATAGGACATTGGAAGAGAAGCTGCCCAGAGTACCTGCAAGCCATCAAGGAAGGAAAGATCAAGCCGTCTTTCACAGGTATATACACAATAAAATCTAACGATTCACCTCATGCTATTTCTTGGGTTCTTGATACCGGTTGTGGTTACCACATTTGTTCTAATGTGCAAGGACTAAGAAGAAATAGAGACGTGGAACATGGAAGGATAAATCTAATCATGGGAACAGAAGATCGTCGCCTGTGACCAAGATTGGAGTGTATTCTTTAGTGCTTAGGAATGGTTTAACTTTAGATTTGAACAATTGTTGCTATTCGCTAGAAATGGCTAGAAACATCATTTCATTTCATGGTTTGTTTAGACAAGGTTTTAGATTTTCTATTAATAATGAGAATGGTTCTATTCTGGCTTATCTAAAAGGTGTCTTTTATTTTGAAGCTATACCATGTAATGGAATTTATGAAACCGTTATGATTGTAGATAACTTAAGAAATGATGTTTTATGCATGGATTCTTCCAATAATATGGATAGATTATCCTTGTGGCATTGTCGTCTTGGACATGTCAACAAGAAACGCATAGCCCAACTCCAAAAGGATGGAGTGTTGGAGTCATTCGACCTTAGGGAAGATGACATATGTGAATCTTGTTTACTTGGAAAGATGACTAAGTCACCCTTCACAAGTACGTGTGAAAGGGGTGAGGGTCTATTGGACCTAATACATACCGATGTATGTGGACCGTTTAGATCAACCACGAAGGATGGGAACTGCTTCTACGTGACTTTTACCGATGACTATAGTAGATATGGGTATATCTACTTAATCAAGCAAAAGTCAGAAACTTTTGAAAAGTTCAAAGAGTTCAAGAATGAAGTGGAGAATCAATTGGGCAGGAAAATCAAGATGCTTCGATCCGATCGAGGAGGAGAGTACCTAAGTCTTGAATACCACGATTATCTTAAGGAGTGTGGAATAGTTTCACAATTGACGCCACCTAGGACACCACAATTGAATGGTGTGGCAGAAAGGCGTAATCGAACCTTGTTGGACATGGTTCGCTCTATGATGAGTCATGCTTCACTACCTATCTCCTTTTGGGGGTATGCCTTGGAGACTGCCGCCCATATCCTTAACCAAGTCCCTACTAAGAAGGTTGCCAAAACACCTCACGAGATGTGGACAGGGAAAGCTCCCTCGCTGGCACACATCAAGGTTTGGGGTTGTGAGGCTTTTGTAAGATGAGATACTCACGACAAGCTTGAACCTTGTAGTGAGCAATGTATTTTCATCGGCTACCCGCAGAAATCCTTTGGATATCTCTTCTATAGACCGAAGGACAATGTTGTCTTCGTTGCGAGGAGAGGAGTTTTCTGAGAGCGAGAACTCATAAGCCAAGGAGACAGTGAGAGGCAAATCGAGCTTGAAGAGATTCAAGAGTCGATAGATGAAGGAACCTCTACCGATGGCACTCAACCCGAGGAGGAAACTCCAGTTGAACCGATTGTCGAATCCTTATCTCTTAGACGTTCCAAAAGAGTTAGAGTTCAACCCCGGTTTTATGGTTTTCATATTACTACTGAAGGGGATACGTATATTAGTGATGGTACACTAATAAACCTTGATGAACCTAATAGCTATAAAGAAGCCATGGAAAGCCCGGAGTCTGCAAAATGGAAAGAGGCAATGGATAGCGAGATCCAATCCATGTATGATAACCAAGTTTGGAATTTGGTTGATAATGTGCTCGGACGTAAGACCGTTGGGTGCAAATGGATCTTCAAGAAGAAGACCGACCTGGATGGAAACGTACACACATATAAAGCGCGATTGGTCACGAAGGGCTTTACTCAGACTCCCGGAGTTGACTATGACGAGACCTTCTCACCAGTTGCGAAGATAAAATCTATTAGAGTGATGCTAGCGATTGCCGCATTTCATGATTAGGAGATTTGGCAAATGGATGTCAAGACCTCTTTCCTTAATGGGAAGTTGGATGAGGATGTTTACATGGCTCAGCTAGAGGGGTTTGTGGATCCGAAGCATCCGAATAGAGTGTGTAAGCTTGAGAAGTCCATTTATGGACTTAAGCAAGCATCTCGCAGATGGAATCATTGCTTCGATGAGAAAGTCAAAGAGTTTGGATTTGTACGAAGCAAAGATGAATCGTGTGTATATGTCAAAGCCAGTGGGAGCATAGTTAGCTTTCTCGTTCTGTATATCGATGACATGCTACTCATAGGAAACGACGTCCCGACTCTGCAGGAGGTTAAGTCCTGGCTCGGGAAGTGCTTCGCTATGAAGGACCTCGGAGAGGCTTCCTATATTTTGGGAATAAGGATAGTAAGAGAGAGAAGTAAGAGACTAATAGGACTTAGTCAGAACACTTACTTAGAGAAGGTACTAAAACGTTTTAGTAGGGAAAAATCGAAGAAGGGAGAATTACCGATACAAAGTAATGCCTATTTGAGTAAGACTCAAAGTCCGAGTACCGAAGCTGAAATAGCAGAAATGAGCCGAGTACCATACGCTTCCGCAGTTGGCTCAATCATGTATGCTATGACTTGTACTCGCTCTGATGTAGCCTTTGCTTTGAGCATGGTTAAAAGATATCAAGGGAACCCTGACAGAGCCCATTGGGTTGCGGTTAAGAATATCCTTAAGTACCTTCGGAGGACGAAGGAATGGTTCTTAGTCCTCGGAGGGAGTGATGACTTGAAGGTGCGAGGGTATAGTGACGCCAGCTTTCAAACCGACAGGGACAACTACCGTTCGCAGTCGGGCTGGGTCTTTACCCTGAATGGAGGAGCAGTGACTTGGAAAAGTTCCAAGCAGGAAACCGTAGCTGATTCAACATGAGAATCATAGTACATTGCAGCGAGCGAAGCGTCGAAGGAGGCAATATGGTTGAAGAACTTCATTGGTGATCTTGGAGTTATACCCGCCATAAAGGAGCCCATGGAGATTTTCTGTGATAATGAAGGAGCGGTTGCCTTGACCAAGGAACCGAGAGATCATGGTAGATCTCGACACATTTACAGAAAATATCACTTTATTAGACATCGTGTAGAAGAAGGACAACTCGTAGTGAAGAGGATATCATCAGAAGAAAACCCAGCAGATCCACTTACGAAGGGACTGAGTAGGGTTAAGCACTTGCAGCATGCTAGGAGTATTGGGCTGAAGGATGATATTAGCATAGATTAGATAGTAGTAGAAACGTGTAATAGATAAATGTAATTAACATTTGATGATTAAATAAAAGAGTATTATTTATGAGTAATGTTACTGTCTTATGTTAATTGTTTACTATTGTTGCATTTTTCATGTTTTGACTTCCAGAATAATTGAATTTATTAAGAATAATCAAATTATTCAAATTGTCCACAATCGTTCATATGTTGGAAGTAAATATGAATGAAGATTGTCATGAATCGGTGTGTAGATTGTCTAAATGGTATTAGACATAGCAAAGGGTTGATGCAACGTTCATGAGTGCTTATAAACTAGTTTTGAGCATTGGAATAAACCTGCGCTTGCTGGAATCACTTTATGGAATATGATATAAAAGGGTGATCGCAAGACGATAATATCATATAGTCTTAAAACCTAGATATATGGTTTGTTATTTGTTAATTGGATGTACATTGATAATGCGAAAACACATCAATAACTCGGTGTTATAAAATGCATTGTTGTGTATAGTTGATTAATGAATAAGTAAATGCATATAAGTCGAAGTTTATATGTTACTTTTATCCCAAGAGGGTAAAAGCGATATCTCGGCCGCTCGATGATTTGATTTGACTTATGTGTCGGGCCCGGTCAGAACTGAATTGATGTGTTCGATTAAGTTCTATGTCGAATAAATCGGAGATCGAGAAACCAAAATGCTAGACTAA
The DNA here is from genome assembly GCF_002870075.4 of Lactuca sativa. Classification (NCBI taxonomy): domain Eukaryota; kingdom Viridiplantae; phylum Streptophyta; class Magnoliopsida; order Asterales; family Asteraceae; genus Lactuca; species Lactuca sativa. The sequence goes on from NC_056628.2 coordinate 102,191,283, forward strand.
TTATTCCATAGAATTGTCAGCATGATATCTAACAGAGGACTGTATGATCCCTTATCTAAAGGACAAGATTGATTAGATCAGAGTTTGACAGCGTCTTTGAGAGCTACGATTGCAAATCCAATTGTACTTGTGCGTATAGTTACTAGACTTATCCAAGTGGGAGACTGTTGGAATAGTGTCTAAGGTTGTAACTATATTAGGCAAGTATTTGACTCGATTGTGCATGGTCCTTTTGGGTTGCCTTCACCATAGCAACTTGACAGGATGATTTATTATGAGATAATAAATATTATTAATATATAAGGAATAATAATATTGTTATTTGATTAATATAAGTCATAAAATTAATTAGAATTAATTTGGAGACTTAAAGAGATTAATTAAATAAGAGGGTATAAACTGTCAATTGTTTGATAGTTACACTTTGGGCTGTAAATCCTTCTTGGATAGGGTTGGACGATTTCTAGGGCTTATCATGGAAAGGATTTGGATTGCTTTGAGTAAAGATTATCCAACTAGGGTTTAAGGGTGAAACCCTAGGAGCCTTACAAGTATAAATAGACCCCTAGGGCAAGGGAAATCTGCACCTCTGCTAAAGCAAAGAAACCCTGGCTGATTTCTATTCCCTCTCCTCTCTCTCAAATCATCCTCTTGCTAGTTGGTGTTTGTAAGCCATTAGAGGAGTGACATTTGTGACTCTAAAGCTCCAAGAACAAGAAGATCAAACAAGTGTTTCAAGGTAAGCTTCTAACTCTGATTTTGTATTGTTCTTATACACTATTAGCTATTAGAAGTCTTGGATCCAATGCATGTTTAATTAGAGAAACCTAGATCCAAGCATTAGGGTTTGCATGTGCACATAGGAATGTTCATATGGCCAAAAACCCATCACTTGATTCATTAGACGGATGTAGAGGATCCGATGGTCCAAATAAAATGAGGATAGAAACTCAGCTATTGGGACTTTATAGCTCAATTCATGGACCCTCAACAAGCCGTGCCACCCTATATTGTGGAACAGGGTTTTGACTTGATTGTAAACATGCAACTCTTTTAGGGATGGAACATGTGCAAATTTTTGGATGGCATGACCCCGTTTAAGGAATGACTCAAGTTTTCCCTGTTGAATTGGGCCAAGACATACGACACCGCAATGAGACGGGTCGGTTGGGGGTGTTGGGGACCTAGTGGAGGTGATGGGGATCTAGATGGAGGTGATGGAGTCCTAGGCTTCCGACGGCGGGCAGATGATTTGGTCTGTCTTGGTCTTTTGGAAGATGCAGCTTCTATAGTCAAGTTTGGGACAAATTAAAAGTCAATAGGTCAAAATGTCAAAAAGTCAACTGTTGACGGGTCCAGTCAACTTTGAATTTGGCCACCAAAATTTCGCGGGAAATTTGGTTTTCAAAGATTTCCTACTAAGAATCAAGTCCAAATAGACCACAATTTCAAGTACTTTGACTCAAGTACACAAAATCCAAAAGTTAAGAGTTGGAAAGAATTTACCCAATCGTGTGTTGGATTGTGTTGTTCTTGATGGAAAAGATCTTCCTTAACCTCCCCAAGCTTGCCCCTTTCAAGATTAAGACACTAAAACACCAAAATCAAATGAGATTTTCGGATATAGGGTTTTTCAAAACCCCCAAATCCACCATTAAAATGCAAGAAAATGGTGTTTAAGATGGAGAAGATGAAGTGTAGATGATGAAAATCAAAAGTTTTTGTAGATGGAAACCAAAATCTTGAAGAAATTGAAAGGTTTTTGATGAAAATCAAACCTAAGGTTTTTGTTGGGAGAGAGGGGCTGTTAGGAAGTGAAAGTGGGGATTAATGAGGTAAAGTCCCGATTTTTTTTTCTTTAAAAAGGGCCAGAACAGCTGCACGGACACGACACGTGTCACTGCAGGTTTATTTGACACGGCCCGTGTTGGGGATTTTATGTGGAATTGAAGACGAACACGACCCGTGTTGGGTCTAGGCCAAAACTCCACACGACCCGTGCTAAGTTTTGTAGAAATTTGGGGTACTTTTTGCATGGACACGACCCGCGTTCATTGTAGGCTAAATGTAACAACGTAAATTTCAAAACAATTTTTCGCATAATATAAAACATATTCATTTAATTTTCATAAAACATCAAAGTTTGAAACTCCAATCAATGTCATACAAAGTATCCCAAGATCACATATCATAAAAATTCCATGTGTGTGTGTACTGATCAAGCCGGCGTCTTCCCACGGTCATCACTAGTACCTGAAACAAATAACACCAACACTGTGAGCACAAAGCTTAGTGAGTTCCCCAAAATACCACATATAACACATATTAGCCACTCGAGGCTATATCTCTGTGGGTCCGTGGACCCTACTCTGTGAACCCTCTGGTTCTAACTCTGTGAACCTTCCGGTTCCAACTCTATAAACATGCACAACATAAATCACATAGAAATAATGCAGTACAACACATAACATACATAGCATACAAATACTCTTTCACATAACTCTGATTACCTACTCAAGGTAAAGTATAGTGAAAAGACTCACCTCGCGTATCTCGATACTCGCAAATCCCGGAAATCACTCGTGCTTGATCCTCCGAGTTATAATCTTCCTATAATACAATATATCTCTAATTAACACTTTCTCAACTAAGGTTGACTACCCCTATCAAGTCAACACTGGTCAACTCTGGTCAACGGTCAACAGTCAACTTTGACGGACTCGGCGAGTGCACTAGAGCGACTCGGCGAGTCTATACATGTTCACCGACTCCCTAGGATCCTCTCTTGACACGTCGAGTACTCCCCTAACTCGACGAGTTCCACCTGGCATGAATCGCGGGGCCACCATGACTCAACTCGCCGAGTCTCAAGAACAACTCGGCGAGTTCTAGCTTGACTCAGTCCACTCGACAACCCTCTCTAACTCACTGAGTCAACCCCCTTAACTCGGCAAGACCACTCACTGAGTGGTTAAGGACAATCTTCATGCTACTCGCCGAGTCTGTTCTTTAGACTCGGCGAGTCCATGCCATGCATCAGCTCAAACTCGCTCCTGAGGTCAGATCCGCTCCATTAACTCATAGATCCAGTCCTTCCAAGCACATTCATCATGTAAAGTTATAATCTTGGCTACCATGCAACGCTTACAAGGCTCCTTTTGATGAAATGACCTCTAAAAGGGTAACCTAAGTCCCCAACTCAAAAGGAAAGGCATAAAGCAGAGCATTTGGGACTCTCTGGACCTACTAAGGTCCAGATCTAGGTACCATTTCCCCATGGGACCTCTCACACTCCAATTACAAGGTAAACAAGGAATGAAGAAACCCTAGATTTGGCCATATCAACAAAAACATGAGAATAGGATCTGAATATTACCTCAAATAGCTTCCTCTGCCGAAATAGAAGTAGATCCAAGCTCCCCAACTCTCCTAGCTTGACCTTCCTCTTCCTTTCTTGCAAACACACACAAATATGGTGAATAATAGCCTCTTTTCTCACTCACAAGGACTCTCAAATGCTCTGGTGCTCTCAAGGTCGAAAGTAGCCGCAATGAAGGGCCATAAGGTCCTTTAAATAGGGCTCAGGACCGAGAAATTAGGGTTTCATTAAACAGTGTGGACTTGCCGAGTCCATTCCTTGGACTCGCCGAGTCCAGACGCGAACCCACGTCCAAAACCGCGATCCTACTCGGCGAGTTTGAGCTCTAACTCGCCGAGTCCCCTCACAAAACACCAAAAAATATATGAATAAATAATACCTGGGAATCCTGGCTGTTACAATTCTCCCCCACTAGAACTAGACTTCACCCTCGAAGTCTCGCTCTGCAAATAACTCCGGATGCTGCTCACGCATCTCACGCTCCGGCTCCCAGGTCATCTCGGACCCCTTCCGATGCTGCCATTGAACCAAAACCGGGGGTACCTCCTTGTTCCTCAGAACCTTGATTTTCCGATCTCTGATGGCCACTGGTCTCTCAGCATAATTCAGGCTCACATCCACCTGAATATCCTCTAATGGGACCACTGCCGACTCATCGGCTATACACTTCCGCAGCTGCGACACATGGATAGTGTCGTGAATCTGCCCCAACTCTGCTGGCAAATCCAAACGATAGGCTACCCGACCTACCCTCGCGATCACTCGGAATGGACCAATATATCGGGGCCCCAACTTGCCCCTCTTCCTGAATCGAATCATTCCTTTCTAAGGAGAGACCTTCAGGAGAACAAGGTTGCCGACCTGAAACTCAAGCTCGGACCGGCGTCTGTCTGCATAACTCTTCTGTCGGCTCTGAGCAGTTAACAACCTCTGTCTGACCTGCTGGATTTGCTCTGTCGTCTGAAGCACGATCTCTATACTACCCATCACCCGCTGTCCAACCTCTCCCCAACAAATGGGGGTCCGATACCTCCTCCCATACAACAGCTCAAAGGGCGGCATACCAATGCTCGAATGATGGCTGTTGTTGTAGGAAAACTCTGCGAAGGGTAAATAGGCATCCCAGCTACCCCCGAAATCCAACACACATGCCCGGAGCATGTCCTCGAGCGTCTGAATCGTCCGCTCACTCTGACCGTCTGTCTGGGGATGATATGCGGTACTAAAATGCAGTCTAGTACCCAACTCCTCATGAAACGTCTTCCAGAATCTAGAAGTGAAGCGCACATCACGGTCTAAAACAATCGAGATCGGCACCCCATGCCGAGATACCACTTCCCTCACATACACCTCCGCCAATTTCTCTGCTGAAGACTCTCGCTGATAGCAATGAAGTGAGCGCTCTTCGTCAACCTGTCTACAATCACCCAAATTGCATCAACTCCTCTGGCAGTCCTTGGCAATTTGGTGATGAAATCCATAGTGATCTGTTCCCACTTCCATTTGGGAACCTCCAATGGCTGCAACTTACCATGCGGCCTCTGGTGCTCGGCCTTAACCCTACGGCAGGTCAAGCACCTCTCAAGAAACCACGCGACATCTCTCTTCATACAGGGCCACCAATACTCCTTTCTCAGATCCAAATACATCTTAGTGGCCCCCGGATGGATCGAAAATTTCGACCGATGAGCCTCTTCCATCAAAATGGTACGCGTTCCTCCGACAAACGGCACCCAAATAAGCCCCTGAAATGTCATAAGCCCCCGACCATCGGTAACGAACTCTAAAACCAAACCAACAACCCGTTCCCTCTTCTGCATCTCAGGTTGCACAGCCTCGGCCTGTGCCCCACGAATGGTGTCCAACACTGGAGCTATCACAGTCAATCTCAAACATACATCCCGCAGCGGGGCGCTCTCCGCCCTGCGGCTCAGTGCATCGGCTACCACATTAGCCTTGCCTGGGTGGTACAGGATCTCACAATCATAATCCTTGACCACATCCAACCACCTTCTCTGACGCATATTTAGGTTGGGCTGATCCATCAAATACTTCAAACTCTTATGGTCCGTGTATATCGTACACCGAACCCCATACAAGTAGTGACACCAAATCTTGAGGGCGAACACCACTGCCCCCAACTCTAGATCATGGGTGGGATATCTCGTCTCATGAGGCTTCAGCTGCTTCGATGGATATGCTATCACATGCCCTCTCTGCATCAGCACCGCTCCCAACCCCAAAATCGATGCATCACAGTATACCACAAAGTCCTCCATCCCTTCCGGAAGGGCTAACACCGGGGCTTCGCATAACCTTTGGCGAAGCGTCTCAAAGGAGGCCTGCTGCTCAGGGCCCCATGAAAAAGCAACACCCTTCCGGGTCAACCTGGTGAGTGGCACCACGATCTTGGAGAAGTCCCTGATAAATCTCCGATAATAACCTGCCAACCCTAGGAAACTCCTGATCTCGGAGGGTGACCTCGGCACCTCCCAACTCATCACCGCCTCAACCTTGGCTGGGTCGACCAATATCCCCTTATGGTTAACGAGATGACCCAGGAACTGGATCTCTCGCAACCAGAAATCACACTTGGAGAATTTGCATAAAGCCTCTCCGACCTTAGAACTCCGAGGATCTCCCTCAAATTCTCGTCATGCTGCTCTCTAGGTCTTGAATACACTAAAATGTCATCGATAAACACAATCACTGACCGATCCAGCATCGGCCTACACACTCGGTTCATGAGATCCATGAACACTGTCGGGGCATTGGTGAGCCCAAAAGGCATCACCACAAACTCGTAATGCCCATAACGCGTCCTGAAAGCTATCTTCTGAATGTCCTCATCTCGCACCCTCACCTGATGATATCCGGACCTCAGATCAATCTTGGAGAACCAAGATGCTCCCTGTAGCTGATCGAACAAATCGTCGATCCTCGGCTACGGGTAACGGTTCTTGACCGTCAACTTGTTCAACTCCCGGTAATCAATGCACATCCGGTGTGAACCATCCTTCTTCTTGACAAACAGAATAGGCGCTCCCCTCGGCGAGCTGCTCGGCCGAATAAACCCCTTCCCCAGCAGCTCCTGAAGCTGTGAGGATAACTCTTGCATCTCTAGAGGTGCAAGGCGATAAGGCACCTTAGCAATAGGCGCGGGCCCCAGAACCAAATCGATACTGAACTCTACTGGCCTCACAGGAGGCACACCCGGCAACTCCTCAGGAAATACATCCGGGAACTCATGCACTACCGGAACCTCCTCAACTGACCTCGGTCTCTCGGAATCCACCCGCGTATCCATCACATACGCCACAAAACCCTTACAGCCCTGCTGTAGACACTGCCTCGCCCTAGCGGCCGAACAAAATGCTGATCCAGAACATGTACCCTCGCCGTACACCGTAAGAACTGCCCCACTAGGGTCTCATATGGTCACCAGCTGTCGCCCGCAGTCAATAACCGCACTGAATCGGCTCAACCAATCCATGCCCACAATGACACAGACATCACCCATCGATATAGGAATTAAATCAATCGGAAACTCAACACCGAAAACCTCTAACACGCATCCCCGGAGACCCTCCATGGCATATATCACCCTCTCGTCAGCTATGGAAACTCTCAGAGGCCGACTCAACGCCTCACGACTAACACTGATATGCTGACTAAAGGCCAAAGACACAAAAGACCGACTCGCACCCGAGTCAAATAACACTAAAGCAGGTACAGAGTTCACAAGGAAAGTACCTACGCATAACATAATATAAGCATAATATCTCAACACCAAAATAAATACACGAAAGAATACATACCAGCCACAACATCGGGCGCAGCGCGGACCTCCTCCGCGGTCAACTAAAAAGCCCTCCCTCGAGCTCTCGGCGCCTCGGCCTTCACTGGCCGATTCTCGGTAGCTCTGATGGCGGCAGGGGCAGACCCCTGAGATGCTCCCTGAGATGATCCTCGCAACTGCGGACACTCTGCCTTCCGGTGTCCGGTCTGGTTGCAGTGGAAACACACTGCAAATCCCCTGGGGCAGTCCTTGGCCATATGCCCCTCCATGCCACACTTATAGCAAGATCCTGCTCTGCAGACTCCCTCATGACCCTTTCCGCACTTCCCACAAGTTCGGCCCTTCTGGCTCCCTAGTTTGGGATCAGCGGGCTTGGCCCGCTTGGCTGTCGGCTGAGACTGCGCCGGTCGCCGATCCCTCCCCTGAGACTCCACCTCCTCTCTGGCCTGGGTCTCTAGCTCAATCTCCCTCTTCCGGGCATTTTCCTGAAGCTCGGCAAAAGTCCGGTACGAGGAGTTCGCCACGAACTCCCGAATGTCCTGCCTTAAGATACTCAGATAGTGGCTCATACGTGCCTGCTCCGTAGACACGTGCTCAAGGCAAAACATCGCCCTCTCATGGAACATCCTGGTAATCACCGTAACAGGCTCAGTACCATGCTTGAGGGTCGGAAACTCCTGGGCCAGACGCTCCCTCTCCACTTGGGGAACGTACTCATCTCAGAACATGGCAGTGAACCTCTCCTATGTCACCGCTGCAAGCTCAGCAGGCGTAAAGTGCGCCGTCACAAACTTCCACCAGTCCTTCGCTCCCAAGCGAAGCTGGTTCAGCGCGAACCGAACCTTCAAATGCTTAGGGGATGAGCAAGTGAAGAAACACCCCTCTATGTCGGAAATCCACCTCATAGCTGCCACCGGGTCCTGGGTCCCATCAAACTCTGGCGGTTTTGTGTTGCTGAACTCCCGGAACAGCAACGCATCACCACCTTGCGGCCTCGCGGCAGCAATAGTTATGGTGGCCGCTGCAACAGCAGCCTCAAAAGGAGCGGCATAACGCTCATCGAAGGTCTCAATCAGCATGGTCTTAATAGACCCGAATATCTCTGGTATCTCTGCCCTGATGGCCGCAGCCACCTCCTCATGGATGATCCGACGGATCTCCTCATCACTGGTCCCACTGCTCTCAGGCATAAGACGTGTCCTCACCATGATCTACCTCTGAAATACAACATACGATAAATTAGAATCCATTCGAGCATACTCACACTCGACAACTCATTCCTCCTTGATCCTTGGTATTCCAAAGATTCGTACTTGGGCTGTACTCCGCCCCGGTGCTTTCAGTAGTACAGGCCTAATACTACTGTCCGCACCGTATCAGAATACACCCCAAGCCGTCCTCTTCGGATCCCAATTCCAAGTACTCTATCATACATAGGCCACTCTCTAATAAATCTCTCATAAGCCCCTCACTGCTACCTACTCACTCTCAAGCATCTCATAGCAGCTCACCTCTTCCTAGGCTAAGGCATCACAAATCAGGCCACTCTAGTCCTAACAGGAATACCTAGCCTACTCTAACATGCGAATACATCATATCAATATCAATATCACATAACATGAGGGTATTTTTGGAAATCACCGTTCGGGCGCAGACCGATCGTACACAGACTCTGCTCTGCGTTTTTCCAAAAGTCTTTTACTCTTTTTGAAAATACTTCTCAAATCCTCAGTTTGAGTTCAAATACGCCCGAAGGTGTACTCGAATCCCTCAAACCAAGGCTCTGATACCAACTTGTAACAACGTAAATTTCAAAACAATTTTTCGCATAATACAAAACATATTCATTTAATTTTCATAAAACATCAATGTTTGAAACTCCAATCAATGTCATACAAAGTATCCCAAGATCACATATCATAAAAATCCCATGTGTGTGTGTACTGATCAAGCCGACGCCTTCCCACGGTCATCACTAGTACCTGAAACAAATAACACCAACACTGTAAGCATAAAGCTTAGTGAGTTCCCCAAAATACCACATATAACACATATTAGCCACTCGAGGCTATAACTTTGTGGGTCCGTGGACCCTACTCTGTTAACCCTCTGGTTCTAACTCTGTGAACCTTCCGATTCCAACTCTATAAACATGCACAACATAAATCACATAGAAATAATGCAGTACAACACATAACATACATAGCATACAAATACTCTTTCACATAACTCTGATTACCTACTCAAGGTAAAGTATAGTGAGAAGACTCACCTCGCGTATCTCAATACTCGCAAATCCCGAAAATCACTCGCGCTTGATCCTCCGAGCTATAATCCTCCTATAATACAATATATCTCTAATTAACACTTTCTCAACTAAGGTTGACTACCCCTATCAAGTCAACAATGGTCAACGGTCAACTTTGACCGGACTCGGCGAGTGCACTAGAGCGACTCGGCGAGTCTATACGTGTTCACTGACTCCTTAGGATCCTCTCTTGACACGTCGAGTACTCCCCTAACTCGACGACTTCCACCTGGCATGAATCGTGGGGACACCACGACTCAACTCGCCGAGTCTCAAGAACAACTCGGTGAGTTCCAGCTTGACTCAGTCCACTCGAAAACCCTCTCTGACACTGAGTCAACCCCCTTAACTCGGCAAGACCACTCGCTGAGTGGTTAAGGACAATCTTCATGCTACTCGCCGAGTCTGTTCTTTAGACTCGGCGAGTCCATGCCATGCATCAGCTCAAACTCGCTCTTGAGTTCAGATCCGCTCGATTAACTCATAGATCCAGTCCTTGCAAGCACATTCATCATGTAAAGTTATAATCTTGGCTACCATGCAATGCTTACAAGGCTCCTTTTGATGAAATGACCTCTAAAAGGGTAACCTAAGTCCCCAACTCAAAAGGAAAGGCATAAAGCAGAGCATTTGGGACTCTCTGGACCTACTAAGGTCTAGATCTAGGTACCATTTCCCCATGGGACCTCTCACACTCCAATTACAAGGTGAACAAGGCATGAAGAAACCCTAGATTTGGCCATATCAACAAAAACACGAGAATAGGCTCTGAATATTACCTCAAATAGCTTCCTCTGCCGAAATAGAAGTAAATCCAAGCTCCCCAACTCTCCTAGCTTGACCTTCCTCTTCCTTTCTTGCAAACACACACAAAGATGGTGAATAATAGCCTCTTTTCTCACTCACAAGGACTCTCAAATGCTCTGGTGCTCTCAAGGTCGAAAGTAGCCGCAATGAAGGGCCATAAGGTCCTTTAAATAGGGCCCAGGACCGGGAAATTAGGGTTTCGTTAAACAGCGTGGACTCGTCGAGTCCATTCCTTGGACTCGCTGAGTCCAGACACGAACCCGCGTCCAAAACCGCGATCCTACTCGGCGAGTTTGAGCTCCAACTCGCTGAGTCCCCTCACAAAACACCAAAAAAATATATGAATAAATAATACCTGGGAATCTGGGCTGTTACACTAAATGCGACACGGCCCGTGTTGCTCTCTGGAAGAATTTGGGACTTTTTTTGCACGGACACGACCCGTGTCAATTGGGGAGGGGTTTGTTGTGGATGCCTTGGTTGGTAATTTTGAGGTTGGAATGGTGGTCATTGTTGAGTTTGAGGAAATGGTGGTCTTGGTTGATATTGATGTGATTGATTTTGCTAATAATTCCCTTGTTGATTGCCTCCCCACCCTTGATTGTTGTTCCATCGCTGATCACCTCTTGGTTGCTCATAACCTCTCTGATTTGCCCCTGAATAGCCTCCCATGACTTTCGCTTCTTCATAATCTTCCTCTTGAAGTTGTGGGCACATATCGGTTGGATGCCCCACTTGGGTGCAAATACCGCATGGGCGGGGTGTGGGATGTACACCTTTGTCTTTGGCCAACATCATGACTACTTTCGTGAGCTCGGACAATTGAGCTTTAATATGAGGAGTTTGAACTTCTTTTACACCCCGGGGTGCATCCATATACCACTCTTCGTCATGGCTTGACTGTTTGGAATCTTCGGCCATGTTCTTGATTAGATTTTGGATCTTAGTTGGGGTCTTATCGGGCAAATATCCGCCACTAGAAGCATTGAGAAGCCTTCTTTCCATAGGGGTCATACCTTCAATGAAACTGTAGGAGTTGATACTCGATGATCCCGTGCTTTGGACAACGAGCACAAAGTTTCTTAAATCTTTCCCAATATGTGTGGAATGCTTCTCTATTGTGTTGCATGATTCCGATAATTTCCCATCATAGGGCTGAAGCTTTCATTTCGGGAAAATACTTGTCCAAGAACAACCTCGCAAGGTCCACCCAAGTAGTCACCATCCCCGGTGGAAGGTCATAGAGCCGGTCTTTGGCGGCGTCTTGCACTGTAAAGGGGAATGCCCTAAGCTTGATCTGATCCTCCGTGATGTTGTTTGGTTTCATACCCACACATGCTACATGGAACTCAGTGAGGAACCTGTGAGGATCTTCGTTCTCCAATCCTCTAAAAGTTGGGAGTAAGTGGATAAGCCCGGATTTTAGTTCCAAGTTGGTGGCGGCTGGGTATGTGATGCAAAGAGGTTGTTGAGTCACCTCTTGTCTTGACCATTGAAGGAGAGTTTGTTCGGGTGGTGGGTTTGGAGGACCTTGAATCCCTCTAGGGTTATGTGCCATGGCTTGAGAATTGGTTGTTGTTTCTGTAGGTGAACTGTTTAGGATATTATGAATAGGTGAAGAGGGTGGAGTGGTATTTATGGGTGAGGCTATTTGTGGTGAGAGTGATGGGCTGTCTGTTTCTGATGCGGATACACTTGAGAGGGGTATGTCCTCCCAAATGTTGATGACCGGGGGATTGGATGATGAAGAAGTACCGGAAACCGGTTGCCTCTTACGAAGCTTTGCTTGCTTCCTTAAATTCTTTGCAGTCTTCTCTATCTCCGAATCAATTGGCAATGGTGTACCTATACCAAAAGATCTAGGCATAAACAATTAATAACACCGTGTTTCCGGAAACAGCGCCAATTTGTTAGGGGTGTCAGACCCAACAAATAATAGGGGTATGATATACTCCTAAGTAACACTACTATATTGCACTAAAAAGTAGTACAAGGCAAGTAGGGTCGATCCACAGAGACACGGGACAATCAATCTATACCCTTTTTGCGTAAGGTACTTGTTCACAAAAGATGAAAGAAAAAGGGGGGTTTGATTGCAATGATTAGACAAATAAAGTAAAATCACAAGTAATTGGCTGAATGAGTAAATTAAATTCAGATATTATAAAGACTCCAACTTCATGTATGAAAGTTCAACAATGTGAATCCAAGATGACAAGACTGTTGTTTCATTCTATCTAAGTTGGTACTTGAAAGTGTTAACAAGCTCTAACACTTTCCATTCACCACAATAATTAACCAAAACAAGCTCTTTGATTAATCCTAACCTTACTAACCTAATCTAAACAAGCTCTTAGAATTAGATTGGAAGATTGCATGAAGCTTTATGTGAATGTTCCCAACAACACCCAATACTCCTCATAAGCTCGGGAGTGTAAAAGTGTATGAATAAGATTTACACTAAATTCATTCAATAGAGATCAATTTAATGCTTGTTACTTGTTCAATTTCACAAAACAATTACGGATTTTGTAAAAGAGATAACTGGAATGACCTAACCCTAATTCAAATGGCCAATAAGAATCACAATTAGAATCAAACATTCGATTGAAGCAAAATCAAATTCATTAGATAGAAATTAAGAACAAACATCAAGTCATATGATTAGATTCACAACTAGAAAGTCAAAACATGAGTTGGAGAAATTAGAGTTCTAGCCACACATGACTAGAACAAAACCAGAAATCTAGAAGATGAAATCAAGAATTAAAATGCTTACAAATATGAAATCAAAATTTTCCAAATGTTTAACGGACAATCCTTGCTAAAAACTTCAACTCCTTCTCCTCAAAAAAATGCTTTTTCTCTGCTCTGCTTACCCCCAAAATGACCTCATTCCCGAAAGAAGAAAAGAGGAAAAACTGCCAAAAAGACAGTTTTTAAGTCGAACACGCCCCGTGTCGAAATAGAGCAAATCAACATGGGTCGTGTTGAGTGTAAACCAACCCTTCAATTCTCGATTCCAAATTTGAAGTACGATGCTGAAAATTGCCCAGATAGCCCAACATGCCCCGTGTCCATATAGGCTAGATGAACACGTGTCGTGTTCATCGAAGTCAGAAAATAAGTGTTTGATAGTCAAACACACCCCGTGTTTGATTCTAAGGCAAACCCAACACGCCCCGTGTTGCCCTCTGGATGCTCGTCCAAACTTGATTTTTCTAATTCTTCCGATTCTCGCCCAATCGTCCCGCAATCTTCAGCAACGCTCCCTAGCACCTCCAACCTAGATATGCTAAAATGCAATAAAAACAACGAAATTATTCTAAGGATATACATAGAAAAAGGGCTAAAAGTAGTGCAAAAAGGTGCACAAGATGCACCCAACATCCAGGTACTCCCGTATGATCGGTACACAATCCACTATCGCCTTACCCTTATCCCGGGTATCCATGACATAGGCGACATAGTCTGCACAACCCGACGGTAGGTAGCGTCTCGCCCTCGCTGCTGAGCACAAAGTCGGCCCACACTACGACCTCTCACCCTAAATCACCAAACCTCCCTCACTTGGGGTCCAAACCCATACTAGTTATTGCTCGCAGTCGATCACTGTACCATTGGGGCTCAACTAGTCCATACCCATGATAACCTTATTCCCTTGCAGGGGAATGGACAGTAAATCCATGGGAAACTGCTCATCAAATAACTATAGTGTACATCCCCGATGAACCCTCGCAACCCGAACAGTCCTATCATCTGCTACCTCTACATCAAGTGGACAGTCCAGCTCCCCTGGAGCTCCCATGAATTGCTTGCTGAGAGCGAGCGACACAAAAGATCGGGTATCCCCCGAATTAAATAATACCAGAGCAGATATATCGTTCAGAAGGAACGATCCTTTAATTGAACACATAAACATAAGCAGTAAATCAAAATAAATAAAGAGATAAGGAGAAGATACATAGTCGTCACCATATCAGGAGCTGCACATGCCTCCTCTGCTGTCAGCTGAAAGGCCCTGCTCTGCGCCATAGGCACCTCCGTCCAGCCCTGTGGACCATCCGTGATCCTTAATGTAGCAGGAGCAGGTGCCGCCACCTGTCCTGCTGCTGCTAAACTCGGGCACTATGACCGCTTGTGTCCCCTCTGATTGCACTAGAAGCAAATCATATCTGATACTATGGTGGTGGTGGTGTGAAGGGTCTAGTTTATGGTTTGGGCTAGGCTATCTGATGTATAGGTCTTAATGGGTCTTTTGTCATGTAATAGAGTTGTTTGGATGTGTTTATGACCATTAGTCTGTTTACAGCCGTAAACCTGTTTACGGCCAGCCTTTCCCCTATATAAAGGGCTTGTTAGAGTCTGTCAGTGGTTGTTGTCAGTCAATAGAGTTTACGGCCATTGTCCAAGTTGTACCTGACGTTTCTTTGATTTAAACATGTGCAAAGCTTCGTTTAATCTTCTTCTACTCCATTCTAATCTTGTTTGATTGTTAGTTTCTTGATCACTGGTTAAGATCCTTGTTCCAAGGTCCTTACAATCGGTTTTCGAGGCCTGATTTGGTCTCATCGTAGCAAAAGGGGATCAGATCTACTAAAAATTCGTGTTTTCATCAAAATATGGGCATTTACGGTAAAGAGTTCACGGCCGTAAACTCCTATTCACGACCGTAAACTAGCAATCTTCATTCAGAAACCGTAAACAGTAGATCTTCAAAGACCGTAAACTCATTAACCGGAAACTCAGCCGTTAACTCAGTCAACCGTAAACTTGTTTACGGGCGTAATCTTGTGGCTGTAAACTAGCTTTCTGGTGTTTTAGATTTTTTTAAGTCATTTTCAATTTAAATTGAAAAAAAAAAACAAAAACAAAAAAATGATTCTCAAAGCCCAACAATTCATCATGAATTAGACTCAATCATGGGAGCAACCACTTGCATTCCATGCTTGTTATCTGCAGAAGCGTTCCCGGAATGGAAATACTAGATCGAGAAATACATCAAGATGAAAGACTTTAAGGTTTGGTGAAGAATTCTCAGAGGACCAGTTAGAATCACTACTACTCTTGCGAATGGACAAATAATTGACAAAGTGTATGTTGATTACACTGATGAAGACTTTGAAAAAGTTGAAGATCAGGAAAGGGCGTTGGCTACTTTAACTATGGCTTTATCTCCTAATATTGCTCAAGGATTCAGAGAGTATGATTCAGCCAAGGCATTGTGGGAAGCTTTAATTGAGGTCTATGAGGGTAATGAAGACATAAAACAGAGTCGCCAAGACATGTTAAGACATAAATTCAATATGTTTAATTATGTTCTTGGAGAAACTCTAGAAGCCCAGTTGCAGCGTTTTACCACACTCACCACTGAAATGAGTTCACCTGGGATTTATGTGACTAAGTCTGAGATAAACAAAATGCTGCTGAATTCACATCCAAAGGCATGGGATATGAACATGGCTTTCATCAAGAAGACGAAAGATCTCAATCGTCTCAGTCTTGCTGAAACTATGGCAATCATCAAAGCCTGTGATCTTGATGATAAGCAAAGAGCGATCAATCATGTGAATTCCTACTCGACTGCACATCTTGGGATTTCTTCAAATAATGCCTTTTCATCTTTTACCTACTCTCCATGTCAAGCTCTTTCCGTTCAACAACCTCAGAATCAAACCTTTGTTGCTCCACCAGCTGCACCATTTGTTGCTTCATCATCTATGTCTCATCTACAAATTCAGTCTTTTGTTGTTCCACAAGCTGTTTCCTCCTCCAAAGCACCAGTTATGGTTCCTGCTCCCAATCCCAAAGAAAGCGATGAAAAAATAGCTTTTTCCACTGGACTTGTCAATTGCTACAATGCTCTTGTAGCTGTAGAGCTTCCACCTTAACTCTCATTTGCTGAGTTGGATCAAATTCATCTAGAAGATGTGGAAGAAATGGATACTACTTAGCAGATAGCAATGGCAGTATTTAGGGCAAAGCAATTTGCAAAGAAGACGGGAAAGAACAACTGGGGGATGAATGCTGACAAAAAGGTTGGGTTTAACAAGGGCAAGCTTCGGTGTTACAATTGGCACGAGCCAGGTCATTTTTCTCGTGAGTGTCCAAAGCTAGACAGAAGGGTAAACAATGATAGAACAATGGTTCTAGTGGGAAATAGTCGTGGAAGTACTGCTATCAACTGTGAGACTGCTAATCTGGAAGTGGTTGCTCAGTCCTTTGACTGGGAGGACCAGATTCAGGCACTGAATATTTCAGGACCTGATAGTGCTCACTTTGCTCAAATCAATGATGCTCCAGAAGAGAAAGTTGAGGTTGATCCTGAAGAAGAGATGATGGAGTTGCAGTTTCCCTTAATGGTATCTTCTACTCTAGAACCTGAGAAGAAAGAGGTAAGTCGGTCTTCCTGTTCTCAAACATGCATTGATAATGTCAAAATTTTACTTGAGCATATAGAATTATTGCGTAGAGAGAATGAGGACCTAAAATATGAAGGGTATCAACTTAGGAAAGGACAGAAACCTCTAAAAGCTCAATTAGAAGAAAAAACAAATGAGTTTTGAAAACTTCAGGAAGAGTATAGCAATACGTGTGCCAATTATAGATTTGTGACTGAACAACTTGCTGAGTTAACTGTTGAGCTTGACACATTGAAAAACAAATTTTAGAATACAGATTTTAATTTTAGAAAATTTGATGTGTCAACTGAAGTAGTTGCATCAATGATGGAAAATAGTTTGAGATTTAAAAATAATCAGTCAAAGGTTTAGGATATGATAAAGTGTCTCCTCCTTTTAATCATAATTATCAGTTTAAGCCATTGACTGAAGAAGAGATGGACAAAGAGTCATTTCTTAAATATGGATTTGTGTTAGGAGGTAGTATTAATGTTGAAAATGCTAATGTTTCTACTTCCCATGCAGATCAATCTTTAAGTCAATCAAAGCATGAAGCTGAAGGATGTGTTTCTGAAAATAAAAATATTTCTGAACCTGCTGTTTCTATTTCAAATGATAACACTTTTGTTTATTATGTTAAAATAAATGATGTATCTTGTGATGATTCTGCATCACAAAATGATAACTTAAACTTTTTTGATAAATTTGATGATTTGATTGAGAATACCGATGTTTTTGTTTCAAGAACATCCACTTCACCAATCACACAACATGGTTCACCCTCATCAATCACACAATCTGATTCTTGCACATGTTCTTGTGGGAAAAGTAAGGGTGTCAGTAAAGAAAGTAAATCAGATAAAGGTAGTACCAGTTACAATAATAATAAGCAAATTTGTTTTAACTATGGTACTACCGACCACATCGCTAGGAATTGTCCTAATAGGGAATTTGTGCATTTTTCGTCTCAAAGAGGAGATAACGAGTCTCGAGGAAGGTCTTTAAATAAAAAGTCCTTGAGATCTGCCCTCGAGATGATGATTGGACGGCTAATCAAAACAAGAAAAGGGCAGTTTTTCAAAAGAACAAACAAGTTTTCAATAATAAAGTCACAAATAGTTTGCCAAAATCGAACAAGGCTAAGCTGAGGTCGGTTTCGTCAAAGAGCGGATCTGGATCTTCAACCACTTCTGGTAGAAAATCAAAATGCCCAAAGCAAACAGGAAAGAAAAATATTTCAAAATCACCCGTGAGTTTTAAAAAAACTAAATACAAGTGGGTGCCCAAATTAACTTCCAACCAATCATCGTCATCCTCTCAAAGTGTATTAAATGATGATTCAAAATCAAAAAGTTCAAAAGATAAATATATGATCGTAAAGGGTAAACCCAGGAAAGTAATGACCTGGGTCCCCAAATCTAAATAATCCCGCTCATTTTGCAGGGACAGTTGCGAAGGAATGTCGTCAGACCTTGGTATGTCGACAGCGGATGCTCCCGGCATATGACAGGAGACATCTCCCAGTTGAACGACATTCAAACCTTTAATGGGGGATTCCTTTCCTTTGCGTGCGGAGAAGGTGGAAAAATCACATAGAAAGGAACTGTGTCAAATGGAGTGGTGAGTTTCGAGAGCGTCAACTATGCTCCCGAGTTAAAGCACAATTGGTTGAGCGTTTCTTAGATTTGTGACAAGGGTTATTCAACGCATTTTACTGATAAAGAGTGGCTGATCCTGAAGCCAGGCATTGTCATCTCGGATGAGTGCATTATTGTTAAATCAAAGCGGGATGGAAATGCATACATCATCGACATGAACAGCAACATTCCTGAACAAGTCACCTGCCTCTTTTCAAAAGTCTCAGAACAAAATGTTATGTTGTGGCACTGACAACTCAGTCATGCGAACGCTAATAATCTGAATCGTCTTGCTAAAAATGAAATGGTGCATGTCTTACCTGTCAGAGACTTCATAACATTTGAAAAGTGTGTGTCATGTGCCCAGGGAAAGCATCACAGAAAACCACACCTACCAAAACAGTTCAATTCAATCAGCCAGGTGCTCTAATTATTGCACATGTATTTATTTGGTCCAGTCAATGTCCTAAGCATCAATAGAAATTCATACTGTCTAGTTGTGATCGATGACTTCTCGCGTTTCACGTAGGTCTTCTTCTTATCCAACAAAGTTGGGGTATCTGATCTGGTTAAGAAGTTCATCGTAATGATAGAGAACCAAACCAATAACCGGGTGAAGGCGCTTCGAACTGATAACGGAACAGAATTCAAGAATGCAGTTCTTGATCACTTTTGCGAAGAAAAGGGAATCGTGCGTCAATATAGTTCCGTTCGCACGCCTCAACATAACAGTGTTGCTGAACAGAGGAATCGAACATTGCAAGACGTTGCAAGGACGATGCTGTGTGACACAAAGCTTCCAGTTTTCTTTTGGGATGAGGCGATCAACACAGCATGTTATGTTCAAAATCATGTTCTGATCAACAAAGCTCAGATGAAAACTCCGTACGAAATTCTATATGGTCACAAGACATCTGTCAGTCACATCCACGTATTTGGATGCCCTTGTACCCTTCTTCACCTGGAGTCCAAACCGAAGTTCAATGCCAAAGCTGATGACTGTTATTTTGTGGCCTATGCTGCTCGCAATGCGTATAGGGTCTACAACAAAAGAACAAAGCAAATCGTAGAATCCTTCGATGTGCGCTGGTTGGAGGAGAATGAAACGGATGCTAGAGTGGATCCTATTTGGCTGTTTGATTACACATCTTTGTTTAAATTGTTCAATGTGTGTTCAGATAGTTTATCTGGTTCTACTTCTGATTCGAAGACTGTACCTGAAGATGATGACGAAGAAGTTGTTTACAGACTGCCGATAGTGTCTTCTGTAATTCCTACGGTGGAGTCATCTGTTCCAATTACTTGTCCAGAATCTCTAAGTCAACAACACGCTCCAGATGCTGATGCCACACCTCTTACTCCTATTGAAAGAGAGTTTATGTCCAGAGATGCTTCCGCTGCTGCTCAAACTTTTATGGAACTTCTCTTTCCTGAGTAATTTGTTAATGAGTTTGTGGCAGATCCTTCTAACGAGACATGTTCTTCTGAAGTGGATCATTCGTCAAATGATGAAGTTATCAACATTCACAATCTTCCTGTTTCAATCGATGACATCAGCCAGGAGATACCTTCCCGTATTCAATGCGATCATCCAATCAAAAATGTCATTGGCCAGCTGGGTGATGGTGTTAGAACAAGAAGTCATAGTCGAGATGTTAATACATGTCTCTATTCTTGCTTTATCTCTCAAATTGAGCCAAAGAATGTTGAAATGGCTTTGAATGAGCCCAGCTGGGTAGATGCTATGCACGAAGAGTTAAATCAATTTGAAAAGCTCGGGGTTTAGACGCTAGTTGAACTACATAAGGGAAAAAAGTCTCTTGACACACGTTGGGTATATCGCAATAAGCAGGATTATTCCGGAGTAATAGTGCGCAATAATGTGAGATTAGTGGTTCGTGGGTTTAGAAAGATTGAGGGTCTTGACTACACCGAGGTTTATGCTCCGGTGGCTCGCTTGGAGGCTATCTGTATCTTTCTTGCATATGCTTCCTACATGAACTTAACGGTTTACCAGATGGATGTTAAGACAACCTTCTTGTATGGCGCGGTGAAGGAAGAATCTATGTTGATCAACCCCCTGGGTTTGTTAACTCGAAGTTTCTCAATCACGTCTACACGTTGGACAAGGTGTTATATGGGTTACATCAATATCCTCGAGCATGGATATTCTCGTGGCACTATTGATCAAACCTTGTTCATCAAGCATGTGGGTAATGATCAGATTCTAGTTCAGATCTATGTTGGCGACATTATCTTCGGGTTTACAAGTCTGCAACCTTGCAAAGAGTTCGAAGGCGTGATGAAAAAGAGGTTCGAGATGAGTTCGTTAGGAGAAATGACCATGTTTCTGGGGCTTCAGGTCCAACAAATATCAACCGGAATCCTGCTCTATCAAGCAAATTATGTGGATGATATGCTTGAGAAGTTCGGGTTTCGAGATGCAAAACCTACTTTGACGCCAATGGCCGAGAGACCCCTGTTAACTCCAGATACTAATGGCGAATTCGTAGATCAAACTCACTACAGATCGATGATCAGATCGTTGATGTATCTAACTGCAAGCAGACCAGACATCATGTTTGCAGTTTGTCAATGGGCTCGATATCAGGCCAATCCTAAACTTTCACATCTTACTACTGTCAAAAGAATCTTTCGGTATCTCAAAGGAAACCCAAAATTGGGTCTTTGGTATCCGAAAAATTATGAATTTGATTAATATGCTTTTGCTGATAGTAATTATGGAGGCTGTGAGCTTGACATGAAATCTACATTAGGTGGGTGTCAATTCCTTGGTGACCGGCTGGAGTCATGGCAGTGCAAGAAACAGCACACCATCTCAACCTCAACAGTAGAAGCAGAATATGTTATTGCCTCTGCTTGTTGTTCTCAATTTATCTGGATCCAACATCAGCTATTGGATTATGGTTTGAATTATCTAGAAACCCCTATATTTTGTGATAATGAGGCTGCAATTCAAATTGCTAAAAATCCAGTCCAACATTCAAAAAGCAAGCACATTGACATCAAAATTCATTTCATTAGAGATTGTTATGAGCGTTCTCACATTCGGCTGGAACAGGTTCCCACTGCTAATAATGTGGCGGATCTGTTCACAAAGCCGTTTAACAAAGCTCGATTTGATGTGCTTGTAAGCTTTTAGAAAATGATAAGCTTTGAGGACTCATATTTTTTTAGGATAGTTTAAATTTGCACATGTTATTTTCATTCTCACCCATGCACAAATTTAGGGGGAGAAATAAAAAAAACCAAACAAAAAAATTAAAAAATTAAAAAAATCTAAAAACATTAGAAAATCAGAAAATCAAAAAAATATGTTTCTGATAGTTTCTATTTGTAGGTAATGTGCTGGGAAGTGATATAATCATGTGATAACAAGCAATCTGAATCTGTTTAAGGTACCAATGTTGAATTGTCTAAGCTCTATGTGCGATGCGTTGGTAGGCACAAAAGTTTTTAAAATGGACTTGACTAGGATCAGATGAACTTATGGAATCTAGAGACCTGACAATTCTTGATCTAGATAGTTCCATTTAGCCTGACAATACGACGCTTGGGTAGGCTGAGCAGAGAGATATACATGGGAATCTGCGGATACATTAAATGATCTGTATCTAGAACTGTGGATTAACTTTTCCTCGATGTGCGGACTTCGTCCTTAATTTCGGCATTGACGGGGCAACTGGGGAATTCTGATAAATTAGGTCTGTAGAAAATTATTTTCTTTCTTTCTATCTGTTAGTCATATGTTGCTTCCTCTGCTGATTGGAAGAGATCCGACCTGGAATGCAACCTATGCAACTCTGTCTCTCTGCATCTTCTTCTATGCTATTCTTTCTACATGTTAGCCATATGTTGTCTCCTTTGCGTGATTAACAATCTGACCTAGTACACATCATATGCAACCTTCTACTTCTCAATCCCTCTAAACTGTAGTTATTCATATGTTTCACTCTCTGCGTGATTGGAAGAGATCCGACCTGAGTGTACAACATATGCATTCTATATCTGTCTTCTTCCTTAATAATTGTCTGCTCAACTAAAGTAAGGAGCATTCTAGAAGACCTTGAGTATTGGGGTATATTAGGAAGCAGGAAACACGTTCTATTAGAATTAAAATTGAACATTTTATAGGTTGTTTGTAGATCTCGCTGCTCAATTTAGGTGGACAACAATATCCTTGGTCGTCGTCAGCTGAATGGTCTTTTAGGAATATTATCTAAGTTCATAGGATCTAATGTCTTGTCACTTATATTATGTCCTAAATTTGTCAGAACCTTTTATGTTTAAGTGGACCACAATACCAGCGATCGACCAGATATGGACATGAAGGTAGAAGTACCGATAAGTGGATTAAGGTTGTCTAACAACTTTGATTCCAATTTCATAAAAATATTATTAGCGTTGGTTGAGGTGAAATTAGTGTTAATTCATTTTATTTTCAATTTTATTTTTATTTTTATTTTTATTTTTTTTATTTTCATTTTTTTTTCAAATATTAGAAAATTTAGTTTGATTTTTAAAATTTGTTTCATTTTATTTTTATTTTTATTTTTATTTTATTTTTAGTCCTCAAAATGCATTATTTTTTAAAAAAGTCTTTAAAATTTTTATTGGGCTTTATTTTTATGCATTGTGGATTGTAGCCCATGGATCTTTTCTTGGGTATGGGTCGAGTATATAAAGAGATGTGTACAACCAAATATCCTTTCCACTCCTCATTTTCTGTTTTTGCCATAAACCTAAGTTTCTATCTCTACTGTTTGAATTTTTTTTCGTGAAATTGACTGATTGTACGTGTAGGTATGTTATTTTCGATCCACAGAATGCCATTCTCGCATCGAATCAAGATGTATTGAGCATGTAATCAAAGAAAAATCGTTTTTGGAGTTTACGGCTAGGCCGTTTACGACCAGCCCATTTAGGGCCAGAGCTTATGGCTAGAGCTTACGACCATCAACTCCCTTTGACCGTAAATCAGTTTTGGTCAACAAAATTTGATTTTTCTTCATTTGTTTCACTTAAGAGCCTAATTAAACTGCAACATTAGTAAAACATCAATTTTAAATGTTTAAATAAATTGTTTTCTCACCTGGCCTGGTTTATGCAGGTTGAAATGGCAGATATAAAATTCGCTAACTGTTCAAACTTGGCAATTCTTTTGGCTGATCCTCCTGTTGCTCATGGAGAGTTCAAGTCAACGATTGATAGATTAAGGGAATGTTCTTTGACCACTGCTCTTACTGTGAATCCAACAATTTATCAAGGCATAATCAAAGAATTCTGGAGGTCAGCTGATGTAAAGATAAGAGAAGATGGATCTGTATTTGTTAAAGCTACTGTAAAGGGTTGCAAAATCATCATAACAGAACAATTCATCAGGGACCTTCTAAAAATCGACGATCAATCTACCTTCCCTACTGAGATTGACACAGATCATGTTCAGGAATTTCTCAACAAAGGAGAATTACCTCCGATAATGAAGAAGCTGCTACCACCTTACTGGAGGTTCTTAGCTCATGTCTTTGTGAGCTGCATATCAGGAAGAAAATCTGGCGCGGATGAAATTTCATTGAGGAACACAGTTGCCATCATTTCAATTGCTGCGGCACTGGATTTCAACTTCTCCAAATTCATCCTTGACGAGCTGATTGTAAACATCAAAGGAAAAACGAGGGAAAAGTTCTTGATGTATCTAAGGTTCATTCAAGTGTTCATCAACGAGCAATTTCCTGCGATGGTTAAAGAAGGAGAAACTCTTGACATGAAGTCTCTTGGGCCAAACACTGTTGGGCTAATCAAGCAAAACCGAAAGGAAAAAATTACTTCTCAAGGAAGGTATCCCATAGTGAAGTTTGGTATGTTTGCCGATTCAAGCGAGGCATCTGAGTCTCATGAGTCTTCAGACCACGTAATTTCTGAAGACGATGTCATTCCTGAAGATGTTGTTCCTATATCAGATCACGAAGATAATGTAGTTTCACCTGTTGCTATAGTGGCTGAAGAGCATGACTTGCAATCTGTGCATGTTGAGAGTGACTACAATGAGGGAACGATGGAGGATGCAACTGATAATGAAGGAGATGATGATGATTCGTTTTATGATCTTGATCTTTCAGGTCATGACAAAGATGACATTTCTTTGAAAAGGACTAAGTCAAAGCTAGCCTCAAACCAAGGGGGAGATTGAAGGGTCTAGTTGATGGTTTGGGCTAGGCTATCCGATGTATAGGTCTTAATGGGTCTTTTGTCATGTAATAGAGTTGTTTGGATGTGTTTACGGCCAATAGCTATTTACGACCGTAAACAGGTTTACGGCCGTAAACCTGTTTATGGCCAGCATTTCCCCTATATAAAGGGCTTGTCAGAGTCTGTCAGTGGTTGTTGTCAGTCGATAGAGTTTACAGCCATTATCTAAGTTGTACTTGACGTTTCTTTGATATAAACGTGTGCAAAGCTTAGTTTAACCTTCTTTTACTCCATTCTAATCTTGTTTAATTGTTAGTTGCTTGATCACTGGTTAAGATCCTTGTTTCAAGGGTGTTAAATGGTGGTAGAAGCACATGTTGGATTAGGTGTCTAAGCCCATAACTATAACTGGGAAGTACTTGACCCAATTGTAGCATGGTCCTTTTGGGTTGCCTTCACTAGTGCAATTTTATAGGATGGAATTTTGAGAATAACACTATTTGTGATTTATTAATATATTATAAGTATAATATATTAATTGAGAAATCATATTATTTAATTAGTATTGATCAAGAATTAATTTTGAATTAATTTAGTGATCAAAAGAGACTAATTAAATATGCGAAGATTGATTAAGTAAATCAATGGTTCTTATAGTGTGGGCTAATGATCCATGGTTAATTAGGATGGGCTAAACTAATGTGATAGTCCATGGAGGCTTAGCCCATGGAGCCTAAGTAATATGAAAGGTTATAGTGCATTAGGGTTTGCAAAGATGTAACCCTATCATTTGTTTCACTATAAAAAGGAATCCCCTAGAGCCAAAATTGGTTACCCCTATCATTCTAATAGTTTGATATTGCTTTTGTGCTACCTAGCTTATTCTCTCAAGTCTCCTCTTGCATGTGGTGTTTCTAACACATTAGAGGCATCACACATGAGGTGCTAAAGCTTTCAAAGGCCAAGAACTACTACTACATCAAGAGGTCTTCATCTAACAATGAGTTTTGTATTGTATATCCTCCATTGTATGCTAGTTAGGATGTATGCTTTGGAAAATTGAAAATGCATGTATAATTAGAGAAAACATAGATCCAAAGCATCTAGGGTTGCATGTGCACCATAGTAGTGTTATAGTGCTTAAAACCCAACAGTGGTATCACAGCCTATGATTGTTTTCTGTTATATTTGATGCTTGCTATTTTTCAAAGTTGAAAAAATTGATTTTATGGCCTCTGACTGATGAAGTCTCAGAGTCCACTGGCTGACTTGTAACGCCCGTAGATCCGGGCTAGTCAATTTAGAGATAATAGGGGTCGAAAACGACTTTTCAAAAAAAGACTATTTAGAATAAATAATATTAACCACGTTGCAGAATATGTCTGAAGGGTTCCGTACATATAAACAACGCTGAAATCTGAGTTATAACGAAGAAGTTATGGCCCGTCGAAGTTTTACGACAAAACCGGCACCACACCGGGAGACGTAAATAGTGATTTTTTGATAAAGAACTTTTTAGCCTTAGTGATCCAAACAAAAGTTGTAGTATACGTTAAACCGAGAGCGTCCATAAAAAAGAATGCCCAAATCTGACTTCGTATGAGGAAGTTATGAATTTTCTAAGATTTGGCTTAGCAGTGCACGACCCAAAACTCGAATTTCAGTTCGGGCGGTTTTTGGCCTATGCGACCTAAATGAGAATTGAATATCTAATTAATATGAACTCAATGGTAAAAATACAGGCGAAAACAGAGTCTGTATGTAGAAGTTATGAATTTTACGCGAACATTTAACAATATAATCTCCTCATACTGTTAAATTTAAGAACGATCGAGAATTAGCCGACAGAGTAAAAATAAAAGTTGTAGATCTTATTTTTATCTACGCGTGGATATAAATAACGTCAAAAATGGAGCTCGTATGTGAAAGTTACGTATTTTAGAAGTCGGAAGTGTGCTGTGCGAAAATGGGTGACGTGGCACAATCCTGGACATTGCTTTCTCCGGGAGCATGGATTAGACATAGTCATTGTCCCTAGTCCGAGAGTATGGACTGGACATATTCGAATGTCATTAATCCGGGACTATGGACTAAGACATAGTCAGTTGTCCATAGTCCGGGAGTATGGACAAGACGTAGTTATCCATCATTAATCCGAGAGTATAGATTTAGACGTAGACACTTGTCCCTAATCCGAGAGTATGGAATGGGCACAATTATTGAATTGAGAACATGGATTAGATCTAGGAGTAAGAGGTAAAACTTAAGGTCCGAGAGTATGGATAGTCTTGTTGTGAGGATTGACGGGGTGGGGTAAGAGTTTATTATAAATATGGGGAAATTGTATATTTTTTGAGTTCTAAATTATATATATGATATAACATTGAGGGATTGAGATCCCTATGTACTCACCAGGTTCCTAACCTGACCCATGCAAGCTTATTTGTATCATAGGTGTCGATATGAAGTTACATTACACTGAGAGATTAAGGAGATGTAGATCACTAGTGTAAATAAATGTAAGTTCTATTTATGCTTATGTTTCTGTATTGACGATGACATCCCAAGGTTTTATAAGGATAAAAAATACATTTCTTCAGAAATGCTTTGATAACACATTTATCGTGTTTTTTTGGGAACAAATTCCGCAACATTTTTATTAAAAGAAGGACTCTAATCTTTATAAAGCATAAACAAACTCAGTCTTTTTTGGCCGTGAAAATAGGAATGTCACAGTTGGTCTTAGAACATTAGTTTAAGCGAACTAGGAATAAGGATTTATTTCTAGACTTAAACTTAGAATGCTAAGCGATGATCGTGAGGAGTGTGTCCAATATATTTTAGGCAGTACACCTGAATAAACACAAGCACTAACTTAATTAGGGAAGAAGCCTAAAATGGTTTTATGTGCTAAATGATTTGTGATGCTTTATGCTATTGTTTGATCAGATCTATGGTCTGTTGCCGACCATATCTGGAAATTTTATGTGCTCAGATGTCTAAATGCTTAATTACGGTGTTAGAACTGGCATGTAACTTTTCGGAGTAATAACGAGGAATACGCGTCTAAATCTTCCTCTATCTATATTCTCGTCTTGATACACCGAACGCCTGCTTTGGTGTGCAGAACATCATGGTGAAGACTCGTAGTGAATTGAGTGAATGGAGGAAATGAGAAGGCTTATGATACTGAATGGTACCTATCGGAAGATATCATAAGAGTGATATCATGCCTTTAGATTGCGTCTAATACATAATATGTCTAGTACGGGAGAAGTACATGTTCGATTAGTAGAAAGAAATATTTTTGGTATAATCCATGAAGTTATCCCATCATCTAACATTTCCATCACCAACTGAGTGAAGCAGAATTGATGATTGAAGATACGCATGGAAGAAGTCTTAGTAGAGTCTAGGGAAAATTATATGATTGTTTGGACACATTTGTATGTGTTAAAATTGTTTATGTGATAATGACTTGGAGAACTGTGAGACAATACTTGGGACAAGTATGAGTAGGTGTGAAAGGTAGTAGAGGCCTATACTACCGGTGTGACAACCCGAATATTTCATATATAAAATTTCTACAGTCAAACACTTCATTTGGAAGTCAAATTAATTTCTGCCATCTTCTAGCAAATTTAAAAATCCGTTTGATTATTTCGATCTTTTCACACTTACCGATCAAGTCTTAGAAGGTAACCACTAAAGCCCTAACACCAAAAATCATGTCATAAACCTCATAAGATAGAGTTCTTGGGCGGTAAACTTGGGCGGTAAACTCCGGGCGGTAAACTCGGGCGGTAAACTCCGGGGCAGTAAACTCACCCTATATAAGGGTGAGTGAAGCTCATTTACACCCTTTCCACTCTCTCTACTCTCTCTCTCTCTACAAATAGCTTTTGATCCAAAAACGCCTCTTTCGAGCTCCATAATCGTAAGTAATCTATCCTAGCTTGTTGTTTAGCTTGTTATACATGCAAATTTGTGTTTAAATCATCCAAAGGCCTCAAAATCATGTGTTTACAGCCCAAGAACACTCTTGGACCGCAAACACCCATAAATGGGGTTTTGAAGCCCCAAAACCCTCCCAAATCACACCTAGTGCTTAGCTATGACTTAGGGACTTGCATGTACGAGTTTGGAACACCAAAAACTTGTCATTTGGGGAGTAAACATGAGTTTATGGCCCAAGAACATTCTTGGACCGTAAACCCTCCTTCATAGGCCGTAAACACCATTTAAGGTGTTATGCCCCTTAAACACTTCCTATGGCTTGAGGTAATGTCTAGAATCAACCACCATCGAAGTAGGGACCTTAATCATCAAGGAAACCATGACCTTAGGAGATTACGACCGTAAACCCCCCCAAGGATTGGTCCCTTGGCCGTAAACACCCTTAAGGAGGTCAAATGATGCCCTAACTCCCCCATATGGCTTGGAATAATGCATAGAACCCTGTATTCTTTCATTTGAGACCTTAAATCATGAAGTGAGGGGACAAGTAAGAGTTTACGGCCATAAACTCTATGTTTACAGCCGTGAGCTCCCTTAAATGGTTCATTTGAAGTCTTAACCACTTCCTATGCCCAAGATTTGAACCTAGCCTAATTCCACAAGTGTTGTAAGACTTTTAAACATCCAAAAACACACCACCCATGAGTTTACGGCTGTAAACTCATGGGGATATGGTCATTGGGCCGAAATCTCCTCTAAGAGTTTACTCTTGAAGAGTAAACTCCATAACTAAGCCATACACTCCCTTATTGCAACCCAATAGCCTCCTAGAACTTGACCAAAGTGTTTTTCTTCGCATTAGGGTGCTTATACGTGTTTAATTAGTGTTATAATCACTAATTATATGTGAACATATGTCTTCATATGTTACTAGGTCATTAAGTGTGTTCAAGTCTTTACTTGACACCAAGCACTCAACCGGCACTGCCATCTGATCTCCTCGCAGCAGGTGAGTTCATACCTCTGAATTAACCTTTTAAATGTTTTTAAATGCTTTTATGGGGGGATACAAGTTGAAACATGCTAGTTATCATATCAATCATAGGTGATTAATAACCCGCATGCAAAGGATTTATTACACTTTCATCTGTTTTACCATGTATATTACTTCAAATGGTTTTCCAAAACGTTATTACTTATTTAGATCTTTCTCAAACTATCCTTTGTGCTATATGTTTTCCTTCAAAACCTGTTACAACAGTGTTTTAAGCAAAGCTTTTCTTCACTTAAACTGTCTTATAAAAATCATTTTCAAAGGATTTCCAAAAGTTTTCAAAGCTTGTTTTACAAAATGACATCAAGTCGTAAATTCTTATTTGTAAAGGTTTTACCAAATTTTTCTTCTATGCTTTTATTTCGTTAAATGCATGCCTATATTTGTATAGTTATATAAATAATGTTTAAAGGACTTAGGAAGGCTAGTTCGCCCTATTTCCTTTTCCTCGTTGGGATGTGGTCTGGCGGGTATCGGTTATCCATGCGAAGGTCGTTTAAATATTACTTATATATCATGTATACATGTATGGACATAAAAGCTCTCTCTCTCTCTCTCTCTCTCAGCCAATTCATCGCCTTGAGTAGTACAGGCATCCTTCTATTATTCATGTTTCTGGAACCCTAGTAACTATTATAGGAATAGTTAGGAGATTCTATCTCTCTCTCTAGTATGAAGATTTACTCAGGAGTCAGTTCATTTGCGAGTCTATACTATTACTATATTACCTTAGAATGTGACACCCTATTTCTCTCTACGGCGCTTCATTGCGCTAACACCGTGTAACCAGAGTCTCCTAGAAGGAGAGAGAACTTCATGTGTATAGATCTATACGAGACTGACACTCCCGCATCTAGACTGCTAGCTACAGTCCGCGCCAGTAAGGCCCATGGGTGACAAAATGCCACTAACTCTACGCGTGACCTGGAGGGTCACCAGATACTCTATCGTCGATCAGCATGGTTACATACGAGTTCACATTCACCCCTTGTTTAGACTTTGCTAGCTGTATCGTTCATTCGATGCTGACTGGAGTCTGTGCTTTCTTATGTTAGACTGAGCCAGGCGTATCATTCATTTGATACTCTCCTGGTGTCTATGTTTTCATTTGCCTTACTCAGCAGTATTACTGCTAAGGTATATGTTATTTTCCCCTAGTCTATTTTACTTGTGATTTTCTCATAATTCCTTTAAAGTCAATACTGTATTTTTGTAATGATAGTATTCTGGGGAAAATTACCTTAAAACATAAATCTGTCAGGTCTTGGTAGAAGATTGTTTTTATTTAGAAAATATAGGATTTTCTAGAAAGAACACTAATACACCGTAGATTCTAGACTACTATCTTTCATAAAGTTATTTTGAATAAAAATGTGTATTTATACAAATGACACTAAATACTTATGGACTCACCAGCATTATAAAAATGCTGATACTCACTTTCAAAATAACTTGTATTCTCAGGTCATCGATAGACAAGTACATCCTGGGAGCTTTTGCGAAGGCAGCCTAGTACCAAGCTGCATCTATGTTATGTCCTGTATTCACATTGATATTTCTATGAAATGTAACCTATGTAAAATTATTACTATTAATGCAATGGTTGTTGTACTTTGATTACTATACTGCATATGTTGTGATACTTGACATGACGTCATCCACCCTAGAATGTTTCTGTCGTTCCGGTTTTGGGGTGTGACAACCGGAAGCACAGGACTCACGCTTAGGTTAGGCAAAGTCACAAGGTTACGAAGAAGCTAGTAATTGATACCGTTTTATTAAAATATGTCATTAGCATCGTTTTGGTAATGACTAAGAAGATGATTGTTATTCCGACCCTAGTGGTCATATCGAATTGAGTCCGACTACGATGAGTATGTTATGTGGTTCAGAGAACCAAGTTTGATGTAGCATCTGACTTAAGCCGGAAGATTGAAATAAAAGATAATCAAAACGATCGGTAGAGGTATCACGATAGTGGCTTGTATCTAGAAATGCTACCTTTTAATATGTGATTAGAACATGAATGAAGGTAATCTGTTCTGGAATTTGACTCTAAAAGACCTGAGTCCCATCATACGATGAGAGGTCATTAGAACATGACCCATCGGTCTATTATGATAATCGAGGGAAGAAGCTTATCTTAAGTTTGTTAAAGAATTAGTCTCCAATAAAGACCGAGATCGTGACATGAAGATCATGATTGGAAGTCTAACATGAGATAGAGAGCGGGTCCAAGATCGGGCACCACCTACAGTCAGGAAGTCTTAGACTTAGATAATCGTTTGAAGAAACATCAAAGTTATGGTTACTACTTAGGATGAAGAGATAACGTATGGAGTCATCATGTGAGCCCTGTTTCGTTGATGATTCTGAGACGTAATCATCCTAAGGGGGAGATAATTGTAACGCCCATAGATCGAGGCTAGTCAATTTAGAGATAATAGGGGTCGAAAATGACTTTTCAAAAAAAGATTATTTAGAATAAATAATCTTAACCAAGTTGTAGAATATGTCTCAAGGGTTCCATACATATAAAGAACACTGGAATCCGAGTTATAACGAAGAAGTTATGGCCCGTCGAAGTTTTACGGCAAAACCGGCACGACACCGGGAGACGTAAATAGTGAATTTTTGATAAATGAATTTTTAGCCTTAGTGATCCAAACAAAAGTTGTAGTATACGTTAAACCGAGAGCGTCCATAAAAAGAACGCCCAAATCTGACTTTGTATGAGTAAGTTATGACTTTTCTAAGATTTGGCTTAACAGTGCACAACCCGAAACTCGAATTTTTGATCGAGCGGTTTTTGGCCTACGCGACCTAAATGAGAATTAAAGATCTAATTAATAGGAACTCAATGGTAAAAAGACAGACGAAAACAGAGTCCGTATGTAGAAGTTATAAATTTTACGCGGACATTTAACAGTATAATATCCTCATACTGTTAAATTTAAGATCGGTCGAGAATTAGCCAAGGGAGTCAAAATGAAAGTTGTAGATCTTATTTTTACCTATGCGTGGATATAAAGAACGTCAAAAACGGATCTTGTATGTGAAGGTTACAAATTTTAGAAGTCGGAAGTGTGTTGTGCGAAAATGGGTGACGTGACACAATCTTGGCCATTGTTTTCTCCCCAAGTCTTACCACCAGATGGTGACATGTGGCACCAAGTTCAGCCATATTTCACTCTATAAATAGAACCTCTCTCACCCTCATTTTCTTCACATCTTTCCCATTCTTTCTTGTCTTTACTCTCTCTAGCCCCGAACCCCCCCCCCCCCCCCCCCCCCCCCCCGAAAAGCCTAGGGAAACTCCCTAGCACGAGGCGGAAGCTCCAGAGTGCTCGAAGGCTTCGAGAAGAAGAGTTTTTCGGCTCGGGAACACTGCTCCAAGCAAAGCCCAGTTTTCTATAAAATCGACTGTAAGTGAGCTACGCCTACGCTATTTTTAATATAGCTTTTATTTAAATATAGGAACTTATAATAAGTACTTGGGCTATTATTATGGGTTATATAAGTATTGTTTAACGCTTATATAATAGTAATAATAGCTAGACTATTAATTAGTCTCGGCGAATAATAGACTAAACTCTAGTGGTAATAATACTAGGTTTCGTCGAAGGAAATTATTTTTAAGAAGCGAAGCGTTGTCTGAGTTCGGAATCACCACCTTTTCAGGTGAGTGCATAGTCCCTTTCATGAACATGGTTTTAATACAAGTATTGATTGAAGTATTAAATATATGTTTATGTACGAGTTATCTGATGTTTCCGGAAATACGTGTTAAAGAACATACCTGATTATATATGATGATTTAGGATAAAGAGTAAACCTAAAATAATTATGAGGAATATTGGGTAGTATTTTCTTATGAGTACGAGTGAGTTATACTCAGAGAATAGAACTTTAATATATGTCATTGATCCTGGAGCATGGATTGGACATAGTAATTGCCCCTAGTCCGAAAATATGGATTGGACATATTCAAATGTCATTAATCTGAGAGTATGGATTAAGACATAGTCAGTTGTCCTTAGTTCGAGAGTATGGACAAGACATAGTTATCCGTCATTAATCCGGGAGTATGGATTTAGACGTAGAAACTTGTCCCTAATCCGAGAGTATGGAATGGGCACAATTATTGAACTGAGAAAATGGAATAGATCTAGGAGTAAGAGGTAAAATTTAAGGTCCTAGAGTATGGATAGTCTCATTGTGAGGATTGACGGGGTGAGGTAAGAGTTGATTATAAATATGGGGAAATTGTATATTTTGTGAGTTCTAAATTATATATATGATATAACATCGTGGGATTGAAATCCTTATGTACTCACCAGGTTTCCCAACCTAACCCACTCAAACTTATTTGTATCACAGGTGTCGATATGAAGTTACATTACACTGAGAGATTAAAGAGATGTAGATCACTAGTGTAAATAAATATAAGTTCTGTTTATGTTTATGTTCTGTTTATGTTTATGTTTCTGTATTGACGATGAAATCCTCGGTCTTTTGTAGCCGTGAAAATGGGGATTTCACATGACTCGACTAGTCCACTCAATACAATGGCAACTCGACAAGTCATGATCATGCACTCGTCGAGTAGATGGCTCTGGTTGCAGAATTTCGAGTTTTTGGCCAAAATTGGTTTAGGATCATTACCACAAACTTTTTTGTAATCATAAAAAATGTATTTTCTGATTTGGTAATGATGATCCTCATCCAGTTAAAGCAAAATTGTCAAATTTTAAGTTAATAAAGTAATTATTTGTATTATTTGATATGAATTGTCTTGCTATATGAGTTAGATGAGATCAATAGTATATTATATGATAATGTGATGAATTAAAATTGATCTAAAATTGTTCTTGAAATGAATTTTTGTAACCTGTCCTCAAGTTATGTGAAGAGTCTCATTCTTTAACATTAAAAACTCATAGGTTTTCATAAGTTATAGAAACCAAAAGTTTTGAAAGTTACAAAACTTGCTCTCAAGTTTTGGAATCTGTAAAGTCTCACTAATGAAACATTTAATTCCAAACCATAGAACTTTAAAAGTTTAAAATTCAACCCTTATACTATTATAATATTAAAAATTTAATAATTATATATATATATATATATATATATATATATATATATATATCTGTATATATATATATATATATATATATATATATATATATATATATATATATATATATATATGACAAGTCAGTCTTATCGTTAGTAGGCCTCATTCACGAAGTCGGCCTATAAGGGGGGGGGGGGGGGGGGGGGGGGTATAAGGTTACTGCCTATAAAATGGCGGTTTAATGGGTGTCCACTCTCAGCCACCGCTTCGTTGACTGGTGGAGGGTCGTTAGTCGAACGGGTAGGATATGACATTAATTCTCATTATAAGTATAATGATAATTATAAAGTAACTAAACTTTTATTAATTCCCAATCTTAGTTACTTTAGGAAAAATGTGAAATTGGTGCTATTCCATGAAATTGCATTTTGCACCTTGCTAAGTCGTTAATGGATCGTGTGTTATTAACTGAGACACTAATCTGGGACTGGCAAGAGTGGCAAAGGGTAGCTTGATGTTAATCATAGATCAATGGAGCGTGTGTGGTTAACCGGTACATTGATTAGATGATTTGTAACATTAAGAGTACCAAGCACATTTGCATGGTTATTGACACCTTGTTTGTGATCCTCGACATCCCAGTCACAAACTTGAAGGGCACAATTGAGATATAAACGTTCCATTGAAAAGTTCAATGAATCTCAAAGGATCTAGGAATTTTAATCCAACTGAAACTTAATAATCAATTTCTTTTTTCATTGTGGAAATTGGTAAATCGCCATTTACCTACCTTCAAATATTTTGCAATTGGATTACGGTATCCCTCTTCCGAATTGTAAAATATTGTGTTGGGTCGCAGCCTTAATATTTCATTTGGGTGTTATATTAAGGATTCTCTTCTAGTCTAAACTTTTTCTTCTTTCTTTTCAGATGTTTATCCCAAACAATGCTTCAAGTTCAAACCCTTCTAGCTCATCCACCCTCATGAATTTGGTTGGGAGAACTATCTTCGATGGGTCAAATTTTAATGATTGGATAAGAAACATTCGTATGGCCCTTCGCTATGAGGACAAAGAATATATCCTAGATAAAGAGCTAAAGGAGATTCATGAACAAACTGTTATTCCTGAACAAATCGAGGAATACAGGGTTCATGAGAGGGACACGACAAAGGTGTCGTGTATAATGATTGCTACCATGACTGCTGAGCTTCAAAAGTCCTGTGAGGACTTCTGGTCCTTCGAAATGCACCAAGATTTGATGGAAAGGTACCATCAAAGTGCTCGTCAGGAGAGGTATAAGATCATTGTCTCCATGATCACAACCAAGATGAAGGATGGAGAGTCCATCACGGCCCACTTGCAAAAGATGTAGAGATATGTGGACCGCTTGCTGACGTTGAATGTGAACTTCAATGAAGAGTTTGCTATTGATATCATCCTACACTCATTGGCTTCTTGTTATGATCATTTTAGAATGACTTATCATATGAACACAGAGGATGTCACTCTTAGCAAGCTTTAAGGCATTCTAAGAACTACAGAAAGCAACTTGAAAGGCAAATCGGTTGTACCTACTCCTACTACTGTTGTTGCCCCTGTTCTGGCAATTGGACATGGGAAAGGGAAGCAGAGGAAGGCTCCTTCTAAGAACCGCAAGGGAAAGTATCTTGATGGATCCTCTTCCAGTGGGACCAAAGTTGGTTCAGCTAATCCCTCTACCAATCCAAAGGATGAAAAGTGCTTCCATTGTCCTGAAAAAGGGCACTAGAAACGAAGCGGCCCCAAATACTTGCAGGATATTAAGGATGGGAAGATAAAGCTCACCTTCGCAGGTATTTACACTATTCTTTCTAATAACTAATCACATGCTATTTCTTGGGTCCTTGACACAGGTTGTGGATTTCAAATCTGTTTTGAGGTGCAAGGACTAAAAGGAAGTAGGGATGTGGAGCACGGGAAGATAAACTTAATAATGGGAAGTAGGAAAATGTCATTTGTCACCAAGATTGAGTTTATTCTTTATTTCTTAGTAGTGGGTTAGAATTAGAATTGAATAATTGTTTTTACTCTTCGGAAACGGTGAGAAATATTATTTCCTTTAATAGTTTATATAAACAAGGTTTTACCTTTTTGTTTAATAATGAAGTTGGTAGTATTAATGCTTATTATAATGGTACATTTTATTTTGAAGCATTACCTCTGTGACAATCCGAAATTTCCATTCTGTACAAACTATATCACTTCAATAGAAGTTATAGCAGTCACAGTTAATTTTCAGACTTTTTAGTGTAAGTTTGAGTAATTCAGGGTTTACACTTCAGGAGATATCAAGAGAGTGGATGCACTAGGGTTTAGTGCAACTCTATTATTCCATCACTCTACTATATAGAGGTCATTTCAGGAATAAAAATATTTTCTGCCAAAAATATCTCTGGACTATAAATAGAATTCTGAACCAAATTCATTCATTATTCGCATTTCCAACTAGAGAAAAGCCATTTTCTCTCTCACGGAGCTTCGGGTTTTTATCCCAAATCCTGAGTACCTCTTTCTAGTAGTGTTAGAAAGCTTTATATGTAGTTATAACATGATTTAGAAGGCTAAATCACTAGATTTAGGAGTTTACTCCCCAAGGTGTTCTTGGGCGGTAAACTCCCGAAACAAAGCCGAGACCGACCCTTGTGTTATGCTACTGCCTTAGACTCATTTATAAGTGTGTTAGGGACATGAAATCAAGCAAACCCCACCCAAGTTTGGGAGTTCACGGCCCAAGAGTTTCTTAGGTCGTAAACTCCAAATTCAAGCTCCAAATGGTGCTTTTAAGGCACCTAAAGCATTGGACATTTACTATGAATTGTTCCCACTTAAATCAAGGACGAAAGCACATCAAAATCACCTACCAAAGTGAGTTTACGGCCAAGACATGGTTCTTGGGCCGTAAACATGAAAGAAGGGCACCAAAGTGTGCCTAATGTCTTCATATGCTTGGAATAAAAGCCTAGAACCTATACCACATGTGCAAGAGACTTGAAAGCATCAAAAACACCCATACTTAAGAGTTTACGGTCATAAACTCTAAGGGAAACGGCCTTAGGGCCGTAAACTCCTCTAAGGAGTGTTTCTAGGCCTTAAATCCTTCCAAGGGCTTAAACACCAAGTTGGAATAATTCTAGGAATCATTTGGGACTTCAAAACACACAATACCCCCATGGTTGGGAGTTTACGGCCGTAAACTCAATAGTTTACAACCATAAACTCCATGTGTGATGGTATATGGGGAGTAAACTCATATATGGGGTCCTTTGGAACCCTAAACACAAGTACCTTGTCCCACAATAGCTTAGATGCAATCCTTAGGGCTTAAAACACTTATATAAAGTGTTTATTATGTCTAGGATGTCTTATCATTTCAATATGTAATTTAAGTCTAATTGAGTACATATGTGTGTGATTATATGTTCATTAGGATCGTAGTGTGTGTACAAGTCCTCGCTTGACACCTAACAATCCTATACCGTCCGGTTCATCCGAATCACCATCTACAGGTGAGTTCATACCCCTTAATCAATGTTTTAAAAGATTTTAAACGTTTTAACCGGGGGGGGGGGGAATACAAGTAGAAAACAATATGTTATTAAATCAATCTTATGTATTTTATAACTGTGTTTCACTTAGTAGATTTCACATATTTCAAAAGGTGACACATGAAGTGGTTTTCTATCTTAAAATACATTGATAACAAAAGTATTGGTTTTGAAATGTTTATTAAAATGACATCAAGTCATTCTTAATTATTGTTCAAAACTCCTAGATATCTTGCAAAACCATTATTTTACCTTCTTGAATCAAACTATACTTATACGCATATGTTCATTTATATGTTAGAGATTATAGTTTTCACCCATCAATTAGTTTCCAATACTCTTGGGTAGCAAGAGTGCATAAACCTACGTAAACAACCAATTACCTTCCAGTTAACTATCATAGGGATAGTTAGAAGATATCAAACATTATTACTACTACAAGGAATCACACAAGAGTCAGTTCATTCATGAGTCTATACCAATACCTTACATGATACATGAGTACACGTACTTAGGATTACATGATACATGAATATGTTTACATATACTTACCTATTACATGAACACACTTACATGAATACCATACAGAAACATTTCTACATAGGTGAACTATCCTATATTTACTTACCTGGATACATGTACTTAGAGCTACAAGGATGATTTGTTAGTACTTACTGTGTAAATTGTCTTTCCTATCCTGGTTCAATGGGATATCTAGGCGGGACTTACCATTCCGAACCCCACTGATTAGCACCAGTGGTCGATAAATGTCTACGGATGTCTAAGGTTGTCACTTATTTAGTAGTCAGTGACGGGACTAACCATCCCTCTGTCCAACTGTTGCAACAGTGGATGAGATGTGAATCTTCGGAGGATCATTAGGTTAACGCTGTTATGGGACTAACCCTCCCTTCCACCCTGCTGCCGCTACGGAGGGTGAGGGGACAATCTTCGGATGTTCATAGGGTATATATTTCGTTTCGGCGATGTCGTGTTAATCCTGGTCACCCAGGGATAACACTTATATGATTATGCTTTTTCCTGTTTACTTTATTTTGTGATATATTCACATAAATGATGAGTTAGACTACGTACTTTTAGTACTAGTCCTTAGAAAGGAAAAACTATCATTTTACTTACAGAACATTCGGGTCTTGGTAGAACACTATCATATTATTTTCCTATTTTACTTTATTTTTTGATATATTCACATAAACGATGATTTAGACTACGTACTTTTAGTACTAGTCATTAGAAAGGAAAAACTATCATTTTTCTTACAGAACATTCGGGTCTTGGTAGAAGACTATCATATTATTTTCCTATTTTACTTTATTTTGTGATATATTCACATAAACGATGAGTTAGACTACGTACTTTTAGTACTTGTCATTAGAAAGGAAAAACTATCATTTTATTTACAGAGCATTCGAGTCTTGGTAGAAGACTATCATATTATTTTCCTATTTTACTTTATTTTGTGATATATTTACATAAACAATGAGTTAGACTACGTACTTTTAGTACTATTCATTAGAAAGGAAAAACTATCATTTTACTTACAGAATATTCGGGTCTTAGTAGAAGACCACATTTCATACTTATATCAACTGTTCTATTTAAGGATTTATACGATATTCTTATCAGCATTTCAAAACAGGACAATAACACCCAAATACTTATGAATTCACCAGCTTTAAAGCTAATACTCTCTTTCAAAATAACTTGTATTCTCAGGTCATCAGTTAGACATGTACGATGTCCAGGCCTTGAGAAGACGGAGCACAGTCAAGACTCGCCATATTTTGATTATTCATTTTTATTGTTGTACATTATGAAAGAACACACATGTATTAAAACTTTACCTTTTAATGCAATGTATGATGTTGTTGCTTGTTTACTACTTTACACTGTTATGATACTTCACATGACGTCCTCCACCCCAGAACGTTTCCGCCGTTCTTGGTTTTGTGGTGTGACAGATTTGTATCAGAGCATTGTTTATAGTGAATTAAGTATATCAACCCATAAAAGATATACTAACTATAAATACATAGGGATTAAAACACTCTGTCTAAGAGAATATACTTATAAATAATAAAATATTTAACAAAGTATACGTGCCTGCATTCATACTAAAATCAGTGTCACAATGACAAGAACAAAAGTATTATGATTGTTGAATATCACAGGTAAGCTCGGGGATGTATGGTCAGTCTTGGGAGTGGCATAGCCTGATCAACTATGCTGTTTCGAGGAGTGATTAGCACATGCCCAAGAATGGTTGTGATATGGCAACAAATCTAAAAACTTACCAACATTACCACAACGAGAACATTATAATAGAACCTAAGTCTAAGATACCATAGAGTATTTTGTGTTACTATGATTACTATATACTTGAGAACTAAAATGGAATCTTCATTCCTAAGTTGATAATTGCTAAGTGGATACGCTAAAGTTATATGTAACTAGGATGTTATAGACTTAGAATCGGTGAAATTTTTGCTTTACCCCTATTCCTTGTGAATTTGGAGTTGAGGTCACTTATTCGAAGGCCTATCCTATGTTGATTACATATAACTGGTATGCACTTTACAAATAGCGATGGAACTAATGAAGAATTCCTAAATAATTATCTAGATAGTTCGTCTAATAATTATTTTCTTACCCCAATTCTCGCATAGATAACATGGCTGGATTCCATCCCCACGACAACCTGTTCCTTCCGAACGAAGTGATTGCTGGATGGTTTGGAGAAGAACCAGATGATGATCATCCAATCCCTCTGAATGATCACCATGCTGACGACCTTTCAGACGATGCCATCTCCGAACCCGAGGTTGAGAACCTACCACAGGCAACTCCCTTTCCGATTCCTAACCCTCGTCCGACTTTTCATGGCCCGACGCATGAGTGGGTGGAATGTTTGGAAACATGGAGCCAAGGACAAGATCAGCCCATGCCATTTAATGGTGACCGAAGCTTCTATGACCTGAGCAATGGGGGCTCAGCAGACAGAATCATGCCAATTCTCATCCAAAGAGTTGCCCGAAATGAAATTCAGGGCTAACAGCTCTACAACGTATCGCAGAAGTTGATACAAATGGAGGAATGCATATGCTTCGCACCAGTCGCCTCGAACATGCTCGTGAGAGGTCTGAGAGGGACCATGAAACCCTACTGCAAGCACTGACTGAATCACGAGCCGAAGTGATAGAACTTCGAGTACGCCAGAGAGTGTACGAAAGACACCTACTTGACATGGAACGCCAATTGGCTGAACTAAGAGTTCACCAGAGTGATGACCGTCGCTAGTGGTAGATACTTTACTTTAGATCCCTTGTTAGAAAGGAATCGTGTTTCTGTCTATGCCCAATGTGGCATTTTCTATGAAACTATCTTGTACCGTAAGTACTTTCGTTAGGTCTTTATGCTGTCAAGAACTATCTTCTCTGGATATGATGTAAAACCTTTTGCAAGGTCATTTTCCCGAACCTGTACGTCATGAATATCAAAGATATTGATAGTCGGCTAACCTCTGAGTTACTCTTTATTCAAATACTCTTATCATACTTTCATTAGAGTTTATTTGAAACATGCTGTAGCCAAGTCATTGGACTATAGCCATTTACCTCCGGAGACATCCCCAAGTCTCTGGTAATGGTTGGAAGGGCGAACATGAAACAACCACCAGTAACAACCTTCACAGCCATGACATCAGCACCTCCAACTACCATCCCTTCGGGCATCCCAATGGTCCCTAAACCAGCCAAGCTTTATGCTGGAAATCTCCCAAAATGCACTAAATGCAGTTTTCACCACCATGGACTTTGTAAGGAGATGCAGTGCTCTTAGTGCAACAGAAAAGGGCATACAGCCCGTTTCTGCAGGACGCCAACAGTTCCGGACGCTCAAGTGCCAAACATCAGTGGGAACCAGGTTTGCTACGGTTGTGGCAAAGTAGGTCACTACAAAAGGAACTGCCCAGGGGCAGCAATTGCTGGCACAGACGAAAGTCTACCACCAACCACCGCCGCAGGAGAGTCTACTCCGGACCCACGTTAATGTAATTTAGACGTTTCGTTGTAACATACTTATGAACCATCCCAACACTAGCGCAACCAGAGTCTTATCTTTTGCGGGATCCCGTCCGTTTAGGGATGCTCGTGCTGCGTATACTTATCTTTTGTAGTATACCTTGTTCGCAA
Source organism: Lactuca sativa (assembly GCF_002870075.4). Taxonomy (NCBI): domain Eukaryota; kingdom Viridiplantae; phylum Streptophyta; class Magnoliopsida; order Asterales; family Asteraceae; genus Lactuca; species Lactuca sativa. Next base: position 102,233,709 of record NC_056628.2, read on the forward strand.
CAATAGTCTTGTAGTAAATCCTAAGTACAGTAACTCTGTTAATGGTTGTTGTGTTGTGTTTTTTCTGTAACGCCTTATGTTCAAATCTAATGTCTTTAGTTTCCATATGTTCCCGACTTTATCATATGACCCGGGTAAATTCGATCCTCGCAATACCAGCTTCATAAGTACATCTCTTTCTCCGAAATTGTCTTTTAGCGAAGCCGTCATATCAAAACACTTAAGTACTCATACCAGGAGTACCTTATAGTTCTTTTCCTTTCCAAAGGAATCCCCACAGTATTACTCGTGCAGTACGTCAAGTTCAATTCCAGGATTCATACGGTTGATCTATCACTGAAGAATGTATACATGGGAGTGTTATATAATCAATGTTCTACAGGTTTAGAATTGATGATTCCACTTTAACTTTTTTTCCCTCGATGGGATGTGAGATTAAGGAAGAATCAGTTATTCGACTACCTTTTCAGTCTTAATTATATACGACTCGTATACACGAAATTGTGATCATTGAATCGCGTATGAATTCTAATATGAACTTCAGGACGGAGGCTATCCAGGAGTACAAGTATTTGCATTGGCATAGGAACAAACTTAGAACCCAGTATTACTCTTGTAACCAGATCGCCTTCAGTCTAAACACCTATGAAAGATACTAGAACAACCCGGGCAACACAACGAACTACTCAACAATAGAATTAGAAGACCAGGCTTCTCACCCTTGAGATCTCCGGTCTTATTCTTACCAGAAGTCGACGGAGTGCATCATATGTACCTCGACGACCAGAGACTTCGTTTAGATTTCCTTTAGAAATCGTTATCTCTGCCTCGCTTAGAAGACCTAATGGAGAAACCACAGGGAATGTGTTACTTTCAGAAATGGACTTGAGATCCGAATATCACCAGTTCGAGTGTTAGGGAAGGATGTCCTAAAGACTACCCTCCGAACTCGATACGGACACTTCGAGTCCGTAGTGATACCCCTCAGATAGGACCAATACACCCATAGTATTCCTGAGCTAAATGAGTGGAGTATGCCTTTCTTACTGGGATCATTTCGTCATTTCTCCATATAATGACTACTTATCTACCCTCGTAGTAAGAAAGAACCCATAGAGACATTACCCTCAGAGATACTTTTCGCAAAGTTCTCTGAACAAGAGTTTTGGAATCTAGAGTTAAATTTCCAATGACACACTTTTAGTGTTGTGGAAATTTTTTAGTACTTTGTCAAATTATCCAACACCGTTGGAAATTTGTCGGCACCGTAGTCACCGATGGAAAATTCGCCAAATTTTAGGTCTTACCGACCTACTATCATAGTCCATTCGGAACTCCCCGCAAACTTCAGAAACCCTTTCGACTTTGACCCAACAAGGGATGGCCCTTGACTGCGAAGTAAGCGAGAGAAAGAACCTTTGGAATTCCAATTGAAAGACCAAATTCTTTAGGAATCCTCACTCTAGGAATGGCTCAATACGCTTTGTAAAGCGTGGAAAGCTAAGTCCAATGTAGTTGGGACCTCCGAGATTCTTACCAGAATCGGTCCTGCATCTCAAACTAGACCTACTCCGTGAACTCAGAAACGTACATTTTCCCCTTCGCGTCTCGAACTTGAAACAATATCTTTCTGTTAGTACTTTCGTAAGCCCTCTCGACGAGATCGAGATTTACGAGATCCTTACCTTCGTTTTAGAACCGTAGTGACCCTCAACCGAGTGGTCAAGCGGACGAAGCAACGCCGTCGCCCATTAGTGAGAACCAATCGATTAGGAAGTTCACATAACGACTCGATCATTCGTACCTACTTCCTTGCCTAAATTTTAATTTCGGGACAAAATTCCCTTTAATAGGGGGATGATGTGACAATCCGAAATTTCCATTCTGTACAAACTATATCACTTCAATAGAAGTTATAGAAGTCATCGTTAATTTTCAGACTTTTAGTGTAAGTTTGAGTAATTCAGGGTTTACACTTCAGGAGATATCAGGAGACTGGATGCACTAGGGTTTAGTGCAAGTCTATTATTCCATCACCCTACTATATAGAGGTCATTTCAGGAATAAAAATATTTTCTGCCAAAAATATCTCTGGACTATAAATAGAATTCTGAACCAAATTCATTCATTATTCGCATTTCCAACTAGAGAAAAGCCATTTTCTCTCTCACGGAGCTTCGGGTTTTTATCCCAAATCCTGAGTACCTCTTTCTAGTAGTGTTAGAAAGCTTTATATGTAGTTATAACATGATTTAGAAGGCTAAATCACTAGATTTAGGAGTTTACTCCCCAAGGTGTTCCTGGGCGGTAAACTCCCGAAACAAAGCCGAGACCGACCCTTGTGTTATGCTATTTCCTTAGACTCATTTATAAGTGTGTTAGGGACATGAAATCAAGCAAAACCCACCCAAGTTTGGGAGTTCACGGCCCAAGAGTTTCTTAGGCCGTAAACTCCAAATTCAAGCTCCAAATGGTGCTTTTAAGGCACCTAAAGCATTGGACATTTACTATGAATTGTTCCCACTTAAATCAAGGATGAAAGCACATCAAAATCACCTACCAAAGTGAGTTTACGGCCAAGACATGGTTCTTGGGCCGTAAACATGAAAGAAGGGCACCAAAGTGTGCCTAATGTCTTCATATGCTTGGAATAAAAGCCTAGAACCTATACCACATGTGCAAGAGACTTGAAAGCATCAAAAACACCCATACTTAAGAGTTTACGGTCATAAACTCTAAGGGAAACGGCCTTAGGGCCGTAAACTCCTCTAAGGAGTGTTTCTAGGCCTTAAATCCTTCCAAGGGCTTAACCACCAAGTTGGAATAATTCTAGGAATCATTTGGGACTTCAAAACACACAATACCCCCATGGTTGGGAGTTTACGGCCGTAAACTCAATAGTTTACAACCATAAACTCCATGTGTGATGGTATATGGGGAGTAAACTCATATATGGGGTCCTTTGGAACCCTAAACACAAGTACCTTGTCCCACAATAGCTTAGATGCAATCCTTAGGGCTTAAAACACTTATATAAAGTGTTTATTATGTCTAGGATGTCTTATCATTTCAATTAGTAATTTAAGTCTAATTGAGTACATATGTGTGTGATTATATGTTCATTAGGATCGTAGTGTGTGTACAAGTCCTCGCTTGACACCTAGCAATCCTATACCGTCCGGTTCATCCGAATCACCATCTACAGGTGAGTTCATACCCCTTAATCAATGTTTTAAAAGATTTTAAACGTTTTAACCAGGGGGGGGGGAATACAAGTAGAAAACAATATGTTATTAAATCAATCTTATGTAGTTTATAACTGTGTTTCACTTAGTAGATTTCACATATTTCAAAAGGTGACACATGAAGTGGTTTTCTATCTTAAAATACATCGATAACAAAAGTATTGGTTTTGAAATGTTTATTAAAATGACATCAAGTCATTCTTAATTATTGTTCAAAATTCCTAGATATCTTGCAAAACCATTATTTTACCTTCTTGAATCAAACTATACTTATGCGCATATGTTCATTTATATGTTAGAGATTATAGTTTTCACCCTTCAATTAGTTTCCTTTACTCTTGAGTAGCAAGAGTGCATAAACCTACGTAAACAACCAATTACCTTCCACTTAACTATCATAGATATCAAACATTATTACTACTACAAGGAATCACACAAGAGTCAGTTCATTCATGAGTCTATACCAATACCTTACATGATACATGAGTACACGTACTTAGGATTACATGATACATGAATATGTTTACATATACTTACCTGTTACATGAACACACTTACATGAATACCATACAAGAACACTTTTACATAGGTTCACTATCCTATATTTACTTACCTGGATACTTGTACTTAGAGCTACAAGGATGATTTATTAGTACTTACTGTGTAAATTGTCTTTCCTATCCCGGTTCAATGGGATATCTAGGCAGGACTTACCATTCCGAACCCCACTGATTAGCAACAGTGGTCGATAAATGTCTACAGATGTCTAAGGTTGTCACTTATTTAGTAGTCAGTGACGGGACTAACCATCCCTCTGTCCAACTGTTGCAACAGTGGATGAGATGTGAATCTTCGGAGGATCATTAGGTTAACGCTGTTATGGGACTAACCCTCCCTTCCACCCTGCTGTCGCTATAGATGGTGAGGGGACAATCTTCGGATGTTCATAGGGTATATCTTTCGCTTCGGCGATGTCGTATTAATCCTGGTCACCCAGGGATAACACTTATATGATTATGCTTTTTCCTGTTTACTTTATTTTGTGATATATTCACATAAACGATGAGTTAGACTACGTACTCTTAGTACTAGTCATTAGGAAGGAAAAACTATCATTTTACTTACAGAACATTCGGGTCTTGGTAGAAGACTATCATATTATTTTCCTATTTTTCTTTATTTTGTGATATATTCACATAAACGATGAGTTAGACTACGTACTTTTAGTACTAGTCATTAGAAAGGGAAAACTATCATTTTACTTACAGAACATTCGGGTCTTGGTAGAAGACTATCATATTATTTTCCTATGTTACTTTATTTTGTGATATATTCACATAATCGATGAGTTAGACTACGTACTTTTAGTACTAGTCATTAGAAAGGAAAAACTATCATTTTACTTACAGAGCATTTGAGTCTTGGTAGAAGACTATCATATTATTTTCCTATTTTACTTTATTTTGTGATATATTCACATAAATGATGAGTTAGACTACGTACTTTTAGTACTAGTCATTAGAAAGGAAAAACTATCATTTTACTTATAGAATATTCGGGTCTTGGTAGAAGACCACATTTCATACTTATATCAACTGTTCTATTTAAGGATTTATATGACATTCTTATCAGCATTTCAAAACAGGACAATAACACCTAAATACTTATGAATTCACCAGCTTTAAAGTTGATACTCTCTTTCAAAATAACTTGTATTCTCAGGTCATCAGTTAGACAGGTACGATGTCCAAGCCTTGAGAAGACGGAGCACAGTCAAGACTCGCCATATTTTGATTATTCATTTTTATTGTTGTACATTATGAAAGAACACACATGTATTAAAACTTTACCTTTTAATGCAATGGATGATGTTGTTGCTTGTTCACTACTCTACACTGTTATGATACTTCACATGATGTCCTCCACCCCGGAACGTTTCCGCCGTTCTTGGTTTTGGCGTGTGACAACCTTGTAATGGTATATATGAAAATGTGATGGTTGTAGATAACCTAGGAAATAATGTGTTGTATATCGATTCGTCTAATGTTTTGGACAAGGCATGCTTGTGGCATTGCTGTCTTGGACATGTCAATAAGAAACCCATAGGCCAATTCCAAAAGGCTAGAGTCTTGGAGTCATTCGACTTAAAGTTGGATGACACCTGTGAATCTTGTTTGCTTGGAAAGATGACCAAGTCACCCTTCACTGGTACTTGTGAAAAGGATGAAGGTTTGTTGGATCTCATACACACTGATGTGTGTGGACCCTTCAGAACTGTCACAAGGGATGCTAACCGCTTCTATGTGACTTTTACTGATGATTATAGTAGATATGGCTATATCTACTTAATCAAGCATAAGTCAGAAACCTTTGAAACGTTCAAAGAGTTTAAACAAGAAGTGGATAATCAATTGGGAAGGAAGATAAAGATGTTGCGATCCGATCGAGGAAGAGAGTATCTTAGTATCGAGTTCCTAGACTATCTTAAGAAATGTGGAATTGCTTCACAGTTGACGCCACCTAGGACACCGCAGTTGAATGGTGTAGCTGAGAGGCGCAATCGAACCTTGTTGGAAATGGTTCGTTCCATGATGAGTCAAGCTTTGTTACCTATCTTATTCTAGGGGTATGCCTTAGAGACTGTTGCTCACATCCTTAATCTAGTCCCTATTAAGAAGGTTGCCAAAACAACTCACGATATGTGGACAGGGAAGGTTCCCCTGTTGGATCACATCAAAGTTTGGGGTTACAAGGCTTTTTTGAGAAAAGAAACTCACAACAAGCTCGAACCTAGTAATGAGATGTGACATCCCCTAATTTCTTGGCCAAAAAAAGACCGATTTAATTTATGCTTTTTAAAATAAAATCAGAGAAATCTTTTTAAAAGATGTTGCGGAATTGGTCCCTAAACAACATATGATAAAAGTTTGTCAAAACCCTTCATTAAGAAGGTATATGTTTTCCATATATATATATATATATATATATATATATATATATATATATATATATATATATATATATATATATATATATATATATATATATATATCAAAACCTCGGGATGTCATGTTCCGATACAGATCAAAAGCATAAACAAGACATTATAAGCCTTTCAATAGTTATTTACAACTACTGGCCTATAATCCAAAAATCTCTCGTTGTCCACCGACTATGCTCGGGGTCCACTACCTGTAACATAAAAAGCTGAGTGGGTCAGGCTTGGGAGTCTGGTGAGCATATAGGGTTTTCAACCAACAATAATAATAAACTTATTAAGTTCACCAATCAATAATAACCCTGATTACCCGTTCCCGTTATCCTCACTTTACGTCCCTAAACACTTTTCACAAGGGACCTAGCCTAAAGAATATCATCAGGATGGGCACTACTGCTAAGGGGTTTCCTCAGCCATACATGTCCTAAAGGCATCCATGAGGGGGATGGAGTACAGTGAATGAACACTCTCAGTTCATTAACACCTACAGGTTGCGGACCTGTTAATGTTTCCCACTGGACTGTTTAGAAAGTCCGTGGTCGTCATCCAAACTCGCTAGATGACTGGATCTCAAAACACATCGAGGCCTCACATCAATTTTATTTTATCACACATCACTATCTACTCATGTTTTACCCAACATATTTGTAGACAAAAACACTTATACAGTTTAAAACATGTATAAAACATCAACTCAACAGTTACCTCAAATAAACAATTAATATATTTACACATAACACGTATTGTAAGGTAAATACTTCATATCTATGTGTAAAATGAAAGTCACTATACACTCACTTGATTTGATGATAATCGGGCAACAATTTGTTTCCTAAAACGATCGTTTCTAATAAAACCGGGAGTTTTATTGAGAAACCGGGCTTTGCAAAAGTCGGGCTTCGAAACCGAAAAGATAAATTTTTCGGGCTTCTTGGGCACTTCGTGGTGTATTCCGGGGCTTACAATCAATACCGGGGCCTTGGGGGATTCTAAGATGAAGAAAATATGAAGAGAGGGGCTAATTATGGCAAAACTCCAAAAGTAATCGAGAGGCTTCGCAGGTACTCTTCTATTTGTAGGGTCCGAAATCGGCTTCGGTGGTGGGGTCCTCAGGTGCTCGCACATGGGCTGCATGTGCGAGGGGCGCGGTGGCAGCTTCTGATTGGACCGCGATCTACTGGTGCACATGCGAGGTTCGGAGCTAGGCTATGCGAGGCTCGAAGCTAGGCTACGCGAGGCTCGGAACACGCGGCAGCAGGGCGAAGCTTCGGCCGAAGAGCTGGCTGCTTCGGATTGGGCCTCCTCGGTCGAATCAGGATCTGACGCGTGGCTTCGCATGACTCAACAGCTTGGTGACTCAGCAGGACACGTGGTACTCTTTCAGCGAAGGTGACGTGGCAAAGTGTGACTATGAAAATTTTCTCGATTTTCGTGCCAAAACTTCTAAGATCCATAACTTTCGCATACGAGCTCCGTTTTTGACATTCTTTATATGCACGCGTAGCTAAAATTACGCTCTACAACTTCCGTTTAGACTTCATCGGCTAATTTTGAATTTAAAGTTTATATTATTATTTTTAACAGACCGGGACAGGAAATCCGTTAAAAATTCACAATTTCTTCATTCGACGTCCATTTTCGTCAGAATTTTTACCGTTGTGCTCCTAATGACGAGACTTTCAATTCTCGTTTAGGTTGTGTCGTCTAAAAACCACTCGATCTAAAATTTGAGTTTTTAGCTGTCTACTACTAAGCTGAAACTTCGAAAAATCATAACTTCCTCATACGAAGTCAGATTTGGGCGTTCTTCTTATCGAACTTCTCGGTTTAACGAATACTACGACTTTTGTTTAGATTACTAAGGCTAAAAAGTAGTTTATCGAAAGCCCACCTTTTATGACCTTCAGCACCATGCCGGTTTTGTCGCAAAACTTCAACAGGTCATAACTTCTTCGTTATAACTCGGATTTTGGTATTCTTTATATCCCCGAAATCCTTGTTTCGACCACTACAACTTTATGTAAAGATATCAGGCTTATCTCACACTTTAATTTTGACGCTTATTTTTATTCTTAATTAATTAAGCCCTAATAATTAAGCATAAAACACATAATTCACATAATATTCACATAATACCTTTTCATTTCTTCAAAATGAGTTACAAAGGTTAACCTAGACTATCAACTCAATATAAATGCCTAGGCTAGAAACACGAGTGTTACATGAGCGATGTATTTTCATCGGCTACCCAAAAAATCCTTTGGATACCTCTTCTATAGATCAAGTGACAATGTTGTCTTCGTTGCGAGGAGATGAGTCTTTTGAGAGAGAGAGAGAACTCATATGCCTAGAGGACAGTGGGAGGCAAATTGACCTTGAAGAGCTTCAGAAGTTAAGTGATTAAGGAACCTCAAACACTAGCACTCAACCCGAGGAGGAAACTCCTGTTGAACCGATTGACTAGTCCGTACCTCTGAGACGTTCCAGTAGAGTTAGTGTTTCACCTGTGTTACATGGTTTTCATATAATATTTGAGGGTGATACATTTATCAGTGATAGCACATTGATAAATCTGGAGGAACCTAACAACTATAAGGAAGTCATGGCGGGCCCCAAGTCTGCTAAATGGAAAGAGGCAATGGACAACAAAATTTAATCTATGTATGACAATCAAGTTTGGAACTTGGATGACAATGTACCGGGTCGTAAGACCGTCGGGTGCAAATGGATCTTCAAGAAGAATACCGACATGGATGGGAAAGTACACACATATAAGGTGCGACTGGTTGCGAACGGCTTTACTCAAACTCAAGGAGTTGACTATGATGAGACCTTCTCACCAGTAGCAAAGGTTAAATCTATAAGGGTTATACATGAGTCAGCCAGACGGTTTTGTCAATGCAAAGTACCCTAATAGAGTGTGTAAGCTTAAGAAATCCATTTATGGATTGAAACAAGTGTCTCGCAGATGGAATCTTTGCTTCAATGAGAAAGTCAGAGTTTGGATTTTTGAGAAGCGAGGATGAGCCCTGCGTATATGTCAAAGCCAGTGGGAGTATAGTTAGCTTTCTAGTATTGTATGTGGATGACATACTTCTCATAGGAAACGACATTCCAACCTTGCAGGAAATTAAGTCCTGGCTCTAGAAGTGTTTTGCTATGAAGGACCTTGGAGAAGTTGCCTGTATTCTAGGGATTAGGATATTGAGAAACAAGAGAAAAAGACTAATAGTACTTAGTCAAAGTACCTACTTGGACAAGGTGTTGAAACGTTTCAGCATGGAGAACTCCAAGAAAGGTGACTTACCTATCCAAAGCAATACCAAACTCAGTAAGACTTAGAGTCCAAGTACAGAGGTTGAGATAGCGAGGATGAGTCGAGTACCATATGCTTCCGCAGTTGGATCGATCATGTATGCTATGACTTGTACTCACCATGATGTGGCCTTTTCTTTGAGCATGGTCAGCAGATATCAAGGGAATCCTGGTAGAGCTCACTGGACTGCAGTGAAGAACATTCTTAAGTACCTGCGGAGGACTAATGATTGGGTTCTTACCGTCGGTAGGAGTGATGACTTAAGAGTGACCGGTTATTGTGACGCCGGTATTCAGACCGACAGATATAATTTGCGGTCTCAGTCAGGCTGGATGTTTACCCTAAATGAAGGAGCAGTAACATGAAAAAGTTGCAAGCAAGAGACTATAGCTGATTCAACGTATGAATTAGAGTACATTGCAGTGAGTGAAGCATCGATAGAGGCGATATGGTTGAAAAACTTCATCAGAGACCTTGGAGTTGTGGCAGCCTTGGAAGAGCCCGTGGAGATTTTCTGTGATAATGAAGGGGTGATTGCCTTAACGAAGGAACCAGGAGATCATGGTAGATCCATGCATATCGACATAAAGTACCATTTCATAAGACATCAAGTAGAAGAAGGACACTTCGTTGTGAAGAGGATATCACCAGAGGACAACCCAACATATCTCCTCACGAAGGGACTGAGTAGGGTTAGACACTTGCAGCATGCAAGGGGCATTGGGCTAACAGACGATATAAGTTTTGGTGATTAGATAAATATTTGAAACTTGTAATAGCTAAACTATAATTGACATTTGATGATTAAACATAAGGAGCTTTATTTATAAGTAACGTTACTGTCTTGTGTTAATTATTGTTGGATTAATGTCTAAGTCCATAACTACATTTGGTATGTACTTGACCCGACCCAGCATGGTCCATTTGGGTTGCACTTCACCGACACAATTTATATGGATAATCTTTTGAGAATAGTATGTTTATGATTAATATTAATATATTATAAGTTCTAATATATTATTATGGAATCATATTATTTAATTAGTATTGATCAAGAATTAATTTATAATTAATTAAGTGATCAAAAGGAACTAATTAAATATGGACTCTTATATATATGGAATGGGCCAAGTTCATTTAGGTTGGGCTAAGCTTTCATGGATAGTCCATGGAGTGTTTAACCCATGGATCCTAGGAAATGAAAGGTCATGGGTATTAGGGTTTAACCCTAATCCTCCACACTATATAAAGATGTCCTTAATTGGTGAAATTAGCACTAGTGTGGTACACTAACAAGGGCTAGCCAATTTCACTAGAGAGAACCAAGTATCTATATTCTCTAAAGTCTTCCAAGGTGTTTTGGTGATTTGTGATTCCATTTGAGGCTTCCACACTATTGGGGCTAAGCTCTTAAAGCTTGAAGACATCAAGCTACATCAAAAGGTATGTCATCTAACTAGTACTTTGTAGTATAAGAACATCATAATATGCTAGTTAGAATTAAATCCTTGGAAAGTTCTTATTTCCATGTATAATAGAGAAAACATAGATCCAAGGTTTATAGGGTTGCATGTACACCATAGGAGTGTTAGAATGCTCAAAACCCAACAGTGGTATCAGAGCCTAGGCTTGTTTTCTTGTTATACTTGTAAAACTGCTTAAAAACTCGAAATTGTTGCTGTCTGATCATCAGACTCGGCGAGTCCATGCCTAAAAATTGATCAAATCGATCCAACTCACCGAGTTGGTTCATGCACTCGACGAGTTGGACCCCCAGACAGCATAAATTCGACTTTTTTGGCTGGAATTGGACTAGGAACATTACCCTAAGATGTTTTTGGACTTATAAACTTGTTTTTGATGTGGTAATGTTCATGCTAATCCAATTTCAAAGATAATTGTCAATAGATTCATGTTTTGTATTAGTTTAAGGTTTAGACTAATTACATGAAAAAGTTTGATTTGAATTATCTTGTTCTTATGAGTTACTTAGATTAATAGAAAAGTTGAGTGAAATAGTTGTTTTCAATCCAAATTAATCTAAGAGTTGATTCTAAAATGTTTTTTTGTAACTTGTCCTCAAGTTATATGAAAAGTCACATTTAAGTTGCATAAAACTCATAAAAGTTGGCAAAGGTTACAAAAATGAAGAGTCTAGTTCTAATTAAATGGTTTTATGACTCCATAACTTGTCCTCAAGTTATGGAGGACCAAGAGTCTCTTCATTAAATAATAAACAAATAAAAAAAAAGTGTAACCTTAATTAATTCCATAAGTTGTAAAATAAAGAAAAGTTAATTCTTTTATTAGTTTAAAGTCTTCCATAACTTGTCCTCAAGTTATGGAACTTGAAGAGTTTTTGGATTAAAATTACTTTAAACACATAAGTTATGGAATTAATTAGTTTTGAATAGTTTCAAAACTTGCCCTCAAGTTTTGGAATTTGAAAAGTTTTCACTTATGAATACTTTAATTCCAAGTTAGCCCTTAGAATTTAAAGAGTTAAAATTCAACCCTTATACTTTATAATATTATAAGTTAATAATATATATATATATATATATATATATATATATATATATATATATATATATATATATATATGTATAAGAGTAAAGTCAGTCTTACCGCTAGTACGCCTCATTCACGAAGTCGGTCTATAAGGTGGGTATAAGGTTGTTGCCTATAAAATGGCAACTTAATGGGTGTCCACTCTCACCCACCGCTTGCTTGACTGGTGGAGGGTCGTTAGCCGAACGGGTTTGACAGGACTAGAATTCTCCCTTCATTTAAAGTATTAATGATAATACTAAGTAACTAAACTCTTAATAATACCCAATCTTAGTTACTTAGGAAAATGTGAATAAGGTGCTAATCCATGAAATTAGACTTTGCACTTTGTTTAAGTCGGTTAGTGGAGCGTGTGTGGTTAACCGGCACACTAACTCGTATTTAACAAGGTAGGAAAAGGGTAACTTAATGTTTATCATAGTATCGGTGGAGCGTGTGTGGTTAACCGGCACATCGATTGAGGGGTAAACACTTAAGGGTACCAAGTAATTTGCATGGTTACTTCACACCTTGTTTTGTGATCCTCAGCATCCCAGTCACAAAACCTGAACGACACACTCGAGATTGAAACATGCCATTGAACGGTTCAATGAATCTCAAAGATCTAGGAGTTTCAAAACCAATTAAAAACCTAATTATTATTTCGTTTTTCATGGTGGAAATTGGTGAATCGTCATTCACCTACCTTCAAATATTTTATAGCTTGGATTACGGCATACCTCTTCTAAGTTATAAAATAGTTTGTTGGGTCCTAGCCTTAATATTCCATATTGGGTGTCATATTAAGGACTTAAGATTAACTATCTTGAATATCTCCCAAAAGATGTCTGGTTTAGACATTTATGATCTTCCCAAATCTCTTGAGACAAGCTTTCCTAATGAAGATGATGTCCCATGGATATCATACTTCTTCACCTCTTCAAATTATTCTCCCTAACCCACAAGTTCTTGAAAAGTTTAAGGTCACTCAAGCCCAATTGGCAAGGCAAGGTCTAGGTGTGGTCACGTCTTGGAGATGTAGTCACATATTGACAAGCCGGGAGAGTTGGGTGTCAAAGTCTTGAGAAAGTTGGTGGTTCAATCACTTTCTAAGTCACATAGTGAGTTCTTTTGGGACATCTATGAAACAGACTATGACAAGACCCTTAATGATCTTATCTATTTGTTAAGATCAACTTCCTTAAAACTTGATGGACATTGACAATAGTGACACAGGAAATCCAGGAAAGCATTCTCTTCCCAATGGAAAGGGATCGGCCATAGTCAACTCGGTTGACCAAATGGTAAAGAGAAAAGCTAAGTCTGTGATAGTCCCGTGTAGCATTATCAAAGGGTCCATATGTTTATATTGCCAAAGAAAGGGGCATTGGTTGCGAAGCTGCCAAATTTACCTAAGGAGGTTAAAGTCAATAAGTTTGACTCTACTTCAGGTAAAGTCCACTATCTAACTTTACTAAGTTTGTAATCTGAGATTCTTGATACATGATGTGACTGGGTCACATGTTGATGTTTTATAAATAAAAGAAAAAGTGAAGAAACTTAAAGAAAGAATATGCTGAATCTGATCGCATAGATGGATTTCTATCGCGTAGTTTGAAGATCAGATTCTTGAGCTACTTCTTAGGAGTTATGAGATATTGCTTAGGAATAGATAACAACAAGTTTCCATATGGATTGTAAGGATAAGTTTTTCCGCAAAGTTTTAAAATAAAAGAAAATTTTATATTTTATTTATTTTAAAATATCCTTACAATGACATTTGAGGAAAAATTGTTGCTTATAAGATTCCATTAATAGCAAGAGTGGAAGTATGAAATTGATTCTTTCATTTGTAGTAATGTCTAAATTTACCAAATAAGGAAAGATTCTCATCACCCAAGTTTCAATTGGACCGGAACTTGGAATCATGCAAGTTGTATAGCATGATGAATGAGAACTTTCAAGTATTGGAAAATTAAGACTAACTACTTGTTCACATGGATGTGTGAGTCAAGTAACGGACTAAGGGATCGAGTACACATTCTTGTGCACTGGTCAAGTCCTCCACAAAAGATCGATAAGACTATTCGTCATAGTTTACTAAAGCTCAGTAAATATGGTTATACTTACAAGCTTAAGTGTAACTCTGAGACATTGGAAAAGGTTCCAATGTATGGCAGAGAGAATAAGAAGAATCAACTTAGGCAGAAGGATAAAAGTTTCTCAAATCTGAAAAGATGGGAGAGTACTTTAGTATCAGTTTTTGTGATCATCTTAATGATTAAGAAACCATATCAAAATTAGTTCTCTAAGGAAAATCTTAGTGCATTCTTATGACTAAGAAGAGAAACTTGAATTGTTGAAGTGGTTAAATCAAGAAGATGAGTCATACTTCGTTCCAAAACAATTCTTAGAGTTATACTCTAAGATTGTAACTTGAGTGACAAGTCTCAAAGAAGGTTTAAAACACTTGTCAAATGTAAGAGTAAAAGTTTTCTACTCTTGTACATTTGAAATTGGTAAGTTGTGATGTTTTGGATAAAACAAAGACCAACTAAGGCAATTATGTGAAGTGTTTGTCTTGATTAGAATCCGCACTATCTCTTGGATGTTTGACAAGGGAGTCTTATATGTCAAGAGGACAGTGGGAGTCTTAAAGGTCTTGAAAGTCTCAAGAACTAATCAAGAATAAAACCTGAAGTTCTTAACTAGCACATGACTTGAGGTTTATAACCTATCGTGTTGACATATTCTGTGCCCATTCCAGTTAAAGTTGGCTTTACATATGAGTTCTTAGAGTTATCAATTTGTTGCACAACAACTTGGAAGCAATGGCAGGCCCTTGAGCTGCCAGGTGGCAAGAAATTAAGATCGAGTTCAGTTTGGATTTGTCATTATCCTTGTCTTGTGACTATGGTTTTGACAATTCACATGGATAAGAACACATACACCATTAAATCTAAGTGTCATAAGTTTTCTCTCCGATTCATGAAAATGATGGTGAGGAAACACTTTCACTAAGTAGATTTTAGCTAGATAGCAATTGTGATATTTGCATTCTCAAATTCGTTAGTGGAGCGTGTGTGGTTTACCGGCACACTAACCTAGACTTGTGAGAAGTGGCAAAAAGGTCTAACCATTATGATTACGGCATCCCTCTTCATAATTGTTTAGACACACAAGTGTGCTATCTAAGGGAAGGTGTATGATTTTGATAAAGTTTTATAAAAAACAATCTAGTATCAAAAATCTGAACTTTGGTAAGAAAGTCAGCTGATTTCTGAGTACATGTCAAAGCTAGTGGGAGCATAAGTGTTATGCTAATAATCATCATGTTAGTGGGAGCATGATAATTGTGATAAGTATTGCAAGTTAGCAATGTTAATTATAGAAAAACAAAAGGTTTCAATTGGGAAAAAGGTTGTTTTGCTATAATTAAGGGAGAGGAAATTATACTTCATCTCAAATCTATAAGCTTAGATCGTGAGGTTTTAATCATTTAGTCAAGGATATATATATATATATATATATATATATATATATATATATATATGAATTTCATGTTGGAATGGCGATATATATGAATTTCATGTTGGAATGGCTCAACATAAGGAAATTTTGTATATGAGTCCATTATTTGCGTTCTAAAATTCGATTATGATTACGGCATCCCTTTTTATAATCTGAATTATGAGAACTTGGCAAATTGAAATGGAAATGTTGTAGCAAAAGAATGGTTTAGTCTTTATGTGAGACATCATGAATCGATTCCCATATGCTTCGGATATAGGATCGATTACATGTGCTATATTCATCCTTTCTAAAATTTTCCAAATGCCTAGGGCATTAAGAAGGGAAAAGGTTTAGAACTGGATATGACTAAAAGGATTAAACAATTGTCGAGGACAATCTAAGGTTTACCAAAGATTGGTTGCTAAAGGACAGTTGGAAGTATAGTGATAATTCTGGAAGGACCATATTGACATAATCTGGAAGGAGGCAACTCTTGTTCAGAAGTGATAGTCAAAATGGAATCTCAAAGTTAGAACTTTCAATCTGTTTAAGATTAGGAAACTTAATGCAAGAAGGATGTTTCCAAGGAGCTGATCTCCTTTGGAATACTCTGTAATTATTGTTGTCAAGTCTTTCTAATTTTGTGCATAATCATTACAAGAAGATCAATGCATATAAGTTTAGAATCTAACAGATTTCAGTAAATGGCATGAATTTGGAATTCTTGCATTTGCAGTAAGGATTTGGGAGTGTGAAAAGAGAATCATTGAAGTTATGTTCAATTGATCTAGTTCACAAAGTAAAGATCATAGACAAACATAGTATGCATACTTGGTGTGTGGCATGACTAGTGTTTAGAAAACATAGTGTACATGCTTGGAGCATGGGACAACTATTGTTTTAAATTCAAGAATAAAGTTGATAGCTGAAACAGTATACAATGAATAATGTGTAATCATATAGTGATAAATAAAAGGTGTTTTATTTATGTTCATAGGTTTTAATACCATATTGGATTCAATTATTATTGTGTTTCACTTTGCATGTTTTGACTTCCCGAATAAACTGGGTTATTCTTCTAGAATGACTAAGTTATTCAAACCATCCACAGTCGGTCATATGTTGGAAGTAGATATGAATTAAGACTGTCATGGGTTGGCTTGTAGAGGTCTAAGGTTTTGGACAAAGGGCTACAACACTCATGAGTGCTCATAAGTTCTGAGTATTGGATTCAACCCGCGCTCATTGGAATCACTTCATGGATTTTATCACGAGTGATCATGAGATGATAATATCTTATATTCTTCAAACCTAGAGATATGAGTTGTTACTATGAGTTGGTTGTACATTGATTTCACGAAAATGCATTTGGTAACTCGGTGCTATAAAATGTGCCTTTGTGTATGATTCAACAAGTAGTAGAACAAGCCATATGAGTCGAAGTTTATCCATTCCTTTTACCTTCGAGATAAAAGCGATATCTGTGGGCCCCTCGATGATTTGATGATGACAAATGGAAGTGCTCGGCCGGGCCAGGACTGATTTGATTTGTTCAATTAGTCAGTCGTCATAAATCGGAAATCGGGAAACAACAAATGGACAGAGAGAATGATTATAATCCATGTTTCGGTCCATATGATATCTAGAATGGAGGAATATATGATCCCTTATCTAATGAACAAGTTCGTTGACAAGATCAGAGTTCGACAACGGCTTTAAGAGCTATGATTGCCAGTTAGGTTTGAAGTCATACGCAATAATAGTTTAAGAATTATCCAAGTGGGAGACTGTTGGATTAATTTCTAAGTCCATAACTATATTTGGTATGTACTTGACCCGACCCGGCATGGTCCATTTGGGTTGCACTTCACCGACACAATTTATATGAATAATCTTTTGAGAATAGTATGTTTATGATTAATATTAATATATTATAAGTTCTAATATATTATTATGGAATCATATTATTTAATTAGTATTGATCAAGAATTAATTTATAATTAATTAAGTGATCAAAAGGAACTAATTAAATATGGAGTCTTATATATATATGGAATGGGCCAAGTTCATTTAGGTTGGGCTAAGCTTTCATGGATAGTCCATGGAGTGTTTAACCCATGGATCCTAGGAAATGAAAGGTCATGGGTATTAGGGTTTAATCCTAATCCTCCACACTATATAAAGATGTCCTTGGTTGGTGAAATTGGCACTAGTGTGGTACACTAAGAAGGGCTAGCCAATTTCACTAGAGAGAACCAAGTATCTATATTCTCTAAAGTCTTCCAAGGTGTTTTGGTGATTTGTGATTCCATTTGAGGCTTCCACACTATTGGGGATAAGCTCTTAAAGCTTGAAGACATCAAGCTACATCAAAAGGTATGTCATCTAACTAGTACTTTGTAGTTTAAGAACATCATAATATGCTAGTTAGGATTAAAGCCTTGGAAAGTTCTTATTTCCATGTATAATAGAGAAAACATAGATCCAAGGTTTATAGGGTTGCATGTACACCATAGGAGTGTTAGAATGCTCAAAACCCAACAATTATTTACTATTGTTTCACCTTTGCATGTTTTGACTTCCAGAATAACAAGACTATTCAAACTATCCACAGTCGATCATACTTTGGAAGTAGTTTATGAGGCTAGATTGTCATGAGATGGCTTGTAGATTGTCTAAGGCGTTAGACATAGAAAAAGTTTGCTACACCATTCATGAGTGCTACTGAAAAAAGATTTGAGCGTTGGATTAAACCCACGCTCACCTGAATCACTTCATGAAATTTATCACGAGTGATTGTGAGACGATAATATCATATAATCTTCAAACCAAGATATATAAGGTGTTGACTATGAGTTGGTTACACATTGATGATACGAAAACACATCAGTAACTTGGTGTTATAAAACGTATCATTGTGCCGGATTTAATGAGTAGTTAGTACAAGCATATAATGTTGAGGTTTATCTGTTCATTTTATCCTAAGAGGATTAAAAGCCATATCTTGGGCCCATTGATGATTTTTTTTGACTTATGTGTCGGGCCCAGTCAGAACTAAATTGATGTGTTAAGTTATCTTCTATGTCAGACAAATCAGAAATTGGGAAACAAACTGCAGGACAATAACTATGACTATGTTCCATGTATTTGTCAGCATAATATCTTGAAGAACAGAGGAATATATGATCCCTTATCTAAAGGAAGCATCACTGACTGGGTCAGATTCGACATCGGCTTTGAAAGCTACGATAAGTCGGATCCTAAAGTCGCGTTGGCAGCTATAGTTATTAGACTTATCCAAGTGGGAGACTGTTGGATTAGGTGTCAAAGCCCATAACTATAACTGGGATGTACTTGACCCGATTATAGCATGGTCCTTTTGGGTTGCCTTCACCAGTGTAATTTGATAGGATGGACTTTTGAGAATAAGGCTATTTGTGATTTATTAATATATTATATGTATAATATATTAATTCAGAAATCATATTATTTAATTAATATTGATCAAGAATTAATTTGGAATTAATTTATTGATCAAAAGAGACTAATTAAATATGTGGGGATTGATTAAGTAAATCAAAGATTCTTATTGTGTGGGCCAATGATCCCTGTTTAATTAGGATGGGCTAAACCAATGTGATAGTCCATGGAGGTTTAACCCATGGAGCCTAAGTAATATGAAAGGTCATGGTGCATTAGGGTTTGCAAAGATGTGACCCTAGCATTTCTTACACTATAAAAAGGAATCCCCTAGAGCCAAAATCAGTTACCCCCAATCAATCTAAGAGTTTGATATTGATTTTGTGCTAACTAGCTTATTCTTTCAAGTCTCCTCTTGCATTTGGTGTTTATGACACATTAGAGGCATCACACTTGAGGTGCTAAAGCTTTCAAAGGCCATAGCTACAACTACATCAAGAGGTATTCATCTAACTATGAGTTTTGTATTGTATATCATCCATTGTATGCTAGTTAGGATGTATGTTTTGGAAAATTGAAAATGCATTTATAATTAGAGAAAACATAGATCCAAAGCATCTAGGGTTGCATGTGCACCACATGAGTGTTATAGTGCTTAAAACCTAACAGTACAATCCCTGCTGACATGACCAATTTGGCTACACGTAAAGCAACCCGAACTACCCGTCTTGCACGTCCCCTCGTGCATCTTTCCGCACTTGACACAACGGATGTGGCCATGCTGGCTCCTCGACCGGTGATCTGATACCATGGGCTTCTTGTCCGCACTCCCTTCCTGAACCCCCGATGGTTTCATCTTCTTCTCCATCTCCACATCCAACTCCCTTTCCCAAACCCTCGCAATCATATCCTCCAGCATCGTACAACTGGATCGACTCACAAACTGGCGGATATCACTCCGCAACATCTCATGGTGTCGGGCCTTTTTCATCTCCTCACCCGCCGCATACTATAGAGCAAGAAGGGACCTCTCCCTAAACATGGTGGTGATCTCAGTCACCGTCTCAGTAGTCTGTTGGAGATCCTAGAATTCCCTCACAAGCTGTTGCACCTCAATCATAGGTGCGAACTCAGCCCTGAACTTGGCCGAGAAATCACTCCATGTCATCGCATCAAGAGCATCATCATCTCCAATAGCATGTCCAACCTCCTCCTACCAATCATGCGCCTTGTCCTTCAGAAGGCAGGAAGCAAGTCGGACGTTGTCCCCCCTTGGGACAACAACTGGTGCAAAAGGCGTTGGCGACATTAGCCAACCACCTGTTTCTAGCAATGGGGTTCCAATCCCCAAGATAGTATGGAGCTCCACAAGCTCGGAACTCCTTGAATGTCATCATGTACGCCCCTATCATGGTCGCCATCTCGATGCGGAATGCACCCAGCCTCTCGTCATGAATCTCTAGAATACCCTCCTTGACCGTGCTGAAGATCACATGAGTTTGATCAATGATATTGTGTGTAATCTCAAATGAGATGAACTCCCTCATCTGATCATTGAGCTGCCCGACTCTAGAGCCTGAGCCTGATCCCTCATCGGCGCCAGAGCTGCCAACTGGTCTAGTGCATAGCGTCACCATACTGAGAATACACCATAACAAACATTAGAATACTCATCATAACTCAAGGGATCTTACATACTACAAGTTCCCTGGGTTCATCTCAGCCTTCCTTGATTCGAGTACGGATCCGCCGCTTTCAATAATACGGGCCCATACTACCTTCCACACCTATCCATACTTTCCTCAAGAACTGCCTTGACTCCATCCAGTCCCTTTCACTACAACTGCTCTCTGCTAATCTCATCGTAGGCTTGCCCTAGGGTAATCTCCGCCATCAGCTGCATAAGAAGTCCCTGCTATCACCCCCTAATTAGCTTGTGAATACCATTACATATCACTAAGACCAGATAATTCTTCGAATGAGAGGTCCTACCCTACAACGGTTAGATTCAAACAAGAGCTGCAAAATAGAGATAAACCTAACATTCTGAAATTATTTAGTCCTTGTAATATGTAACTTAATTTATTCGTTTACTTTTTAGTTAAAGATAACTCAGACTCCTAAAATCATAAATCAAGCAACATTCGATCATTGAGTACACAAAACCAAGCATATCCTAATCAGGCCATCATATCACTGACTAATCGGTACTAGCATGTAGTTCAATGAGCTCATACAATAGGCATACAAGGCATCCTTCCTAGATCGTTAGCCCTAATATCGCATGCAGTTCTCATACACATATAATAGGCATACAAGGCATCCTTCCTAGATCCTTAGCCCTAATCTAGCATGCAATTCTTATAATCATATCATATCATAACAAACATGTATCGGTAATTTGGGAGAACTTAGTTGAGCTCAGCTGATTGCATGCACCACACCCTTTTCTCTTTTAAAAGCCTTTTTTTTATAAAAAATGGTTTCCTTTTGAAAATCTTCATACCAAGTCCTCAGTTTGAGTTCAGACACACCCGAGAGTGCACCTGAATCCCTTAAACCAAGGCTTTGAAACCAACTTGTAACATCCCAAAAATCGTTAACTAAAATTTCATTTTTAATTATTAAATAAACAATAGTTATCAAAATCATTCCATCAAAAAACATGAGTCATAATACCAAATCAGAGTATCATATCAAAAGTCATGTCAATATATTAGAGTAAAACATCCCAGGCTAAAGATAATGGTGTGTGCATTGCAGTCATCCCAGGCTCTTCCTTTTTGCTATCGGAAATACCTGAAACCAAAACTGAAAACTGTAAGCATGAAGCTTGGTGAGTCTCCCCAAACTACCACATACCATACACATAATCAGATAATCACATAATAACAGATCTTGGGACATGCCTGCTTCATCGGGCCCCGCCCAACATCATACCAAAATCCGAAATCGGGCCCCGCCCGGTATCAAGCAAAGCTCGGTATACATATAAACATAACAACAAATGAACATAAATAATCACATAACAATAACATATAAACTTTCCTCGGGCCCCGCCTGGAATCAGACCGAAATCCAAAAGCATACAACCATTCCTCGGGCATTGCCCGACATCGGACTGAGATCTGGAAACATACAAAACAGACACATGCAAGAATCACATAGACATCAAGCATACAAACCTCGGGCACCGCCCAACATCGGATCGAAACTTCGAAACATATAATCCTACATCGGGCATTGCCCAATAATAGACCTTAGCTCGGAACATACTAGCATACATACACAAGTCAGTATTGGTGCATTCGAACTATTCATACAGGAGGAAACTCACCTCACTGTCGGATGATAGCTGAAACGTCTCTGCCCAGAATCAGCTCTACTCGCTCCCTGAACCAAAACAACCCCTTAGATACCATTCCATACTCATAACCCTTAAGGGTCAACTATAGTCAAGTTAAAGTCAAAGTCAATACTATGGTCAAAGTCAACATCCCGAGTTAACTCAACTTGCCGAGTTGGCCCTTTAACTTGCAGAGTTCCATAAATCATAAAACCCTGAAATTGCGATCCAACTCGTCGAGTTCTTTCATGAACTCGTCGAGTTCCTCCTATCAACGGAATCAGGACTTTCCAAATCAGCTCGTCGAGTCCGTCCTTGAACTCGTAGAGTCCTTCCTCTTAACAGAAGCAGGACACTTCGACTCAACTCGCCGAGTTCCTCTATGAACTTGTCTAGTTCTTCAGTCTGTTACTCTGTTAAGCCTTCTTAATGCATTGAGCCATTATTCTTCGAATCTGAGTCCCATATTCTAGATCTGGGCCGAATACACATCTAGGAGGGTAAAGTATCCAACTTTACCCATTAAAACCCATCCTAGAAGAAATAAGCTCTAACCCTAACTCAAAATGGCTTAGATCTAACTCCAAAAGCCATCAAAACTTCAAGATAGACCATGAGGTCATAGATCTGGACTCTATGGATGATTTGGTCATGTAAAGTTCCTATCTTTACTTGCATGCATGACCTACTTGGCTCAAAAGACCAAAAAGATAGTCTAAAGGTTGCATGGGGCTTCCATGGCCATAATGTTGGCACCTTTATGCCTTGAAACCCCTTCAAGGTCCTAGATCTGATGTATTCCCCACTTGGGACATCCAAATCCCAAGGACTATGTCATTTGGACCAAAACTAGCAAAATAACCCCATAAAGGAGATCTAAGGAACTACAAGGAACGATTTAAGCTATATACTAGCAAAATGTCATGGATGAGGCAAGGATTCTAGATCTATATGCTCCTTCTTGTTCTCTAAACTCTTCCTTCTTCCAATAGCTTCAAATACACACCAAAACTCTCAAAATAACTCACAAACACTCAAATGGCTTTAGGATTTTCGAGATTTAGGGCATGGGACTTGGAGACTAGAAATGAGGCCAACATTAAGGGTTTAAGACGTTTAAATAGGGTACAAATCCCGGAAATTAGGGTTTCCTCCCAGCCGGTCTACTCGTCAAGTTGAGTCCTCTCAACTGGTCGAGTAGGTTACTTAAATCATGTGGTCCTGACATTCTCTACTCGACGATTTTGGGACTTCCAACTCGTTGAGTTGATCTGTAAACATGAATAAATTATAAATTAAATGTGTATTAGGAACCAGACATTACAATATGTCATTAGCAATGTCATTCAATAATGATTCTAAAGCTACATAGATAATTACTAGTTTAATCAGTAATGAATAATTCATGATTTTTTTTTCTAAATAATATATTTTTTGGTTGGTATACTTTACTCTTTTTATAAAATAGAATTTACTTTGATAACTCTTTCTTTAATTTTATTAGTAGTACAACAAATCAGTTTTCTTGAAAATTTTCTATCTTAAACCTTCTTCTATCTAACTTTATATCTTTTATGATTACAAAAGTATATAATCACTTATGATTAAACAAAACATATGAAGTGGTACTACATAATCATTTATGACTATACAAAAAAACAATTATGTAATCTGTTAACTTTTATTCAATACATGCAATCATTTATGATTACATATAAATAACATCTAAGTTCTACTACAAAACTCATTACATATAACCATATACAATATTCATCTGTATAATCATAAAGGATTATGTAATACCACTTCATATGTTTTGTTTAATCATAAGTGATTAAAAATATGATTACATATAATTAACATCAAAGTTCTACTACAAAACTCATTACATATAACCATATACAACAACATTGTTCCTAACAAATATACAACATTGTTCATAAAAAAATATAAACATAACAATATCCATCTAGAAAATCAAATTCTAATCACCCATCATAGAATAACATCAAACATGATAAAATCTTCAATAACAAATAATTTCACAAGTCTCAAATATCACGTTCCCCATTTTCCAAGATTCTTGTTCTTCATATTCCTAGCTATATTTTCATACAGATTGTAGTTGACTCCAAGAACACTTCCACCATTACTTATAAAGATTATCTCCATTGAACATACAAAATCTTTACTACATATCTGATGTAGAGAAATGTTGTTCATTAAAAAGAAATCTTTTTTAAATGAACAACATTCCTCTACTTCAAAGGCATCTAGTAAATATTTGATATGTTCAATGAAGATAAACTTTTTAAGTAATGGTTGAAGTGGCGTTCTCGGAGTCAACTACAATATCTATGAAAACCTAGCTACAAATAAAAGAACAAGAGTCTTGAAAAAATGGGGAACATGTTATTGGATACAACAAAATTAGTTCTTTTAGACTTATAAAGCTATATTTTACCTGAAACAAAATGGAAGTTGTTTACATCATAAATAAGTAATGGTGATATTTAAAAAAATTAAATTAAAAATTTAAGAAATTGATAAACAAAACTAACAATTTGGAAGTATAAGGATTCATCTTTGAACAAATATAAGGGGTAGCACAAGGTTACCCCCTTTATACAAACACATTCACTTATCAAAAATACACAATATGGTTGTCCCAATCTGTTTTCATTTATAAAGAAAAGATTCTTCACTACAAACACTAAAAACAAAACTAAAATCTTACAAAGATAATATTCTGCATGGTCATGTCTTCCATGCACTAAAGATAAGCTCACTTATCAAGAAAAAGATATAATAAATTATAATATGTTGTACAACATATATAATCATTTTTTATTACAAAAACAGAAAAAAAAATCGATACAGTCACTAATGATTACATATAAACAACATATAATCAGTACTAAAAACATAATTACATACAAACAAACTTACATAATAAAATCCACCAAAATACATATAAACTAGTTTTCCATCATCATAAAAACAAACATTCTTCAGAATATCCATAACATACACAACATAAACAAACTTGTTCTTATAACATCATCCATTTGCTTTTAAAATAAGAAAATATTCAATCAAAAGAAATATGACATCCTTTTTTCTATATTCCATTGAGCATCATATGCATGTTTACCACGAATCTTTTGATCAACTTTTTGATACTCATACGCAGCTTTCAACACATCATCATGCTTTGTATTAATGTTAGTAGTTAAAATTGCTGTTGCATATTTCATTCTCAACTTTTCCAGAATTTTTTCTTGAGAACCACCTTCTTTTGGAAGACCACAATTCCATTTAGAACATTTTTCTCCAAAATAACTCTCCATATGTCTCATAGCAAAAATACCACAATCCACTTTGTTATAAACTGTCCTGCATGGCATTATCAATCTTACTGGTGTAAGATTTTTATCACCCATTTCATTTGCTTTAACATGATTGATCTCTTTTAGATACTTAAAAAAAAACTTTTTCTGAAAATCATATATGGTTTAACATCAGAAAAATATAAGTATAGTAATTATAAAACATATCATATATGATTTCAAATCTAAATTATAAATATGATTTGAAACTTACAAGAGGTTTAAAAACTGCACCATACTTATCATCAAAATAAACATCATCGGCACCATTATCAATAACCTCAAAAGCAGATTTTTTTCAGATTGATAATAATAAGATATATGTGCTTTTGGCTCAAAACAGGGAAAATACCTAACATCAACATGTATAATATTAGAAAGCAAACATTAACAAATATACATTAATGTGTAAAAAAAACTAAATATACCATATCAAAATCCTTCAAAACCTTCAAGTCTCTATCACTAGAAACACTGCAAGAGAAGTTCTCCTTGAAAACTTTATATTTTCCAGTTTCATTTAAATGATTATATTCAAATGACAAATACTATAATATAAAAAATCAGAAATGATTATATAATAAAATACAAAATATTTAATAAAAAAAATTGTTAATGATTATAAAAATGTAAAAAGAATAAAATAAATTAAAACCTTATAGTGTCAACATTCATGAACAATCTAAGTGGAGAATTAACATCTCTGAATTTCTCTTCATGATTTAGTATACGAGACCATGAATCAATAACACTTACATGCAAATAGGTTTTTTTATAAAGATTTTCATAATTAGCTCTAAAGCCCATAACATTTGTTTCCATAAGCAAAATAATGTCCCTGTAGATATTTATTTAAATGTCATTAAAAATAATATATATATATATATATATATATAATTATAAAATTAAAAATTATATTTAAAAAATTACCCTAGATTTCCTTGAAGGCTGAAAAGCCATTCACAAACATCATTTTCTACTTGTGTCAAACTTGGCTTAAAATCAATTAACCTTTCCTTAAAAAGTGACTTATAAACATAAGAAAACTTCATTTCTCTCTTTCCTTTGACATCTACTACTGATGTTCCTTCTTTATTTATATCTTTAGGTTTGACAAAAATTGGTTTTGATGGTCCTTCTAATGTACCCGAAGGGCGTGCAAAAGAAACTGGACTAGCATCAATAACATCAACATTTGGAATAACACACTTTGGACCAGCACTTGCTTTCTTCAAATAAACTCTATCCTTAACATTTTTCTATGTCATCCCTTCAGAAGAACTTTGACTTTGAGATGACTTCTTGGAACCTTCAGAATCTTGACTAAATTCAAGACTAAAACTTGGAACATAAAACTTTTCAACTTTCCCTTCCATTTTGTCCTTTTTCAGTGGTTGAGTCTCCTTTAAATCCTCCCATTATATAATTTCTAAACCATCTTCAACAGTTTCTACCCAATAAAATTATAAAAATCATATAACAATAAACAATAATTATAAACACAATCATATATGAGTAAACAATAATTATAAACTAATTACTCTATCTTCATTTTCATTTGAACAATTTTCTATTGCTTTCCTAAATCGAAATCAACTTCAACATCTTCACCCTCTCCGTCCTTCTTTGCTACAATAACTTTATCATCCTCACCCAAATTTACAGTCCCTAAATTATTAAAATCATAAGTGAATCGTCTATATAACATATTCATATATATATATATATATATATATATATATATATATATATATATTATGTATAAAAAATACATAAATAAATACTTACTATCATCAAATTCATTTTTCTCAAAACTGGTCAAATTGTCATTCATATCATCTTCAACTTGTTTCTGATTTATACAACCATCAACCAAGTTTTCAGTACCTATATAATTCAAATATAAAAATTTAAAATCATATATGATTAAACTATATATAATAATAAAATATGCTTACCTTGATCCAAAGTTCTAAGAAAAATTTCAACAACTGGATCACAAATGAATTGACTAAAAGATACACCTTCCTGGCTATCAATTAGACCCACACTCTTAGTAACATTTTCGACAACAGAATTTAAATTCATGGCCTCTTCTTCATTGCATCCACTTCCATTTCCTAGTTCATCATCCTCATCATCTTTCTCATTCAACGAATCATTATTTTTACCAATATCATCCTCATATGCATGATCATTAACATCACCTTTACCTTCAACATGATTTTTACCAACATTTCCCTCATGTGGACCACTTCCATCCCCCTGACCACCAGAACATTTCCCTTGATCATTATCTTCAACATTTTCATCATCATTCAGAAAATCATTCCCATAATCTTCATCATTAACTTGAACAAAAAGCAGGTGTCAGTATCGGTTCTTTACTTTGTTGTGAAACATAATGGAAATCAAAACTTTAAATACTTAAATCTTCAACGGGAAATAATAATTTCCAAATTTTCAAATTTTGACTTTGAGGAAATTTCAACACTCTCTCATGTATCTTTACAACAAGATCTTTTTTCAAATCCTTCATCTTCTGATACATATATGAAATTTTATTTTCATACACCTAAATAAAAAATATACTTAAAAATAAAATACTTAAACATAAAAAGTCATAAATGAATACACTAATAAAATAATAAATGGATAAAACTATAAAATTACATCTACAACACTAACTTTATTAACATCAAAATCTTCTTCATCCTCATCACATAAATCCTAATCACCATCAGATTCATCCTCATCACCACCAAATTCCTCCTTATTATACTCAGATTCTTGACATTCTTCTTCAACATATGGTTCATTAACATCTCCACATCCAAATCCTCCATTTTCTTGTAAAATATCCTCAAGAAACCTTATCTTCTTTAACGTCCAATAAAAAATAGTTGTATGTTTACGCGTAACATGCAAATGATCAAACCTGAAACTATCCGCATACAACAACTACAAAAAACATATGTAACAAATAAGTTAACTTTCTAAAAAGATTTACTTATACAGTTTAATATGTAATTAATCATAATATATATGAATAATCATATATGATTATGATCTGTAATATATAATTAAACAAAAATTAGACTATATTATCATATATGATTATACAATCATATATGATTTATGCAAATAAAATATATCATTAATTATAATATATATATATATATATATATATATATATATATATATATATATATATATATATAATCATATATGATTATGTTGTTTGATATATAATAAATCATATATGATTATAAAATCATATGCGCTTAAAAATAAAAACTAACATATTTTTACCACTAAAAAGAATATTTAATATAAAAAGTTAGCTCACGTACCATAAGGTATGTTGCTGGTCCATAAAGAAAGATGATTATTTCTCTGAGTTGTAAACCTTCTTCGGCCTTACCAAACAATCGACAATGAAATCGCACCAGTCAATGCTATTTAAATCAACATCTCTTATTATTAAATACATTGAATTCAGATTACATTTTCCCATGCTTGTAAACTCACAGAATGTATTACTAAAAAGAACCAAAAATTGATTCTAAAGTTATCATCCGCTGCACTAGTTCGAACAAGTTCATTCTTTAGCTGTTTCAATATTAATTTATCAATATTTTCATACTGTTTCTTCCATTCATTATTCTTGGAAATGTAATCCATGTTTGAAAGTAATGAGCCACCAGATGGTAATCCTAAAATCTCATGAACAAACTTACTATCAACACTAACTTGACAATTTTCAAACTACACCTTCAAAGTTTCAAAATTAAAATGATCAAGAGCATAATAAACAATCCTCAACGGTACATCAATAATCTTCATTCGTAACAAACTCTCAAATCCCATAGCCCTAACACAATCCTTATGTTCTCTACTTAAACCTTGAATAACACTCAACAACGAACCGGGTGAACATCTGTTCTTCAATGAAGGAAATTCTTTTATAACAACCACTTTTTTCTCTTTCTTCACAACTTTAGTTTCTTTCTTTGGTTTCTTTGAAGATCCACGACGACTCTGAAAATTAGAATCATCTTCATCAGATAGTTCACGTTTCTTACTTACAATTTTGACCTTAACCCTCAAGTTCACTTTTGGTTGTTCAATAACTGTTTTTTTTAGATTTCTTTGACCATGTTTGCAACACCTCCTTGGCCTTTTATTTTTTGGAAGATGACCGTGTATTCCTTGAGCTCTCTAAAGTATGTTTTTTAACTATAATTTTCATTAGAAACATAGTGTTAGTAAAAAATAAATCATAATACATATAGTCAATTGCAAATGAAGACATAATCACTTATGATTGCAAAAACATTCCCTTATCATTTTTAACCTTTGAATTTTTCTCTAAAATATCTTCTATTTCCTGCTCATTAACAGAAACATTTACTACAAAAAATTAACATAATTAGTAATTAGTACTAAACAAAAATGCATATGACTAATAAACTATGATTTCAAATCACACAATCACTAATGCTTATAAAAGCATACATTTATCATTACTATTTACTAATTATTATAAACAAACGTATAAAATCATTTATGATTAGAACTAAAAATAAACATACAACTAAATGTTATGTTCAATAAACTGAAAAAAATCACAAAATCAGTTATGATTACAAAAAATACCTCTAAAAGTTCTTCTCTTCGAAATTTTCTCTTTAACTTCCACAAAAAGATCTTCATATTCACATTTGATACATAGAAATACATAAACACAAAATATGATAATCTTTTATGAATAAAAAAACTAAACTATGATTTTAAATCACACAATCACTAATGATTATAAACACATACATTTATCATTACTATTTACTAATTATTATAAACAAACGTATAAAATCAATCATGATTAGAACCGGAAATAAACATATAACTAAATGTTATGTTCAATCCACTTAAAAAATAACACTCAATTATAATTACAACAAAAACCTTTTACATTAGGTTATATGTTTATTTTTAGTTCTAAACATAGATGATTTTATATGTTTTTTTAATATAGATTTTTTAACTGTACCTTCAGGAATAACAACACTTCTACCGCCTTCAATATTTTTTTGATTTTGGAACTTTTTTCGAACATAGTTTCTTTTGAAATCTTTATCTGTGAAAATATAAGCAACAACTTACATTAAAAACCAACACAAACAAACATAATAAAAAAAACAGATCAACTCTAAACGAGAAAATCATCAAAATAAAGTAAAAATGACGAAAAACTAATGAATCAAAACAAAAACATCATTATCAACATAAAACTGCAGTTAACTCATTAATAAAAATATGCATTATCAATAAAATGAATCACATTCTAACCTTTCATTTCCATTAACTAAGATGCGACTTCGTTTATATTTTCTCCTGAAGACATTTATCGAATTTTCAAACTTAATTTGAACAGCTAATAAACGAAAACTATGGCAAAATGCGATAAAGAAAGAAAAAGAGGGTTTCCGTGAGAGTTCTAATTGAGATTTTAATCGAAAAAGAAAAGAATGGTAAACGCAGTTACAATATTGTAGCCTGCAAAAATGATATGAATCTTTGTAAAATTACAACAATAGCCCTACAATCGTTATTAACGATGTTAATTTAATAAGTTACCAATGTATTTTCAATTCTGCCACCGCTACATTTTAGAAACAAAAATCATAACGTCAAAGGGTTATCTACCTATCTCACAATCTCTAATTTTTTATTTATCTCAAAGGAACCAATATATATATATATATATATATATATATATATATATATATATATATATATATATATATATATATATATATATATATATATATATATATATAAAAGAAGACATTTCAAAATGTTAAATTTATAAATAAAAATGTTTTAAAAATTTTGAAACAAAAACTTAGAAAATAATATCCAACAGTATTGATTTAATGTGTTTTACTTTTTACTATATCAATTTAATGTAATGAATGTTTTACTAAAAGCTATTAATTATAAGTTTTTATACATACACTAATAAATGGGTTATCAATTGATAACCATGGGACTCTTGTTACAAAACTGCCAATGTTTAATTATAAGTTTTTATACGTAAACTAAAATTGGAAAAATTAAGAATAAAAGAAATTGAGTTTCGATCTAGTGTCAATTCTTTTTAAACAGATGTGTCTATACCAAAAGATCTACAACACAACTGTACATATACAGATATACTAATCATTATAAATTAAGAAATAAAATTGGTGCCCTATTTTTACGAGGCCCAAGCAAATTGCCCAACTTGTACTACTTATTGGGTCGGGCCTATGTAGACTTGTGTAGATCTAGTGTGACAGTGGTGCCTCCGTTGGTGTCTGATGGTGGCAGGTCGAAAGTGAAAGTGAAGGTAGTCATAGATGGTCGTGGATAGTAGTTATGTTTTATTTAAAGAGTATAAGAGAGAAATGATATTAAAAGGTAAAAGAACGAGACTTTTCAAATAAAGGAGAAGGGTTTTTTTATTTTATTTTATTTTATTATTATTTTTTTTCTAGTAGGGTACCCGCCATGCAGCGGCGCCGCTTAGTCCATTCGGTATATAGTTTTCATGCGGCAATTAGTTTCCTTTTCGTGTTGAATAGTTCGTTCCGGCCGTTTATTTGGATAGTTAATTTCGACGAATAGTTTGTAGCTAGATGCGTATATGTGGGGGTTAAATAGTTTACTATGTTGTGTCATCTATTACTTTGGTTTTTATGATACGATTATTTGGTAGGGGTTGCATAAATTGAAAATGAAAAAAAGAATTATTTCGAAAAAGTGATAGGTTGTGCAAAACAGATGATGAATTTGGTTTCGTCCGACGATTTTTTGTTAAAAATAAAATTACGTTGTTTTTTTTGTTAATAATAAAAATACGCTACATTCTTGTGATTAGTTTTATTTTTTGAATGTCATATTACAAAGATTTCTCAAATAATCGAAAAACGTCATTAAATGTTAACCGTTAGTTTGTTTTTAGATGTGCGCATCAAAAAATATCATTTTGCGTTGTAGTGGTAACACATTCATATTGTGAAATCTTCTATTACAGTAATCATTGATTATTATAAGATATCAAAAATGGATGATTTTTCATAGATGTACGTATCGAATAATCTTTACTATTATTATTATAAGATATCAAAGGTGGATGATTTTTTGTATTCAAAAAAATGTTTATTACAATAATTTTTATTCACTTTTATCGACAATTTACCAAATATTTTTTTGTATTTTTCATATTATATTATTAACTTTCTTATACAATAAAATTTCATTTTACTCTTCAACTTGTACTAAAACTTTAAATCTTTATTACTTTTGGCTAATTATTAAATTTGAAGAAATTTAATTACAAAAAATATAACTCAAAACAACATAAAAGATTATTTTTTTTGTAATGCTAAAAAGCGTATTAAATACTTAGTATTTCAACAAAATTAATGTCCACACCTAAAAACATCCATTTGAAAATGCATAATATATTATTTATAGTCTGGAGGCTTACATGACAATTTGAGATTATATTTTAGAAAAATTAAATTAAAAATATCGTAAACAAAATTAATATTTTATATTTAGTTGTAATTTTTGTTTACAAACATAATGTCAATTATTTAAAATTATATATAATATTTAATAATTTTTTATTAGTTAAATGGAACAAAAGTAAAAAATCTACCCACCTCATCTCAAATATGTATATTTTGAAATACATTTGAATAAATTATAAAACAATATTAACAAAGTGTTGTCACTTTAGTCTAAAGTTTAATAGTTATTGAACCTTTTAATTCACTGCTAACTACTCACAATTAATGCACACTTAAATTTCTTCCATTTACAATTACAAACGGTGGTGACGTCAAAACCAATGAAAAAACGATTAAAAATCCAAATACAATAACAGATTCAAGAGCTGATGGTGATGATGTTAGCCAAATCTAAAAAAAATGAACTTTCTTAGATATATGTATTTAATCCGTTAACAGTCAAGTTTCAGTTGTTGATATACTAAAATACTCATAGTAAGTAACCCTTATAGATAATCATCCTTTTAAATGAACTAAGATAGCCTTTAAGATAATCATCCATTTATAATAGCAACAAACATCGGAGAGAGCACCAAACTTTGGCAACAACAGATCTCATAAGTCAACAGCAGTAATCTTTGACCAACTTTGTAGACAGCAGGTCTATGCTTTCCATTTACCAGAAGCCAAAACAATGGAATTACAATAATTAAGACATTAGCACACCATGTATTAAAAAATCATAAAGAAAAGTCATTATTTTAACAACATACTGTATGTAAAATTTCCCTCAAGCAACGATTTCGGAAGCACCAAATGAGGCAAAAAGAAGAAGCACAAACACAAATTGGAGACTTTAGGGACAGATTGGTCCAAGAACAATGCTACTAAACAAGCCCAGCCAGCAGCCATATTATGGGAATAAGTCAAATGGAAACCACAACATCAGCAAGATTAATGAAATTTTGCCCAAAACATCATAGGTATTTTAGTCAAAACTCTTGCTAATACGTTTGAAATATCATAGCACTTTAATCAAGCATCAGACTACAACTTGATAAACAGCAAGAGCATATCAAGGAACTTTAGTGAAATAAGACTAAAACTTGATTTAAAGGAATATCATAGCACTTAGGTTTGTAAGAGCCGTTGATTTAAAGGAATTTCTAACCATTGAGGTGCAAATTGTCATAAATATCATAATAAGGACCAAGTTACAAAAAATATCTCATGGAACAAACATGATAAGCACCATCTAAATCATAACACACAACTAAAAATCTTACATAAAACAAAATGCTTTTCTCATATCAGGAAGCTTTCTTAAGATAAATTCAATGAAATAACAAAGTTTCAACATAATTACAATTTTTTCTCAACCCAAACATATATTAGAAACTAAGATTTACACTACAAAACATTAAGATCTACACTGTTTACCGTTAAGAACATTAATAATAATATTGTCGACCAAAAATAAATCTTTACAAAATAAAATTTACAAAGATATGTCTACAAAACACTAAAATCTATACTAAACACCTACAAAACTATATAAAAAACAAACACACATCTTGATCAAATAAACATACACATATACACAGACTTGAACATCATGTGAACAACCCTAAAACAACGAAAATAAGATGAAAAATTAAGTTAATGAGCTCAAAACAACAAAAATAAGATGAAAAATAGATTTTAGATCTTTTGCATACCAGATTTATACATACGCACACAAAATGATCAGAAACCCAATTATTTTCTCAGATCTAATAACCCATTTGAGTGATAAAAGAAGAGGTGATGAGATTTTTAGAAATGATATAGGTAAAGGCGAAGACATAGTAATGGTTTTGTTGTGAAAATAGTAATGGTAGCGGTTGTTTGATGTTGGGGATGAGACGACGAAGATGTTGCAGTGAAGTATAGTAGAGGTGGTGGTCGCCGACGAAGGTGTTAACACATCTTCCGTTTGTTTCTGGATCTTTATATAGAAAGACACACAAATGATATTTTAGCTGTTAACACGTCTTCCTATTTGTTTCTTAGATGCAGAAAAAAAACTAAGAATAATCATTTGTAAAAATAAAAAAAATAAAAATAAAAAAAACTATAAATTAAAGAAAGACATTTATAAAGAAAGCCTTATAAATCAAACAACAAAATCAATATGTTCCGTCCATCGAAAATGGTCAGCTGTAGAACCAATTCAAATCGACATACATATCTATAACCAGATTTAGATCCACACAAATCAAGTCGACATAAGGAAATAATTACAACAACGATTCTGGAGAAAGAAAGAAAGACAAAATGAGGAGAAAAAGAGGAGTGGATGTTTGTGGAAGATTGTGGTAAGGGAGACAACAAAATGGTCGGTGTGTGGAGGCATATGACGGATGGACATGTTTTGGAGAGAAGAAGGGAGGAGTGGGTCTGGTTATGGTGGGTCTAACATTTGAGAGTGGTGTAGTAGTTGCAATGGTGGTGGTACGATGGTACTGAAGTTCCATAAGCCAAACCTAGAATATAAGTGAGAGAGAAAGTGTAACAACCCAATTTTTAAATATCGATTAAATGGAAAATAACCGTTCCAACATCTCCCAAGATCAATTATAAACTTACTTATAAAGTAAACTACAGCGGAAGCAAATTAAATAATATAAAGTCTTCAACCGAAGAGTTTCGGGTGTTACGTCTTTGTGGAATTCCTTTGTTGCCTTCTTGATTAATCCTCATCATTGTCCTTTCCTCTGTTACTAGCTAAATAGTTTTCTGGGTTGCGCACATTTAAAGTTTCTAAATGGGTAAGCCTAAGGCCTAGTGAATTCGTATTGCACATACATGTCCATCACTTAAAAAAACAAAAGGTTTTATCATATAATTTCAATGAATCATACAACAAAACATCACCCGATAATATAACTTAGGGAACGCTTAATTATCCAGAGAAAGAACAAAAGTTTCATTTCCCTTCTCCTTGAGACAACTCATCATCTATTGTACTTAAGTATTTTAAATATCCAAGGAAATGAGTAAGATTCTCAATTCACATCCCCGTCGATCACACACATCCGTCATGCTCATGGTGATTACACACCGACCCGTTCCCGGTAAACATGTCATCCAAAAATAAAACACACACATGATAACAAATTCAAAATAACATTTCCACACAACCATACTTATCACAAAACATACTGTTAATAGATAAGTAAAAACCACATAATAAATGCATGACAAACATTTATGTGCAAGCAACTGCAGAACACGAAAAAACTCATCTTATTGCCGTTAGATCTTAACTGAATATTGTCACACTATTCACACCCTACATTTGACCAACAAGTTTTTCTAAGATAACAATCCTAGAAAAAAAAAATTTAATATTCATTTTAGTTCAACCATTAACATGTCTTGTTCAACGATTTACCAGTTTGCATTAATAACGATATTCAAAATAAGCCTTTTGGAAATATCCCACAAATATTTCCAAGAAAATATGTTTAGCCGTCACATACAAAAATGCAAAAATTAAAACTAAAATTTAATGCTTCCTTAGCTTTTAGAAAGAATCAACAGATTATAAAAATTTCAGGGGTCCATTTTCGAATTTTCTTGATTGTATCCCAAAATAAATAAAACTAAAAGCTTAGGGTTAAAATTGAATTTCTTGGATATTTGGTAAAATAACACGTACACTTAGAAAAGAATAACTCGTTTCTTGGTTTTTTTTTACAATTCTAGTGGACATTCCATTCTATTTGTCTAGCCCTTTATAATGCCCGATTGTTTCAGTTATAGTCCACTCAAACGACCGAATTTAAGTCTCTAATCAAGGTGACGGGTTTGAGGATTTAAACCTTATTATTTCTCCTAATTAAACTCAATTACTCCTTATTAATCACCCTTTATTTTATTTTAATAATATTATCAAATTATATATATTTATTCCTTTATTTTAATTTGAGTTATCACAGAAAGTTTCTATGAGAAGGTCGATCCGTGTGAAGTCTGTTAGGAACCATTGGATTGTAAATAGCGATCCGTGTGAGATCTATTTGGAACCATTGATGTCTCTTTCTTCCGTTATACTTTGTGATTCCTGCATTTCATGGTTGTACCTCTTAAACTGGAGTCTTAAATTTAAGACATTATGCATATAACCCTTATATATATATATATATATATATATATATATATATATATATATATATATATATATATATATATATATATATATATAAAAGGGTTATATGCATAATGTCTTAAATTTAAGACTCCAGTTTTAAATATATATATATATATATATATATATATATATATATATATATATATATATATATATATATATATATATATATATATATATATATATATATATATATATATATAGGGGATAGGGAATATACATTACAGCCCCACCTAAGCTTAGGTACTAAACCTCTAAAATATGTCGTTTTAACATGCTAAATATACCTAGTTTGGTTTCACTTGGTAAATATATCATTCTCCATAACATTTCTTTCTTTCATTACCGTTCTATCATCTCCGTTTTCTTTCCTCAATTATCGTTTATTACTTCATCCAAGTGAACATTACTAAACCCTAAACCTAAACCTAAACCCTAAATTTAAACCTTAAACACTAAATCTAAACCCTAAACCCTAAATCTAAACACTAAACCCTAAACCCTAAACCCTAACCCTAAACCCTAAACCCTAAACCCCAAACACTAAACACTAAACCTTAACCCTAAACCCTAAACATAAACCTAAACCCTAAACTCTAATCCCTATTGTGTCGATCTTGAATTTACATCTTGAAGTATTAATAGTGAATCCATTAACCGTAATCTTTATATAGTAAAACTATGTATTTTCAAGAGGTTTAGTACCTAAGCTTAGGTAGGGCTGTAATGTATATTCCCTTTTCCCATATATATATATATATATATATATATATATATATATATATATATATATATATATATATATATATATATATATAGAGAGAGAGAGAGAGAGAGAGAGAGAGAGGGTTATGAAATTCAACTAATACTAAATTAAAACTAACGAATTGATTTAAAGACAAAAGAGGTAAAGATGTTTTCATAAAGATTTCGATTTTACATTTTAATACGATGGATTCTAATTGAGTGCAATGAATATTAAGGGGTGTTTGGTATAGGGAAATGAGAGGAGGGAAATTGAATTGTTTCTACTTCCCTTGTTGGTTAATGGTTGAGAAATCCAAAATCGAGAAATAAATGATTTCCCATTCCACCTTTTTCTTTCTCCATCTACAACGGAGAAATGGAGAGAAAAGAAAAGTATGTCCAAAACCAATAATCGAAAGAAAAGACGGAGGATTGAAACTATAGGATGTTTACATAGTGAATATATGAATTTTTTCCAACTTTAATGCCTTTTCCAAAAATTCTCTTATTGGTTTCTTTACGGTTTTTGTTCTGGACTTATTTTCACTATTTATTTGACTTGGGGAATGTCTGAAGCGAAATTCATAATTTGTATGATTGAAAAACGGAAGGCTTACTGCAACTTGAGTTTTTTAATTACATTGTTTTTCCAATTTATTCTTTAATGTTTGATGATAAATCATCTATGTTAAAGGTTAAAGATAAACTTCATCAAAAGCTAAAAACTAACAGTATGAGTATTAAGGATTGCATATTCTTTTATAATTGTATAATCTATCAATATTGGTAAAAAGTAATCAAGAAAACCAATTAAAATACGAATAGTTACAAAATGAATTGATATGTAAACTATAAAAAAATTATAAAAAATAATTGAGAAAATAAAAAAATAGTATATAAAAATACATAATATGATACATTAATGTGTAAATTATAATGATATTGTTTAAAAAATGTTTTTTTTTCTAAAAAGATAAATATTAAGAAAAAAATCCATTTCTATTTCATTGTTTACTACAACCAAACAATAAAATTGATTCTCATGTATATTTCTCCAATGAATTCTTTGTTATACCAAACAGTAGAATCAATTCTCTTTCTCTAACTTAATTCTCTTTCTCTCCATTTTCATTCTCTACTTTAATTCTATTTCTCTGTACAAAACGCACCCTTACACCCCACTCCCGAGTTCAACTTAAGGAGAGAAAGAAAAGAAACGAGCGGAAATTAGAGGAAAGTAAGAGAGATTGATGCTCCTGAGTTTCATTAAAGGAAGGAAGTGGAAGGAAATGCAATGATCACTTTTTGTAACAACCCGTTATTTCAGGTCAATGTAATGACTAAAAGTTGAGTCTTGTAACCTCTTTGTAAAGTAATAAGAATATCATCGAAAATGAAATGTTCAAAAAGCTCTGTTTGGGTACACTATGTGGTAGATATCGTGATAAGGTTTCCAAAAATATAAAGAACGCTAAAATCCGAGTTATAACGAAGGAGTTATGATCAATCAAAGAGTCGTAACGCTACCGGTAAAACGCTGTTAAGCATAAAACGAGAAATTTCAATTAGATACTTTTCAACCTTACGTGTCTAAATGAAAGTCATAGATATCCCAAAACCGTGAACATACACAAAAAGAGCGCTCCAAATTTGACTTCATATGAGAAAGTTATGATTTTTGAAAATTTCTGACCTAGCAGTAGACAACTAAAAACTCGAAATAGAGATCAAGTGGTCTTTAGCCAACACAACCTAAAAGAAAGTTGAAGACCCCGACAATAGGAGTACAACAGTAAAAAGTCTGACGAAAATGGACATCAGATGAAGGAGTTACAAAATTTAAACGGACTTTTCCAGGTCCGGCCTGTTAAAAATAATATAATAAATATAAAGTCAAATTTAGCCGACGGAGTCTAAACGAGAGTTGTAGAGCCTTTTCACATCTACGCGTGCATATAAAGAACGTCAAAATCGGAGCTCGTGCGAGAAAGTTACGGATTTTACAAGTTCGAGACACAAAATCTGAGGCTGAGTCAGCCTCACGACATGAGGGAACCATGCTCACTGATGGGTTCCAGAGTGTCAGCCACGTCAAATCGTCGAAGAGGATCATACTGACTAAGCCTCACGACGTGAGACCCCAAATCAGCCCCTATAAATTGAAGCTTAAGGGTGTCGGGTTTAGTGCTCATCTCTTTCCATCTAAGTGTCGTTACTCTACATAATTACCTCGATAAGCCTTCCCAAAGCCCCAATTTTTCATACTCAAGTCCCGAAGGAAGTTCCACACTCCCGAGATCCCTGAGGATCTCGAGATTTCAACACTCTCTAGTCGAAGTTCTGCTCGATTCTTCTCTCGACTACTTCAAAACAACCACTTCAATCAAGTGAGTTCATACCCCTTTTATACACCTTCAAATACTTTATAATGTACTTTTAATACATTTCGGGGGAGAATACAAGTAAACACCTGGTTAATCCCGAGTGAAAACGTGAAAACTGTTGTTATACCTTGCATGCACTAGATTTATACAAAATGCATAGTATTCAGGGTATCTATCATTGTTAAACCATTTTATGCATTCAAAGAACTTATGATTTATGTTTTGTCAAACATTGTGAAAGAGGATAAACATTGCATACAAAACTATCACTTTAATACAGACTTAGTTGAGAATCCGTGAGACGATTACATCTTTAATGCTACCTTTTTGTTAAAAGGTACTACCTAAAGTCCTATCTATTATAACCAGAGTCTCCCGTTTGGAGAGCGTGTCAAATGTGTATAGATCTATACGGGAAGTCATGATCCCGCGCCCTGACTGTAAGCTATAGTCCTTTGGGTGACAGTTTGTCATAAACGTTTCGACGCCTGAAGACCGTCGCCACAAGCATATTATGTTTAGTATGGTTATAAAACTCACCGGATAGACAATTATTATGGTATTCTGATTTTATGAATGAGTAGCTATTAAAACTATTCTTTATCTAACAAGTGTGATCTTCTTATAGCTTTATTATATAAAACTATGCCTAAACCTTTAAGCATGTCAGTTGCTTGCGATTTTCGGTCTTGGACATTAGAGACTGCCTGCTACTTTAGGAAAATAAGGGATTTTCCTGTATCTAAAACAATCAACTAATAGGAAAATAAAGGATTTTCCTGATGCAACTAGTTACATTTCACACCACGAACATTCATATGCATTTCATACTTTTATAAGAAAATAAGGGATTTTCTTGGAAAACGCACGAACTTTGGAATGACATACATTTTCTCAAAACCGCTTATGAACTCACTAACTTAATTGTTGACATTTTTTTTTGAAATAACTTGTATTCTCA
The DNA here is from genome assembly GCF_002870075.4 of Lactuca sativa. NCBI lineage: Eukaryota > Viridiplantae > Streptophyta > Magnoliopsida > Asterales > Asteraceae > Lactuca > Lactuca sativa. The sequence goes on from NC_056628.2 coordinate 102,275,335, forward strand.
GGGAACCGCTAAGCAGGTTTGGAAACCAACTTTTAGGGATTAACGCTCTGACGTTAATTACTTCTTTTGAAAGATGTTTATGTATTTATCTTTTTAACATGTAACAAATACAATTATGTAAACATTTTGTAACCTTTTTATATTTATGGTGGTATGTACTTTCCTTACTATGAACTCTTATGATACTGAATATGACGTCCTCCGCCCCCGAACATATCCGCCGTTCTGGTTTGAGGGTGTGACAGATTGGTATTAGAGCATTGTCTATAGTGAATTAAGTATATCAAAACCATTTTTGGTATACAACTATAAACACAACTGGGCAAAAACACTCTGAGTAAGAGTCATACTTTTAAAAATTAAATTTATTTAATTTTTGTAAAGTAGGCATGCATTCATTTCATATTAATAACAGTGTCATAAATAGATCAATATAGAAGTATTATAAATAAATTGTGCAGTGCAGGTGTGCCTTGGGACATGTAATCGGAACTGGGATGAATATAGCCTGATCAACTATATTTGTCCGAGAGCCGACTAACGTATGCCAGGGAGTGTCTGCAGTGGACAACAAATTTAAAACTTACCATGAGCATATCATTAAGAATACTATGGGAGTATTTGGATATCTTCAACCGTCAAACTTAAGCATAAAACTTTACACGCTTTAGCTTATAGTCAATTCTTAACCCTATTCTCGTATAGACTCAATGGCTGGATTTCATCACACCGGCGACCCCTACTACCCCAACTAAGGTAATGAGGGATGGATTGTAGACGACCCCGAGGAGGAACCCATGGAAGACGAGGAAGAGGAAGATTTAGATAGCTCAGCCTCAGAGCCCGAGGTAATTAATCTGCCAGCTGTCCGACCTCCATCCGTTCGACCTCCTTTCAGGATGGGATTTCAAGGACCAACTCCCGTCTGGGGAAGCCACATCCATCATTGGAGCCAGCAGCAAGGACTGCGTCCTCCTTACGGTATGTGTCGGGACTTCTACAATGTCAGCGGAGGAAGTTCAGCTGATCGAGCACTCCCAGTTATGGTAGGCAAACTTGCCAATCAGGCTTATCAATCTGGAGTCCAGGCAAACCGGATTCACGAGGTTGACATGAGGATGGAGGATAACGCAGCTGATATCCGACGCCTTGACATGCTACAAGGGAATGCTTAACTCCACACCAACTCTCCCCAAGAGCAAATTACTGTAGCTCTCTTCGAAATGAGAGATTTGAGGGAGCAATAAGCTGCCTTTGACAGACGTCTCATGGGAGCCAAGCAATCGGATGCGGAATCGAGCTCCAAGCACAATCCGCGCCGCGAGTAGTGCTCACCTAACTCCCAAATTTTGATATAGAATAGGATCACCGGCTAAAAGTCTTACTTTCTTTAACAGTCTGTAATTGGAGAGCTTTAAAAAGGTCAATTTTGTTCTAACTTTGGATGTAACACAACCATATTTTAATATATATATATATATATATATATATATATATATATATATATATATATATATATATATATATATAAGGCATATCTCTTTTGTATGTTAATTTTGTGCATTTCTGTGACACCCCAAAACCAAGAACGGCGGAAACGTTCTGGGGCGGAGGACGTCATGTATAGTATCACAACACAGTAAATGTAAATAAGCAAACAACATCATCCATTGCATTAAATATATAATTTTAATACAAGTGTGTTCTGTACAGTTATAGACACCAAAAATAATGTAACACAAAATAATATGAGATGAGTCTTGAATGCACTCCATCTTCTCAAAAGCTGGCCTCGGTACCTGTCTACTGATGACCTGAGAATACAAGTTATTTTGAAAGAGTTTATCAGCATTAAGCTCGTGAGTTCATAAGTATTTTAGTGTCAATGTTTGTGACAAAAACGTTTGAACCTGTCTCAATGTATAAGTTTGTAAAAATGTAAGTAAATATTTGAAAGTGTTTGTAAAAGTTTGAATTTCTCAGAAAATCCTATATTTTCTATAAAAGTAACCTTCTACCAAGGCTTAACTGTTTTGTAAACTCATCTGTTGTAAAAGTGTGTAATTACCCAAGTATAACTATCATTTGATAAAATATAGTTTGTACATTAATGCTTAAGTGAGATTATCACTAAAATATATAATGGGTAAATCATTGTAGTATTGTAGCTTTGTATAATAAGAACTGCTGCTGTACTAATTACTACTACCTTAAACCGGATTTATATTAAGGTATAATGTGATAAATTGCACCATGCTATCGACTGGTAACAACGACATAATGAATAGTCGTAATAAAGAAATGACGTTTGGCACCCGCAGACCTGCAGGTCCGGCTGTAGCTAGCAGCAAGGTGTAGGATAGTCAATCCAGTATAGATCTATACGTAAACTCACACTCTCCCTCCAAGAGAATTCTGGCTACAACTCGGGCCATGACATTTAAGGCATGCTCCGATACAGTGGATCACAATTGTTAACGTATTCATGTATATGTAATGTTTCTCGTTCTAGTATAGTTGTATATGTTCATGTTTCTAGTATGACTGTATATGTACATGTTTCTAGTGTAGCTGTATAAGCACTTGTTTCTAGTATAGCTGTATATGTACTTGTTTCTAGTATAGCTGTATATGTGCTTGTTTCTAGTATAGCTGTATATGTACTTGTTTCTAGTATAGCTGTATATGTACTTGTGTTACCCCGATGGTAACTAACTATTGATGTACTGATAAGTATGAATATGGAAGTACTTTTATGTCTATACATGTATATATGATATACAAGTAATATGGAAACGACCTTCGGATGGTCACCCGAAATCCCACCAGACCACATCCAAATCGAGGAAAAGGAAATAGGGTGGATGGCCTTCCTAAGCCCTTTAAACATTATTTATATATCTATACATATATGGGCATGCAATTGAATATGTAAAAGCATAAATAGGTTTTCATAAGACATTTGAAGCATAAATATAATTTCAAGAGGAGATCGACTTGATGTCGATCTATAAAACAATTTGAAGGCATAAGTTGATAAAACAGTTTAAGTATAAGAAATATTTGTTTGAATCACAGTTTGTAAATAAGTTTGGATAGTAAAAGAGTTTGTAAAACATTTCAAGGTAAAGCAGTTTGATAAACAGTTTGAAAAGTGGTAAAAATAGTTGTTTTCTTAGTTATTAATCACATGTGATTAAATGCAATCACATGTGATTGAAGCAATAACTATAAGTATTTGACTTGTATTCCCCCATATAGTATTTAAAACATTTAAAATCATTTCAAAGGTTGATTTAAGGGGTATGAACTCACTTGTGGTGAGTCGTTTGAATTGCAGTGTCGGATATCGTGCTAGGTGGCAAACGGAGACTTGTTTACACGCACGAGCCTAGTTATCATATAATAAGCATATATATAACTAATTAGACAAATAATAACTTAATAAATAAGTTAAGACACTTAGGAACATGTAAACACTTTTTATAAGTGTTTAAGGTCCAAATGGTTGCATCTAAGTTGCTACGGGACAAGGAAAAAGGGTTTGAAACATCAAATGGCCTTGCATAAGAGTTCACCACCCAACAAACCCCACCCTTTGGAGTTTACGGCCGTAAACTCATGGGTTTATGGCCGTGAACTCCTCACATGGTGGTTTTGGGTGTTTTAAAGTGCTATCTTGATCCCAGAACACTCCTAGCTTTGTTGGAATAACACATGAAGTAGTTTAAGGCCCTAGAATACTCCATAGGGGAGTTTACGGCCAAAGGACCACATCCCCTAGAGTTTACGGCCGTAAACTCCTATGGGGTGATGGCTTTTAATTGTTTTGAGGCCCTTGCATGTGTAGGATAGCTTCCAAACTTTTATCTAAGGCTAATGGGGACAAGATGCACTCATTTGTGCCTTCACTTGGAGTTTACGGCCCAAGATATGTTCCTTGGCCGTAAACTCCTTTTAAGGAGTGATTATGATGCCTTTTGTTCTCCATTCAAGTCCCATGTGTTCAAGGTAATTGTCTTTAAGGCCTAAGGTGTGATTGTGGTGCATTTTACCCTTAGAAAAGGGGTTTACGGCCCAAGAGATATTCTTAGCCGTAAACTCCTATAAATCTATGATTTTGAATTGTTTTGAAGTCCAAAATAAGCACAAGCATTTTAGGGTTAAAGTCCTTAAGCATTAGGGGTTGATTAGGGCACTAAATGCCCTTGAAAAGGGGTTTACGACCCAAGAGAAGTTCTTGGCCGTAAACTCCTGTTACTTGGGTTTCTTGGATGATTTCTAGTCTATAAAGATCATACACAAAGTCCTTGATAAGTTGCCTAACATGGGGATGGGTCTAGGAAGCCTTTATGTTCCATTTTGGAGTTTACTCCCCAAGAACGTTCTTGGGCTGTAAAATCCCGGATCTTGTAATCTAAACATGTAATTTGTGTTATGAAGCATCTAACAAGTATTGAAACACATTTAGTAAAGTAGACTCACAATCTGGGATGAAAACCCGAAGATCCGTTAGAGAGAATATGGCTTTTCTCTATTTGGAATTGTAAATAATGAATTAATTTAATTCAGAAAACTATTTATAGTCCTGGAATATTTTGGCAGAAAATATTTTTATTCCTGATATTGGACTGTAACATTATGAAACTTGAAATGCTCAAATTTCACAAAACCAGGAGCATCCACTCTCCTGATAACTCCATAAACAGAAACCCTAATGTACACAAAGTTGTTCGGAAAAGTGTGAAAATCACAGAAACTGGACTAGCTTCTATTGGATAGATAATGTTCGTACAATGGAAATTTCGGGTTGTCACATCATCCCCCTGTTAGAGGGAATTTCGTCCCGAAATTAGAATTTAAGCAAATATAAAGTTACAACAACTAAGCGAAAAGATGAGGGTATTTCAACTTCATCTGATCCTCGCGTTCCCAAGTGAATTCCGGTCCTCGCTTGGCGTTCCAGCGAACCTTCACGATAGGGATATGGCTTTGTTTCGTCTGCTTGACCTCACGGTCCATGATTTCTACAGGTTCTTCCACGAAGTTGAGGCTCTCGTTGATCTCGATCTCGTCGAGTGGGATTACGAGAGTCTCGTCGGACAGACACTTTTTCAAGTTAGATACGTGGAATGTAGAATGTACGTTACGAAGTGTGTCGGGTAGGTCGAGTTTGTAAGCTACTGGGCCGACTCTGGCAAGAATCTCGAAAGGCCCTATGTACCTCGGATTAAGCTTTCCACGCTTGCCGAAGCGTATCAAGCCCTTCCAGGGTGAGACCTTGAGAAGGACTCGGTCTCCCACCTGAAATTCCAAAGGTTTTCTTCGTTTATCGGCGTAGCTCTTCTGTCGGTCTCTAGAGGCTTTCAATCGTTCACGGATCTGAACGATTTTCTCTGTCGTTTCCCGAATGATTTCCGGACCGGTGAGAGTACTGTCGGCAACTTTCCCTCTTGCTAATTGGGTATCACCCACCTCAGCCCATCACAGAGGGGATCTGCACTTTCGGCCGTAGAGAGGTTCGAATGGAGCAGCCTTGATGCTCGTGTGATAACTGTTATTATAGGAAAATTCGACAAGGGTTAAATGAGTATCCCATGCCTTCCCAAAATCAATCACACAGGCTCGCAACATATCTTCCAGTGTTTGGATGGTCCTCTCACTCTGTCCGTCGGTCTGTGGATGGTAGGCTGTGCTCATGTCCAGCCTTGTTCCTAGGGAACGTTGTAGTGATTGCCAAAATCTTGAGGTGAACCTACTATCTCTATCGGAGATAATGGACATAGGTACACCATGCAACCGTACAATTTCCCTAATGTATGTTCTCGTAAGTTTCTCCATCTTGTCGGTTTCTTTGATAGGCAGGAAGTGTGCAGACTTGGTCAATCTATCAACGATGACCCATATGGTGTCAAGTCCACCCGTTGTCTTGGGCAACTTGGTTATGAAATCCATAGTGATCCGCTCCCACTTCCATTCTGGGATCTCTGGCTGTTGCAGTAAACCAGAGGGCTTCTGGTACTCGACCTTAACCTTTGCGCAAGTAAGGCATTTACTCACGAAGGTAGCAATCTCTGCTTTCATATTAGGCCACCAGTATAGCTTTTTAAGATCCAGATACATCTTATCTAACCCTGGGTGGACGGAATACCGAGTGTTGTGCGCCTCGGTCATGACCAAGTCTCGGAAACCACCGTGTTTCGGTGTCCAGATCCGGTCCATGAAATATAAAGCTCTGTCACCCTTGGCTTCAAAGTTCTTGTCCATTCCCCTAAGGGATTCACTCGACACATTTTCAGGTTTCATGGCCTCAAGTTGAGCCGCCTGAATTTGCTTAGTCAGGTGTGAATGGATGGTTATTGATAATGACTTGACTTTGCGACCAGAATATTCCTTCCGACTTAGGGCGTCTGCTACTACGTTGGCTTTACCCGGATGATAACGAATATCGCATTCGTAATCACTGAGTAGCTTGACCCACCGTCGTTGTCTCATGTTTAGCTCCTTCTGATCGAAAATGTGTTGTAAACTCTTGTGGTCGGTAAAGATAGTGCTCTTCGTTCCATACAAGTAATGTCTCCAGATCTTCAGAGCAAACACTACTGCTCCTAGTTCAAGATCGTGGGTCGTGTAGTTGACCTCGTGTGTCTTCAACTGTCTCGAGGCGTAGGCGATGACCTTACCTCGCTGCATCAGAACACATCCGAGTCCTTGATTGGATGCATCGCAATAGACTATGAAGTCTTCTATTCCTTCTGGAAGGGATAGTATCGGCGCGGTGCACAAGGCTCGCTTGAGCGTTTGGAACGCTCTTTCTTGCTTCTCTTCCCAGTCAAAGGCCACGCCTTTCTGGGTCAGGGTCGTAAGAGGTTTCGCTATTCGGGAGAAGTTCTGAATGAACCTGCGGTAGTAGCCAGCGAGACCTAGAAATTGACAAATTTCTGTAGGCGTCTTTGGTGCTGACCAGTTCTCAATGGCTTTTATTTTGGATGGGTCCACGTGAATTCCCTCTTCGCTTACCACGTGTCCTAAGAATTCGACTCTTCGGATCCAAAATTCACATTTCGAGAACTTCGCATAAAGTTTCTCTTTTCGTAGTGTCTCTAGAACTTGTCGCAGGTGATCGCCATGCTCTTTCTTACTTCGGGAGTAGATCAGGATGTCGTCGATGAAAACGATGACGAACTGATCCAAGTAAGGTCGGCATACTCTATTCATCAGATCCATGAAGACTGCGGGCGCATTGGTCAATCCGAATGGCATCACCACGAACTCGTAGTGTCCGTAACGAGTTCGGAAGGCTGTCTTTGGCACATCCTCCTCGAGCACTCGTAACTGGTGATATCCGGATCTCAGATCAATCTTGGAAAAATAGTTCGCCCCTTGCAGTTGGTTGAATAGATCATCTATGCGTGGCAGAGGATAACGATTTTTGATCGTCAATTTGTTGAGTTCTCTGTAGTCAATACACATACGGAATGATCCGTCTTTCTTCTTAACGAACAAGACCGGTGCTCCCCAAGGTGAGAAACTTGGTCTTATAAAGCCCTTGCTGAGCAGTTCGTTAAGTTGACCAGAGAGTTCTTGCATCTCGGCTGGTGCTAAGTGGTAGGGCGACTTGGCTATGGGGGTAGCTCCTGGGACTAAGTCGATTCTGAACTCGACTTGTCGTTGCGGAGGTAATCCGGGTAGCTCTTCTGGGAAAATGTCGGGGAAGTCGCTCACTACTGGGAGGTTCTTTAGTTCCTTCGTTTCTAGGTTCGTGTCGACGACGTGAGCAAGGAATGCGTGGTATTCTTTGCGCAAATATTTCTATGCTTGAATACTAGATATTATGCGAAGACTCGCACCAGGTTTGTCGCCGTAGACTATAAGAGTTTCGTTAGACGGGAGGTTTAGTCGGACTGCTTTCTCGTAGCACATGATGTCGGCGCGATTTAGACTTAACCAATCCATGTCGATAATAACGTCGAAACTTTTTATTGAGACCGGCATAAGGTCGATTGGGAATGAATGGTTATCTAAAGTTAGAAGGCAACCTAAGTATATGCTATTAGTACTTTCAGTTTTCCCATTGGCCATTTCTACTCTGAATTGTTCATTAAGTGCGTGTGGTTGTTGCTTAAGCATGCGAGCAAATTTGTGGTTTACGAAGCTTCGCTCCGCTTCACTATCGAACAGAATGCATGCATAGGAGTTATCAAGGAGGAACGTACCAGTCACCACTGTCGGGTCAACAACTGCTTCTCCGTGGCCTATAGCTAGTACCCTCCCTGCTCCACCAGCATTCTTTGCTTTGGGGCAGTCCCTATTATAGTGGCCTGCTTCGCCACATCCATAGCAAGTTGGGCTCGCGCCTGAGCCAGGAACTTGGTTGATAGGTTGTGCCGGGAACTTACAGAAACGGACGGTGTGTCCTTTTCTGTTGCAGTTTCAGCACTGCGCTTCACGGCAGGGGCCGTTGTGGTGGTAGTTGCATTTGTTGCACTTGGGCAAACTTCCAACATACCGACTCACCGGAGCAGTAGTATCAGTAGTAGGGGCTACCGCAGCATGTACTGCCACGATTTGCTGTTTCTTTGAAGCTTGCTGCTTCTTCTTCTCATCCCAGAACTTCCGCTTGGTGCCAGCGGGTTTAGAGTGTTCTGGGATGGTTAGGGTGGTTGTGGTTGCAGGGGTCTTGACTCCATGGTCAATGAGTCTTTGTGCCAATCGCTTGGCACTGTCGAAGGTAGCGGGGTTGGATGCTAAGACATTCCCCTGGTATGGAGGCACTAGCCCCCATACGTACCGTTCGATCTTTTTCCCTTCAGTGGGAACGATATTGGGGCATAGGGCCACCAGTTCGCTAAATCGGGCAGTATAAGCGATCAAATTGGTGCCCATCATGGTCAGATTCCAGAGTTCATGTTCTAACTTCTGGACTTCGCCTCTCGGGCAGTATTCCTCAGTCATGAGGTCCTTTATCGTTTCCCAGCCCATGTCGTTAGCCACGACGAGAGTTAGGGCTTTAACGTGGCCGTTCCACCACGTTAGGGCTTTTCCCTCAAAGGTGCATGCGGCATATTTCACTTTGCACGTAGCAGGGCATGAACAGATTTCGAAGACTGATTCAGTCTTCTCGAACCATTGCGAGAGAGCAATGACTCTGTCGGTGCCATAGAAAGGCTTCGGCTTGCAGTTTGTAAAATCCTTGTAGGAGCACTCCCTTGAGCGCACAGGGATTTCGATCGGAATAGATTCCATAGGGGTTCCACCTCTGCTAGCATCTGATGAGTGATACTGAGCCATGGCAGTTGCCACTGCTACAGCTACGACAGCATTCAGGGCTGCAGTATCGATGACCGGAGGCGGTGGAGGCGCAAGATTATTCCTATTCCTGGGAGATTTGCGAGGAGGCATCTTTCAGCTATAAGTTTATAAAGATAAGAAAGATGGTAAGAATCAATTTGCAAGCAACATGAGAGTGATACATGGACTAACTAACCATAGCCCAACAGTTGAATGAGTGTTTGAAATCACAATAAGAAATATCAGTAGGAATACACAAGTGTATAAATTTTTCCCACATATCAGATAGATTTCAATAGTACAGGTATTACTGATGTAATAAGTTCAAGGAAAATCGACCTAACAGCAGGTCTTACATCATACCAGAAGGACAAGACTGACAGTCCTAGATTCCTAATTAGAGTATCGAAAGTTAGGAATATTTTACAGACAAGTGCTACATAGAGCACATAAGTTCAAGGCTATGCCTAAATCAAAAGACAGAGATGTACTAGACATCATCTATTGGCGATGGGAATTCCTCGGGCGAGCCCTGAGGTCGGACACTTGGCGAAACACCTCTTGAAGGTGTCGGTCTTGAGCTCTCTGACGAGCTCGAAGTTCTAAGACTTCAGCACGGGAGGCAGCCAGCTGTTGCTGCAGGGTTTCGTTGGTTCTCCGGGTCCGTTCCATGTCTTCTTCAAGACGGCGGATGCGGACTGTGTTGACACCTGAGTTGGCATCAACCTCCATGACCCGGTCGATGGCTGCTCGACCTTGCTCGACATTACGAGCTATTCTGCGGATGATTACCGGCAGAGCTCTATCAGCAGAGCCACCATCGCTGATGTTGTAAAAGGTTCGGTCCCCAAAGTATGGTAAGGGTTGACCCTGTTCATCACTCCAGCGATTCAGGTTGTTTGCCCACATGGGAGTAGGACCTGGAAACGCTGGTCGAGGGTTGCTGTTCGGGGCTTGACCTACAAGCGGTAGGTTGTTGACTTCAGGCTCGGAGTCAGATCCATCAGAAAAGCCTTCTGCGAGGTGATCATCCAAAGGGATTGGATGCTCATCTTCAGGCTCTTCATCGATCCACCCGGCATTGCCTTCATTGGGAAAGTAAGGGTCGCCATGATGGAATCCGGCCATTTAGATCTACGTGAGAAGAGAGGTATAAGAATATAGTATACGTGTAACTAGTAGCACAAAATACACCTATTGTATTTTAAGTTTTAAGTTCTACTGATCTTCTTGTGGTAGTGTTGGTAAGTTTTTAGACTTGTTAACATATCACAACCATTCTAGGGCATATCCTAATCACTCCTAGGACCAGCATAGTTGATCAGGCTATGCCCTTCCCAGGACTGACCATACATCCCCGAGCTCACTTGTGATATTCAACAATCGTAATACTTTTGTTCTTGTCATTGTGACACTGATTTTAGTATGAATGCAGACTAGTATACTTAATTAAATATTTTATTATTTAAAGTATAGACTCTTGGTCAGAGTGTTTTAATCCCATTTGGGTTTATAGATTAGTATATCTTTTATGGGTTGATATACTTGATTCACTATAAACAATGCTCTGATACCAATCTGTCACACCCCAAAACCAAGAACGGCGGAAACGTTCTGGGGCAGAGGACGTCATGTATAGTATCACAACACAGTAAATGTAAATAAGCAAACAACATCATCCATTGCATTAAATATATAATTTTAATACAAGTGTGTTCTGTACAGTTATAGACACCAAAAATAATGTAACACAAAATAATATGAGATGAGTCTTGAATGCACTCCATCTTCTCAAAAGCTGGCCTCGGCACCTGTCTACTGATGACCTGAGAATACAAGTTATTTTGAAAGAGTTTATCATCATTAAGCTGGTGAGTTCATAAGTATTTTAGTGTCAATGTTTGTGACAAAAACGTTTGAACCTGTCTCAATGTATAAGTTTGTAAAAATGTAAGTAAATATTTGAAAGTGTTTGTAAAAGTTTGAATTTCTCAGAAAATCCTATATTTTCTATAAAAGTAACCTTCTACCAAGGCTTAACTGTTTTGTAAACTCGTCTGTTGTAAAAGTGTGTAATTACCCAAGTATAACTATCATTTGATAAAATATAGTTTGTACATTAATGCTTAAGTGAGATTATCACTAAAATATATAATGGGTAAATCATTGTAGTACTGTAGCTTTGTATAATAAGAACTGCTGCTGTACTAATTACTACTACCTTAAACCGGATTTATATTAAGGTATAATGTGATAAATTGCACCATGCTATCGACTGGTAACAACGACATAATGAATGGTCGTAATAAAGAAATGACGTTTGGCACCCGCAGACCTGCAGGTCCGGCTGTAGCTAGCAGCAAGGTGTAGGATAGTCAATCCAGTATAGATCTATACGTAAACTCACGCTCTCCCTCCAAGAGAATTCTGGCTACAACTCGGGCCATGACATTTAAGGCATGCTCCGATACAGTGGATCACAATTGTTAACGTATTCATGTATATGTAATGTTTCTCGTTCTAGTATAGTTGTATATGTTCATGTTTCTAGTATGACTGTATATGTACATGTTTCTAGTGTAGCTGTATAAGCACTTGTTTCTAGTATAGCTGTATATGTACTTGTTTCTAGTATAGCTGTATATGTGCTTGTTTCTAGTATAGCTGTATATGTACTTGTTTCTAGTATAGCTGTATATGTACTTGTGTTACCCCAATGGTAACTAACTATTGATGTACTGATAAGTATGAATATGGAAGTACTTTTATGTCTATACATGTATATATGATATACAAGTAATATGGAAACGACCTTCGGATGGTCACCCGAAATCCCACCAGACCACATCCAAATCGAGGAAAAGGAAATAGGGCGGATGGCCTTCCTAAGCCCTTTAAACATTATTTATATATCTATACATATATGGGCATGCAATTGAATATGTAAAAGCATAAATAGGTTTTCATAAGACATTTGAAGCATAAATATAATTTCAAGAGGAGATCGACTTGATGTCGATCTATAAAACAATTTGAAGGCATAAGTTGATAAAACAGTTTAAGTATAAGAAATATTTGTTTGAATCACAGTTTGTAAATAAGTTTGGATAGTAAAAGAGTTTGTAAAACATTTCAAGGTAAAGCAGTTTGATAAACAGTTTGAAAAGTGGTAAAAATAGTTGTTTTCTTAGTTATTAATCACATGTGATTAAATGCAATCACATGTGATTGAAGCAATAACTATAAGTATTTGACTTGTATTCCCCCCCATAAAGTATTTAAAACATTTAAAATCATTTCAAAGGTTGATTTAAGGGGTATGAACTCACTTGTGGTGAGTCGTTTGAATTGCAGTGTCAGATACCGTGCTAGGTGGCAAACGGAGACTTGTTTACACGCACGAGCCTAGTTATCATATAATAAGCATATATATAACTAATTAGACAAATAATAACTTAATAAATAAGTTAAGACACTTAGGAACATGTAAACACTTTTTATAAGTGTTTAAGGTCCAAATGGTTGCATCTAAGTTGCTACGGGACAAGGAAAAAGGGTTTGAAACATCAAATGGCCTTGCATAAGAGTTCACCACCCAACAAACCCCACCCTTTGGAGTTTACGGCCGTAAACTCATGGGTTTATGGCCGTGAACTCCTCACATGGTGGTTTTGGGTGTTTTAAAGTGCTATCTTGATCCCAGAACACTCCTAGCTTTGTTGGAATAACACATGAAGTAGTTTAAGGCCCTAGAATACTCCATAGGGGAGTTTACGGCCAAAGGACCTCATCCCCTAGAGTTTACGGCCGTAAACTCCTATGGGTTGATGGCTTTTAATTGTTTTGAGGCCCTTGCATGTGTAGGATAGCTTCCAAACTTTTATCTAAGGCTAATGGGGACAAGATGCACTCATTTGTGCCTTCACATGGAGTTTACGGCCCAAGATATGTTCCTTGGCCGTAAACTCCTTTTAAGGAGTGATTATGATGCCTTTTGTTCTCCATTCAAGTCCCATGTGTTCAAGGTAATTGTCTTTAAGGCCTAAGGTGTGATGTGGTGCATTTTACCCTTAGAAAAGGGGTTTACGGCCCAAGAGATATTCTTAGCCGTAAACTCGTATAAATCTATGATTTTGAATTGTTTTGAAGTCCAAAATAAGCACAAGCATTTTAGGGTTAAAGTCCTTAAGCATTAGGGGTTGATTAGGGCACTAAATGCCCTTGAAAAGGGGTTTACGGCCCAAGAGAAGTTCTTGGCCGTAAACTCCTATTACTTGGGTTTCTTGGATGATTTCTAGTCTATAAAGATCATACACAAAGTCCTTGATAAGTTGCCTAACATGGGGATGGGTCTAGGAAGCCTTTATGTTCCATTTTGGAGTTTACTCCCCAAGAACGTTCTTGGGCGGTAAAATCCCGGATCTTGTAATCTAAACATGTAATTTGTGTTATGAAGCATCTAACAAGTATCGAAACACATTTAGTAAAGTAGACTCACAATCTGGGATGAAAACCCGAAGATCCGTCAGAGAGAATATGACTTTTCTCTATTTGGAATTGTAAATAATGAATTAATTTAATTCAGAAAACTATTTATAGTCCTGGAATATTTTGGCAGAAAATATTTTTATTCCTGATATTGGACTGTAACATTATGAAACTTGAAATGCTCAAATTTCACAAAACCAGGAGCATCCACTCTCCTGATAACTCCATAAACAGAAACCCTAATGTACACAAACTTGTTCGGAAAAGTGTGAAAATCACAGACACTGGACTAGCTTCTATTGGATAGATAATGTTCGTACAATGGAAATTTCGGGTTGTCACAATTTCATTCGAGTTCATGAGATTATCTATTGCTATTTAGACTCCATTTGTGAATCAAAGTCGAAGCCCTGTGTAGGTCAAACCAAAATTTTAAACTATTAAAGATAGTTAACTCACTATCATTCAACCCTCGACCACCAAAACTAATGATCATTCATTTTTAATTATTGGTAGCGCGATTCCTCCTCGTCCAAACCTAAGACCCAGGCCGGGAACGATACCAATACCACCTCCACCCTCAACTTATGATCCGACCATTGTCCAGGTTGCTATCACAGCAACAGTAACCGCCACCCTCTCTCAAATAAACTCCAACAGAAATGGAGGGGCTGGAAGCAGCATGAATCATTCCAACCATGGCACTGGTCATGGCCAAGTAAGGGAATGTACTTATAAGGAGTTCTCCAACGCAAAGCCAAAAACTTTTAATGGAACAGGGGGATTCATTGCACTGATGCAATGGTTCGAAAAGACCGAAACGGTCTTTGAGATCTGCTCTTGCCAAGAAGCGAGCAAAGTCAAGTTCACCGCTTGCACCCTCATTGATCGAGCCCTCACCTGGTGGAAAAGCCATGTGAAGTCCGTGATTCTCACCGTCGCCAACGCCTTAAGTTGGGAGGACTTAAAGGTCCTACTACTGGAAATACTGCCCAAGGGGCAAGATACAAAAGCTAGAGCAGGAGCTCTGGAATCTGAAGATGATTGGGTCTGACCTAGTAGCCTACACGGCCAGGTTCAGCGACCTTGCCACCTTGTGCCCTGCCATGGTCAACCCAGAACCAAAAAAGGTTGAGAGGTACATTTGGGGGTTGTCACCCCAGATTCAAGGTCACATCTTGGCCTCCAACCCTATCACTTTCAACAGCGCTAAGCGCCTGGCTCAGCGACTCATCGACCACGGGGTCAAACAGGGTACTGTTGCAGCTACTCCTGACCCATCAAAGGAGGTACAGGGCCAGGGAAGGCCTTGGAACAAGAGAAGGGGGCAAACACTACAGGGGAAACCCAAGAAACAACAAGTGGTAGCGGCTCACGCTGTTACTATTCCTGCCACCACTGCACCCACAAGTTCATACAGTAGGAGATTTCCGAAGTGCAACCAATGTAGCTTCCACCACCACGGTCCTTGCAGTGACTTCAAATGCACCAGGTGAAATAAGAAGGGGCGTAAGGCCCGCTTCTTCAAGGAGCCATCCCAACAAGCCACCCCCACTGCTAATGTCGGAGTGCCTGCTTTGAGTGCGGAGCCACGGGACACTATCGCAAGGACTGCCCGAAGGCAAATGATAGGAATACCGGCGGAAGGGGCCGAGTGTTCGCAATGGGACAGGAAGAAGTCGTTGCTGACCCCACTGTTGTTATGGGTATGTTTCTTCTCAATAACTCGTATGCATGCATTTTGTTTGATAGTGGAGCGGAGAGGAGTTTCGTAAGTCATAATTTTAAAGGACTGGTGAAACAAACACCCTAGTCATTAAGTGAACCATTTATAGTAGAAATGGCCAACGGTAAAACAAAGGGCACTAAGGAGATATACCTAAACTGTAACCTAACACTAAACGATAATACCTTTCTAATCAGCCTCATGCCATTCTCGATTAAGAGTTTCGATGTCATCATAGGCATGGACTGGCTGAGTTCTCATCACACGGACATTTTATATTACGATAAGGCCGTTCGCCTTAATCTGCCAACCGGCGAAACCCTCATAATCTATGGCGACAAACCCAGTACCACTCTTCGTATTATCTCGTATATCCAAGCTTAGAAGTGCCTTCGCAAGGAATGTCATGCGTTTTTAGCAAATGTCGTGGATGTGAAAACGCGAAGTCCAGGACATCAAGAGCGTGCCTGACGTATGCGAATTTCCCGATGTTTTTCCCGAAGATCTTCCAGGAATACCACCCGCGAGACAAGTCGAATTCATAATCGATCTGATTCCCGGAGCTACCCCAGTAGCCAAAGAGCCCTATCGATTAGCCCCAGCGGAGATGCAAGAGCTATCCAACCAACTGAATGAGCTAGTTAACAAAGGATTCATCAGGCCGAGCTTCTCGCCTTAGGGAGCACCAGTGTTGTTTGTGAAAAAGAAGGATGGATCATTTAGGATGTGCATCGACTACTGAGAGCTCAACAAACTTACCATCAAGAACCGATATCCCCTACCACGAATCGAAGACTTATTCGACCAACTCCAACGAGCCAACTACTTCTCCAAGATCGATCAGAGATCGGGATATCACCAGCTGCGAGTCCTGGAGAGTGATATTCCCAAGACGGCCTTCCGAACAAGATACGAGCATTACGCGTTTGTAGTGATGCCGTTCGGACTAACTAATGCCCCTGTCGTATTCATGGACTTAATGAATCGGGTGTGTCGTCCATTCTTGGATAAATTTGTGATAGTATTCATAAATGACATACTCATTTATTCAAAGAGTAAAGAAGAGCATGGCCAACATCTGAGACAAGTCATAGAGACATCACGAGCTGAGAGACTTTATGCGAAGTTCTCAAAATGCGAGTTTTGGATTAGGAAGGTGGACTTCCTAGGTCACGTGATCAGCGAAGAAGGAATCCACATGGACCTATCTAAGATCAGGGCTATCGAAAATTGGTTTGCACCAACTACACCAACGGAGATTCGCCAATTTCTAGGCATTGCTGGTAATTATCGAAGGTTCTTTCAGAACTTCTCCAGCATCGTAATGCCTCTTACCTCCCTAACTCAGAAAGGTATAACCTACAACTAGAAAGAAAAGCAAGATGCTGCATTTCAAACCCTAAAACAGGACCTATGCAGTGCACCCATTCTTTCTCTTCCAGAGGAGATCGAAGATTTTGTGGTGTATTGCGATGCTTCGAACAAAGGGTTGTGTGACAACCCGATATTTCAACTCTTTGTAATGACCTAAAAGGGGTCAAGTATTGTAACCACTTTTGAGTAATAAAATTTACTTTCATAATAAAATGTACAAATAGTTCTATTTAATTTCCTTCTATGTTTAAATGTCTTTGAACCATGATCGTACGTGAAAAGAACGCCCAAATCCGACTTCATATAGCGAAGTTATGATTTTTCCAAGTTCGGCTTAGCAACAGACAGCTAAAAACTCGAATCGGAGATCGAGCGACTTTTGGCCGGAATGACCTAAACGAGAATCGAAGGTCTCGACAATGGTATTCCAGCGGTAAAAAGTCTGGCAAAAACCGACATCAGATAAAGAAGTTATGAATTTTCAAAGAAATTCCTTAAACACGATGAGTTTATAATAAATAAAAAAAAAAAATTTCTGAATTTGCCGACGGAGTCTAAACGAAAGTTGTAGAGCGTAGTCTCACCTACGCGTGGATATAAAGACCATCGAAAACGGAGTTCGTATGAAGAAGATATGAATTTTTGAAGTTTATTAAATAAATTATATATTTATTTAATTCAAAAATTGGACATTCTCCGAAGAAGGGTCAGCGTCCTCATCCGAGGTACGCGCTGCGTACCCCTGTACGCCCTGCGTAACCGAGAGACTTGGCCTCTGATCGTCCACGTCGCCCTATCCGAGGCATCCGACCCGTCCGAAGCGCCCGACCCGTCCGACCCGCCGACCCGTCCGACCCGCTGTCCCGTCCGACCCGCCTCCCCAGCAACCCGTCCCATCCGAAGCCGAGGCAGTCGAGGCTTCGGTCATGCATGACGTACGCGTACGCGCTGCGTACGAGCGTACGCCCCGCGTACCGAGGAGGTTCAGCCTTCCTATAAATAGGATGCGAGGGCTTCCGAGAAAAGGGCTCAATTCTCTCCTCTCTCTCACAATCTTGCCTCGTTTTCCGTGTCCGTTCAAACCCGAAGCTCTGGTCTTTTTGGCTCAAGTCCCGAGGGTCGATTTTACTCCCGAGATTCCTGAGAATCCCAAGGAAAATCCGTTTCCCGAGACGAAACTCTGCCCGGTTTTCCATCTCGCTATCTTCAAACTTTCAAGTGAGTTTCATACCCCTTAATCAACCTTTTTAAATATTCTAAATGCTTTTATATGCTTTCAAGGGGGGGGGGGGGAGGATTACAAGTAAAACACACGAGTATTATCGTGTGTTACATAAAGAAACTCTTTTATATGCTGTTATATATCCAAATCACATGCGACTTATAAACCTTTAAGGAACTTTCATATATATAACATATGTTAAAATAGCATTCTATCTTTTGAAATATAAATTTGTTGTAATGCATGTATAAACTAAACTTTTCTTAGATTATTCTTGTCTATCTTAGACTCTACACCAAAAATCTATGCTTTCATAAACAAGTGATTCCTTTTCTAGGTATTTCTAAACAAACAAGACACACTTTTAGAAAACTATAATAGGTATAGTTTTACGAACAAATTTCTAACTCTTATGTACTAGAAACATGAATTCCAAGAAGTTTACTTTCGTATACAAGAACAAACGTAACATTTTAACAAGTAGATCTGTTTTTATACCACGGTTTTGTGAGACACTAACTTCATGTACGTTCGAGTACACATTTCAAGTCCTGTATTATATACCAGAATCCCTTGGAGGGGGAACATGGTGTTTGTGTATAGATCTATACGGGCTTGACAACCCGCGCCCTGACTGTTAGCTGCAGTCCACCGTTTGGGGTGACAAACGTCATAACATTCCAACGCCTGAAGAACGTTGTGTATAGGCATTCCGAGTCAATAGTATGGTTATAAAACTCACAAGGGGTATTAAAAATGCATTGATTTACAAGGTTTTCAAACTCATTGGTTATTTTATACTTACATACATTTTGGAAACAAACATTGGTCTTGAGTGAAGGCTACTTTTATACTAGTAGAAAATATAGGATTTTCTAAACACAAACAAACAAAGATAAAACATTTCATTTCATTCAAACATTGTCACTTAAATACTTATGAAACTCACCAGCTTAAATGCTGATCTACTCTTTCAAAATTACTTGTATGTCCCAGGAAATCAGTAATTTCAGGTATTCATTACGCTTTTGATGAAGGGATGCTGCGGCGCCAGTTTATTCTCATATTTTTGACATCATATTGTAATTGAGTTTTGAACATGTAACTTTTGACAAATGTAAACTTTCAATTATATATATGATGGTTGTATTGCTTTCTTTACTAAGCATTCATTTGTTACGTTACCACATGAAGTCATCCGCCCCCGAACGTTTCCGCCGTTCAGGTTTGGGGGTGTGACAGGTTGGGATATGTGCTAATGCAGCGAGGAAAAGTTATTGCGTATGGCTTACGACAACTGAAAACACATGAAGTCAACTACACCACGCATGACTTAGAATTTGGAGCTGTGGTCTTCGCTATGAAAATCTGGAGGCACTACCTCAGACCACAAGAGCCTTCAAGACATATTTGAACAGAAGGAGTTAAACATGAGACATCGACGTTGGGTCGAATTGATCAACGACTACGAATGTGAGATTTGTTACCATCCGGGAAAGGCAAATGTAGTGGCTGATGCCCTTAGTCGTAAGGAGTACTCTGGTCAAAAAGTGAAGTCATTAACCATGTCGATCTATTTGCATCTGTCGACGCAAATCAAGGAAGCTCAAATAGAAGCCTTAAAACCCGAAAACGTGATAGGTGATACCCTTAGAGGGATGGACAAGAATCTAGAGATCAAGAGTGACGGAGTGCGCTACCTCATGAACCAAATCTGGACACCAAAGTTTGGTGGGTTCAAAGAGTTAGTTATGAATGAAGCACACAGGACTCCATACTCCGTACACCCAGGTTCAGGTAAGATGCATCTGGATCTCAAAAAAATCTACTGGTGGCCAAACATGAAAGTAGAAATTGCTATCTATGTGAGCAAGTGCTTGACTTGCGCCAAGATAAAAGTAGAACACCAGAAGCCCTCAGGTCTACTTCATCAACCCGAAATACCTGAGAATGGGAACAGATTTCCATGGACTTCATAACAAAACTACCCAAGACTCAGGGTGGTCACGACACCATTTGGGTGATCGTCGACAGACTAACCAAGTCTGCTCATTTCTTACCGATCAAGGAAACTGATAAGATGGAAAAGCTAAGGAGAACGTACATCCCAGAGATCGTGTAACTTCATGGAGTGCCGATGTCTATCATCTCAGACAGAGACAGTAGATTCACTTCCAGATTCTGGCAATCGTTGCAAAAATCCATGGGAACAAGGTTGGATATGAGTACAACCTATCACCCACAAACTGACGGACAGAGTGAGAGAACGATCCAAACCTTAGAAGACATATTGCGAGCATGTGTAATCGACTTTGGTAAAGCGTGAGATGTTCACTTACCATTAGTCGAGTTATCTTATAACAATAGTTATCATACTAGTATCAAGACTGCTCCATTTGAAGCCCTTTATGGCCGTAAGTGCAGATCACCTCTGTGCTGGGCGGAAGTAGGCGACACACAGTTGGCAAAAGGTCTAGTCCCTGATAGCATTCTCACTGGTCCGGAGATGATTAGAGAAACAACTTAAAACATCATTCAAATTCGAGAACGTCTGAAAGCCTCGAGGGATAGGCAAAGGAGCTATGCCTACAAAAGACGAAAACCCTTGGAATTTCAGGTTGGTGACCGTGTTCTACTGAAGGTCTCACCTTGGAAGGGCATGATACGCTTTGGGAAGCGTGGAAAACTAAATCCAAGGTACATTAGACCCTTCGAAATTACTTCAGGGATTGGTCCAGTGGCTTATAGACTTCAACTTCCGATCGAGCGTAACAAAGTACATCCAGTGTTTCACGTATCTAACCTGAAAAAGTGTTTGTCCGACGAAACTCTTGTAATTCCACTCGACAAAATCGAACTTAACGAAAATCTTAACTTTGTGGAAGAACCCATCGAGGTCATGGATAGGGAAATCAAACGACCTAAACAGAGTCGCATACCAATAGAGAAGGTCCGCTGGAATGCTAAGCGGGAACCTGAATTCACATGGGAGGGAGAAGATTAGATGCAACATAAGTATCCGCATCTCTTCCCTAGTCCCTAAACTTTAATTTTGTAATTAATTTCGGGACGAAATTCCCTCTAACGGGGGGATGATGTAACAACCCGTTATTTCAGGTCAATGTAATGACTAAAAGTTGAGTCTTGTAACCTCTTTGTAAAGTAATAAGAATATCATGGAAAATGAAATGTTCAAAAAGCTCTGTTTGGGTACACTATGTGGTAGATATCGTGATAAGGTTTCCAAAAATATAAAGAACGCTAAAATCCGAGTTATAACGAATGAGTTATGACCAATCAAAGAGTCGTAACGCTACTGGTAAAACGCTGTTAAGCATACAACGAGAAATTTCAATAAGATACTTTTCAACCTTAGGTGTCTAAATAAAAGTCATAGATATCCCAAAACCGTGAACATACACAAAAAGAACGCCCCAAATCTGACTTCGTATGAGGAAGTTATGATTTTTGAAAATTTCTGACCTAGCAGTAGACAGCTAAAAACTCGAAATAGAGATGGAGCGGTCTTTAGCCAACACAACCTAAAAGAAAGTTGAGGACCCCGATAATAGGAGTACAACAGTAAAAAGTCTGACGAAAATAGACATCAGATGAAGGAGTTACGAAATTTAAACGAACTTTTCCAGGTCCGGCCTGTTAAGAATAATATAATAAAAACAAAGTCAAATTTAGACGACAGAGTCTAAACGAGAGTTGTATAGCCTTTTTTCACCTATGCGTGCATATAAAGAACGTCGAAATCGGAGCTCGTGCGCGAAAGTTACGAATTTTACAAGTTCGAGACTCAAAATCCGAGGCTGACTCAGCCTCACGACGTGAGGGAACCATGCTCACGACGTGAGCTCGTGACTGATGGGTTCAAGAGTGTTAGCCACATCAAATCGTCGAAGAGGATCATGCTGACTAAACCTTACGACGTGAGAAATCCAAAACTCACGACGTGAGACCCCAAATCAGCCCCTATAAATAGAAGCTTAAGGGTGCCAGGTTTAGTGCTCATCTCTTTCCATCTATGTGCCGTTACTCTGGATAATTACCTCGATAATCCTTCCCGAATCCTCGGTTTTTCATACTTAAGTCCCGAAGGAAGTTCCACACTCCCGAGATCCCCGAGGATCTCGAGATTTCAACACTCTCTAGTCGAAGTTCTGCTCGATTCTTCTCTCGACTACTTCAAAACAACCACTTCAATCAAGTGAGTTCATACCCCTTTTATACACCTTCAAATACTTTATAATGTACTTTTAATACATTTCAGGGGAGAATACAAGTAAACACCTGGTTAATCCCGAGTGAAAACGTGAAAACTCTTGTTATACCTTACATGCACTAGATTTATACAAAATGCATAGTATTCAGGGTATCCATCCTTGTTAAACTATTTTATGCATTCAAAGAACTTATGATTTATGCTTTGTCAAACATTGTGAAAGAGGATAAACATTGCATACAAAACTATCACTTTAATAGAGACTTAGTTGAGAATCCGTGAGACGATTACATCTTTAATGCTACCTTTTTGTTAAAAGGTACTACGTAAAGTCCTGTCTATTATAACCAGAGTCTCCCGTTTGGAGAGCGTTTTAAATGTGTATAGATCTATACAGGAAGTCATGATCCCGCGCCCTGACTGTTAGCTATAGTCCTTTGGGTGACAGTTTGTCATAAACGTTTCGACGCCTGAAGACCGTCGCCACAAGCATATTATGTTTAGTATGATTATAAAACTCACCGGATAGACAATTATTATGGTATTCTGATTTTATGAATGAGTAGCTATTAAAACTATTCTTCATCTAACAAGTGCGATCTTCTTATAGCTTTATTATATAAAACTATGCCTAAACCTTTAAGCATGTCAGTTGCTTGCGATTTTCGGTCTTGGATATTAGAGACTGCCTGCTACTTTAGGAAAATAAGGGATTTTCCTATATCTAAAACAATCAACTAATAGGAAAATAAGGGATTTTCCTGGTGCAACTATTTACAATTCACACCACGAACATTCATATGCATTTCTTACTTTTATAAGAAAATAAGGGATTTTCTTGGAAAATGCACGAACTTTGGAATGACATACATTTTCTCAAAACCGCTTATGAACTCACCAACTTAATTGTTGACACTTTTTCTTTGAAATAACTTATCTTCTCAGGGAACCGCTAAGCAGGTTTGGAAACCAACTTTTGAGGATTACTGCTCCGACGTTAATTACTTCATTTGAAAGATGTTTATGTATTTATCTTTTGAACATGTAACAAATACAATTATGTAAACATTTTGAAACCTTTTTATATTTATGGTGGTGTGTAATTTCCTTACTATGAACTGTTATGATACTGAATATGACGTGCTCCGCCCCCGAACGTTTCCGCCGTTCTGGTTTGGGGGTGTGACACTTTTCCTCCTACTTTCCATCTGATTTGGAGGATTTGAAAAAAAGAATAAAATGTTTAACTTTTCTTCCATTTTTCTCCAACTTGGGAGCAAAAAAGACATTTGTTTTCCTTTCTTTTCTCTTGTTTTCTCTCCTTACTTTCTTTTCTCTTCTTTTCTTTGCTTCAACTCGGGAGCAGGGTGTTAGTTAATATCATCCGATTTTTAATGTATTAGTTATCTTGGTAGGATTAATTAAATTGTATAAATACAAAGACAATTCATGCAATGGTCATGCAGTTAACTAAGTAAATATAACTAACGGAATTAAGTAATCTAACCCCATTTTAATGTGTATTTGAAAAAGATAATCAAGCTTTTTTGTTTCCCCCCCTTTTTTTTTGCAAAAATAAACACTTTGTCCGGAATAGGGTATTCTGGATAAAAAAAAAACATTTTTTTACTAATTCCGGAATAACATTTCGAATTTCAGACGAAAATTGTGGATTTCGAGAAAAAACGATAATAAATACATAAATAAATAAAACTAATAATAAAAACTTCATTTTTTTTACCTAAATTTCAAGAACAAGTTCGAAATCCGAATAAAAATTCAGGAATTTCGAGAAAGAAAATTCATTTTTTCACTTAAATTTAACAAAATGTTAAAAACAAACATAATAATGTGAACTAAATATGATATTAGCGCAAAAAATCAGACATTTTATTGAGAAACAATGACATTAAACAATTCAAAATTTAGCATATGGAATCGCGAAAAAAAAACTCCGATATATAAGCAGTACTCTAGAATTATGCATTTTAGAGAGAGTGGTTATTTTTCAAAAACTAAAAAAATATGGTTATTTTCTTTGAAAACCTTATTTATAATGGTTGGTTTACACAAGTTCCTTATAATTAATTCGTATTATGAGAGATTTTATCTAGGAATTAACTTCAATGGTCATAAAGTCAGTTATTAGCATAAGTTGTACACAAACTCTTTTTACACATTTAAGTTTATGGTTCTATTACCTAACCCTAACTTTTGTCAAACACTAGTCATAATTATTTAATGGTCATAAAGCAATCGTGATTCAAGCTAATAAAACCGAGGTTGATCATCTAAATTCTACTAATTCATTAATAATTAATAAAAATCAAAACTTTAATACTAAGGATTTTAATCAACTAAACATAATATATTAAACAAAATCAATATTCTTACAATTGAATCACACCAAATCATTAGGTTACATCCAATCTAGTGAAAAAATTAGGGTTTTACCCCATAATCAAACGACAAAAAAAACATATGAATAGATTTCATGAATATGATCATTAAGCAAATCGATTCAAGTCCTAATGCTCATTGCTTCGATTCATTAAATATTCGCTCCAAGTCTCATCTCCACCTTCATAATCAACACAAAAGGATTTTTGGATGATTTGAATACCTTCTTACCTCTTGGGAAAAGTTTGCAATGATTGCACACCAAATTAGGGTTATAAAATCATATATTTATAGTGTTGTATGGCAGCATAGTTTCGTGACACTAAGCCTAATCTTCATTCAAGTCAGTCGCGATCATTACATACGCAGTTATCTTTTCATGATCTTCGCGGATCGCGTTGCAACTATGTTCTTGTCGTAACGTGATTTTCGTTGTTTCTCGTTTTTCATCCTTATCAGCTCCAAATTCTTTTTTTTGTTCCAAACCATGAATTTTCATAAGTTTATTAAGTATGTTTTATTTTAAAATATATTAATTAAACTCTAAATATTAAGATAACTACCCCAAAATATATGTGCAAATTGGTTAATACCAAAATACCTTAAATATAAATTTTGATTTCCCTCAAGCAAACTTAAATTCAATTTAGGTCATAATCCTTTAACCTAAAGATTTTTTAGCTAGGTTCTCAAGCGACTCAATTTAAAAAGAAAAAAACATAGAACTAAAAATTGCAACATTGATTTTGCAAGTTAAACTCTGGTCTTTTTTTTTTATTTGCACATTTAACCTTTCTCAAGATCGGGACTAAGGCAAGACAAGGAGGCTAGCCGATTTTATGATCATAGTGTTCTTCTCTCAAGTTATTCCAAGAGTTGTGGTCTTGTGTGAAACATTTGAGGCATCACACTTGAGGTGCTAGGCTCACAAAGTCTTAAAGAATCCAAGCAACTACAAAGGTATGTCATTCTACTAGTTTTATATTATATGTACCCCATGCCATGCTAGTTAGGATGTAAACCTTGGAAAATTGTTATTTGCATGAATATTAGAGAAAACATAGATCCAAGGTTTCTAGGGTTGCATGTACACCATAGAAGTGTTAGAATGCTCCAAACCCATCAGTATTGAAATTCTAACTAAACTATAAACAATAAATTAAAGGGTGGGGGTTTATTAAATTTAACAAATACTAAATTAAAACTAACAAAACTAGAGAACATATTGAAAGACAAAAGAGATAAAAATGTTTTCACATAGATTTTGGTTTCAACTTCAAATATGGTCGACTCCAACTAAGTGCAATGAATATTAGTTAACGTTTACCAATTTATAATGTATTATTTATCTTGGTTAGATTAACTACATTGTATAATTATAAAGACACTTAATACAATCATCATAAAATTAACTATCTAAACAATTATAATTAAGTTCATATTATGAGAGATTTAATAGTGGAATTAAGTTATGTGGTCATGAAAGTCGATTATTAGCATATATCGTTCATAAATGCTTTCTTACATATTAAAGTTTATGATTATGATTTTATTACCTAAGTATAGGTTTTGATCAATCACTAGTTATAATCATTTAATGGTCATAATACAATCATGATTCAAGGTAATAAAACCTAGATTGATGTTCTAAATTCTACTAACTCATTAATAAATAATAAGAATAAAAAAACGTAAGGATTTTGATCACACAACCATAATATACTAAACAAAACCAATATCCATACAATTAAATCAAACAAAATTGTTAGATTACATCTAATCTAGTGAAAAAATTAGTGTTTTACTCCATAATCAAAAGATAAAAACAGAAAAACATAAGAATAGATTTACTAAACATGATCATTAAGCGAACTGATTTGAGATCTTAATGCTCATTGCTTCGATATTTCAAATATTCGCTCCACATCACATATCCACTTTCGAAATCGACCCAAAAGGGTTTCAGGATGATTAGAATATCTTCTGATCTCTTGGGAGAAGTCCACAAGGGGTTTACACTGAATTAAGGTTATTAAATCGTATATTTATAGTGTTTTATGTCGGCATAGTTGTAACGCTCCGTTTTCAATTTTTAGGATAAGAAAGTATGAACCTTTGATTATAAAATTAAAAGTGAAAATATATTACCTAATAGCTATGTTGGGTCGTGTTTTGTGTTCTGTATTGCGTCTATTGGGCTCGTTAGCTAGTCCATTATGTATCTCCGGTATGGGCCTGTCCATCCATGAGTTTAGTAGGGTTTAGTATATATAGGAGCTTGCATGCATCCTAGAAAGCAAAGATAGAATAGAACGATCAGAGAATTATTCAGCAAGTTTATTATTATCGTTCTTGTAACCCTAAAATCCTCTACAGCGGAAGTTCTTAGTCGAGCTCTGCTGAGGATTATTTGATCTAATCATTCGACACATCTTGATCCATACTTGTGTTATTTACTGCTTTTACATTCATCGCATTACCTGTTAAGAAGATCTAATCGATCATTAAGTTTGTTCATAACTTATCAATTGGTATCAGAGCAGGAGGCTGTGTAATTCATACACATCTTTTCTGTGAAAAAGGTTGCGATTAGGGTTATTCCGCATTAACTAATATTTATTGAGCCGTCATCCCATAATTGATGTAACTCAACATTTATTTGTTTTGCCCTAATTTTATATATTACAAGTCTGATCTTTCAAACAGGTTATACGATCAAGCATGGACGAGTCACAATCAAATCCCATTAACATCTCAAACAACATTGGATCAACGACGAAGATTCCCATCCTTTATACCCAGGATTACGAAGTCTGGGCACATCACTTTGAAGATTATGTCATTGGATCTGAAGACAATGGATATCTTATTTGGGAAGCAATCGTGTCTCGACCATTCGCTCATTCAGCAACGTCTAAAATCATTAAAACTCAGAAAGAGTATAATGATCTGTTGAAGGATGTAAAAGATATTGCTCAAGACGAAAAAGATAAGTTTCAGTGCAATATTAAAGCATTAAGACTAATCAGATTCGCTCTTCAATCGGATACTTTCAGGCTAGTGAGTTCATGCAGCACTGCCAAAGAAATATGGGATAGGCTACGAGAGTTATATTCCACAGACGAAGATTTGGAACATTCCATTCAGACTTTACTTTTATCTGAATTTGGCGAATTTAAGCAGAATCCAGAGGAAACTGTTACTCAGACGTTCGATCGCTTCAATCATCTTCTCAGTAAGATGATTAAACACGATATTGAAAGGAAATTGATTGAACAAAAGGTTACGTTTTTGAATGGTCTTAGATCTGAGTGGAGAGCGGTTGTGTCCACTGTTAAAGCTCATGAGCAATTCAAATCTTATTCATTGGCTAAGCTGGTAGGGATTTTGAAATCCCAAGAAAAGATTGTCTTGCAGGAGAAAAATGTGGTTTCAAGCTTGGGTTCCTTGGCCCTTCTTTCTAAAAGCAAAAGTGTGATGGAAGATGAAGACCTTAACTTAGAAGACTATGATCTTACCTCAGAAGACTATGCAATGATGGTGTCAAATCCAAAGAGGTTTATTAAGAAAAGGTTTCCTACCAATAAGAACCGGAATTGGCAGGGAAGCTATAGTTCTGAAAAAGTGAGGGAGGAACCGAAGGCAGAAGAAGCAAAGAAAGAGCCGAAAGCTGAAGGGGATTCTGGTGTGAACTGCTACTACTGTGGAGGAAAGAATCACTATGCCAATGACTGTGTCCTAAAGAAAATGCCAGAAAAGGATGAAGAAGCTGTGTTGATGAAAAAGCTGGAAGAGATCAAGAGAAAGAAAACTACTACTTACCCTTCTATGAATGCTTTAATTGTGCAGGGTTCGGTAGCGGATGATGAGTTCGGTGGCGTGGAGGTCTGGTCAACCGACTCTAAGGATGATGAAGTCAGAAAGCCATCTCATGGAAAGGCTTATGTTGCAAAAGGTGAAGGAAGCGGTGGAAAGTGTTTGATGGTGTCAGATGTATCTCAAATGAGGGGATACAACACTGACGGTAGGAATGAAGACACGAAGGAGCGAGAGGACTTGTGCTTCACAGCAAAACCTCTCAGCGTGCAGTTTAATGAGCTTGATGAATTAATCAAGAAGGTACAATCCATTTTTGTTTCATTCAAAGTCCCACAAAATTCATATGAAAAAGAATTAAAAAGCGTAAATTCAAGAATCTCATATCTAGACAGCAGTTTAACTCAAACACGGGTCACCAATTCTAACCTAACTGACCAAATAAGCAGGGTGTCTTCAAAGAGTGAGGAACGGAGGATGTGGATAGAGCTGAAGGAGTCGGAGTTGATCAAATCCAAAGACGAAAACATTTATTTACAAAGAGACAATTTAAAACTTTTGAAACAAAGAAATGTGTTTTGTTTGATTGCTAAGCGTCTTTATTCTAACATCACTC
The DNA here is from genome assembly GCF_002870075.4 of Lactuca sativa. Taxonomy (NCBI): domain Eukaryota; kingdom Viridiplantae; phylum Streptophyta; class Magnoliopsida; order Asterales; family Asteraceae; genus Lactuca; species Lactuca sativa. The sequence goes on from NC_056628.2 coordinate 102,304,499, forward strand.
AACTTCATGTTAGCTGTGAAATAGGACAGAAAATTCATTGCATGATTTTGCCCTTCCTTGAGTTTAAGGAAGATGAAATCGGCGCTGAAGCATATAATTGCGAATGTGTAGTTTCATCTGAGGATGTGAATCCGACTTATATGTATGGTCTAGACAAAATCGAATCATTCATAAAGTCCAAGGACCATAAGGACATGCTGAAAAACCTTTTGGATGAAAATGATAAATTGAAACTAAGGAGCAAAATCATGCAAAAGTTTGACTCATTGAATGCCAACTTGAGCTCAGAAACTAAAATTGATGTTGAAAATGCATCTGAGCTTAATGAGGATGATGATATGAGTGAAATTTCTGTAGAGGATGAAGTTGATTGTTCTGAGTTTGTCAAGAGCGAACCTGAAAACCACAAAAATCTTATTTCAAAAAATTCTGTGGAGTTTGCTCGTCTGTCCCAACAAAAGTCCCCGATCCTTGAAGAAAAGGCTATTGTATACCAAAAGGTAAGGACGACTCCAAATCAGGTGTATAAGGTCACAGGAGTAACCGAACATCAGACAGCTGAACTCACAGCCATTGTAAACGAAGATAATGCTGATGGTTGTGATGAGTTCTTCTGGTCCGCCCCTATCGACAATGCTGACAAAAACGTTGGTCTGTCAGAACGGACGTCCTAGAAAACCAAAGGCAGATATGTGCCAGAGCCTTTGAACAAGCCTGATGACGTCGACATGCCAAGTACTAGTGGTACAAAAGATGTTCCTGAAGAAAAAGGAGTTCCCGCAAAAGAAGTCATTCCTTCAAGCGAAACATCATCAGTTCAAAGTGAACCGGCTGACAAGAAGCAAAAGCAAAAATCCAATATCCATCGATAGCCGAAGCAAGTGAAGAATCAAAAACAGAAAAGGAATCAGAGATACAAGAAGAATCTCTCTAAACAAAAACAATTTTGGCAATCTCAAAACGCCCATTTCTCTTATCATGACAGAAATTCGAAGTCAGAGAAAAGTACTGTTAGACCGCAAGAAAGTAATAACAACCGAAAGGAGAGGTTCGGTTCTGAGGATCATAGCAACCGAAAGGACAAGTTCGGTTCTGAAAAATATGACAACCGAAGGCAAAGGTTCGGTTCAGAGAACACCAGCTACCAAAAGCATAGGTTCGGTTCCGAGAGCAAAAGCGACCAAAGTTCGAGGTTTGGTCCCACAAATGATCAAAAACAAAAGTGTCACTCAGGACCTCAAGTCAATAAAACTTCTCAGTCTAACTTCTCTCGTTCTAATTCTTCTAATTCCTCTCAACCTCATTCTAAATCCAATTCTGTTCATACTCAAAATCCAAAATCTTCAACAGATTTGAAAGGAAAATCGAAGGTTTCCTCAGTCAAGACAGATCAAAATCATCCCAAAGTCCAAATGCCTAAACCTGAATCCAAACCGACAGTAACAAATCCCAATAAAATTAAGGTTTTCACCATTAAACAGAAAGATGAAACAACTTTAATAAAAAGAACATATCTTGTTGACATCTCTCTTACTATTCCTGTACCTGTGAAAGGCTCACGTGGACCCAAGAAACTTTGGGTTCCTAAATCTTCTTAATTTTTGCAGGTTATCAGTGACGAGCAGTTTGACGAAGAATGGCATATTGACAGTGGCTGCTCACGTCACATGACAGGAAGAAAGGAAGAGCTGAGGGAATTTCGGGCTCTTTCAAACGGTAGAAATGTCAAGTTTGGGAACAACTCATTCGGCACGATAAAAGGCTATGGAATGATAACAAATGGAGATTTCACGATTAGAAAGGTTGCATACATTGAAGGACTGCAGCACAACCTCATCAGTGTATCTCAGCTTGTTGGAGGTACTAGTCTCAAGGTCTCATTCGACGATGAGGGTTCAGAGATAATAGAGAAGAAAACGAAAAGAGTAATTCTCAAATCGGAGCGCAAAGGCGAAATGTTTCCCCTGAATCTCAAACCCATCAAAGGAAATCCAGCTATCTGCCTGTTATCCAAAGCACAATCTGACGAAAGCTGGTTGTGGCACCGAAGGCTCTCTCATCTCAACTTCAAGGATATCAACAAACTTGTCACAGGTGGTCATGTTCGAGGTCTTCCATTGCTCAAATTTGATCGAGAACATTTATGTGCTGCATGTGAAATGGGGAAGCAGAGTCGTCAAAGTCACCCATCGATTGTAAACACTAAAGTTGTTGAACCACTAGAGTTAATTCACATAGACATGTGTGGTCCATCATCTATTGAAGGCATCGGTGGTAGCAAGTATATTCTTGTCATTGTTGATGACTTTTCACGTTTTACATGGGTGTTCTTTCCGAAGCACAAATCTGAGGCAACTCTCAAGCTAAAGATGTTTATCAAGCAGGTTGAAGTGCAGCTGAAGAAAGTCGTTCGCAACATCAGAAGTGATAATGGGCTGGAGTTCAAAAATAAAGAATTTGAAGACTTCTTGGCAGAAAAAGGAACCAGTCTAAACTTCTCAGCTCCCTACACCCCTCAACAAAACAGAATTTTCGAAAGACGAAACCGATCTTTGTGTGAGGCGGCCTGAACCATGCTAAGTTTTTCTTCTTTACCTTTATATTTTTGGGCTGATGCTATTGCTGCAGCATGTTTTACGCAGAACAGGTCCTATCTCAATAAACACTTTAATCTCACTCCTTATGAGATCATCAACAACAGGAAGCCAAACGTCAAATTCTTCCACGTATTCGGCTCACGGTGTTTCATCTTCAATTCTAAAGAACATCGTAACAAGTTCGACGTAAAAGCCGATGAAGGAATATTTCTGGGATATTCTCTCACTTCGAAAGCATACAGGGTTTTGAACAAGCGTTTGAGGAAAATTGAAGAAACTTACTATGTGACTTTTGATGACAGCTATGTCAAAAAGCTGAAGGCCAGTGAAGACACAGTTGGAGAAATTTTTTCTCAAACATGCCAAGTCACAGCCTCAATTGCAAACCTGTTTGAGAAGTTTGTTGAGTTATTCGATGAACCAGAGAAGGCTACTCTCTCGGAAGCTAGTGCAGCAGACAAGAAAGTAGATCATCTGAAGCAACTCATCGAAGATGCTGCCAAGCAAATGAATGAAGGAGGATCAAGTCCAAACGACCCTCCACAGCACGACGCTTCAGTTGAGGGGGACGATCCACCTTCTTCATCACAGCCGGGCTCACATGTTGAGGGGGAGAACTGTTCTCCAGCTGCTCCCGAAAGCCCAGCTGTACCCGAAAGCCCAGATGTACCAGAAAGACCTATGGTACATAAAAGCTCAACACCATCCGAAACTCCTGTAGCTCCGGAAAGTCAAGATACTCCTGAAAGCTTATCTGTCGAGGGGGAGAATGCAGATATGTCTTATGACGATGATAGTCAATCTGAACTAGAAGAGCTGGTAAATGCTGAATTGAATCCATCCTATGATCCAAATTACCCTCCTCTTGTCAAATGGACCAGAGATCATCCTGTTTCACAGGTTGTCGGTAATGTCTCTGAAAAGGTCCTGAACTGATCACAACTGAAGGCAAAGCAAACTTCCTTATTTTCAAAAGTAGAGTTCTGTATGTTTAACTCCTTCGTCTCAAAAGTTGAACCAAAGACAGTTAACACTGCTCTTGATCACTCCGATTGGGTTCAAGCTATGCAAGACGAACTTAATTAATTCGAAAGAAATAAAGTTTGGCGCCTCATTCCAACTCCTCAAGATGCCTCGGTTCTTGGTCTCAAATGGGTCTTTAGAAATAAGATGGACAAGGAAGGCAATGTGATAAGAAACAAAGCTCGTCTAGTGGTGAAAGGATACTGCCAGGAGGAAGGAATCGACTATGAGGAAACTTTTGCTCCTGTGGCTAGGCTGGAATCTGTTTAAATATTTCTTGCCTATGCTACACACAAGAACTTTGAGGTCTACCAAATGGACGTAAAGTGCACATTTCTAAATGGAGAACTCGAAGAAACGGTGTACGTAGAGCAACCTCCTGGATTTGTCAATGAAAAATACCCCAATCACTGTTATATTCTGGACAAAGCGGTATATGGACTGAAACAAGCACCGAGGGCCTGGTATGAAACGCTAACCAAGTTTTTAAAGATGTCCAAATTCAAACAAGGTTCGGTTGACCCAACCTTCTTTCGTAAGAAGGAAGGTAACCACCTTATGATTGTTCAAATCTATGTCGATGATATCATCTTTGGCTCAACGAATCCTAGCTTAACGGCTGAATTTAGAAAGCTGATGGAGACTAAATTTGAAATGAGCTCAATGGGTCCGATTAACTTTTTCCTTGGTTTAAATATTAGAAAGGGACCCGAAGGCATCTTTATTAACCAGGAAGCTTACATGAAGACTCTCCTTGCTAAATTTGGCATGATGGGAGACTCAAAGGTTAAAGTTCCAATGGAGTTCGGCACCAAGCTCACTCCATCCTTGGATAAGCCAGCAGTTGATATTACGCTATATCGCCAAATGATCGGTTCTCTAATGTACCTTACTGCTAGCAGGCCTGATATAATGTTTTCTGTTTGTTACTGTGCTAGATTTCAGGCGAATCGTCGTGAACCTCACATGCTTGCAGTGAAGAACATACTCCGGTATCTCAAGCGAACTACCTCTCTAGGCTTATGGTATCCATCCAACTCAGGCTTCTTCGTTCAAGCCTACTCAGATGTAGACCTTGGAGGTTGTGGACTAGACAGGAAAAGCACCACTGGAGGCTGCCAATTCCTTGACGGGAAGTTGGTTAGTTGGCAATCAAAGAAACAGACCTGTGTATCTCTGTCTACCGCTGAAGCAGAATACATCGCAGCTTCCTCCTGTACATCTCAAGTGATTTGGATCCAAAGCCAGCTCCGGGACTATGGACTCAATATGAAAAAGATCCCGTTATATTGCGACTCTGAAAGTGCAATTAGGATCTGTCACAACCTAGTGCAACACTCCAAGACTAAGCACATAGCACTGAGGTATCACTTCATTAAGGATCATGTGGAAGATGGGAACGTCGAAATACACTTTGTTCGAACCACTAATCAACTGGCTGACATCTTCACCAAAGCTCTTCCTGAAGCATCTTTTAACAAAATACTACAAGGGCTAGGTATGATGGAATCGGAGTCAATACCAAAAATTACCTCTCACGACCAAAAGTAAGAAGCGAAATAGACCGAACGTTTGGGTTCGGGTCTTGTGCTAATGTACCGAAATGAACCGAACGCTTGGGTTCGGTTGCATAATCTGCTTTTCGCTCATCACTCAAAGGGAGTTTCCTTGGTTGTAGATCTTATGTATAATTTATCCAAATTCATTTATCTTATTGTCAAAGTTATTCTCTTTTTCAAACCTATTTTCTTTGGCAACCGAAATAAACCGAACGTTCGGGTTCGGCTCCAAAAATTTTCTCACCCGAAATAGACCGAACGCTGGGGTTCGGTTCCAAAGTTTTTCTCAACCGAAATAGACCGAACGCTCGGGTTCGGTTCCAATTTTTTTTGTGTTTATTTTTTTGTGTCTTATTTTTTTTTCATATTATCAAAAATTCCAAAAATATTTTTTCTCGTAAATTCAAAAACTCCAAAAATATTTTAATTTTTTATTTTATTTTTTTTATTTTGGATTTTTTTTGTCTACTTGTGGGTATATCATTTCATTAGCTAAGTGTCCCTAGAAGCATGCTGCTGTATGTGTCCAAAGCCTCACCTAATTCTGAATAATAAGCCTTACTGACTTGGTATAAACAAACCTTGTCTTCCCAATTAGGCTTTCATATTTATTCTAATCATGAGCTACCTAACTCTCTTCTCACATGAGATATGAGTTTTCTGCTTGGTCCTATTTTTTTTTTATAGCAGAGGTACTTTGATTTCTTTACACCATCTACATTGCATTTCTCCATCACATTCGCTTCACAACCGTAACCCTTGAGACTCTCAGAAATTACCACTGAGGTTTATGGTTGCACAATTTCTGCGTTTATAATATTAGCTTCGTGCCACTACGTGCTAAGTGAAACCCAATATTCAAATACCCGAGATGCATTGACGGTGAACAATTAATTTGTTCTAGCTTTCACTGATGAATTGACGGACTTATCCATGGGGGTACAACATGAAATCTCTATTTTTCTTTTGAGTGATTCCTATGAAATTGTTAAAAACAATAACATTTCTTCCCTTGGGATCCAGTTTTAATTTTTGTTGAGATTTTATAAATTTCCTAGCCAAATCAAATTATCTCCAATCTACTTGTTCAACAAACTACACCGGTCTCACAAGTACTTCGTTCGATTTCTGTCTTATATCAAGATTAGGAATTTTGAATCGAAGCGAAAGCCACCCTCATAAGCCTAATTAAAAGAAGCCTTTCAACACTTCTTAATAAGTGTCTGATCGTTATTCAATGGGAAACCACACAAACACTTTAAGGTCTCTCTTGACTTTAAAGGAAGAGATTCGTGCCCGGTATCATTTGTTTCTTGTCTTTATTGACATCACATATTTTCCTAAAAGTGTTGTTTTATTTCTTTTCTTTTACACACTCAGCACGAAAATCTTTTTGATTTTCCAAAATTCTGGTTCTATTAATTTCAAGGAATTTTAATTGGCTTGGTTGTTATAAACGATTGTGGTGAATTTTAATCCACGTGGCAGAATTTTAAAAGATGCCGTTACAATTTAAAGGGATAAGATGACGACATGATGATTCAGGCGGGAGTCCAATCGATTTGATTTCAAACGGCGCAAGAGGGAAAGCGTGCGAATCGGAACCGTTTCATCTCCAAACGGCGCCTGATGGGAAGGCGTGTAATTAGGGCCAGACACTCTCTCTCATGTGAGATCATCGGCTACCCCAACTGTCACGCGTCAGTCAACTCCGAAAAACCCTTCGTCTTTCGATCGAAGATTTGGAAAGATTTTTCTCTCTCCTTTACCCTCACTATAAAAGGCCGTGTAAACCACCATTTACCTCTTTACCACGCCTATATTTCCAGAGAGCCAGAAATTCTTCAACCTTCACTGTTCATCATCTCCTCCATTTACTTCAAAGCAATAACATATTCTTCTTCAGTTCATGCAACATCCCACATCTTGCCCATTCGCCCATAGCAAAGCTTGATAATCGATTTAACCCCTCATTCGTACGATGCATTCATGTTCCCCATCATCGAGTGTCTGAAGTTTTCTCCAATCGCTCCTGCACTTACCAGGGCTGAGATAGTTCCAATGGAGTTCCTGTCACAGATCTTTGCCACCGCTCACTATGACAAGGTCGTCGACAGAATCTTCTTCGATGTTTTTCAGCACAAGGCGTCGATTTCAAAGCAGCGGTTTTGCTCGTTGTTAGGGTTTGACGCGGATTCTTCCAGGGTCAATCCGGAATCAATTCCAATGGGTCATCTATTCAACATGTTCTACAACATGGGATACACTGAGGTGCTTACTACGGTGACGAAATTCAAGAAGTCGTGCCTACCTCCACAGTGGAATGGGATATTCACTGTTTTGTGCAAGGGTTTATCTGAATGAAGTGCCGGGTCTGATGGAGCCAACCGTTTATTTCTCTCCATTATGTATGGGATCTACAATGGCATCAACATGGACTACGGGTCCGTTCTATGGCAACATCTCATTCAGAGTCTCTCCTCCACTTCCAGACATTCAGAGATCTCGTATGCTCGGTTATGGACCATTGTCACGAAATGGGTAATGGACAAGTACCACGTCCCCATTGTCAACCACCTCCTACCTCAACAGCAACTCACACAACTGAACCTCCTCCAGTAGGCCAAGCCTCCGGTTCCGGTGTAAAAGACAAAGGAAAAAAGATTGCTGAGGAGGAAGAAGAAGAAGATAAAGAGACAATCGCCGACTTGTTGAAGCGTAAAAATCGAAACTATGAGGCTGACATCAGTGCTCGTGTGACAAGAGAGGCTGAAGAAGCCGAACGTAAACAGAAGGAAGCCCACGACCTTCTTGAGAGCAGGAAAACTCTGTTTCCTTCCTGGACTCTTGAGAGGATGATTAAAGAAGCCATCGACACAGCAAGTATCTTGTGGCTGGAACCTGTGATCTCTTTAGATCGGTCCAACACTGTCGACTCACAGTTCGATATGCCACTGACCCGAAGGCGTTTATCTTTCATGCCTTTTCCAACGTTGCAGAGTTCCCTCACCCTCATCCACAGGTTGATCGGGACTTAATTAATTTCTATCTGAAGGCTGCTCAACCCCAATATCAGACTTGGAGCGCTCCAATGTCTTCGATTGGTACCTTCCATACCACGAAGATTATTGTGTTGGATGCTTCAAAGTTTCCTTTCAACGGGTCTATCCCGGAAACCATGTATGGGGATGTTCCTGCTGATAGTCGGATTATCAGGACATACAAGGAGTTCAAGCGTTCTGGTCTGAGGGATCTTACTCTGGAGATGCTGAAATCCATTCATGACGCTGACAAGCCTGCTCCAAGAGGCAAGAAGGATGATAAGGGAAAACAGGTGGCCAAGGGGGCAAAAGGCCCGTCTCCAAAGAAGAGGAAAACCACAAGGGCTGCTCAGCCTCCACAGCAGAAGATGTGAAAAACTCAACCGAGGCGAAAGCTGGTTATCGCTTCCTCCTCAAGCAAATATGAGGGTGAGAGTTCTAATTCTGAAGACTCTCAACGTGGCAACACTCCACCAAGATCTCCAACCCCTGAAGTTCATGTCTCTACTTCTCCTATATCCTCTCCACCTAAAACCATTCCTATTTCTATTCCCCCCATAACTTCCACTACTCAAATACCATCCACTTCCATCCCAATACCTCCACCAATATTCACCGCAGCAACCACAACAACCACTGAAGATGTTAGAACCAACGTATCTGATACGGGGGTTCATACTGACGCACCAAAATCCACCTCAACACCCGAAACCACCCCAGCACCCGAACCCACACCTACACCCGAACAAACAACCCAACCCGAACCAACCTATACTACCGAACCACCAGCTTCACCACCACCATCTTCTCCTGGTCACGCATTAGAGGAAGAAGAACCACTCCTTGGCGGGGAGAATATGACTTTTGACTCGGTCTACTATAGCCCGTTTCAAGTACAAAGTGATGACGATGACGATGTTCCTGTCACCAAAAGGCATCTCCAGGAGCTTCATGACAAAATTGACTCGCTCATCGCCTCCTCTTCCACTTCTCAGTCATCCCTATCTGAAGCTGCTGTTCAGAAAATTGTTGACGCTTTCTCCAAAGCTCAGCAAGCTTCCCTTGCTTCTGCCACCACCGCCATAGATGCCTCCACCAAAGCCTGTCAGGCTGCGACCGAAAAAGTCGATAAACTATTTACTGATGCCTCTTCCCTGTTGAAGTCTTTACAGGAGAGTGCCAATGCCACCAAGACTATGCTGGAACCTATTGTCCACCAGCTGGCAACATCAGTCGCAACTAAGTTGAAGTCCTTCGCTTCTCTTCGTCAAACAATTTCTGACGACAACTCAGCTTTTCGAACAACCATCGAAGAGCGTCTCTCCAAGCTTCAAGAAGATTTGGCTGCCGAGAACACTCTCATGGATGTTCTTGCAAGGAAAACTACTGCTCTCAAGGTCAAGAGTATTCAACTCTCCAACTCTCAACAGGATATTGAATCTCTTCGATCTGAACGACTGGTGATAAAATCGTGTGTTTCGGATATCCACTCTGCTATCTCCAACATCCTAGAAGCACATGATCCAATTCTCAACTACAATGTGAGGCGTGACCTTGCAGAGAAGATCGCTCCCGCCCTCGCCCTACTTAGAAAAATTGAAGGGCTCCATGATTTCGTGTCCATTCCGAAACAAGGGGGAGAGAAGGAAACAATGTCTCAACCACCTCCTACCTCAACAGCAACTCACACAACCGAACGTCCTCTAGTAGGCCAAGCCTCCGGTTCCGGTGTGAAAGACAAAGGCAAAAAGATTGCTGAGGAGGAAAAAGAAGAAGATAAAGAGACAATCGCCGACTTGTTGAAGCGTAAAAGTCGAAACAATGAGGCTGACATCAGTGCTCGTGTGGCAAGAGTGGCTGAAGAAGCTGAACGTAAACAGAAGGAAGCGTACGACCTTCTTGAGAGCAGGAAAACTCTGTTTCCTTCCTGGACACTTGAGAGGATGATTAAAGAAGCCATCGACACACCAAGTATCTTATGGCTGGAGCCTGTGATCTCTTTAGATCGGTCCAACACTGTCGACTCATAGTTCGATATGCCACTGACCAGAAAGGCGTTTATCTTTCATGCCTTTTCCAACGTTGCAAAGTTCCCTCACCCTCATCCACAGGTTGATCGGGACTTAATTAATTTCTATCTGAAGGCTGCTCAACCCCAATATCAGACTTGGAGCGCTCAGAAAATTGTCAACGTTCGGGTCTTGAAGCCGTACAGTGAAGGTAACTTCATCAACGTTCGGTTCAAGGTACTTCGGGGATTTTCCAAAACCGAACATGCTATTTCCCTTGCAAATCTTCCCAACCTTAATCCCCATGATTGGATTATCTTGCACAACATCCTCCTCACCAATGAAGCTGAATATGGTCCGATCATCGACCACTTCAACAGGATGCTCATGTGCTACATCATGGAAGTTGCATTGATGGATCAGGAGATTGCGAGTGTATTTAAGAAGAAACCTACAATATCTCCTGTTGGCTCTGCCAGTGATCTCAACCTGATGCAGATGGGGAAGATTGACCCGAGGAGGAACTCGGTCATGTTTACCAGGAAAGAAGGACATAAATGTCTCTTCGCCTTGGCAGACAAACATCTATACACCACTGCCTGTTTGGAGCACGTTTTGGGGATCATCCACAGATGCAAGCAGAACACAGCGGATGATGTCAAGTACTTTGATGACATGATTCAATGGTACATTCGGTTCAGACAGACTATTCTCGCTCTAATCTCATGTTTGTTTGATACTACAAAGAAGGTTCCCGCTGCTGGCCCAAGCAAGAAGAAGGAGCAGTCTCGCTCCAATTTGACGCAAAGGTGGAGATTGTTGGGTCGTGTTTTGTGTTATGTATTGCGTCTATTGGGCTCGTTAGCTAGTCCATTATGTATCTCCAGTATGGGCCTGTCCATCCGTGAGTTTAGTAGGGTTTAGTATATATAGGAGCTTGCATGCATCCTAGAAAGCAACGATAGAATAGAATGATCAGAGAATTATTCAGCAAGTTTATTATTATCGTTCTTGTAACCCTAAAATCCTCTACAACGGAAGTTCTTAGTCGAGCTCTGCTGAGGATTGTTTGATCTAATCATTCGACACATCTTGATCCATACTTGTGTTATTTACTGCTTTTACATTCATCGCATTACCTATCCCACCTCATATGACTCTCCACTGCAGTCATATGAAGCTGACTCGAAATATGATGACGAAGAAGAGTGTTAGAATGCCATTGCTCTTATCAGTCAGAAATTCAATCGCTTACCACCTTCATTTCGCAAAAACCAACAATTCAGTCGACCACCTTTCAACCGTAACTTCCAGAACAATCACTTCTGTTCCACTAAAAACCCTCTCCCTCCACCATAGTATCAGCAGACTCAGTCAAAAAAAGTACCACCGCAGTCCCAATCAACTGACTTCGGTACCTCTATAGAAGACAAGAGTGATGTCATCATATGTCACAAATGCAATAAGGAAAACCATTTTGCCAAAGATTGCAAGGAAAATGTAGTAAAAGATAGAGCCTTCTTTCTTCGAATGGCTCAAGAAATGGAAGATAAAGAAAAGGGAAAGGCCTATGTTGCTCAAGTGAAAAGGAATCATCAAGTGTGGTCATCAGGAGATGAAGATGAAGAAGTCCTTAGCAAAGGGAAAGGCAAGATCTGTATGGTAGCAACTGCTGATGAAGATGGCTCAACCAATCTAAAAAAGAATCATTGCTATATGGCTAAATATGGAACTCCCAGCATTGTGGAACAGGTAAAACTCATGATTCAAACTTTAAATTACAACATGCATGATTTTCAACCTTTCATAGACACACTCAATGACACTTGTGCTGCTGTCCTTACAGACTACAATAAAGCCCTAGATGAGAAGAACATCGCTTCGCAGGAGATGTTCCATGTTAGAGGACGTTCGAACAATAAGAGACTCAAAATGGAAATGTTAGAGAAGGATTTAATGTTAGAAAAAGATGCTAGAATGCTTAGCGAAACTCAATTAGAAATAGCCTTAAATCAAAGAGATCTAGCACAAAATGAAATTGCACGTTTAAATCTTTTAATTGAAAAGCTGTTTCATGAAACTGAGGCCATTGGGAATCTTGTCAATAATGGGAATGTTGATAACACTTTTAACTAGGGTTGGTCCAATGGTTACCCAACCGCAACAGACTCATCACCTCGGTTCACACTGGAACGTCCCTATGTCCCACCAGACCGCAACTTCTTATTTCCAGTAAATAACAAAATATTTCCTAAGGATATCCAAGCCCACTTTGGAAAACTCGATGATCTGAGTAATAATTGTGTTATATAAGAAATTCTCCCTGAATCTTCTACTCATGTCAACAACATAGATTCTCAGACATCATCCGTAGGTGATGAGGAAATTGTTATTGAAAGTCCTGAAGTCTCTTTAGACTTCCCATCCTTACAGTCTGACCGCAGTGTCTCTGACTGTAGTAACATACCGCAATCTGTCTCATTACCTAATATCACTTGTCCTTAAGAAGTATTCACCAAGACATACTCTGCAAGAGTCCAAAGCACTACTCCACTGATCGAAGTCAAGAGTTCTGTGACCATTGAGTTAATTAATCATGAATTACCAATTAAAAACTTTGAATTTGGTCAATGTTCTCAAAGTCCCAACTTCTCAAGTTCAGATGAATCGAGTCACTATTTTTTAAAATCTTTTAAAGATTCTAGGAAACCGCAATTAAATATCACTGACTGCGGTTCTCCTAAGACCGCAGCAAAAAGAGTTTTTAAAGAAGAATTTCGCACTCATGGCAAGCAATGAGATATTTGCTCAAAAGTCAAGAAATCTGTGAAATGTCCTAAATCAAAAAGTCCTGAGAAGCTTACTTTTTCAAATTATCATTTCAAGAAAACTGATTCCAAGAAAACAAACAAAAAGGAATTCACTGTTTCTAACAATACTCAAAAAATATCCAAACATGAAGATAAGTCTTTTCGTTCAAATGGATTTCAAATCTATTCTATCAATGACCCAAAATGGAAAGGTATCTTACTTATTCCAACCTCTTCAGTGTCAAAGTCCCAAAAATGGAAAGGAATTTTGCCAACTCTGGCACCCAAAAGGTCATCTCAAATGTTTAAGAAATCACATCACAAAAGCTCTACACGTGCCTTCACATCTGCCAAACCTGCACAAAACACCTTTTCAAAACACACAAACAAAAAGGTCAAATCTGACAATCCTCGGAATGGACAAAAACATACTTTTTCTTCAAAAACTCAGAACATGTCAAATGTCAGAAAAATGACAAAAAGTTCTTTTGTCAATGTCAATGTAAAAAAATTCAAAGAACTTCCAACACCCAGGATTTCAGGGTCACTCCTAATCTCTTCACAAGTACTCTTAATTACTCACAATCTCACAAAAATCCAAAGATCTTCAAACACACAGGACTAGGTTTGAAAGTTGACTTAAAACCTGTCCCTGCTACCTCATATCATGCATCGATTAACACATCGTATGTGACCTCGGGCTCCAAAATCACTTGGGTGCCCAAATTAACCACTTAACTTTTGTAGGCATTGTGCAAGGAGGATCAAGAAGAAGAATGGTTGATCGACAGTGCCTGCTCCTTGCACATGACCGTAAGGTTAGAATACCTTCGGGATTTCAGGCCTATATGCAATGGTGGAAATGTCACCTTTGGAAACAATGCAAATGGCATCATACGAGGCTACGGTGTTCTCACCACGGGGAACTTTTTCCATTCAGAAGGTTGCTTATGTAGAATTCTTAAACACAATCTCATCAGTGTTGGCCAACTATGTAAAGCAGGTCATCGAGTGGAATTTGATGATCAATTCTGTAACATAATGACGGGTGACCGGAGCACTTGCTTAATTAAGACCTGCTCCGAAGGCACAATGTATCCTCTAGATATCTCTCTCATCACTGGTAAGCTGCAGCTGTGTTTTCTTTCTAAAGTTGTATCCGAAGTCAGCTGGCTATGGCATCGTAAGCCAGCTCATCTCAACTTCAGATACATCAACAATCTAGTCACTGGAGAACTTGTCCGCGGTCTCCCTATTCTCAAATTCAGCATTGATACTCTCTGTCCAGCTTGTGAATGTGGAAAACAAGTCAAAGCAAGTCACCCTCTGATAATGGATTCGTCTATTTCAGAACCTTTGGAATTATTACACATGGATCTCTGCGGTCCTTCAACAGTAGCCAGTCTCCATCACAAGAAATACATACTGGTTGTTGTTGATGATTTCACTCGCTTCACATGGGTCTTCTTTCCCAAACTCAAATCAGAAACACCACAAATTCTCATAAACTTCATCAAAGAAATATAACTTCGGATCAAGCTTCCAGTCAGACGCATCCGCAGTGATAATGGAAATGAGTTCACTAATTATCTTCTCAACAGTTTCTTGGTGTCCAAGGGTATTTCTCACAACTTCTTAGCACCCTACACTCCGCAACAAAATGGTGTCGTCGAACGAAGAAACCGCACATTAGTAGAAGCAGCCAGATCCATGCTTAACTTCGCCCATCTTCCTCTCTACTTTTGGGCTGAAGCTGTAGCAACTGCATGCTTTGTCCAAAACCAAAGTATTGTGTGCAAACGTCTCAAAAAAACACCATACAAAGGTCTTAACAACCACAAGCCGAATGTTCGTTTCTTTCATATCTTTGGGTGTAGATGTTTCGTGATCAACAACAGAGATCAGCATAATAAATTTGCACCTAAGGCTGATGAAGGCATCTTCCTTGGTTATTCCACTAACAAGGTTGCTTATCGAGTGCTTATCAGACGTACAACGCTGATTATCGAAAGCTTCGATGTGAAATTCGATGATTCTCACATCCACGATGCCCCTTCATCCACTGAAACCACCACAATCATGGAATGTGACATTCCTGCCTCTTCTGGTCCTTTAAATCTAGTAGAAGTCAATTATGATGATCTCTTCGAACCTGTTGAAACGGAAAAACTATCAGAAGTTCTTGTGTCTCCCACAGCTTAACAACAACATGCTGACATTTCTGGACCATATCCATCCAAAGTAGTATCTCTAAATACTTCCACCTCTCCGATTTAGGGGGAAAGCTCTACTCCATATCTAGCCGCAACCATCGACGTTCCAGTACTTGATGTTTTTCAAGTTCCTGCCCGTAGAGAAGCACTTCCATCAAATGTATCTTCGGATTTGGATGATAAACTCATAGAGAATATTGATACTCAATCCGACCCAAGAATTGTCACTCTCCCATCCGCAGTCCAGGGGAAACCCTCTCAGGTTCCAGATAGACTCCCTTCAGCAATCCAAGGGGAACCTATCAAAGAAAATGTTTCTCTCACTCCAAGTAGTCAGGATAACTCAGCAGGGTGTTCTCAAATCCAGGGGGAACTTCCTTCCCCATCTGAAGAAACCTCTGATATTGAAAACATTCCTTCTACCGCAGTTGCTGATCATCTGATGCCTCGCCTACATGTATGGACGAAGGATCACCCACCAGGAAAAACTATTGGCAATCCGTCCGCAGGTATCCAAACTCGATCTGCCAAAGATTTATCTGATCACTGTCACTATGCAGTATTTATGTCCGCAGTCGAGCCTCGGTCTATCAAAGAAGCCTTATTGGAACCAGATTGGATTTCTACAATGCAAGAAGAACTGGAAGAATTTGAAAGAAACAAAGTGTGGCAACTTGTTCCCATCCCACAAGGTCATATGATTGTTGGTACAAGATGGGGTTTCAAGAACAATCTAGATGAGTCTGGTGCAGTCATCAGAAATAAGGCAAGGCGAGTTGCTAAAGGTTATAGCCAACTGGAAGGTGTTGAATATGATGAGACATACACTCCGATAGCTAGAATGGGAGTAATCAGAATATTCTTAGCATATGCCTCTCACAAAAACATCAAAGTGCACCAAATGGATGTTAAGAGTGCTTTTTCTTAATGGGGAATTAAAAGAAGAAGTTTATCTTCAACAACCTCCCGGATTTTAAAGTATCGAGTTCCCTGATCACTGCTACAAGCTTTAGAAAGCTGTCTACGGTCTGAAACAAGCCCCTAGCGCTTGGTATGAAACTCTTTCTGAATTCTTAGTCTCTTCAAGATACAAAAGAGGAGTGATTGATCCCACACTATTTAGAAAAGCAAACGAGACTCACCTTATGCTTGTACAAATATATGTGGATGATATCATCTTCGGGTCATCTGATCAAGGAATGGTGGATGAATTTGCTAAGCTCATGACAAAAAAATTTCAAATGAGCATGAATAGAGAGATTAACTTCTTTAAAGGTCTTCAAGTCAAACAAATTTAGCAAGGAATATTCATTCATCAAGAGAAATACACCACTGAACTTCTGAAGAAATACTCTATGCACAATTGTTCTTCTGCTAAGGTCCCTATGGCCTTCGGATATAAGATCTCTGCTGATCCCACTGGTGAATCTGTGGATCATAAGACTTATAGAGGTATCATTGGTTCGCTAATGTACCTCACCGCAAGCAGACATGACATTGTCTTTGCAACTGGTGTGTGTGCAAGGTACCAGGCTGATCCAAAAGTGTCACACATGACCGCAGCCAAAGAAATTCTTCGGTATCTAAAAGGAATCAAATCTCTGGGTCTATGGTACCCCGCATGCAATGACTTTAGTCTTCAAGCATTTACTGATGAAGATCATGCCAGATGCAAATTTGATCGAAAAAGTACATATGGTGGATGTCAATTTTTAGGAGGAAGACTTGTCAGTTGGTCCTCGAGAAAACAAAGTTGTGTATCTTTATCTACCGCAGAAGCAGAATACGTGGCCGCAACCAGCTGTTGTTCCCAAGTCCTTTGGATGAAGACACAATTACTAGACTACGAGTACAGAATGCTGCGGATACCAATTTACTGTGACTCTGAAAGTGCCATAGCGATCTCTCATAATCCTATTCAGCACTCCAACACAAAACATATTGAGTTGTGGTATCATTTCATCAAAGATCATATTCTGAAAGGTAATATTGTACTCATTTTTGTTCCTACTCATGAAGTGATTAATGATGTGTTTACAAAAGCTCTTAACTCTACAAAACTCAATGTATTCCTACAAATGTTGGGAATGATGAATCCAGACCCGCAATTCTTTTTGAATTATTAGCTACTGCAGACCATCCTTGGTCTCCGTTGCGGTTCTAACTGAGAATTACATATGATAGATGGTTTTGGTACCGCAGTCTAGGTACCGCAACCATATGTCATTCGTATCTCTCAGGGGTCCTAATGGTCTGTTGTTACTAATTTTTGTTCAAAGTGTTTTCCTCTTAGTTCCTCACTGCAATCTTTCTTTTTTCATCCAAAATGACATCTTCAACCGCAATGAAGTTTTCATCCGTGATAATTTCTCAACTGCTGTTTTCAACCCATAAATAAAAAAAAAACTTTGTGTGCTATTTAATGATCCTTCATTAAATAAAATAAAACATTCCCATTGAAACTGTCATCTTCTCTTTAAAAAAAAAACCTTTTATCAGACCTATTTTAGGGATGATGACAAAAAGAACGTATTTCCATCCAACTCATCCTTAATTTGTCCTTTCCTCTCCCAAACATGTACCATCTCCCAAACACGTTCGATCCGTTACCACTTCCTCTCCCATCACCCCCATGATTACCTGACGTATAAACATGCGTCCATCTTTACATTAAATGCAAACCCTTTTTGGAAATCTCCCAAAATCTTTTTCAACCCGTTTTTAATATTTGTGGCTGAGATTCAATCCACAATTCATCGATTCCCCCCCCCCCCCCAAAAAAAAAAAACCCAATCTTCGTTTTATCCTCTCCTTACCATTTACCTAGGGTAAAACCTTTTTTTCACCCCCTTTATAAACCCATCTTCTTCCCCATTAATCCTTTACGCTTTCTGAATATCGATTGTCTCTCTCAACCTTCTAAAACCTCCATAACTCTCAAGAACGTTTTTCTCACAATGGTGAAATCTGGTGTATCCAAGAAGCAATCCAAGGCTTCAGGTTTTGCAAATCCAACAGGTTCAGACTCTCCATCAATCGCCTCCAGTAATTTCAGAGCTGTATTTGAAGATCATCCTTCTTACAATGCTCACATCAAGCTCATGATCAAGTTCCTCAAAAATCACCCTTTGTTTGGACCTTTTGATGCATTTACAGAAATCGTACCAATTTCCACCTTGTTCAAATGTGCATTCTCGCCATATCGTCCACTCCAAAACCCTCAAGAAGTGCATCTCAATCTTGTGAATGACGCATTGGTCATTCTGACCAAGGAGAAGTTTCTAAGGTCCATCAATCTACTGGTTCATCCATTGATCAAATTATTCTCTCCATCGATGGCGGATATCACTGCTTCTCTATACCAAATGGGATGCCAGAAAAGAATCAAGGGTATCGGCGAATTCAAGAAAAATCAACTGCCCGCAGTGTGGCAGTATGTGTGCCACTTCATCATTCGAAGCCTATCCGGCAGAACCGGAGGAACCGATAATATGGGGCTTAAGCTCCTTGAGTTGGTTTGGAGCATATTCACAGGGCATGATGTGAATTACAGGTAAATCCTATGGGATGACTTCCTTCAATACATCCCTAAGGAACACCGCAAGGAAAATCCAACAGAACAAACCTTTGCTAGGTTCTGGTCACTGTGCATCCTGGATCTTCATGCCGATGTGGACATCCCCATGGGCAACGACACCAATCTTTTTGCTACAAAAGATCTCAAAAGGTACAATCCTTCATCCGATCAAACTCTTTTTGGACCAATCCGCAGGCTTCCCACCCATATTCTCTCTACTCTTGGTTCTAAGACTACTGATGTATCAGACCATATTGAGGCTATGGAGGGTATTGCCCCATACCCTTCTACCCCGCCTCTTCCATCCGCAACCATTATCCCTGAGGGTACCACAGTTCCCTCTGCCACTACTCTATCTAACCTTTCTCAAAGAAAAAAGAAGTTGGCATCCAAAAAGAAACAAAAAACACCACATAAGGATGCTCCCAAACCAACCGCACCCACCAAGAAACGCAAAACCAAACCCACCATTGTATCGAGCAGTGATTCTGAAGAGGATAGACAACCAATATCGATCCTCAAGAAAAGAAAAACCATCAATACCTCTAGCCAAATGTGTGACCGGACTGATACCTCAGCCTCTCCACAGGCTAAGGTAGTCCTTGGGATTGCCGCAGCTCCATTCAATACCACCATCGAATACCACTCAAGCTCATCATGTGAGCCTGTTTCATCATCATCATCATCCGAACGTGGAGACAGCCCCCCAGTTATATCTCAAGCAGATAAATCTGGACATCGCCCTAAGGTCTCCGGGGCTTCCCGACTGCATTTCTTTTCTCCTAAGGATTTAGACTCCATCATCTTGAACATATCCCAAACACTTCAAACACCTGACCATCCACAAGGCACTTCTTTCGCTCATGCCAGAACGGAGCCGAGGCCAAACGTAACCACGTGTCACAGAGACCAAGGAAGCTCCGGAAATCCTACTCTGCTTCCATCATTTACAGGTGGTTTAGGCACGGTGAGCACACATGTGCAAGGATCTGTGAACCCAAGGGACAGCTTGGTGCACACTCAAAGAATTGACGGAGACGATTCAAGTGATTCATGGAGTTGATATCAACCAACTACTGATGCCGAAATCAAGAAATATGCTGCCTTTTGAAGTCCATTCCAAGCCCGAAAGGATCAACAAATCAAACAACAACAGCAGAAGGAACGAGAAATTCAGATGATTGCTAAGTATTGGGCTGATGCAATCAACAATGCTTATACTGTAGCAGGGATTCTTCTTTTTCAAGGCTAGATGTCTCAGATGGCAGATTCATTCCTCAAAGCTCAAGCAGTAACTGCGGCCCAACATACCTCCCAAGTTCCTCCCATTACGGTTCTTGACACATCATAAGACGAAGGTCTTGAGATCGCAATCAGCTCAGCTCCTACCTTCGGTCTTGATGATGACGAGGTACAAGAGGTAAACAAACCCTCTCCTTCTGACGATGATCTAATGATGTTCGATGAAGGTGAAGAATCAAGTGGTTTTCAGCACTCCACCTCCAAGCCCAAAAAGAAGAAGAAGATCGCAGTTAGAAGAAAAGAGTTTCTATCTCTCCAGGCCAAATTCTATCAAATCCTGGCTGCAGTCAAGCCAGCTCAACCGCAACCATAAGATGTTCCAAGACCACAATCGTTGATAGAAAGGATTGAACGACTAGAAACCAGAGAATGACTGGCTGCGAAGCGCAAATCTTTGAAAGTCGAAATGGGAATCTGGTCCCTCGACAACAATCGCAAAGCAGACCATAAAGACTTCATGGAAGCCACTGAATGTCTTATCTCTGAAGTCACCACAATAAAAAATGATCTTCAAACCACTATCAAAGATCAAGCCTCTTAGACACAAAAGATAATCGATGAAACTTATACAACTTATGAGTCTACCATCTCGATTCTTCACTCTACCATCAACCGCCTTCAACGATCCTTAACAACCAACTTTCATGGCCTTCAAATCCTTCAACTCACTAATTAAGGAGATTCATTACCTGCTGTTCAATTCCTCCTCTCCAACCAATCAACAACTCACCGACGCTATTAAAGCTCAATTTCAGGAGGCCTTCTCCAAAATTGATGGCCTTCGGACATGGCTTGAGGAAGCCCTAGTTTGGACTTCCTCAAGAGGGGGAAGTGAAAAAGATCAAGCCCATCAATCTCATCAATCAGATCACGATCATCAATCTCAGCAATCAATTTCACCACATCAAACCCCACCCATCATCATGATGGGTTTTGAGCATTCTAACACTTCCTAAGTGTACATGCAACCCTAATAACCTTGGATCTATGTTTGTCTAATTATCATGCAAAGTTGAATTTCCAAGGTTATATTCCTATCTAGCATACATGGGGAACAATTTTAAATTGAATGAAAGATAGAATAACTTACCTTGTTGTTGCTTATGTTCCTTGAAACCTTGTGAGCCTAGCACCCTAAGTGTGATGCCTCAAATGCTTCACACAAAACCAAATGCTCTTGGAAAGACCTTTGAGATAATACACACTTCTTTAAATCGGCCAAGCCCTCTAGTTTCTTATGTCTAGCCGATTTTGGTAGAGAATGGGACCCTTATATAGTGTTGACACATCTAGGGTTACACCATGTAAACCCTAATGTGTCATGACTCTTCATTTCCATGACCCATGGGTTTGTAACTCCCATGGAGCATCCATGGAGCATCCTATGGGTAAAACCCAACTTGATAATCCATGGAGCCTCTTAGCCCACTATACAAGATATGAATGATTTACATAATCAACCCATATATTTAATTAGTTATCCTTTGATCACTTAATTAATTCCAAATTATTTCTTTGATCAGACTAATCAAATAATAATATTATTAATATATTAGAACTTATAATATATTAATAATCTCCAAGTGTTATTTCTCTCATTTAGTCTATCCAATTGCATGGTGCCATGCAACCCAAATGGACCATGCTGGGGCGGGTCAAGTACACACCCGAAATAGTTATGGACTTAGACACCTTATCCAACAGTCTCCCACTTGGATAAGTCTAATAACTATATCTCTAGTACTTCAGGAACCGACCAGCAATCGTAGCACTTTTAAGGTCTCTCGGAACTGAGAAGATGATGGTACGCCATTTAAGATAAGGGATCATATAATCCTCCGTTCTAGATATCAGCCGGAAAAATACATGGAACAATGTCTTACTTATTGTCCAGCAGTTTGTTTCTCGATTTCCAATTTGTTTGAAAAAGAACTTAATTGAACACATCAACTTAGTTCTGACCGGGCCCGGTACATAGGTCAAAACAAAATCATCGAGGGGCCCAGATATCAGCTTCTAATCCAAGAAGGAACAGATAAACTTCGACTCATATGTTTGTTCTACCACTCATTGAATTACACACAAAAGCACGTTTTATAACATCGAGTTACCAATGCGTTTTCGTACAATCAATGCATAACCAACTTGTAAGTAAAAATCATATCTCTAGGTTTGAAGACTTATATGATATTACCGTCTCACGATCACTCGAGATAGAATTCCATGAAGTGATTCCAGTGAGCGTGGGTTGAGTCCAATACTCAGAACTTATGAGCACTCATGATTGTTGTAGCCTTGTCCAACACCTTAGACCTCTAGAACCCATCATGACAGTCTTGATTCATACCTACTTCCGACATATGACCGACTGTGGAGGTTTGAATAATATGTTATACCAAACAAAATTATTCTGGAAGTCAAAACATGCAAAAGAAATATAGTAAACGATCGACAAGAGATAGCAACACTTTACTCATAAATAAAACTCCTTTTATTCATCATCTAATGTCAATTACACTTTACAAATTTCTGGGTTATCTAACTACTAAATCTAATATCATCCTTCAGCCCTATGCTCCGAGCATGCTGGAGATGCTTAACCCGAGTCAATCCCTTCGTGAGGGGATCTGCTGGGTTCTCATCCGATGATACCCTCTTTGCCACGAGGAGTCCTTCTTCTATCCGATGTCTGATAAAATGGTATTTTCTGTCGATGTGTCTGGATCTCCCATGATCCCTTGGTTCTTTGGCTAAGGCAACAGCACTTTCACTATCACAGAAAATCCCCATTGGCTCTTTGATAGCTGGTACAACTCCAAGATCTCCAATGAAGTTCTTCAGCCATATCGCCTCCTTTGCTGCCTCGCTAGCTGCAATATACTCTGATTCACAAGTTGAATCAGCCACTGTTTCTTGCTTGGAACTCTTCCAAGAAATTGCTCCTCCATTTAGGGTAAAGACCCAGCCCGACTGAGAGCGGAAATTATCCCTATCAGTCTGGAAGCTAGGATCACTATACCCTACAACTCTCAAGTCATCACTCCCACCGAGGGTAAGGACCCAGTCCTTAGACCTCCATAGGTACTTGAGGATATTCTTTACCGCAGTCCAGTCTGCCTTGCCAGGGTTCGCCTGATACCTGCTAACCATGCTCAGGGCAAAGGATACATCGGGTCGAGTACACGTCATAGCATACGTGATCGATCCTACAGCCGAAGCATAAGGTGTTCAACTCATTTCTGCTATCTCAGCCTCTGTGCTAGGGCTTTGTGTCTTACTCAATCTGGTGTTACTCTAGATGGGTAACTCTCCTTTCTTGGAATCCTGCATGCTGAATCTCTTCAGCACCTTATCCAAGTAGGTACTCTGACTAAGTCCAATTAGTCTTTTACTCCGATCTCTCAAGATCCTTATCCCTAGAATATAGGTAGCTTCTCCTAGGTCCTTCATAGAGAAACACTTCCCAAGCCAGGACTTAACTTCTTGCAGAGTTGGGATGTCATTTCCTATGAGTAGTATGTCGTCCACATACAACACCAAAAAGCTAACTATACTCCCACTAGCCTTGACATACACGCAAGACTCATCTTCACTCCTAGAAAAGCCAAATTCCTTGACCTTTTCATCAAAGCAAAGATTCCATCTGCGAGGTGCTTGCTTCAATCCATAAATGGATTTCTCAAGCTTACACACTCTATTAGGGTACTCGTTGCTGACAAAACCCTCTGGCTGACTCATGTAAACATCTTAAACCAACTTTCCATTAAGGAACGCGGTTTTGACATCCATTTTCCATATTTCATAGTCATGAAATGCAGCTATGGCCAACAGAACCCGAATAGACTTAATCTTGGCTACTGGAGAAAAGGTCTCATCATAGTCCACTCCAGGAATTTGAGAGAAACCCTTTGCAACCAGTCTAGCCTTATATGTGTGTACATTTCCATCCATGTCGGTCTTCTTCTTGAAGACCCATTTGCATCCTACTGTCTTACAACCTGGTACATTCTCAACCAAGTTCCAAACTTGATTGTCATACATGGACTGTATTTCACTGTCCATTGCCTCTTTCCACTTGGCTGACTCAGGGCCTGCCATGGCTTCCGCGTAACTGTTAGGTTCATCCAGACCTATCAGTGTCTCATCACTGATAAGTGTATCTCCTTCTGCAGTAATATGGAATCCATAGTAATGCTCAGGAGCAATCCTAACCCTTGTGGAATGCCTCAGAGGTACAGACATGTCAATTGGCTCAACAGGAGTTTCCTCCTCAAGTTGAGTGCTAGGGTTTGAAGTTCCTTCACCGCTTGACTCTTGAATTTCTTCAAGATCAACTTGCCTCCCACTGTTTCCTTGGCTTATGAACTCTCTTTCTCTAAAGAAAGCCCTCCTAGCTACAAAGACCACATTTTCACTAGGTCTGTAGAAGAGGTAACCAAAGGACTGTTGTGGGTAGCCGATGAAAATACACCTCTCGCTTCGGGGTTCGAGCTTATCATGAGTATCGCGTCTCACGAAAGCCTCACAACCCCAAATCTTGATGTGGTCTAGCTTAGGTACTTTACCAGTCCACATCTCGTGAGGAGTTTTGGCAACTTTCTTTGTAGGGACTAGATTAAGGATATGGGTGGCAGTCTCTAAGGCATACCCCCAAAATGAGATTGGTAGCGAAGCTCGACTCATCATGGAACGAACCATATCTAACAAGGTTCGATTACGCCTCTCAGCCACACCATTCAACTGTGGTGTCCTGGGAGGTGTCAATTGTGAGACTATCCCACATCCCCTTAGATAGTCAAGGAACTCTGAACTAAGATACTCACCACCACGATCGGATCGAAGCATCTTAATGTTCCTGCCCAATTGATTCTCTACTTTCTGTTTAAATTCCTTAAACCTTTCGAAAGTCTCTGACTTATGCTTGATCAAGTAGACATATCCATATCTACTATAATCATCAGTAAAAGTCAAATAATAACGATTAGCATCCCTTGTGGCATGTTTGAATGGTCCACACACATCCGTGTGTATAAGGTCCAACAAACCTTCACCCCTCTCACACAAACCTGTGAAGGGTGACTTTGTCATTTTTGCAAGTAAGCATGATTCGCAACTATCATCTGACTTTAGGTCAAATGACTCCAAGACTCCATCCTTTTGGAGTTGGCCTATGCGTTTCTTGCTTATATGTCCAAGACGACAATGCCATAATGATGCTTTATCCAAGTTATTATTATTAATAGAATCAATACACAAAACATTATTTCCTAAGTTATCTACAACAGATACAGCTTCATACACACCATCACAAGGTAATGCTTTAAAATAAAGAACATTATTAAAGAAAGCATCAATAGAACCAACTTCATTATTAAATGAAAAGGTAAACCCTTGTTTGTACAAAGCATGAAAGGAAATAATATTTCTTGCCATTCCGGGCGAGTAACAACATTTATTCAAATCTAAATTAAACCCACTACTTAGCGATAAAGTATAAACTCCAATCTTGGTAACAGGTAAAGCTTTCCTATTCCCCATGATCAAGTTTATTCTTCCTTGATCCACATTCTCACTTCTTCCTAGTCCCTGCAAGTCACAACAAATATGAATACCACAACCGGTATCAAGGACCCAAGATTTAGAATGGTGAAGAGATTAAAAACCTTTAATCAATGAAGATCGATTAAATCTTGAACAAGTATATAAGTATAAAACAGTAAGAACGCAATAATAAGAACAAGACAAGTTAGAATCAAACGAGTCGAATGATTAAACAGAATCCTCAGAAGATCTCGATTAAGAACATCAACTGTAGAGGATTAGAAGGTTACAAGAACGATTAAAGAAACCTGCAATCTATCGTTAAGCTCTGGAATAATCGCTAAAATCTTTTCAATCGTTAACCTAATATGCATGCAGGCATATACTTATATATTAAACATAAAAGGCTCACGGTTGGACAGGCCCAAACCGGAATACAAAATAAAATAAACTATCGAGCCCAAAAGACGCAACATCAAAATAAACGTCAGCCCAACAATCTCCCCCTTTGCGTCAATTTGGAGCGAGACCTTCACTTGTTACTTGGGCCAGCAGTTGAAGCAGGTACCTTCTTTTTCACGGTGTTAAACAGACATTTGGTGATTGAGAGGATGGTCTGTCTAAACCGGATGTACCACTGGATCATATCATTGAAGTACTTGATGTCATCAGCCGAGTTCTCTTTACACCGTTTGATGATTGATAATACGTGCTCCAAACAAGCCGTGGTGTAAAGGTGTTTGTCAGCTAAAGCAAAGAGAGATTTCTGTCCTTCTGCTCTAGTGAACATAACCGAGTTACGTCTCGGATCAATCTTGCCCATTTGCATTTGGTTGAGATCACTGGCCGATCCCACAGGAGCAATCTTCGGTTTCTTCTTGAAAACTGTGGCGACCTCCTGATCCATTAGGGCAACCTCCATGATGTAGCATGCTAACATCCTTTTGACATGGTCTATGATGGGACCATATTCGGCTTCATCAGTCAAAAGGATATTATACAGGACAATCCAATCATGAGGATTTAGATTCGGTAGATCCGCCAGGGAGATAAGATGAGTAGTTCTTGCAGATCCCCGAATGAGCTTGAACCGAACGTTTGTGAACCTCCCTTCGGCGTAAGGCTTCAGCACCCGAACGTTTACAATCTTCTGGGCGCTCCAAGTAAGGTATTGAGGACGAGCAGCCGCCAGATAGAAGTCAATAAGCTCCCTGTCAAGCTCAGCGTTCGGATGAGGGACTTCAAAGATGTTAGAGAAGGCGTGGAAGATGAACGCCTTTCGAGTTAGCGGCATGTCGAACTGCGAGTCGACAGTATTGTTGCAGTCGAACGAAATAACCGGCTCGAGCCATAGTATGCTGGGAGTTTCTATGGCCTCTTTGATCATTCTCTCCCGAGTCCATGCAGGGAAGAGAGTCTTCCTACTCTCAAGGAGATCGTAGGCTTCCTTTTGCTTGCGTTCGGCTTCTTCAGCCTCTCGCGCCACACGACTGGCATCATTATCAGCATTGCGACTGTTCTTTCGTTTTAACATGTCAGCAATGGTCTCCATGTCTTCATCTTCATCTTCTTCCTCAGCTAAGTTTTTGCCTTTGTTCTTCACACCCGAACCCGAGGCATGACCAGTCGGAGATGGTTCGGTTGTGTGAGTAGCTTTGGAGGAAGCAGGTGGTTTCGATCCAGTCTTCTCATCTCCCCCTTGTTTCGGAATAGACACGAAACTCGGTAGGCCTTCGATTTTGCTGAGAAGGTCCATGGCCGGAGAGAGCTTTTCAGCGAGGGTTCGCCTCACCGAATGGTTAAGAATGGGACCGTGTGCTTCGAGGATGTTGGATAATGCTGCGTGGACATCCGAAACACACGTTTTGATCACCTCCCGTTCGGATCGAAGAGCTTCCAGTTGTTCTTGTGAGTTGGATAATTGCGTGCTCTTGACCTTTAGGGCGGTTGTTTTACTCGCCAGAACTTCCATCAAAGAATTCTCGGCTGCGATATCCTCCTGTAACTTGGCGAGGCGCGCTTCGATGGAGGCACGAAGTGCCGAGTTGTCATCGCTTATGTTTTGGCGAAGGGTAGCGAACAAAGTCAACTCCGTGGAGACGAACTTGGCCAATTGCTGAACAATCGGTTCCAAAGTTGTCTTGGTGGCGTCGGCGCTTTCCTGCAAGGACTTCAGCAGGACAGAAGCGTCGGAGAATAGTTTATCAACTTTTTCGGTCGCAGCCTCACAGGCTCTGGTGGAGGCATCAATCGCAGCAGTTGCTGAGGCCACCGAATCATGTTGAGCCCTGGAGAAGGCATCAACAATTTTCTGAAGGGCAGCTTCAGAAAGAGAGGACTGTTGGTTGGAAGAGGAGGCAAGAAGTAGGTCAAACTTCTCATGGAGCTCTTTTAGATGCTTCTTTGTCACTGGAGCATCATCCTCCTCATCACTCTGAACTTGAAACGGACTATAGTAGACCGAATCGAAGTTCATGTGTTCACCACCGAGGTAAGGATTTTCGCCATCAGAGGCGTTTTCTGGAGATGGAGGGGGTGGTGAAGCTGGGGGTGTTGTGGGTTTTGTAGGTTCAGGTTGAGTGGGTGTGGGATTAGTTTCGGGTGGTGGTTGAGTATGGGTAGGTTCGGTTGTATGGGTTTCAGTTTGTGGTGGTTCGGTTACAGGAGGGGTTTTCGTAACTGGTGGTGTTTCGGTTGCGGTTGTAAAAATGGGTGGTGGTATAGGGAAAGATGTTGGTGGAACAGTGGTATTGGGGATTATGGTCGGAATGGAAGTAGGAATGGTTGGAGGAGGGGAAGGAACTGGGGAATTATGAAGTTCTATTTCTGGGGTAGGGGACCGAGGTGGTGTGTTGCCTCGTTGAGGAGATTCGTCTCCTTGAGAGCCGTCAGAATCCGAACTCTCGCCCTCAGAATCGCTTGAAGAAGAGGGAATAACAAGCTTGCGCTTCGGTTGTGTCTTCCTCCTCTTCGTCTGTGGGGACTGTGTAGCCTTTGTTTGCTTCCTCTTTTTGGGAGAAGGACCCGTAGGAGCTTTGGCCGCTTGCTTCCCTTTTTCACCCTTTTTGCCCCTGTTCGTCGGTTTGTCAGCATCATGGATAGACCTGAGCATATCCGATGTCAGTTCCCTAGGACCAGTTGGCCTAAACTCCTTGATCGTCCGAATCAATCTGCTGTCAGAGGGCACGTCTGCATACATTGTCTCCGGGATGGAGCCAATGAAAGAAAATTTCGATGCATCTGAGACGATGATCTTCTTGGTATGAAACGTACCAACAGAAGACATCGATGCACCGGCAGCAGTTGGGATTTCAAACTTGTCCATCGCCCATTTTGTAATCAAGATCCAGAACCGGGCCAACGACACCTCAAAGTGTCGGGATGATGAAGAGAGGCTCTGGATGAGCTGTTGCCATAGGACCAACCCATAGTCCAGGTTAATCCCGTTGTAGACCGCGTACATTATCGACAGGAAGAGGCGACTAGCACCGTCGGATCCTGAGCTCCGTTCCGACAGGCCTTTGAAAAGAACTGTAAATAAGCCGTTCCACTGTGGCGGCAGGCAGGACTTTTTGAACTTAGCCACGGAGGTAAGGACCTCCGTGTACCCCATGTTGTAAAACATGTTATACAGAAACCCAACCGGAATCGTCTCCGGGTTAATTCTCGATGGGTCAACAGAAAACCCAAGCATGGTGCAGAAACGGGGGCGAGAAATGGAAGTCTTGTGTTCTGCAATTTCAAAGAACACCCGGTCGACTGCCTTGTCGTAATAAGCAGTCGCATAAACCTGCGACAGGGCCACCATTGGCACAGATTCGATCCTTGAGAGAGCTGGAGCAAGTTGGGAGTACTTCAAGCATTCAATGATCGGCGACATGTAGGAGTCGTACGCCAGTGGGTTAAGGTCAATCACCAGACATTGCTGTGGACGGATGGGGAGGATTTGTGAAGTAGCATGGACAGAAGAAGATTCAGCCATTGTTGAAGGTTTGGAGAAGACGATGAACAGGAGAGCTGTTTGGGAGTATTTGTTCTTTGGAAATTTCGGAGGCAGTAAAGAGGTAAAAGGTATTATAGACGGCCTTTTATAGTGGGTGATAGGAAAGAGAGAAATCATTGCAAATCTTCTATGGAAATACGAAAAGGTTTCCTCAGTGACAGATGGATGACAGTTGAGGCGTGCGATGATCACGTAGGAGAGAGAGTGTCAGATTCCTAGGATCACGCCGCCCAACAAGCGCCGTTTCAGAGAGAAAACCGTTCCAATTCCTCACGCGCCTTTAATTGCCAAAATGATGACGCTTGGATGTCGCACATGCGTCCACAATGTCAGTAAAAGCAGGGCCGTTTCAAATTCACACGCGCCCCCTTTTTACCGTCGTTTGAATTTTAATCCCTTTAACTCCCGCCGAGTCAGCATCCTTTCTTCTTATCCTTTTAAACGACATGTTTTGAAGTAAATGCCCACGTGGATTGTTTTTTACCACAACTCCATAATGAACCACCAAGTAATAATACAGCCTGTAAATAATTAGTAACAGAATTTTGGAAAATCAAGGATTTTCGTGCAAAGAGTGTAAAAGAAAAAAGAAATAAAGCAACTCTTTTAGGGATTTTCTGTGATGTCAATAATGACACGAAACTGATGATCCCGGGCACGAATCTCTTCCTTCAAGGTCAAGAGAGACCTTAAAGTGTTAATGTGGATTCCCGTTAAATTACGATCAAACACTTATTAATAAATGTTGAAAGGCTTCTTTTAATTAGGCTAAATAAGGGTGGCTTCCGCTTTGATTCAGCAATTCTAATCTTGGAATAAGAAAGAAAGTGAACAAAGTACTTGTGAGACCGGTGTAGTCTGTTGAACAAGTAGGTAGGAAATTTTATTTTAAAGTGGCTTGGATAAATATAAAAACTCAAAAAAAAAAAAATTAAAAACTGGATCCCAAGGGAAGAAATGTTATGGGATTTAACAATTTCATAGGAATCACGCAAAAGAGAATTGAGATTTCATGAGGGTACATTCGTTAATTCATTGGTGAAAGCTTGAGCAAATTAATTGTTCACCGTCAATTCTTTGGTGTTGAATTTTGGGTTTCACTCAGCTCGTAGTGACACGAAACGAAGATCATAAACACAGATGTTGTGTAACCATAAACCTCAACGGTAATTTCAGAGAGTCTCAAGGGTTACTATGATGAAACGAATGTAATGGAGAAGTGTAATGGAGATGGTGTAAGAAAACATAGTACCTCTGCTGCTAAAATAATGACCAAGCAGGAAACTCTTAACTCATGTGAGAAGAGAGTGAGGTAGCTCACGATTAGAATAAATGTGTTAGCCTTATTGGGAAGACTAGGTTTGTGTATACCAGGTCATGAAGGCTATTATTCAAAATCTTATGAGGCTTGGGACGCATACAACAGCATGCTTCTAGGGACGCTTAAGTAGTTCATCAATTATATCCCCATAAACAGACAAACACACAAGAAAAAGAAAAACCGAACCCGAGCGTTCGGTTGGTTTCGGTTCAGGAAAATTTTGAAAAACCGAACCCGAACCTTTAGCTGGTTTCGGTTCAGGAAAATTTTGAAAAACCGAACCCGAACCTTCGGTTGGTTTCGGTTTAGGAAAATTTTGAAAAACCGAACCCGAACCTTCAATAGGTTTCGGTTTTGCAAAATTTTAAGAAATCAGGGAGTTTAGACATGCAATTTGGAAAAACTTTTAACACAAAGAAAAACAATTTTGTATAAGAAATATACAACAGAGAAAAACTACCTTTGAAGTGATGAGCGAGTCAGATGGTTTAACCGAACCCGAACGTTCGGTTGGTTTCGCTTCTTACGTTTGAGGTGGAGAGGTAGTGTGAGGTATTGACTCTGATTCCATCATACCTATCCCTTGCAATATTTTGTTGAAAGATGCTTCAGGAAGAGCTTTGGTAAAGACGTCAGCCAGTTGATCAGTGGTTCTTACAAAGTGAACTTCGACATTTCCATCTTCCACGTGATCTTTGATGAAGTGATACCTCAGTGCTATGTGTTTGGTTTTAGAGTGTTGCACTGGGTTATGACAGATCCTAATTGCACTTTCAGAGTCACAATATAGTGGGATCTTCTTCATATTGAGTCCATAGTCTCGAAGTTGACTTTGGATCCAAATCACTTGTGATGTGCAGGATGCAGCGGCAATGTATTCCGCTTCGGCAGTAGACAACGACACACACGTTTGTTTCTTGGATTGCCAGCTGACCAACTTCCCGTCAAGGAATTGACAGCCACCAGTTGTGCTTTTTCTGTCGAGTCCACATCCTCCAAGGTTAGCATCAGAATAGGCTTGAACGAGGAAGCCTAAGTTGGATGGATACCATAGACCTAAGGAAGTGGTTCGCTTGAGATAGCGTAAGATGTTCTTCACTGCCAACATGTGAGGTTCGCGAGGGTTTGCCTGAAATCGAGCACAATAACATACAGAAAACATGATATCAGGCCTGCTAGCAGTAAGATACATTAGTGAGCCTATTATTTGACGCTAGAGCGTGATATCGACAGCCGGTTTGTCTAGAGATGGGGTAAGCTTGGTGCTGAATGCCATTGGGACTTTGACTTTGGAGTCTCCCATCATGCCAAACTTTGCTAGGAGAGTCTTCGTGTAAGCTTCCTGGTTGATAAAGATGCCTTCGGGTCCGTGTCTTATATTTAAACCAAGGAAAAAGTTAATACGACCCATTGAGCTCATTTCAAACTTAGTCTCCATCAACTTTCTGAATTCAGCTGTTAAGCTGGGATTCGTGGAGCCAAAGATGATGTCATCGACATAAATTTGAACTATCATTAGGTGGTTACCTTCCTTTTTGCGAAAGAAGGTTGGGTCAACCGAACCTTGTTTGAATTTAGACATCTTTAAAAATTTAGTTAGCGTTTCATACCAGGCCCTCGGAGCTTGTTTGAGTCCGTACACAGCTTTATCCAGAATATAGCAATGGTTTGGATACTTTTCGTTCACGAACCCAGGAGGTTGCTCCACATACACAGTTTCTTCAAGTTCTCCATTGAGAAATGCACACTTGACGTCCATTTGGAAAACTTCAAAATTTTTGTGAGCATCATAAGCCAGAAATATTCTAACAGATTCTAGCCTAGCTACTGGAGCGAAAGTCTCTTCATAATTATTCCTTCCTCCTGACAGTATCCCTTTACAACCAGACGAGCCTTGTTTCTTATTACATTACCTTCCTTGTCCATTTTGTTCCTGAAGACCCATTTGAGACCAACAACCGAGGCATCTGGTGGAGTTGGAATGAGGCGCCAGACTTTGTTCCTTTCAAATTCGTTCAGTTCGTCTTGCATTTCTTGGACCCAATCAGAGTGATCGAGGGCAGTGTTAACTTTCTTCGGTTCAACTTTTGAGACGAAAGAGTTAAACATACAAAACTCAACCTTTGAAAATAAGGATGTCTGTTTTGCCTTCAGTTGTGATCGGGTCAGAACCTTTTCAGATACATCACCAACTACTTGAGAGATAGGATGATCTCTGGTCCATTTGGTAAGAGGAGGGTAATTCGGATCAAAGGTTGGATCTAGTTCAGCATTGATCATTTCTTCTGGCTCAGTTTGGCTATCGAAATAAAGCGTCATATCATCATGCTCCCCCTCAATTGATGAGCTTTGAGTGACTTGAGTTTCAGGGATCTCTTGTGGTGCTGGACTTTCAGGCATTGAAACACCTTCGCTGGGAGAGACACGTTCGGTTGGTGAAGGGCCTTCGGTTGAAGTTGTAGAACTTGGCTCCCCCTGGACTTGTGAGCTTGGCTCCCCCTCAACATTTGAGCTTGGCTCCCCCTCGACTGAAGCATTGTTGGATGGAGAGTCATCAGTAGTCGATTCTCCTTCATGCATTCTCCTTGCAACATCTTCGACAATCCGCTTCATGTGATCAACTTTGTTGTCTGGTGCACCTGATTCTGAGAGCGAAGCATTCTCTGGTTCGTCAAAGAGTTCCAGAAATTTATCATATAAGTTAGCGATCGAGACTGTGACTTGCCCAGTTTGAGGAAAAATTTCCCCAGCGATGTCTTCTTTGGCTTGTAGCTTTTTGACATAGCCATCGTCAAAGGTCACGTAGTATGTCTCTTCAATTTTTCTCGAACGCTTGTTTAGGACTCTGTATGCCTTGGATGTGAGCGAGTATCCCAGAAAAATTCCCTCGTCGGCTTTGACGTCGATCTTGTTGCGGTGTTCTTTAGAATTAAAGATGAAACACCTTGAGCCGAACACGTGGAAAAATTTCACATTAGGCTTTCTGTTATTGAGAATCTCATATGGAGTGAGCGTGAATCGCTTGTTGAGATACGACCTGTTCTGTGTAAAACAAGCAACAGAAATAGCATCAGCCCAAAAATAAAGAGGTAAAGAAGCGAAACTTAGCATAGTCTGGGCAGCTTCACACAGAGATCGGTTTCGTCTTTCGACAATTCCGTTCTGCTGTGGTGTGTAAGGAGCTAAGAAGTTGTGACTAATTCCCTTTTCTGCAAGAAACTCTTCAAACTCCCTGTTCTTGAATTCAAGACCATTGTCGCTCCTGATGTTGCGAACAACCTTCTTGAGCTGTACTTCAATCTGCTTGATGAATAATTTCAGCTTTTGAGTCGCTTCTGATTTGAGCTTTAGAAAGAACACCCATGTAAATCTTGAAAAGTCATCAACAATAACAAGAATGTACTTGCTACCACCGATGCTTTCGATAGATGAAGGACCACACAAATCGATATGAAGTAATTCGAGTGGTTCAACAACTTTTGTGTTGATTATAGATGGGTGACTTTGACGACTCTGCTTCCCCATTTCGCATGCAACACACATATGATCTCTGTCAAACTTGAGCAATGGAAGACCCCTAACATGACCTCCAGTGACAAGTCGGTTGATATCTTTAAAGTTGAGATGAGAGAGTCTTCGGTGCCACAACCAGCTTTCGTCGGATTGAGCTTTTGATAACAAGCATATAGCTGGGTTTCCTTTGATGGGTTTAAGGTTCAGAGGAAACATTTCACCCTTTCGCTCTGACTTGAGAATCACCTTCTTTGTCTTTTTCTCAATAATTTCAGAACCTTCATCATCGAATGAGACTTTTAGACCTGTACCTCCAACAAGCTGAGATACACTGATGAGGTTGTGTTGTAGTCCTTCCACATAAGCAACCTTCCTTATAGTAAAGTCACCATTTGTTATCATCCCGTATCCCTTTATGGCGCCGAAAGAATTATTTCCAAACTTGACGTTGCCACCATTTGCAAGAGATCTGTATTCCCTGAGATCCTCTTTCCTCCCTGTCATGTGACGTGAGCAGCCACTATCGATGTACCATTCTTCGTCGAACTGCTCGTCACTTATAACCTGCAAAAATTAAGCAGATTTAAGAACCCAAAGTTTCTTGGGTCCACGTGAGCTTTTCATGGGAACAGGAACAGTAAGAGAGATGTCAACTAGATATGTTCATTTTGTGAGAGTTGTTTCATCTTTCTTTTTAATGGTAAACACTTTTATCTTATTAGGATTGGATGTGTTCGGTTTGGACTCTGGTTTAGATTCATTGACCTTCTGTTTGCCCTTTTGTTCAGCGGATGGATGAGATTTTTGAGAACGAACAGAATTAGATTTAGAGCAAGATGGAGATGAATTAGAAGAATTGGAAGAAGTAGAAGAAGTTGGTTCAGTAGAAGAATTGGAAGTAGTGGAGGAAGTGGGTTTAGATGGAGAGAAGTTCTTGGCTGCAGACTGTAGGTGATCCTTTTGCTTTTGATCATTTGAAGGACAGACCTTAGAGTTTTGATCTCTTTTAACTTTAGAACCGAACCTTTGCTTTCGGTTGAAATCGTCTTGTGAACCGAACCTTGGCTTTCGGTTGAAGTCTTTCTCAGAACCGAACGTTTGCTTTCGGTTGGTGTTTTCTTGTGAACCGAACCTTGGCTTTCGGTTATTGTGACTCTCAGGCTTTCCAACAGGATTGTTTTCATACTTCAGATTCTTATCTTGATGTGAGAAGTATGCATTCTGGGATTGCCAGAATTGTCTCCTTTCAGAGAGATTCTTCCTGTATCTTTGGTTCCTTTCTCTCTTCTTATTCCTCATCTGCTTTGGTTGATGATGAACATTAGCTTTCGTTTTCGGTTTCTCCTTGGCTGGTTCCTTTTGAACTGAAGGAATTTTACTTTGAGCCGAGGGAGCAGAGGGAGTGTCTGAAGGAGTTTCACTTTGAGATGAGGGAGTAGAGGGAGTGTCTTCTTTTGTCGAACTTTCATCCTCCTGAGGAATGTCTTTCGTACCACTAGTGCTAGGCTCATTGAAATTATCCGGCTTATTCAAGGGTTCAGGTATGTATCTTGCTTTTCTCATCCCGGAGGTTCTTTCAGATAAGCCAACGGTTTCGTTTGCATTATCTATTGGAGCTTCCCAGAAGTACTCATCACATCCATCAGCATTGTCTTCGTTTACAATAGCTATGAGTTCAGCTGTTTGATGTTCGGTTACTCCAGTCACCTTGTATACTTGATTCGGAGTGGTCCTGACCTTTTGATACACAACTGCTTTCTCTGCTAATTTTGGGAACTTTTGTTGGGACAATCGAGCGAACTCCACAGAATTTTCAGAAATAAGATTTTTGCGGTTTTCAGGTTCGCTTTTAACAAATTCTGAGCAGTCAACCGTGTCCTCTACATAAATTTCACTCATGTTGTCGTCCTCGTTAAGCTCAGATGCATTTTCAACATTAATTTTGTTTTCTGAGCTTACTTTGGCGTTTAAAGAGTCAAATTTTTGTATGGTTTCGGTTCTCAGTTTAAGTCTATCATTTTCATCCAAAAGATTTTTGAGCATGTCCTTGTGGTCCTTGGATTTAATGAAGGACTCAATTTTGTCCAGTCCATACATGTAGGTTGGATTGACATCATCAGACGATATCACACTCTCACAATTGTAGGCTTCGGCATCGATTTCATCCTCCTTAAACTCAAGGAAGGGCAAAATCATGCGATGGATCTTTTGGCCTATTTCACAGTCTAGGTGAAGCTGAGTAATATTAGAATATAGACGTTTTGCAATTAAACAAAAAACATTCCGCTGTTTTAACAATTTTAAATTATCTCTTTGCAAGTAAATGTTTTCGTCTTTAACTTTAACTAATTCAGACTCCTTCAACTCGATCCACATTCTCCGCTCCTCACTCTTCGATGCCACCCTGCTTAATTGATCAGTTAGGTTAGAATTGGTGACTCGAGTTTGAGTTAAGCTACTATCTAGATGAGAAATTCTTGTATTAACGTTTTTTAGTTCTTTCTCATATGAGGATGGTGGTACTTTGGATGAAATAAAAACCGATTGTACCTTCTTTATCAGTTTGTCGAGCTCATTGAACTGCTGGCTGAGTGGTTTGGCCGTAAAGCACATGTCCTCCTGCACCTTCGGTCCATCGCTTCCATCATCGGTGTTGTATCCCCTTATTTGAGATACGTCAGACACCATGAAGCATCTTCCTCCACTGCTCTTCTCCTTTGCCACATAAGCCATTCCATGGGTGGGCTTCCTCACTTCATCGTCTTCTGAGTCGGTGGACCAAACTTCAGTGCAACCGAACTCGTCATCAGCAACCGAACCCTGCACAATAAGAGCATTAATAGAGGGGTTAGCGGTAGACTTCTTCTTTCTCAATTCATCCAGCCGTTTTTGCAACACAGCTTCCTCATCCTTTCCATCATCCTTTTCAGCCATTTTCTTAAGCACACAGTCTTTAGCATAGTGGTTTTTCCCACCACAGTAGTAACAGCTTACTCCGGAATCACCATCCATCATCAGTTCCTTCTTGGGCTCCTCAACCTTCGGTTCATTGTTCACCTTTTCTGAGCTGTAACTCCCCTGCCAGTTTCGGTTTTTATTGCTGGGGAATCTCTTCTTTATGAACCTCTTGGGATTGGACACCATCATGGCATAATCCTCAGTCGTGAGGTCATACTCCTCCAAGTTGAGGTCTTCATCCTCCATCACAACTTTACTTTTTGATATGAGGGCCAATGAACCAAGGCTAGAAACGACATTCTTCTCTTGCACCACAATCTTCTCTTGGGACTTTAGAATACCCACCAGTTTCGCCAAGGAGTATGATTTAAACTGCTCATGGGCTTTGACTGTAGAAACCACTGCTCTCCATTCAGACCTCAGTCCATTCAAGAAAGTAACCTTCTGCTCGATAAGCTTCCTTTCAATATCGTGTTTGATCATCTTGCTGAGAAGATGATTGAAGCGATCGAACGTCTGGGTCACTGATTCTTCGGCTCCTTGCCTGAATTCTCCAAACTCATATAAGAGCAAGGTTTGGATAGAATGTTCAAGATCTTCGTCTGTAGAATACAGTTCGCGAAGTCTATCCCAAACTTCCTTCACCGTCGTGCATGAGCTAACCAACCTAAAGGTGTCGGATTGAAGGGCGAATCTGATTAACCTTAACGCCTTGATATTGCACTGGAATTTGTCCTTCTCGTCTTGTGCAATATCCTTAACATCTTTCAGCAGATCATTGTATTCCTTTTGTGTCTTAATAATCCTGGACATTGCAGAATGAGAAAACGGTCCATTAATGATGGCTTCCCATATGAGGTATCCATTATCCTCAGATCCGATCACGTAGTCTTCAAAGTGATGCGCCCATACTTCATAGTCGTGGGTGTATAAGATTGGATTCTTTGTCGTCGAACCAATGCTGTTGGAAATATTAATTGGATTTGATTGCGTCTCGTCCATTATGATCGAAAAAACCTGTTCAAAGATCAGACTTGTAATAAAGCAGATTAGGGCAAAACAATAAATATCAAGATACGTCAATAATGAGATGGCGGCTCAATAAATATCGATTGTTGCGGAAAAAGCCTAATGGAAATCTTTTTCACAGAAAAGATGTGTATCGATTACACAGCCTCCTGCTCTGATACCAATTGAAGAGATTAAAAACCTTTAATCAATGAAGACCGATTAAATCTTGAACAAGTATATAAGTATAAAACAGTAAGAACGCAATAATAAGAACAAGACAAGTTAGAATCAAACAAGTCGAATGATTAAACTGAATCCTCAGAAGAGCTCGATTAAGAACATCAACTGTAGAGGATTAGAAGTTTACAAGAACGATTAAAGAAACCTGCAATCTATCGTTAAGCTCTAGAATAATCGCTAAAATCTTTTCAATCGTTATCCTAATATGCATGCAGGCATATACTTATATATTAAACATAAAAGGCTCACGGTTGGACAGGCCCAAACCGGAATACAAAATAAAATAAACTATCGAGCCCAAAAGACGCAACATCAAAATAAACTTCAGCCCAACAAATGGGGCGAGTTATTAGAACTGATAGTGTAAGTACCTGCATGGTTGGGTTTGACTTTCCCATCCTTCAGATCCTGCTGGTACTTTGGGCAGTTCCGCTTCCAATGAG
This sequence comes from Lactuca sativa, assembly GCF_002870075.4. NCBI lineage: Eukaryota > Viridiplantae > Streptophyta > Magnoliopsida > Asterales > Asteraceae > Lactuca > Lactuca sativa. Next base: position 102,343,660 of record NC_056628.2, read on the forward strand.
ACTTTTCATGGCAATAGAAGCATTCTGCCTCTTTTGGGTCAGAAGAAGGAGTGACGAAACCTTTATTGGTTCCACTTGAAGAAAAGCCATCAAGGGTCCGAGCCTTGGTACCCTTCGAAGAGCTCTTTCTTTTCTTCCCTTGACTTTTCCCGATTGCCAAAACCGGAGTAGAGTTTTGAGTAGGAGTGTTAACAACCGACTTCCCCTTAAGACCTGTTTCTGCGGTCTTGAGAAGTCCCTGAAGTTTGCTGAGTGTGACCTCTTCCTTGTTAATGTGATATGTCATGCGGAATTGATCATAGCACGATGGTAAGGAGTGCAAAATGATATCTATTGCAAGATCCTCAGGGAAGTTCACATTAAGCTTCAGCAAACGATCCACATACCTTTGCATTTTCTGCATGTGGCTCGTGACGGATTCCCCGTCCTTCATGATGGTTGTTATCATGGAGCAGATGATTTCATACCTCTCTTGTCGTGCAATTTGATGGTATCTTTCCATCAAATCTTGGTGCATTTCATAAGGGTAGAAATCCTCATAAGACTTTTGGAGTTCCGCTGTCATCATGACCATCATGATGCAAGCCACTTTTGTAGCATCCCTTTCATGTGCCTGAAAGTCAGCGATCTCCTGAGGAGTTGCAGTGGTCTCATCAATCTCCTTAAGCTCCTTGTCAAGGACATATTCTTTGTCCTCGTAGCGGGTAATCATCCTGATGTTTTTGATCCACTCATTGAAGTTGGATCCATCAAAGGTGACTTTCCCACACAAGTTCATAAGGGTAAAGGAGCCATTAGGATTAGAGCCAGAAACAACATTGTTTGAAAACATCTGAAAGAAGAGGACAAGATTAGTTTAGATATTAAGAGAGTCCTTAATAGAACACCCAAATGTAATATTAAGGCTAGGATCCAATCACAATATATTATAACTTGGAAGAGGTATGCCGTAATCCAAGCTATAACATATTTGAAAGGTAGGTGAATGACGATTCACCAATTTCCACCACGAAAAACGAAATATTAAATATTAGGTTTTTGATTGGTTCTTAGAAATTCCTAGATTCTTTGAGATTCAATGAACTTTTCAAAGGCATGTTTCAATCTCGAGTGTGCCCTCCAAGTTTTGTGACTGGGATACCGAGGATCACAAAACGAGGTGTGAAGTAACCATGCAAATCACTTGGTACCCTTAAAGTTTATCACTCAATCAATGTGCCGGTAAACCACACACGCTCCATCGATACTATAATAAACCTTAAGTCACCCTTTACCTACCTTGTTAAGTCCAAGTTAGTGTGCCGGTTAACCACACACGCTCTACCAACGACTTAAACAAAGTGTAAAGTGTAATTTCATGGATTAGCACCTTATTCACATTTTTCCTTTATAATATTCATCATACTTTTAATGAGAATTTATAAGTTCTTGTCTTACCCGTTCGGCTAACGACCCTCCACCGATCAAGCAAGCGGTGGGTGAGAGTAGACACCCATTAAGTTGCCATTTTATAGGCAACAACCTTATACCCACCTTATAGACCGGTTTCGTGAATGAGGCGTACTAGCGGTAAGACGACTTGTTCCAAAACTTGAGGGCAAGTTTTGTAAACTTTCAAAACTTTTCATTTCTTGTAACTTATGAGTTTAATAGAGTAATAAAATGAAGACTCTTCATTTTTCTAACTCTTGTGTTCTTTTAATGGTTTTTTAACTCAAGTGACTTTTGGTCTTCCATAACTTGAGGACAAGTTATGGACTCCATTAAAACACATTATGATCAAGAATTAAACTACCACATAGGTTACAAATAATTCCTATGATCATCTAAACATCATAAGATCAAGAACATGAACATAAGCATTTTCATGAATCAAAACTACACTTAAAACTTTGTAATTTTGATAACTAGTTGTTGTAAATGAATTAGCAAGACATTACACCATCTAAAACAAGTTTTCAAGTACCAAAACAGTTTAGGGTAATGTTTCTAATCCATTTCCAGCAACTCAAGTCGAAAATCTGCACTCTGTCGACCCTACTCGCCGAGTGCATGAACCTACTCGATGAGTAAGTTGAAGATACAAGTGAACTCGACGAGTCCCCCCATGGACTCGACGAGTCCAACAGTCAGACAACAAGTTTTTCGACTTTCTTCAACTTTTAAGCACAAATAACAAACAAACAAGCCTAGACTGTGATACCACTGATGGGTTTTGAGCATTCTAACACTTCCTAAGTGTACATGCAACCCTAATAACCTTGGATCTATGTTTGTCTAATTATCATGCAAAGTTGAATTTCCAAGGTTATATTCCTATCTAGCATACATGGGGAACAATTTTAACTTGAATGAAAGATAGAATAACTTACCTTGTTGTTGCTTATGTTCCTTGAAACCTTGTGAGCCTAGCACCCCAAGTGTGATGCCTCAAATGCTTCACACAACACCAAATGCTCTTGGAAAGACCTTTGAGATAATACACACTTCTTAAAATCGGCCAAGCCCTCTAGTTTCTTATGTCTAGCCGATTTTGGTGGAGAATGGGACCCTTATATAGTGTTGACACATCTAGGGTTACACCATGTAAACCCTAATGTGTCATGACTCTTCATTTCCATGACCCATGGGTTTGTAACTCCCATGGAGCATCCTATGGGTAGAACCCAACTTGATAATCCATGGAGCCTCTTAGCCCACTATACAAGATATGAATGATTCACATAATCAACCCATATATTTAATTAGTTATCCTTTGATCACTTAATTATTTCCAAATTAATTCTTTGATCAAACTAATCAAATAATAATATTATTAATATATTAGAACTTATAATATATTAATAACCTCCAAGTGTTATTTCTCTCATTTAGTCTATCCAATTGCATGGTGCCATGCAACCCAAATGGACCATGCCGGGTTGGGTCAAGTACACACCCGAAATAGTTATGGACTTAGACACCTTATCCAACACATCATTGGCAAAGTTCCCTCACCGCAACCATCATCTCAATCTGCGCCTCACATTCCGAAGAAACCAGAAACTCCCCCACACTTCAAACATCTTGAGGAACATATGTCATCTCCAAGCTCAACAGATTCTCCGACCACCATCCAAAGGAAGAAAGACCGGAGGGCAGCCAAACTTGGTGAAGAGATCTTGAGGCTATGCGGATTTGACACAGTCATGGATGAAACTCCTATAAATTCATTGGTTAATCCCCATCGAAGACTGCTAGATGAAGATTACGTTCCTCATCTTACATATGCTGAGCCTCCTACTAATGGTTACTGGGATATCCCCATCTCACCCAATGCCAAATACTTCACTGTATTTGAGCCATTTGATCAAAGCCTTCCAGATGCCAAACGATTGCCTATGGAATTTGAGAGACTTTCTCAATTCTATGCACAACATGCATCTCCCTTTGAGCACATTTGGTTAAATGATCGACCATCTGCAGTGGTGAACTACAGAGCCAGAAAATTTATGAAGGCAAAGTTTTTCCAGTACACTCTGACCCAAAGGGAACAAGATTATGTCCGGAACCAAGCTGATTTTCCTTGCATGAATCCGGAGGAGATTTTCCTCATTGCAAGAGTATTCCAGGGCAAAGCTAAGAAGTATCCGAAGATGCAAATTGCACTTGATAGAGTCAACAACTTTTTGATGGATACAATATGCGATTTTGCTAAAATCGATGTAGATATCTATCCCACCATTGCGAAGAAGCATGAATTACCTCCACTTGATCCAACACCGATGCCCTCCGTAGGCTTTGAAGAAAGACCCTTAGGTGCATCCAACTTCCCTGAACTCGGTGTCATCTTCAAAAGAAAAACCGATAATGTTAAATATTTCATCCCTACCTCTGCTATACATCGTCTAACAAAGAAGCAGCTTGACATCTATCGGAACGCAGTTGAAAAGTCAAAATATACCACTCCGGAAGTAAAGTTTGAAATTCTAAGGAGGATCACTTGGTTAGAAAGTGTCAGGAAGTTTTGGTGGATCCTAATCAAGCATCTCCTTCTTGATAAGTGATAAAAGTTAAAGAGGTCACTTAAGGGGAAATTGTTAGAACACTGAAAGTGACCTTCTTGAACTTTCCTGGAACCGCAGCCAACCTTCTACCACAATGAAAGCCTCTAACGTAGTCATCCGAAGTCAGAAGACAACAAGCTTTTGTACTTAGTCTATTTTGTCTTTTCTTTATGCTTTCTATTTTCCAGTATGCCTTGCATGGCTACTTCTAGAAGTTATCTTTTGTAATGTTTGAGTCTCTATAAATAGAGCTCACTTATTCTGAATCAAATACATATCTTCAAGTATCCTTACTACTTATCTCAGAAATTCTCTCCTTTCTCACTTCTTACTATCATATCTGATCACAACCTCTCTTCGGAGCAAGTCCTTGTGACTTCTTCACTAAGTTTGATCTCATTTACTAACATTGGTTTGAATGCATTCCAAGTTATGAATCAACTTACATGTTTTCTTGATATGACAATTGCTGCCATTTACATTACATTACTTTCCGCATCTAACTTACTAACCTCTAACTATTAATATTATTGTTGAGCTAACTGATCCTTCGAGATTAACTATTCCGCTATATACTTGTTCTAACCATTTTTGTTCAAGTATGTCGTAAAGTTTTTCTCTCAACAGGAAGTGATGTTACCTCCTAACTGTCTTGACTGACCAATCTTTACTTGATAGTCAATAAATATTAATGGGATTAATGAAGAATCTATGTATCAGATACTATGATCAAATAGTAGGTAACTATTAAAAGTGATACAGATTGATACAAGCTTCGTCTATTCGTTTGTAAATTAGTTTACTTAGTTGAATTAAGACTATTTAGGTGAGTTACATAACTCATTTATTACCATAGCTGTATATGTATTTGTGCTAACCTTAAGTAACACTAAAAAGGGAAGTAATTGAGTTACACTAACTCATTTATTATGTTAATCGTCTCTATATATGTGATAAACATGAGTGACGCTATAAAGGGAAGTAATTAAGTAAGTTACACTCAGTAAATTTTTATGTTAGCTAATATTTTCCACAAATATATTCTTTGGTAGAGTAAAACAAGTTAGAGGAATGGACTAACTAAGGATAACCTCTGCAGAATTAGTTCGGGGGATGACGATCATGACGCATTGTGTGATCAAAGGTCTACATACATAGGTATAGGTGAAAGGGATGGCCTAACTGAGGCTATCTGTAACATCCCAAAAATTATGGACCAAAAATTTCATTTTTAATTAAGTGATTTGCAAAACGTTTGAAACATAATATCATTCGGGCATATCATTTAATAAAACATGTTTCGCATTTGTAAACCAGAACGTAAATCATAATAATATCAGAGTACAAATCCCAGAATGTCTCATAGTGCAAAAAAACAAGAGTGTGTGTGTGATATGCCGCTACTGCGCCAGCTCCTTCCCCTTGGCTGAAGAGGTACCTAAAACAACAACTAAAAACCATACCGCATACCAAAATAACCACATAACATACAATTATTGTCAGGCATATCTGGTGCCCGACCTACCCCTTCGGTCATCTCGACAGGATACTGACTAGCATAACTGGGTGCTGGTCTCCCCTTCGGTCCTTTCGACCGGATACTGACTAGCATATCTGGGTGCCGGTCTCCCCTTCCGTCCTTTCGACCGGATACTGACTAGCATATCTGGGGGCCGGTCTCCCCTTCGGTCCTTTCGACCGGATACTGGGGACTATTTCACCCCTACCACTACCACATAACACGTATCACATAATCTATTTATCATGGCTGGGCATGACTGCCCCTTCGGCCCTATCGACCGACAACCTGGGGACTATCTCCCCCTACTATCACTGGCACATCAACACATAAACATAACACAGGTAGTGGCAACCCTAGATGAATATCACAGAGACAATCATCTACTCATACAATTCCTACTAGTGGGCCAACATTGTGGCCCTAGACCCACTGTTACTGGAAGGTAACTCACCTCGAAGTAGCTGCTGGAAGTCTTCTTGTTGACCGCCTGACTGCTGAACCGGAACTCCCCGGCTACAATTTCCATAAACACTAAGTCAGATACTGATAACTAATCTTAGGGTAAAATGATTATTTTACCCCCTGGTCAAAGTTAACTTCCTGGTTGACCGGACTCGCCGAGTTGGCTCGCCAACTCGCCGAGTTCCTTCTATCTGTTCTAGTTCTACACCCATTTCTACTCGTCGAGCTTAGCGAAGACTCGATGCTTACATACTAAGTCGAAGTTCATCTGACTCGCTGAGTTGAAGAACAACTCGTCGAGTCTAAGGCAATCTTCATCGGACTCGCCGAGTTGCTCATCCAACTTGTCGAGTCCACGACTATCTTCATAGGACTCGCCGAGTCCATCGTTCTACTCGCCGAGTTTATTCAGTCCTTTTTCCATACGAACCTGATTTGAGCCATGCAGCGGCTCCAAACCACAGATCTAGGCTTCCAGGGCATGCTTATCACGTAAAGTTGCAAACTTTACGTGCATGCATAGCTTTAGAGGCTTCAAATGTCCAAACCAAGCTCTTAATGGGGTTCTAAGCTCAAGAGGGACCTTAATGACGAATATGAGTGAAAGTTAACTCTTCAAGAAGGTAATGAGAGTCCAGATCTAAGGTATAACCCAACCATAAGGTTTCTCTTCAAGGATTTGGGGTTTTAGGGCTTAAAAGCAACAATTTAGGGACAAACAAGATCTAATAAATCAATAATCAAGATGGAAACTTTATTACCAGAATGGATGACCACAAATGATTGTGTTCTTGAACTATGTCCCCTTCCTTGACCTCTTCAACCTCTCCTTTCTTCCACTTGCACCAAAGTGCCCCAAAAGTCCCTTCACAAGGCAACAATCACTCAAACTTACCAATGGAGGCTAGGGTTTCGATAAGGAATGTTCTGAGGGTGATGGAGGCTGAGATGGGGCTATAAGGACGTTTAAATAGGGTGCAAACCCTAAGGATTAGGGTCTCCTCCTGATTGGCCTACTCGCCGAGTCCAGGAGTGGACTCGCCGAGTATATCACTTAAAGCCTGTATCCATCTCGACATCTATTCGACGAGTTAGGGCTACAACTCGCCGAGTAGCTCTTCCAAACAGAACATTTAATCAAAATAAATACGTACCAGGAACGGGGCGTTACAATTCTCCCCCACTTATCTTAGACTTCATCCTTGACGTCTGCTGTCTCCAGAAACAACTCGGGGTAGTGCTCCCTCATCTCCTCCTCCGCCTCCCATGTCCACTCCGAACCCTTCCGGTGCTGCCACTGCACCTTCACCAGCTGAACCACCTTCTTCCTCAATGTCTTCGCCTTTTGATCTAAGATCGCAACTGGTTTCTCGATATAATTCAGGTTGCTATCAACCTGAATATCCTACAAGGGTACAACTACTGACTCGTCCACCAAACACTTTCTCAACTGAGAAACATGAAAAGTGTTGTGGATCTGGCTAAGCTCTGCTGGAAGATCCAATCGATAGGCAGCCCGACCCAGCCGGGCCAAAACCCTAAAAGGACCAATGAACCTGGGGCCCAACTTGCCCCTATTCCAGAACCTAATGACACCTTTCCAGGGTGATACCTTCAGGAGGACCATGTCACCCACCTTAAACTCCAAGTCTGAACGCCTCTTGTCGGCGTAGCTCTTCTGCCGACTCTGCGCAGTCTGCAGTCTACTACGAACCTGCTGGATCAACTATGTCGTCTTGAGCACCACTTCGATGCTCCCAATGACACGCTGACCGACCTCGCCCCAACAAATCGGGGTCCTGCACATTCTCCTATAGAGCATCTCGAAAGGAAGGCGGTCAGTACTCGCATGGTAACTGTTGTTATACAAAAATCATGCTAACGGAAGATACGTATCCCAACTACCACCAAAATCTAGCACGCATGCCCACAACATATCCTCAAGAGTCTGGATGGTCCGCTCACTCTGACCATCCATCTGCGGGTGGAAGGCAGTGCTTAGATGCAGACGATTGTCCAACTCATCATGAAACTTCTTCCAAAAGCTGGAAGTAAAACACACATCTCTGTCTGAAATCACTGATACTGGCACCCCGTGCCGCGCCACTATCTCCCTGATATAGATGTCGGCCAACTTCTCGGCTGAGATGCTCTCCTGAATCGGAATAAAATGGGCGCTCTTGGTCAATCGATCCATGATGACCCATATAGAATCCACTCCCCGCGTAGTCCTGGGAAGCTTCATGATAAAATCCATCGTAATATCCTTCCTCTTCCACAACGGGATTTCCAACGGCTGCATCTTGCTGTGCGGTCTCTGATGCTCAGCCTTGACCGTCCTGCAGGTTAAGCACCGCTCGACGAACCAAGCCACATCCCGCTTCATGCAGGGCCACCAATAGTCCAGACGAAGATCCCTATACATCTTTGTCGCCCTAGGATAAATGGAGAATCGGGATTTGTGCGCCTCCTCCATCAATAATCCCCTGCTATCATAGTTGAAGGAGGAAACCTGACCCACTATGCGCTCACCCTTCCGATGTTCCTCCTTCAGGGCTCCTGCTGGGCCTTCCGAATCCGCTCCAAAAGCGGATTCACCACTGTCATCTGCATGCATATATCCCTGATCGACGCCGCCTTGCGGCTAAGCGCATCGGCCACCACATTGTCCTTCCTCGGGTGGTAAAGGATCTCACAATCATAATCCTTCACCACATCAAGCCACCGACGCACCCTCATGTTCAAATTCGACTGATCCGTGAGGTACCTCAAACTCTTGTGGTCCGTGTAAATGGTACACCGAACCCCGTAGAGATAATGTCACCAAATATTGAGGGCGAAGACCACCACCTCCAACTCTAAATCATGCGTCGGGTGGTTCGCCTCGTGACGCTTCAGCGGCCTCGAAGCGTAGGCTATGGCGTGCCCTCTCTGCATCAGCACCGTGCCCAGCCTCAAAATGGACGCGTCACAATATACCACAAAATCTTCTACGCCCTCTGGCAGGGCTAAGATTGGCGCCTCGCACAATCTCTGTCTCAGGACCTCGAATGCTGCCTGCTGCTCAGGCCCTTATCGAAAGACTACGACTTTCTTAGTCAACCGTGTCAGGGGTACATCTACCTTGGATAAGTCCTGAATGAATCTCTGATAGTAGCCCGCTAAACCCAGGAAACTCCGAATCTCAGATGGAGACTTCGGAATCTCCCATTTCAGCACGACCTCTATTTTGGCCGGGTCAACCAGTATACCGTTCTGGTTGACAAGGTGCCCCAGGAATTGCACCTCGCGCAACCAAAACTCGCACTTGGAGAACTTGGCGTACAAGCTCTCCCTCCTTAGGGTTTACAAAACCTCTCTCAGATGTTCCTCGTGCTCCTCCTGCGTCTTGGAGTAAACCAAAATATCATGGATGAAAACTATCACAGACCAATCCAGCATCGGTCTGCACACACGGTTCATGAGGTCCATGAACGCGACAGGAGCATTGGTGAGCCCAAACGGCATCACCACGAACTCATAATGGCCATAACGTGTCCGAAATGCGGTCTTCTGCACATCCCCCTATCTGACCCTCATTTGATGGTAACTTGAATGCAAATCGATCTTGGAGAACCAAGATGCTCCCTGTAGCTGGTCAAAGAGATCATCAATCCTCGGGAGTGGGTAACGGATCTTCACCGTCACCTTGTTCAGCTCCCGATAGTCTATACACATCCGATGCGACCTGTCCTTCTTCTTCACAAACAAAATCGGGGCTCCCCAGGGTGAACTGCTCGGCCTGATAAATCCCTTGTCTAGCAGCTCCTGCAACAGCGTAGACAACTCCTGGATCTCGGGAGGAGCCAACCGGTACGGTGCCTTGGATATCGGAGCTGCACCAGGGACTAGGTAGATCCTGAAATCTACCTGGCGCTCCAGAGTTATCCCAGGAAGCTCCTCTGGGAACACATCTACGTAGTCTCGTACCACTGGAACCTCGCTCACCGTCGCCCTACCCGCCTCCCGGGTATCCATAACATACGCGACATATCCCTCGCAACCTTGCTGAATGTAGTGCATAACTCTCGCTGCTGAACATATTGTGGGTCCACGTTCTGGCCTCTCGCTATAGATCACCAACTCTCCCCAACTTGCGGTTCTGATCCACACCAGCTGTTGTGCGCAATCTACCACTGCCTCATTAGGGCTCAACCAATCCATGCCTATGATCACCTTGTTCCTACGCAACGGAATGGGAACCAAGTCCACCGAAAAGCGCTCCTCCAACAACCTTAGAACACAATCCCTGAACACTGTTGATGCTCGTACCGATCGATCATCGGCAATCTCTACCTCTAGAGGGCAATCCAACATGCCCTAAGACTCAGAAAACTTCTTGCTAAGTGCAAGAGAAACAAACGATCAGGTGGCACCTGAGTCAAACAATACCTGAACTGGGATACCATTCACATGGAACGATCCTAATGCATATACACAGAGCACACATCAATATCATAACATCATATAAATAAAATAGAGGGAAAAGAACCATACCCGTCACCACATCGGGTGCGACGCGTGCCTCCTCGGTAGTCAGCTGAAACGCCCGACTCCTCACCACTGGAGCCTCTGCCTTGCCCTGCTGGCCATCCGTGATCTGCAGGGTCGCTGGAGCTGGCGCCTTTACTGGCACCGATGCTGCTGTCAACTGGGGGCAACTAGCCCTCTTGTGGCCCCTCTGGTTGCAATGGAAACATAGCAACTCAGACGTCTGAATCACAGGCGCAGGGGCGGTACAATCCCTGCTGAAGCGCCCTGACTTGCCGCACTTATAGCAGCCTGACGATCCCATCTTGCACGCTCCCTTGTGTGCCTTGCCACATTTCCTGAAGCGGCCCCGCCCCTGTTAGGCTTTCGGCCCCGCATCTGGTCCCTTGGGCTTCTTCCCCGAAGCCCCCATAACATGACCCTCTTCCGCCTTCCTCTTCCGGATGTGCTCCAGATCTATCTCCCTCTCTCTTGCCCTGGCAATCATAGAGTCCAGGGTAGGGAAAGCTGAAAAACTGACATGTTCCTGAATATCAGCTCGTAACATGTCATGATAGCGGGTCCTCCTGACATCCTCATCTCCCACGTACTAGGGCACCAACAATGCCCTCTCCCAGAAGTTGGCAGTGATCTCCGCCACAGTCTCTCTCGTCTGCCTCATATCTAAAAAATCCCTGTCCAGCTGCTGAAGCTCGACAGCTGGTGCAAACTCTGCCCCGAACCTGGTCACGAAGTCCGACCAGGTCATAGCCTCGACAGCCGAGGCTCCGACCGAGTCACCAACGGACTTCCACCAATCCCTGGCTCGATCCTTCAGACATCCTGATGCAAATATCACCTTCAACCCCTCAGGGCAGAAGCTACTCAACTGTGCAGACTCAATGTCTGCAATCCATCACCTGGCAGCTATGGGGTCCTTTGTCCCGTGAAAATCTGGCGCACCATTGCCCCTGAAGTCCTTGAAGGACAGTGTGCGAGATCCCGACTGGCCAGATGCTATGTCGCTCCTGAATACCCGAAGGCGATCCTCCATCAGCTCAACTATCCCTTCCTTGATCGACCCGAAGATAATGGGGGTCGACTCAAGGATGCCCCTGGTGATCTCTGACGTGATGAAATCGCGTAGCCTCTCATCCACCGGCTCGGAACCTGATCTCGAACCCGATCCATCCCCTAAACTGCCAACTGCTGGTCTAGGGCATAAAACCACTATTCTGAACCACAACATAATAAACGTTAGGAATACTCACATATATCGAGGAATCACTACTACCACAAGTTTCCTGATCTCATCTCAGCTTTCCTTGATTCGAGTACGGATCCTCTGCTTCCAGTAGTACGGGCCCATACTACCTTCCACATCTATCCGTACTTTCCTCAAGTACTGCCTTGACTCCACCAAGTCACTATTACTGCTAATAATCTCTGCTACTCCCATCCTAGGCTTGCCCTAGAGAGTTCTCTGACTATACCTAATCCAGTCCTCAGCTGCTGAAAGCCTCCTTATGATGCCAATTAGCCATCACCTGAATACCATCACATGCGGCAAGGCTCAGATAATCCTTCAAGTAGAAGACTTGTCCCTACAACGGCTAGACTCAGACAAGAGCTGCGCAATAGGGCTCAGTCTAGCACTCTGAGATTATTCAGCCCTGTTCGTATGTGACGTGACGCATTCACCTAATGGATAACTCCCATCACTTAGAGTCCCACAAAGCACAAAGCAAGCAGCATTCAGACGTAGGAGACTACCCAAGCAATTCCATCCTCACAATGGGAAACTGTACAAGCATACAATGCTAAGCTCATGATATCAGGCATAACCTAAATATGCTGTTCTACTGTCTACTCAATCCTAGCATGCAATTTTCATATACTGAAGCACAATAAGCAGGCACATAAGGCATCACTCCTAGATCCCTAGTCCTATTCTAGCATGC